>NC_092350.1:44090986-44770351 GCF_963676685.1 Mytilus edulis
ATGAACCACAGAAACTCACGACAACTACTGAAAAACAGGTTCCTGAATTTTGACAGATGCAAACACATTCAGCGGGATTAAACGTTCAACTGACGTAACATTTACTCTAACTGAAACAGTAGTACAGTATTACAACACAGAAAAACATACTATGAAATAGCAGTTGAAAGGGATTAACTTAGTCTAAAAATATACACTGAACAAAATAATTTGATCTATGACACATTATCAACATAATACTTAAAACAAAGCCAAAAATTATAACTCGGGACAAATTGCGGTAATAAAATAACGTACCCAGGTAACTTTAAATATTATAACTTTGTTGTTAGGAATTTAAATAAATTCGTTCTTCATAGTACCAAAACAGAAGTTAACTTTATGGTTATACTAAGCACACGTGGTGCATATCAAAATGTTAGAAAAGATATAACACAAAACAAGCAAACCTTAAATAGAATGTCATTCATAACAGTGTAGCTACGGACATTCATTGACTGGGACAAATTAGGTGAACGTTCGTCTGTTATGCCCTCTGCTCACGACGTACCTATTATAGACATTTAAACTCTAAGGTCACTAAAGGTTCTCGACGCCTAAATAAAATAATTAGAAATACTAATCAGGAATTACCTTTGTGATTTGTATATAGATAAAAAGGCCTTCAACACAGAGCCTTGGCTTACACCGAACAGCAAGCTATACAGGTCGAATTGGCTTTAAAAGTTACAATGCATGTTGTTGTCTGTTTTTGTAATTCATATGCGTTTCTTGTTTCTCATTTTTTTTTAGATTGGGCCTTTTTTCCCCGTTTGAATGGATTTACACTAGTAGTTTTTGGGGTACTTCATAGCTTGCTGTTCGGTGTGAGTCAATGCTCCGTGTTGAAGGTCGTTCCTTGACATGTAATGGTTTACTTTCATAAATTGTTACTTGGATGGAGAGTTGTCTCATTGGCACTTATACCACATCTTCCTTTATTTATGTGTTGATTGATCATCTTTTTTGCGGACGTCAAAGCGATTTAACAACTGCGGTTGTCGAATTAAGTCATCTTTATAAAACTTTTATCTGGTCTTTAGTTTTATTTTAGTAAGAATGCATAATCCAATTTTTTCTAAAAGGTGTGCAAATACATGTACTTGCAAGTTATTGGAAAATCAAAAAGCTATTTGGATTAAACGTTGTGAAATTTGAATTTACGTTATTGTATTGGTAAAATGTAAAAAAAAAAATATATGTATATAGGAAACTTGAAATCATTTTGTTATTTTTTGTCATGAATTTGTTTTGATGGCATCTCGTATGTTGATAAATATGGCTAAAGGGGTAGTCAGTTTGTCTCATACGTCATTGAGACACACAAAAATAAAACGAAAATAGAATTAAAAAAAAAGAATATATATTGTTATGCGTTTACTTTTCTACATTGGCTACAGGTATTGGGGGAGGGTTGAGATCTCATAAACATGTTTAACCCCGTCGCAATTTTGCGCCTGTCCCAAGTCAGGAGCCTCTGGCCTTTCTTTGTCTTGTTTGTCTTGTATGACTTTTAATTTTAGTTTCTTGTGTATAATTCGGAGTTTAGTATGACGTCCATTATCACTGTACTAGTATACATATTTTTAAGGGGCCAGCTGAAGAATGCCTACGGGTGCGGGAGTTTATCGCTACATTGAAGACCCATTGGTGGCCTTCGGCTGTTGTCTGCTCTATGGTCGGGGTGTTGTCGCTTTGACACATTCCCCATTTTTTTTCTCAATTTGATCATAAGAATATAAGTTTTGTAAGAAACATGAGAAATTATATTGGATATGAAGATAAGGCAAAGTGACAAATATCTGAATGAATGAATCGTTTTATGGTATTAAACAAATTAAATGATTTTTTAATTATCCGGAACTCTTCACAATCAAAACCCACATGTTTATACATTGAATAAATCGTAGGCCATTCTGAAATTATCACAACGTAGAAGTATTTGTTCTGTTAATCAATGAGATGTTTTTTGAATTAACCCCATCAACTTAATAGTTTTTTAACAATGGATAAACCTATTTTTTAATTATTATTTAATGATATCAGCGCTGAAGATTATTATTCTGGTAAATGACACTGTTGTAAGTGATGATTTAACAATTATTTAAAACAAATTCCTCAAAAACTTTGTAAAAAGAAAGTTTCATTTTATGTATCGAAATGTGTAACAAGTGAATATTTCAATCCCCACTGGAAGGCCTCTGAAATACTGGGTGAGCATAAAATCATAGTCATTGACAAACAAGTTACAACTTACAAACATTTATCCGTCGACCACACTGTTATGAAATTAATTCTAAAAACAAATGCATCATTGATCATGTTAACAGGTCAAATCAACACGACATTACAATTTGAGAGTTTGTATGGATAATTGTATCATTGACACTAATACCACACTATTTCATTTGTATCCTTTTTATTTTGTGTTTATCGACAACGTGAACTGTCTTATTGGCACTAATACCGCATTACTTTTTACGGTATAAGAGGACATGACAAGGTGTGAGATTTTTAAATTCCAGAGACAACAGTTAATCTATCATCGTGCTATAACATATAAGATACAATTATAAACGTGACGCAAACATTGCTATCATGATGATGGATGTTTCTACCAGGAGCTAGTTTTTTGTAGTTTCAATTTATTCAATTTAACGTTTCAACTAATTGTTTTGCAAATTACCTTCATTTGATGTGCTATGTGGTTAACTATATGACTTTAAGATAAGTTGCAAAAGCAATTAACATAATTTTGTAATGTTAAATCTTATACATCATCGTACTTTCCGCTCGAATCTTTATTGGGTATTTGTGAGTTGATTTGCCTACCGCACACACACAGAAAAGAGTAAAATCACAAACATACAAAACTCAAAGGAAAATTCAAAACGGAAAGTCCCTAATAAAATGGAAAAATCAAAAGCTCAAACACATCAAACGAATGGACAACAACCGTCAAACAATTGCATGATGCATACACGATATGCTAATCATGAATATGCATAAATGATATACGTTCCCCTGTTGATTTCATGTTCTACTTGAATAACTATATATTTGCTTGAATTAAGTTCAGACTAGGACACCAAATATTTTGTATACTACGTTACTCATTTAACTTTTTGCGTCAAAATCGAAGTACCTCATCATTATAGAGTTGTTTTGGTTTCGATTCAATTAATATAATCCAACATTTATAGAATTCAGAGGTTAAAAGTGTGATTGATTGGTTGATTTTCAACGCCACTATCAGTATTATTGTGCCATTTCGCGGTGGTCAATTTTATTGGTTAAGGAAGCCGGAACATCCAGTGAAAACCAACGAACATCGGATGGAAAACTAAAAATCTTCGACAATTGATATTGGAGTCGAGCGCATTTACCATTGTCGACAATCAGGTGATACAGTAGTCCGACTTCTAAGATCACATTAAAAACTGTGGATTCTCAAAAACATAAGCGTTATAATTTTTGCTTATTATTTTTTTTTTGTTTCCTCTCACAATCTTTTTTGACTGAAAACTTATTTCAAAAGCAAACAAATCTATAAAAAAACAATTTAATGTGTTGCTATTTGAGATATTATCTGAACATAACCCCTTTCTGTGTTGGTAAAGCTAGAGACAAAAGAAGACTAGAGTGTTGCATACCGTATATCCTTTTCATCTGAAATTATCGGTTTGTACATTAAATTGATGAATGTATCTACTCCGAAATAGTTTATAATCGATAATGGCTTTAATTGAACTCGTTCATAGTTAGCATACAAACACCGCTGGATGATATTTCATGACCTAGTTGAGTTGTGTTCCATGCAATTACTCGTTTATTAAAGTAGAACGTGATAAGGATACGATCATAATAACTAAGGTCTTAAAACGACAGACGATAACATGGGTTGCAGAAAAATTAAGGATAAATCATTGGTTGTCGTTATACGACTGCGACGACCGCTAAGGTAAACATAATGAAGCTTTATGCCATAGCAGACTGGGTTATGTCTTTAGTTTAAACATGTTGCATTGGCCAGTTCTGAAACTAACATATATCTCTGATAGAATGTGAAAGTTTGAAATGATTTAACTGACTTTTCTGAACCTAGAATAAATGCGACTATTTACAGACACAGACGTTGAAAAACAAAATATGCCAAAGTTCGAAATGATTTAACTGACATTTCTGAACCTAGAATAGATGAGAATTATTATTGAAAAAAAACCCATAGACCTTGAAAGACAAAATATGTCAAACCTGATGTAGATAAATAAACTCATCATAGATACCAGGATTAAAGTTTTATATATACGCCAGACACGCGTTTCATCTACAAAAGACAAAAGACCCATCAATGACGTTCGAATCAAAACATGTTAAAAAGGCCAAATAAAGTACGAAGTTGAAGAGCATTGAGGACCGAAAATTTCCTAAAAGTTTTGCCAAATACAGCTAGGGTAATCTATTCCTGAGGTAGAAAATCTTAAGTATTTCAAAAATTCAAAGTTTCATTAACAGTTAATTTATAATAATGAACATATCAATGATAACTCAAGTCAACACAGAAGTGCTGACTACAAGGGAAGTGATACCCTAGTGGAAATAAATCTCTATCAGCAGTGGCATTTCGACCCAGTGGTTGCAAATAAACTCATCATAGATACCAGGATAGAAACATATATTAAAAGTAACACGAACTCAATTAAAACTTGGAAAGAAAAGGTTGAATATGCTCCAGGTAGAACAGTGCATACAGTTAGAATTGCTACAAGAAGTTGTACTATTTGTAATTGATATTATCTTCCTATAATCTCATTTTTATCTGTCTCCTTTTCCGGATGCAGAGTTCCATGAGTTTTAGAAAAAAAATGTGATTATAGTCTTAATAACCCCTATTTAACAGTTGCGAATAAACTTTTCAGTGCAAATATTGATAAGACAGCTTGAACGTCTTCAAAACTATTTCAGATATTTGTATTTGAAAAATTACTGACATAATAGATACTATTCTCCTTGATATTAATAAAATGACGTCATATGTGCGACTTCCAATATATTTTACAAGACAACATTCATTCATCGTTTAATGTTGCCATAAATAACGTCAACCTTAATTATAGCATGCGTGCTATTCCAGACGGCCTGACATCTAAATGTAATATGTTCTGAATTTTAAAAAATCATGGATAGACTGAAATAAATGAATCTACGAAAAATTCGGGTTTTTTTTGTTTGATTGTTTGTTGTTTGTTTTTTGTGTTAACAGTAAACCACATAATAAAAATCACGAAAAAAATAACACATACCCGATTTTACTGTTTCTGGGGAGTTGCAATAACAGGCAAAGTTAAAAAATTAGGTTATGTCTTTAAGATTGAACTGTATTTCGTACGTATGGTATAAGGACATCATAAGAAAATAGGTATCTACATGGATGACTTAAGGTTTATGAGATACAACCACATACTATTTATCTTGAAGACAAAAATGAAAATAACTCTGCTTTATTGTAAATGAATCGCTGTGAGGTCATCTTGAGTAATTGTAGAAAATTCATGTACAAAAATGACATTCTCGATGATCAAAAGGCTTTTCTATTGAAATATTTGATAATGCACATTATGTTCATTTAATAAAAGATTTTAAAACCAATTGTAGATAAAGAATTTTATCATATAAGAAATAAACAACTCATCTACTAAGGGTGTCTTATCAAAATTGATTTGATATAAATTAATTCCACATTGTTATCAAAAACCAATCGCTTCCATTGTTAGTAGGTCGGTCAAATTTTTACTGCATGGTTTGTATTCCTGTTAAACTATATAGCTATCGAGACATTAGTTTACATAGATACCGTCAGGCACATGGCGACTAATTACCTTTCATTCATGGCATATTTTTCTCAATTGGTGATATAAATGTGTCTTTTGGCAGCATGAAATAATTGTTAAATCGTCTGGATCATATAGTTAGTTTCTGATGACCTGAACTGACTCCATCAGACACAGTTTATATGAATAGATTCATTTTGCCACCTTTTTATGTGATTTTTTGTGTCATATACTTGTAGCTCTTCAACTTTTTATGTTCTCATATACATCCTTGTGACGTCTTAGGTATATCCAGAAAAGACCATCAAATGCACGATATGAATAACGTGTTGTTTGAATTTTGTGAAATCACAATCAATGTATAATGTTTTTCTTGTGTTGAGCAATTGATATTGTATAAACAAATCACATACATGTTTTAGATGGTGACACATTAGATTTTTATCCGACAAAAATATGCCTCGATAAACAATGCTATTAGTCGTCTCTATTTGTAAATCAAAAATTGAAAGTAACAAACTAGGACGAAATGTACATAACATTATAATTAGAAAAACAACAAACATGAATCAAGATGGTCGATAAATGATTGGTTTGCACGGATCCCATTGAGACAAGTGTAAATAATCATTCTCGTATTAACCAATCAAAACAACGCATTTTGACATAATGTACAATATCATGACACCAGTGATTCATACAGTATATACTCAGATTAAAAGTTTTGTATGCGTTTTTAAAAATATGTGACGTCACAAAATAATGATATGTTTGTCGTGAGATTCAGGCATATAATAATTGTAACTCACCAGAGTTTATTCGGAAGACAAGCAATTATATCCAAAATACAGTAATAAAATAAACAATCAATTATATCAATGCATGTGGTAAAAGGTGAAGAGTCAAAATGTATATATATAAATACGTATTACGTGTTTCGTCATCGGTATATGATGATGTACATGTAAAACATGGACTAGTTCAGTACTATATATAGCACCACATGTTTGTATTATTGAGTTTTTCTACATTTTGATATAGTAAACTTGCTCATTATTCTAGGCCGTATGGTGATCGCTAGTTGTTACTTTCTGTGGCATTTGGTCACTTGTGAAGAGTTGTTTCTTTGGCAACCATATCACATCTTCTTTTTTATAATTAGTCATTGTAAAAGTGTTGATATATATATAATGTCAGGTTATTTGAAAGAAAAAATGAAAATCATATTTTCGTTTGGTTATCCTGCCACTAGTAAGATTGACATCTTTTGCTAACATATAGTGACGTCGATGTAAATATATGCTGTAATGTTACAATGTCGTCATACTCGTAGTTTGGAGAGACAATAATGACAATAATAGAACAGGGAGAACGATATGCAATGTTAAACTAAGTTCTTACTATCATTACTTCTAATTTAAAAGATGACATTAATAAATACCATGGGAAGTAATATTTAAATACATGTGTTGCTCATATGTTGAGTTTAGAAAACTCTAAGAACTTCTCCAATATCTTAAATTAAAAACTTTTCGATTATGCAATATAATTACGATATTACACTTTACTATGCATTGAAGCGGTATTTTATTGTTGACATTGTTTAAACTACTGTAATTTGCTACAACGCTCAGTTGAAAGATTGACTACATTGTCTCATCAAACAGGGTTTTTTCTACAAATTTAGATCATAAATACAAATTGAGTGTATTAGTTCATGAAACAACTTTGCGAGGACCACAGTGAGTTTTAAAACAAATATGATATTATAAAAATACTGGAATTTTATTTACCATCAACATATATATATGAGTTTTACGGATTGATATTTGTTGTTCTCCAGTCCAGTGGTAAACTCATCAATACTTTTATTTAAATATGATAACTTTGAAATTGTTTCCTGTCCTAGTACATCATCATGTTTGAGATGCGAAGGAATTAACATTTTTAAAAATCTGCTTTGAGTAAAGTGCTTAATGCTACAATATTTATGTACTTTATTAGTAGTTATTGTAACACTTATTTATTTTTGTCATTAAAGTTGCAATGCCGATAAATTTGACATGACAAATAATTGAGACCAGTGAATATAGCTTGTCTTCAGTACCGGTGAATCAACTTTAAAAAAGTATTTTCAAATTTCCCATGTTTCCTGCGATCATTGTTCCATGCTGAGGCACATCTATATAGTACTAAACTAGGTCCTTTGTGAGGATCAATAGTATTTGAATTTTGATATCGTTCAAAGTGATTTCAATCTTCGATCTTTTTTAACACCAAATCCAGTTCTCTATCAAAACATTACTGTACACCTCCCCTATTTTTTCAGCAGCATTGAAACATAGGTTGTATTAATTTAAAAGATGTCAAACTTTGTTACCTGATTAGAGTTTTTTTCTTATAATTCATAAGATTTTCCTGGAATGACATGGAACACGGTTATGACAACAAATATATGTTATACTAGTTATGATATTAATTTCAACATCTGTTACACCTTTACATACATTTTTAAGCATGCCAATTCCCTGTTTTAATCTCACTACTCTGCTAAGATACGCCTGTCGGTTGCCATTTGCTATGTAAGTTCTTTACCGCCATATATTTTTGGAATGTTCTTGTCATAATTGTTTCATAGTGTTCAAATACATTTAATCTATAAATCTATAATAAACAAGATGGTTAGCAATTATAGTCTGATTTCGGAACTTTAGGCTGTAAGCGTTTATGAAAAACAGAAAACTGAAAAAACAATCCAGCAAACACATTTATGGGTTCAGCACCGTATTTGAAAGAAGTAATTTATAAATACTTGGATATATTTTCCAACCTTTTTTGGCCTTTCTTTTTTTAAGATGTAAGATGTCAATAGCTGAAACAACGTTAATTCTCTCCGCGCCAGAATTCGTATAAGGCCTCCACGTAAAATGTCATTGGGATTGATAATTGTCGTATATTTCAGTTTAAGAAATGAGGTTCTTAATCCAGTTTTAATCCACTATTTCCTACATAAAAAAAATACCTGTACCAAGTCTGATCTAGTTTATACAGGGGCGAGCCAGCATAACATTAGAAAAAAAACTGTACAAGATTGTTGTAAATTACTTGTACCAAGCAACAAAAACCAATATCGAGTTAAGTGTACTCCCAGTTAATGAAAATGAAATAACAAAAAACACTTAATAAATGTTTAACGTGCGAAAAAGTAAAATAACAAAAATACCAAGGGAAATTCAAAACGGAAAGTCTTTTATAAAATGACAAAACCAAAAGCTCAAATACATCTAACGAATGGAAACCAACTGGCATATCCTTGACTTGGTACAGCAAAGCACTTTTCTAAAAGTATCTTCATCAGAAACTGCCACACACATTCACACTTAATCCAGGGAAAGATACGTTTGAAGTTCATGGTGTTCCTAAATATTATACACTTTATTTAACTTAAGGTCAATTTTGAATGAGGGAGTTGGAATTTTATGCTTAGTTAATTTTTAATTCATCCACGGATATTTCGGGAAAATATGATTTAATTAAAGGCTCAAGTAATAACTGTGTCGCGTTGGACAACGATATGGCAGACTGGTTGGACTACTACTGTACTAGAGCACAATACTACATATGTGAGAGTAATTTTTGTAAGTTAGATTTAAATCCATTTTATTAAATCAAATGCAAAGCACAATACACAGATACAGCTTATACATATGAATCCGGTTATTTTGTAGGCCTGTTTTGGGTTTATAGCTCTTAAACGTTTATACATCCTTGGGTTTCAAATATGTGGCTTTGAGCGTTTTGAATGAAGGAAAATCCAGAAATGAGATTCTGAGGCGTGACATTTATAACGTGTTGTTTTTATTTTTTATTTTATACAATATTTATCTAATGACAGTGCTTCAAACGGAAACTGCAATTTTTAATGTTATTGCATTCCATATACACAGTAAACAGTTCCACACAACATGCACTTTGGTAAATAACTTTGAAAAATACGTTATTTTAATTCAGACAGAACGCTTTCTGATGAAAATTACATCTCAAAGGTTTTATTGTATTTTTTTTAATATACATAAAACAAGAAAATATTGATTGATTTTTTTATTTTTTTTTTTTTTTTTTAACTTTTATAGGTTTCTAGTTTAGATGGAAATCCTTCAAACTACATTACTGCAAAAGGAGAATTGATCACAGCTTTTGACTGTTTTTCATTATGACCCAAAGTATGATCTATCGTCAATATGACTTTTTGAAATAGTCAATTACTGAGTTTTCCCTAGTATAAATGATTGTCAATGACACAACATTTATAAATGGCCACGGTGATATGTTTTAAGTGTTTTGTTGTGCTGACTAAGTAAGCGATTTCCTAGAACAATTTTAATTGGATAACATTTTAGTTTCGACCTGAATATGCATACAATATTTGCCACTGGGCGTTAACACATCCTTTTGTTCACAATTAAAAATACACAATAATGCATTAGAAATCGAAAACGCAGAACAATCTTTTGTTCATAATAGTAAACAGTTGTCTTAATAAGATCCGGGAACACATAATATTGTATGTGTCGTAACGATAACCAGCGATTATATTTCATGCATTATCAGGTTGTGAAACTAAATTTTGAAATATATCAAGTGAACCATGATGGGTTTTGAAAACAAGGATTCCAATGATGAATGCAGGTTCCTTATCTTTATCACAGTATGACACTCTTTCCCAACGAGACATCGGGTGTAACTTCCTCATTCTTACTGGACATGACAGTATATAAATAATACATAGCTGAGAGGGTGATAGGGCAGATTGTTACCCTGAGAAAACATTGTCATCCGCGGTAAAGCCCAGGTTGACAATGCTTTTTCGAGGGGTACCAATCTGCTCTATCACCCTCTCAGCTATGTGTTATTTAATTTAGTATACTGAATGTCCTATTATTATTGTCTTTTAAAGATTAATTTTATTTTTAAAGGATTTTCTATGACGTCATGTACATAACAACGTTACGGGTATTAGAAAAGACAACAAAAGTCAAGCAAGATTTTTTTTTTTTTTTTTGACAGTCAAATAATAAAATTTGAGCCAAAACGTAGACCTTAAGCATTGTATTTAATTACTTGCTGTAAATTTAAATCATAGTCCTGTAAATTAGTGATTTTTGATTGGTCTGGGCGAGAGGGTAACATTAAAAAAAAATGTCACCTGCTCAGCCATGTGATAGAGTAAATTAACACCCTCGTATTAGCCATTAAAAATATGACATTTTAACGTGAAGTGTAATAATGTAATTTAACATACATAAATTAATGTGAGACAGACGCCGTTTCACCTACTGTAAAAGAACAATGTATGAACATATGCATGGACTAGTGATCATATTTATCTCTTAATAATTCTTATATGATTTGCATATCTATAAATACTTGAATTGGATTGGTCAATTAGAATTTTTCTCTAAGTTTACACTTCGATAAACCATGTTTCCGAAACTACTTTTGTAATCTATTCATGCGCGATACACAAGCTTGCAGTGATCCGGGGAAGTTCAGCAAATTGAGATTAAAAAACAATTGCATAACAGTTGTGACTATTCTAGTGCATATATAACAAAAAAAGAAAGAAATTTATTGCACTAAAGCTTCGAAAATGTACAAAAATTAAATTTAATAAAATTCCGCGAAATTTCATGAAGGATTTGGCGAATTTACGTCATGGCAAAACACGACGTCATACGAATGGAAATTTTCAAGGGAAAGATTATTTCGTTACGTGTACGCTTCAAATTCGGATAAAATTTAATTAAAATGAAGTTTTTGAGGTAGGTTTAAGATTCCGTTGTATTTATCGGACATTTATGGTTTTTAGAAAGTCAAGATGGCGGCGTACTCCTTAGTTACGACTTGCCATTGTGCTTTTGATGGTAAATATATAAAGTAGTCATCAACAAAAAAAATGTTTGGCTGAAGAATTATAAGGATTAAACACATTTTGTCTAGAGGTTATTGATGTGTAAACCTGGGCTCTTACTCACAAACTCAACATAAAAGTCCTTCGGACTTTTATTCAGTTTGTGAGTTAATCGCCCCGGTTTACACATCAATAACCTCTAGAAAAAATGTGTTTAATCCTATATTAAACCTATTAAATAGACCACTCGAAGGAGATTTATAAAATACATTATTACTTTGTATAATTATACAATGAACTAGAACACACCCGTGATATCGCGGGTACATGACTGAATTAAAGTATATAACTATGCGTAAGCCTTATTTTAGTATTGGTATTGTCATCTGATAAAGTCATGCCGATTATAAGATACACAGTTTTCTCTGCTTTCAAATCTTTCTGTTTGAACCCATCGACCTGGAACTTATCAATTATTGGTAATATTAATTATTTGGAAAAAAAAGGTCCTGGAATGGAGTATTGTTTAATCAACAGAATTGTACTATATTAGTTATAAATAAAGTTGAATTCTTTGATTCGATGTTTTACGTCATGCCCGCTCACAAATTGAAAACTGTACCTTATTTTAAGTCCAGATTTTTAGTATTCGTATTGTTATCTTAGAAAGTCTTACTGATTAAAATACTACAATAGGGAGCAATTTGACAATGCTTGAATTTAGTAGTGATTATGACCCGTGTATATACATGTAGCAAAATACTAAATACACCGTTTGGTGGTGCGCCTGTCAGATGCGGAACGTACAAATAAGGTAATAATTAACAGGTGACTATACTATTGGTATCGGTATCGGATTCGACCCGGAACTTGTTAGTTATTGGCAATATTAATTATGTGGAAAACAAAAGGGTCTGGAGTGGTGTAATTTGTAATCTACACCACTGTCCTATATTAGCTATATAATATGATGCAGGCATTACCTGTGAATGGGGACGAAGTCTGTATGATTTTTTTTTTGTAACTTTTTAAAATATTTGTGAAAAAAAGAAACGGAAATACCGTAACGTTTCCGATTTTAATTCTGTTGTTAGGGATTTTACCTGTGACGTTATTTAAGTTATGACGTCATGTTCAATGTAAACAAAATAACGCAATGCATCAGGTAACGTTTATTCATATCAAAGACAAAGAATGATTAAAAATGAAATGTTGGTATTGTGTTCCTTGAGTTCCTATATTTTACTAGACTCATCAAAGTCTCACGACAACAAGACCGGAAAAAGGAAGTAGATTTCTGCGTTCTGTGCAGATCCGGAAATTAAAAAACACGACAAGAAAAAATTTAACGATTTTGAGTTCATTAGTACAATGAAAAATTCGGGGACATTTTCCCGATGTTTTTTTTTTTTTTTTTTTATTGATTTTTCTACTGTTATTCTTTGATTTGTCGTTTTTACCCCATGACGGCTGACAAATAGGACCACGTTATTTTAGTATTATAGATAGCAAAGGGAAAGCGGTTGTATTTATTCTTCCAAAGGCGACAATACTAAAATTTTCTAAATTTACCATTTTCTACAATAAAAACCTTGTTAAAACAGTTATGAGTGATATAAGTACTATGAGTAAATTCCCGCAAACGTAATACCATTTCTTCGCGCAAACGTAATACCATTTCTCCGCCCAAATGTAAGGCGTGTCATTTTAAAATTGGCGCAAATGTAGGTCGCCCGTTTTGTTAATTGGTTTTAAATCGGTGCATTACGTTTGTCCGCATTACCATTACATTTGCGCGCAAAAATCATTACGTTTGCGCGCAGCTTTTCATTACTATTGCGCGCATTTATTTGACAGGTAAACTCAGGCAAGTTTATGCAATAACTCTTATTTATCTATGAATTTATTCAATTATTTTAAGTAAAAGTACCCTTTCCGTTAGACTAAATCACCTACTCACCCACGAGGAGGTAGAAGTTGGATACAAGCAGGATAAGTCGGTTGCATTATATTCTATCAATTCTACCTTTTCTTCACCTGAGTTTACCTGTAAGATAAATGCGCGCAAATGTAATCAAAAGCTGCGCGCAAACGTAAAACATTTTAATCCCCAAATGCGCGCAAACGTAGTGCGCCCTTTTAAATATATGTCTATTGACAACTTTGAAAAGACAGTAAATTTGTCTCACTCAGGATAACACATTTGAGTTGTTAAAAACAAGTCATGAAGTACACTAAACTTGATATCATTAATAGCAATACGCATAGGTAACAATTACATGCAATGATGTAGACTGCTGATAATAATTGAAACAGTTTTTAGTGTATGATCAAACCTACACTAAGATTGCACTGTATGTTATGCAAACAGAAAGTTATCAATTTATTTCACAGATCTGTTTATTAATATGACGTTCCATATTTGGACAACATTGAAAAATATAAACAAGACCTTTGAAATGTAGATTTGTTTTTTCAGCCCAAACAATAAAAAAAATTTTCAGGGAACAAAATTCTGATTAAACTATTTAAAACAACCGATGAACTTCATAAAAAACACCTTATTAATTACATGAAAGCATCAACCTGTTTGAAAAGTTTTCAGCATTATATAACTATATAAATACTGTATATTATGTTTTAAGTACAATAGCATTTACCGTGTCAATTCACTGCACCAGATAGGTATCTCGAAAATAAATGTCTTTTTAGTAAAACATCAGCCCGAAATTTTTGGGCTTCGAATATTCAACAGAAAAATCTGACAGGTATTTTCATTCTTTTTTTTTTTCATTTTTGATAATTTACACTTCCATCTCCGAGTTCATGAAAAGCAGATATAGACAAAGTAAAGGGATAGTTATAAATAGGTAAAAAAAAATAGTATGATTTACTTGTATTTACATGTAAAATTGATAAACGAAAATGTATTTAAAAAAAATGCCCGCATCCTATCGATTTTTACGCGCAAATGTAACGGTAAATATCGACATTTTACTGACCAAGGGCAAACAAGGCTTACGAAAGTCTAACAGAAAGCCAGACAATTAAACAAACCGATCCAAAATTTCCTAGGAAAACCGCTCTTTACTCGCCTCCCCTCTCCTTAAAGAAAACAAATAAAAACAATTCTTTTTGATGGCGCTTGCTCCTTTGTTCAAATGTTGAAGATACATTTATACAGATGAATAAACGTATATTTATACCTTCAATTCTATCAATTATTAAAAAACAATCTAAACAAACATCTCTTATATTTGATGTTTCAAAAGAAGATAATCGATCTCATTTTGTCCACGTATGCTTGCACATCTGAATTGACAGCAGTTGTAGAATGGTTCTGCATGTGCTTAGCAAGTCTGTTCTATAAATAAAAATTAAAAGAACATAAAAGATGCAAAGTTAAACAAAGGAGTCAAAAGGAAGATCCATCATCAACGGTTCCTTTACTGGTTTATGTTTTGATATTCTGTGAAATGAACTCAAACAAACCCAGAAAACTCATTATTTTTGGCACGTGCCTGTTTTTCTAAAAAAAGAAAGTACGTAAATGTTTTAGTAAGTCATAAATCATTATACAACAGTTTGAATTCCTATGATAGGAAGGAATTTAACGGTTAATTCGTTTTTTTAGAATTTGGATGTTTTCAAACCACTTTTATATTCATATAGATAGCCAGTATATAAATTTATTTTTTTTGGCTGTTTTCCCAATATTTGTTATTTAAAGCTAGAGGTTCTGTGTTTTTAGCGTCGTTCTTGATCAAAGTTGATAGAAATTATCTGTGAATGCTATAAAACCAAAGGTAGATTTTCACATTATAAATATTTGGATTTTTTTTTTTAAATAATTAATTTATGTGGTAGAAAGCGTGTTAACGCCAACCATATAGATACCAATTTTATACAGTGAAATGATGAACATGATGTTGTTTGTGTTAGTTGTGTTTATCTGTGAAGGTGTGTTAAGTTTTCCAAGCCGTGTAGTCAACCAAGATTTTAACAAATCTAGGAACGCACTTATTGCTTTGAAAATGAATCTTAGTGAAACTGTTGATACTTTGGAAACCGATGTAAAGAATACCTTGACCACTTTGAAAAGTAATATGAAAGATGTGGATGGGAAGATTTTACAATTAGTAGAAAATGATTTTAAAGGTAAGTTGTTATTTTACGACAAGATAGTATAGTTAATGCACACCAATTGCTATAATATGTAGAAATGTATGTGATGGTTCATGTAGATCCATATCAATTGTTCTTTGATTTTTTCTTTTACTTTCCTACTTATGTATAATGTAACAAATTATCAACCAAGTTATGTCATGTTTTGTTCAATAAAGGATAAAGAATCACCTTAACCCCGCCACATTATATATGTATGTGCCTGTCCCAAGTCAGGAGCCTGTAATTCAGTGGTTTTCGTTTGTTAATGTGTTACATATTTGTTTGTCGTTCATTTTTTTGTATATATAAATAAGGCCGTTAGTTGTATTGTTTGAATTGTTTTACATTGTCATTTCGGGGCCTTTTATAACTGACTATGCGGTACGGGCTTTGTTCATTGTTGAAGGACGTACGATGACCCATAGTTGTTAATTTCTGTGTCATTTTGGTCTCTTGTGGATAGTTGTCTTATTGGGAATCATACCACCGTGACATCTTTTTTTATATTAACGTTTAAGACAAGTTCATACGGTCAATTTATTTGTTTTGGTTCTGCGAGATGAGAATATATTTACAGACGGTATTTTTTCGTAAAACACTGACTTTATATTTCCGACATCAACAGTTGACCGAATATCTCGTTCGTCTTTTAAATTATTATATATTTCAATTTATCGTTTGACATCCATGAGTATTATACAAGAGAGTCAAGAAGACGAGTAGTAGTAAAATTCTTAACATCCCAATAATATGCATAAGACATCTTAGAACTGAAACATAAAGACTCAAGTGAACAAATCAACAAATTCAGATTAACCGATACGATGTCGCTTCATAGTATTTCTAAACTCACTTGAAACAGTTTCCACAAGCTTAGACCTTTTAAAACTGGAATGGTCAACCTATCTGTAAATTTACAGATTGTTTCCTATTACTGATTTAGATAATTTGACACATGCCCAGTAGTCAGCACTTTTCATTGGTTTTTCTCTATATATGTAACATTCATTAAATTGGAATAAATCGAAAATACAAAGGTTTTAAACCTCAACATATAATAGATAACCTTAGTCGAGTCAAGTTACTAGGGTTTTGTTTTTTAATCTTGATTCGCATCTCCTTTAGGAACACAAGATAGATATGAACAAAATAATCTGCCTCAATTTAACTATAAAATATGTTGTTTTGTGTTTAATTATAGATATCATAATGTGGAAAACTTGCTTTCTTGTAACATTAAACGAGGTTAATTTTCAGTTGTGTGTGGTCTTCGCCATAACTTCTTTCTTGCAATTTTAATATATTTGATTCGGACGTCACTGAAATGTCTTTTGTAGACAAAACGTGCGTCTGGATTTTTTTTATTATTTCAAATTCGTCGACGTCAACACAATATACACTTCGCTAGTTGTAATTTCAATATCCAAATGTATAAATAAAGGTAACAGTAGTATAACGTTGTTCGACATTCATAAATCGATAGAGAAAAGAAACAAATCCGGGTTACAAACTAAAACTGAAGGCAACGCATCAAATATAAGAGGAGAACAACGACACAACAGAAACAAAACATTAAAATGTAACACACACAGAAACGAACTATAATATAACTATGGCCATTTTCTGACTTGGTACAGGACATTTTAAGAAAAAAATGGTGAGTTGAACCTGGTTTTGTGACATGCCAAGCCTCACGCTTTTATGGCAATGTTATATATAACATTAAAATGACAACACTACATGACAAGACTACAATACAAATAAATTGGAGAACATATAGGACAGAGAAACACACGAATAAATAACAAAAGGTATCAGGTTTAAAAATTAATAGTCCAGACGTGCGTTTCGTCCACACAAGACTAACCAGTGACGCTGGGATGAACAATGTTCGAAAGCCAAAATAAGTACAAAGTTGAAGAGCACTGAGTACCAAAAGTTCCAAAAAGTTGTGCAAATTACGGCTAGGGTTTACAGCTGCCTGGGATAGAACATTCTTATTATTTAGAATAATTCATACTTTTGCAAACAGTAAATTTTATAAAACAAAAATGAAATTCTTAAAAAAAACACAAAGTGACGTCATATTTGATTTTGTAAAAATATTTCCCATAAATAAGATAGAATTAGGATTGATTTGAGATGAGATTTGTTATACTGATATTACATTTACTAATAACAAAAAAAATTACAATACTTATTATTATCAAATTGTGGTAGTAATTAGATAATTAATTTCATTACATACTTAGTAGTAAATACAGATAAATTGTATGTGTAATACAATTGATGGCAAGCGTGCTGTATCAGCCACCCGTGATGATATCGATATCAGCACGGTTGCAAAAGCTTTATCACACCTTTAATCTGTATGACGTCACGTCATCGATTGCAGTCACTGTTGCAAAGGCTTTATCAAATCCCTAATCTGTATGACGTCATGTCAAACCTATAATCTGTATGACGTCATTTCAAACCACCTTATCTGTATGACGTCATGTTACATAAAAAACCTCTACTTGAGGTATATGTATATAATGAAGTGTATATGATATAGCTTTTTCAATATCACACACCATATCAACCCTCATCCCAATATAATCCCTCGAGCAAAGCTCTTGGGATTATATTGGTGTCTCGGGTTGATACGGATGCGATATTGAAAAAGCCATATGATATTCTCTATGTATTATCTAGCTCTGTCGGTGTTTGTTCTGAATCAAACTGTAAACCAAATATATCGCATAAATTTCGTTGAACAAAACTTAAATCTAATAAATGAAAGGTGTGATTAATTATATTTACCATTACACTCGAATATAACAGAAAAGACGTTAAGACATTTGACAAAACCCGATGATAATAACAAACATCAACACTAAATACATCAATTTGCGATAGAAAAGTACCGTGACACGTCTTATAGCAATGCGAATTTACACTCAGCAAAACAGTCACAATCGGGAATAAGTCACGTTCGGTAATTAAAAGATCAGACGACGTAATGACAAACCACAATTTAACACATGGTAAAAATGTATAACAACAAATTTAATTTTTAACATCATTATAGTTTTCTAAACTATTACTCTAACCACTATCCTTCTTAAGAATTCACCTTCAATATATCCGTGATCATTGTTTTATCATTAAAAACTGTTCAGAATTTCATCTCTGTTGGAAACGTAGCAAGAGGGTCTATCAAAATAATCTCCAAAATATTGAGATTCTCATTTGCTGTGATCAATTCCCAATAAATCAACATGACAGTAGTGAAGTTTTGCTTTTTTTATCCCTCTGTCGAATATTTTTAATGAATGGCTATTATTTATTTTGAATTTATTGAACCATAAAATTTTTGACTCTTCACATTCAATAATCCACGAAGCCAAAAATTAAGTGTATGGTTCAATAAATTAAAAATCAATTATCGCCATTCATTATGAATAAATTTCGATCAAAAATAAGTCTCAACGAACTTTTTATATTATTTATATTAACAATAACAACGTACACACATGTTGGCGTATAAATACACAACGTCAGAGTGGGCGTGTCGACAAAATTGGAAAAAAGACAGTAAATACACCAAATTTATTTATTTGTCTCTAACTCTAAAATAACGAAGTTGTGTGTTCTTACAGGTGAGACAAAGTATATTTATATATAAGTTCCATAACAGAATTTTGGAATTGGACTCTAGATAATGTTTACGACAATTTGACCTTGATTTACGAACATCATATCCTAGTCAGATTGTTAGAAACGTTTATCTATAATTAAAGTGTAAGACAAATGTCAGTTTTTGTTATCAATTGTTCGACATTCAGTTGGAGTCCATTGTTGGTTTATTTTTGTTTAGAAATATAGGTATTTGTTCATATCCTACCAGTAACAGACTGTAGAACAGAGCATTTTCAGTTGCTTGACGTAAGTTAGTTTTGACAATATCATTAGCAAAATTGCGAAATCAGCACATTCCATTAATTCCTACAGTATCATTGTGTATCATATGGCCGTTTGTCACTGCAAAGACGTACCATTTTACCTTGTATGATGATTTATAAATCTATGTTTAGTTCAACTCATGTACATATAGGTCATAAAGGTCTTCATATCTTTCGGTATCATTTAGTAAGGGTTCCTAAATCTACATTCTATCTAATATCTCCCATTACTTCTGTTAAACTGTTTCCCTTGCCGCTTTCCTTGACAATCCTTGATATATCTCTGACTGTTTTGATTCAGAACATCATATTTGTCATTATTATAATTCACGTTAAAATGTCATATTTTGATTGGCTAATACGAGGAGGTTGATTTACTCTATCACATTGCTGAGCGGGTGACAATTTTTTTGAATGTCACCCTCGCGTCCAGACCAATCAAAAATCGACAATTCAAAGGACAATAAATTGAATTTACATCAAGTAATTAAAGACAATGCTTATGTTCTACGTTTCAAATCAGATCTTATTATTTGACTGTCAAAATAAAAAATGAAACATTTTGCTTCACTTCTGTTGATTTTTCTAATACTCGCAACGTTGTTATGTACGTGACGTCATAGAAAATACTTTCAAATACAATTCATCTGTAAAAAGATAATAATGATAGGACATTCAGTATAATAAATTAAATAACATATATCTGAGAGGGTGATAGAGCAGATTGGTACCTCTTGAAAAAGCATTGTCAACCTTTGCTTCGCCGCGGTTGACAATGTTTTCTCGGGGTAACAATCTGCTCTATAACCCTCTGATCTATGTGTTATTTATATTTTGTTAATAAACATTCCTGGGTTTTTACAAATATACTCGTTACTGTCAATTTTGTTATAATGTAATCCTGTCACTTCAATTCAAATTCAGTCTCAATTGAGTTTAGTTTATTGCCATCAATTGCATTCAAAATACCTTGTTTGTTATAGAGAGACAAAAGATATAGCAAAGAGACATTCAAATTCAAATTAAAAATACAAACGGACAACACCATGGCAAAAAAAAACCGAAAAACGATCAAAAGGCAAAATACAGCATAGAAAGCTAAAGAAAGAGCAACTCATATCGGTTTGGAAAATTCTAGACCTTAACGCGATTACCCAATTTAAGTTATGTGAAATAATTTGTATACATACTAAGTGATCGCGTATTCGTGAATACATACATGAATTTTGTTACGTCACTGGTTAGATATATTGAATATTTGACTTCTTCAATTTGATATTTTATATCATAAGCATGGTCTTGAACATTTTTAAAATTTTCATTATTTACTAAACACAATTATTGTAATGGAGCAATATCTTCATGGAAATAAAATCAATGCACTTAGATAAACCTCAATCCTTAAAATAAAAGAGGCAAAAGTTTATAAGAATGTTTTCCTTTAATTTTGATTTCTCTGTTTTACCTTAAAGCACGACAATGGGAGAAACATAACGGGCACTGCTATTATTTTGGAACCGAGAGAGTAAACTGGTTCACATCAGAGGTAACCTTCCATGAAGTATAATCTATGATATATTTGTGATTTACATATGAATTTCTTTGAAACTTAGGCATACTGTATGTCATCTGTTGCATTGTGTTGTCTTATTCTTAAATATACTCATAACAGATACCAAGATTAAAATAGTATACGCCAGACGCGTTTTTCGTCTGCAAAAGACTTATCAGTGACGCACAAATCTTAAAATTAAAAAAAAACACTTCTGTGTACGAAATTGAAGACACAAAATTCAGACAGCTGAGATATTCTTTTCCCTTAGTTTGTCAAAACGTTTAATGTTTTGTAAATAGCTTTATTTATACTTATGACCACGTTAATGATAATTAATGTATACACAGAAGTGCTGATACCCTCGGGTATGAAATTTCAACCACCAGTCCATTGGCAAATTGATTGTTTATAAACTCGTCACAGCCACCTAGACTGACATGTTATGTTAGTTTCTGTTCAAGCAATGCAAAGGCATTCAAATTATATTTGTGCCTTTGCAGTTGTTTATGAATGATTAACAAGTAAATAGCAACAAACAAACGTTTAAAACTATCAGTTTGAAGGAAAAACAAACAAAATGTCGGAAAACGAAAACAAAAATCAAATTGAGAATGGTAGCGGTATACAAACCACAATAAAAACAACTGAGTATAATAGACAACTTAGGACTGAGGAAACCGTACTCCTTTAACAGAATATTAAAGAAACAGGCATCCAAAAATATTCAGCAGTTTTTTTGGTATGAAAAGCTGCACCCGTCATGTAATTACGTATAAACAGTTAAATCCCAAGTGTACGTCAATAATTGTGATTAAGATATATATGATAGAAACAAATGAATGCCACATAACTATAATGTGCTCATCTTTCTAAAATTGGAATCTTTGTAGAGAAAATGCCGGGAAATTGGTGGATATATAGTGAAAATTGACGACAGTTCCGAAAACAGCTGGGTAGCAACAAAAAGGCCAGATAGTAAATAGTTAATAGGTTAATCGCTCCTCTTTCGTATTTTAAAAATATTCTTTGGTATCTCTTAACGAGTACTCCTTTGTTAGTATCACTTTCAGATAACTTTTAACCAACTATTAATTGTATTTTTGAAATATAATGTATACTTCTGGGTATTAATATACGACAATGAAAAAGCAACTAAACGGGATCTGAAACAAATTATAATTATTCTTAACACACGTGGTACTCGATTGTATGTCTTTTCATATTATTTACAAGTTCATGTGCCTCCAGTTGTCGAAAAATATATACAAGACTCACATGCATGGCGGGTTGTAGATCTATGGCAGATTCCAAACATGTGGTAAGTATCACGTTGTGTCATCCAAAATTGTATGCCTAGTTTTCCAGTTACCCATTCTATGGCAGATGGTGTAGTTTCTAAATCTATGTTATGATCTGCAAGCGGCATTCGTTGCAGTAACCAGAGGTTATAAAAAAGCCGGTAGTAATAACAGTCAGTATTAAAAAAAATAGATAAGGAGTACGACAACGAAATCATATTGACCATTTGTAAAATTGACCTTCCGTAATGGGCCATTAAATCATGCTGGTGATTATAATAATTATAACCTAAATGAAAAAGTTTTAAACATTGAAACAAACTTAATAAGGAAAATTATGTAAAGGAGCAAAGTGGTATCCTGTGTATTCGTCCCTGACTATATGCACTTTGCCAGACGTAGACGCTAAAATAATAAATACAATTCCTTTCTTAAATATTCGTTTCTAGAAACAGCGGTGCCTTTATTCATCGCGGGATAAGGACGGTACATGTTGTTCCTCACCCGGTCACATCTTTTTTCATGTTTATTTGTTGGTAAAACTCTGAGAGTCCCTTGTAATATGACGTTACTTAATGTCCGTAGTCTGTAGTCTGTAGTTTACCCTTTTTCCTGGACGATTACGTATTTTGAAATATACCATTTTGTTTCGGAATATAAAATCAAGAAGAACAAGTATTATCAAGTATGTTTTCGTCAACCTCTGATAGAGTTTGGCGTATGCCAGTAAAACAATTGTTCTCTAGGAATAGTAAATAAATGGTCGTCAATCAAGCATTCAAACTCATTCACTGGATTGGACAATGATCCAGGTAAACTTAAATTGGAGGGAACTATGATAATTTGTACATATCCGTATATAAGTATACAATACAAACTAAAAGTGGCATTTGTAGTATTCCATATTACGTTTTAAGTTACAGAAATTTTAGAGGAAATTTAAGTCTAAATTATGAAACACAATACTTTAAATAATTCATTAGGAAAAAACATTTTTTTAATCAGATATGATATCAAATGGTTACGTGTAATGTAGACATTCAGGAAAAAACATGCATTTACAATTGATTGCTGAAATTAGCCTTGATAGCCGAAAATAATTTTATATCACAGAAAATACCCATTACTGGATAGGATTGACGGATGTTGTAGAAGGTCAGTTTCGCTGGAGTTATGACCAGTCCCCCATGACTTACAAAAAATGGTATAGTGGATGGGGTTCAAAAGGAACAGGCCACAACTGTGTCATGTACAGTTATCCAAATGATAAGTGGTTGGACTACACATGTATGTCTCCCTGTTTCTACATATGTGAGAGTAATTTTTGTAAGTGTATATTAGTATCATAATGATATTTTTTATTTGAATACAACAAGTAATGTTACAAGCTTTTGTAAAGTTCTAATTGACTAAAATATCAATCAAAATGACACTGCGTCAAATCTAAACTATTCATAAGTAGGAACATGTAATTTATATGTACATAATAAACAGACCGAGGCAGTCGGTTCTCATGTCAATACGTTATAACAATATAAAAAAAATCAATCAGTAAAAACATTAAAATATCAGCAAAAAGTAAGTGTATATAGTTCAACAATGTTATACTTGGAATACACGTTTTACTGCATAAAAAAATATCACGTTATTTAGGTAGTGGCGTTTTATTATATTGTTCAAAATTGTACCACCATTTTTTATAGGTTATTAATTTGGAAGAAATATTTCACACTCGAAAGAATGAAGAGAAAAAACTTGAGATACGCGTGTTTTAGTGTTATTTTTTTTTTTGCGTTTTGCTAACTAGAGAAGCAACTTCGAAGATTACCTTGAAGGAGAAGATGCGATTATGGTGTAATTTTGTACTAAGGTTGTTCAAAGATCTAATTTTAGATGGACTTTTTTTTTTATCGATTTGAAGTTTGAGGTGAAACAATTATACAGGTAGTTTACCATCCAAGGTCATTATGACATCCCAATTAATTAAGTTATGAACTCATGAACATCTGCAGTTTATGCGTTTTGATGGCAAAATTTAAGAATTTGGACAATTTTATTACTTTGACACTTGATATTGTATAGCAAATGTTGGTCATTAAAACATAAATTATTACTAATAGTTATGTTATAATTTTCGTAACCAAAAAATTGTCTTCTATCCTCGAATTAGATCTAACATCGAATTTAAACTACCATGAGTAGGTGTTAGTATCAAATGTAAAGCAGGTTTTGGCCAATCTACCAGAGCAACTGTGTTGTCAATTTGTCTTCGATTTTAATGTATGTCGCCTCTTTAATGTTAAAAAATAGAGATATCGGAAATCGATTATCATCATCAATTAGATACGTTCTGCAGTGTCTCATAGTTTCAATTTTCAAGAGAACATTCACTTTTTAATACGTCCCACATGTCCACTCCTGTCTTTAGGATTTCAAAAACGGCTTTCGACATTTATCATTTTAAACTCTGGCTCCATGTATGTCGATTCAATCAATTCATTTTCTCTTGGATTAGATTGAGAATTTTGCCTTAAATTAGCCAACTTGTGTATGAGTAGTGATGCAAACATTCAACTTGCAATAAAAATGGGTTATGAAAGCAAACAAATGGAAATTAAATGATCATCATTTAAAGAGAAGAGGGACGAAAGATACCAGAGGGACAGTCAAACTGACAACGCCATGGGTAAAAATGAAAAGGACAAACAGACAAACAATAGTACACATGACACAATATAAAAAACTAAAGAATAAACAACACGAACCCCACCAAACACTAGGGGGTCTCAGGTGCTCCGGAAGGGTAAGCATATCCTGCTCCACATGTGGCACTCGTCGTGTTGCTTAGGTTTTATTACAAATCCGGTATATATTTTAATTCGGTAGGTCACATACATAAAAGGGAAGGGGATTAAGGAATGATCCATGGTGTAGTGGTTAGTGCATTGGACTATTAACACAAAGAAAGAGGTTCGATTCCCGTTCTGTGGAAAAATTACAGGGACTGAATTTTTGGCTCTCCCTTGACACCATTTGCGAGTATGGTCTTGAGGAACGATCACAGTCCGTCAGCAGAGGACGATCAATGGTTTACCCATAAAAGAGAGCAATATCTCTTGCACGTAAAAGACACCCTTGTTAATTAAGAAAAAGGACAGGATAATGCCGCTACAAGGCAGCACTCGCACCCGAAAAGTGAACAGGGATTCATATTGTAACATCTTGTTTCCAAATCCCCTGTTAACATATATGTTTACACTAAAGAATTGATTGAAAATCCACATGCATCAAATTTTTCTAGAGAAGACATTTAAAACTATTTCCCCGTCTTGCCCTTCAAATTAAAAAAGTGCAATTTTTACAATTTGGTTCAACCGTTCTTTCGAAGTTTTTCCAAGTTCAGACAATCAGAAATTTAAAACGTTCATGGCATTGGTGTAAGCTGATGTGCATTTGGAAGGCTTCATACGAAAAACAAATATTCTACTTATTTGCCGCACAATCTTATTGGCGCTTTTTTTTTATGACAACCATTTCAATTTTATTTAACCAGTCACTGAAAAAAATATGCAAATGTTTAAGTCATCTATAATTTGTCTTCACAGATATGAATTGTTTATCGTGTTAACCTTCTGTTCCGGTGACAATGAAGTACGAAATGATGTAGTAAGATGTTAATAAAACGACTATTCACCTTATACAAAATGTCTTCGATTTACCTAATTATACATTTAGGTCATCGTAGGTCATTCCACCATGCTCACAAACTATGAAGTATTGTGAAAGGTAAAATAACAAAAATACCGATCGTCACGGATTATTTAAAACGGAAATATCCTAATCAAATGGCAAACTCAAAAGTTCAAACATATAAAACGAATGGTAACAAATTTCATATTCCTGACTTGGTACAAGCATTTTCATAAGTAGAATATGGTTGATCAAACATGGTTTTATAGCTAGCCAAACCTATTTAGTTTTCTTCATTAATTCTTTGTTTATTTTGAGTAAATTGCAACACTGGGAACACAGTTATTGTCACACGTAGAATGTCTAGCCAAGGTTATAATAATCCTGAACCGACATGTTTACTACTATTGTCTGAATGTCTTTTATAGATATATTGATCGTTACTTGCATAATATAAGATTATTGTCGTAATTGAATCAATGCTTTATGTCAAATAAGAACTTGTGGTGTGCATGCCCAAGAGACAACTCTCCATGAATGTTAACAACGTATAAAAAGTAACAATGTCTAGCTCATAGAAAGGCTTTCAATACGGAGCCTTGGATCACACAGAGCAGCAAGCTGTAAAACGCTCTAATATGGCTCCAGGAAAACCAAAAGTCTAATTATAGTCTATACATATATATAAAAGGCGAGAAACAACAATGAACAACACAACCAAACGACAACCACTTAACAACAGACTCCTTACTTAGGACAGGTGCATAAAATACAGTGGATTTAAACAGGCGCCAACTTATACACCAACCTAATATAATAGTTTAACATTACAAAAAAGACAATAAAATCTCAATTGAAATAGCTTAACTCGATCACAAAGACTTTTAAACCACAACAAGTAAACATATTGGTTTAATCATCGAAACGACATGAATACAATATAAGTAGGGGCGTATTTAACATAGACGTTATAGGTAGTAATTAGAAGCTGTAGGAGGAGTGTCAACATTTTTTTTACCTGTTACAAAATGGCGCTTAAAACATTGTGCAACAGGTAAATATAATAATTTTATAACAAACCTGAAGATGTATCGTCATCCTAAATACTTATATAAAAAAATAATTTAAATACAGAAATGCATAACAAATTGTGTCATCATTCAATACGCTTACTGTAACATATCACGAGGGATATTTAACATTGCTATTAAGATCTTGGTTTGGCAAGCTACAAAACCATGTTCAATCCAACATTTTTTTTAATGTCCAGGACCTAGTCAGGAATTGTGCAGTTGTAATCTAATAGTTCGTTTCTATGCATGTTGCATTGTCGTTTGTTTCTTGTTGCACTTCAGTATTTCTGTTTTTGCGTTGTTAAATGTTGCTTTTCTCTTCAAGTTGAAGTGTTTTCCTCAGTTTTATTATGTAGCCCGGATTTTTTTCTCTCATTCTTTGGATAAATGAGTTTTGAACAGCAATTTACTACTGTTGCCTTTAGCTTTCGTAATTTGTAGAAGATTGTACGTGTCCTAATCCTTACATATTGTGTTTTTGTCCTTGTTTTCATGGGGTTTTTTTACTACTGTGTCTTAGTGTTAACGTTTATGTTACTTCTGATTATCTATCATTCTATTTTCCATTATTTTAAACGATGTTTTTATATCGCCCACCTACAACAAAATAATCCACAACTACGTATTAGACCAGGAAGACGTATTTGAATACCAAAAAATAATGTCACAGAACTAATATATATGTCATGTAAGGAGCGTCATGATAGATTAAATACATAACGTGTGTTGGCATTAAAAATAATATGTACATCAATATAAAAGAAAGTAACAGGGCGCGGAAGGGGGCACACAAGAGCGATAAGTTGAAATAAGCCATACAATTTCCAGCTGGCTAAGGTAAAACATCGGAAAGACACATTGACATCTACAAAAATATACAAGTTGTTAAATTGCCGACTGTGAACCTCGCCCAAAAACCTAGTGAACCATCCGTACATGTAAAGTATCGAACCTCGAACCGGCTTTAGCCCTTTTAAAATCGGTTTAGAAAACACAACAAAGTTCACTGCAAATGTAACAAGGAAATTTAAGTAAATGGAAGGGAAAACAAATTTGCGAATTTACTACAATGAACGTGGTCATTCATTTCTTGGTTATGCTCAAAATGCTTTTAATACATTTAATTTTATTTCTTACTCATTACTTTGTTAAATTATGTGCCTTTTGATATCTATATACAATCAAAGAAAAGATAAAGGTGTATCGCAATGATATTCAATCTTATTACCATTTTACCGTAACCACAAGTCAAAAATGGTTCTAAGCAATAAAAAATCATTGCGACGCCTTATATGTCTTAGGGTTAATATATTATTTTAAAAATAGGCAAACTTTTGATATATATGAGTAACGAACTTTATTTTTTAAAATCATAATGAATGTTTCTATTAATTTCATTTACTCCTTTATTTTCGATATTCTTGAAGTATTTGATGACTACGTTAAAATTGCAAATTCAAAAATTCAAAATTCAAAAAAAACATCTGAATACCCTTTCAAGAAAGGATTGGGAATAAATTTTCGACAACAAAGATGATTTTTTTATATGATGCTGTCATCCCTTTCAAAGTTTTAGGGATGTCAGCATGATTTGGTTGATCGTTTTGTAATATATGTGTCACAAAGATGACCGCAGATATGTTACAGCTGTTGTAGTTAGCCACAAACCCTTTTATCTTACCCTCAAATATAATTTCAGCGAATGCGACTTATAAGAGGGTTACTTTCTATTTGCAACCAAAACGGAAAGTCTTTCCAGAGCACCTGTGTTCTCCGTTGTTCTTTGGTTTTGTCGGTTTGAAATCCATTATCTTCTGATATTACTTGTTTTGTGAAAAGTGCGTTCGTGCCAGTTTTCGTTTGATTGTACACCCCAAAAATAGGCAGATAAGTTTGTATTTTGCTTAATACTTTGCCTCTATATCCTTTACTATAGATAATTAAGCTGGTCTGTAAGAATAACATCCTCATGCCTTATATATCATGTACTGTAGTATGACGCTAGATTAAAACTGCCGTGGAAAGGTAACACCCGGCCACCGAAAGCTTCATTTTAATGAAGCCCAGGTGGTCGTGTGGTCTAGCGGGACGGCTACAGTGCAAGCGATTTTGTGTCACGATATCTCAGTAGCATGGGTTCGAATCCCGGCGAAAGAAGAACAAAAAATTTGTCAAAGCAAATTTTCAGATCTTACATTTTTGGGTTGATGTTTAGACGAGTTGTATTAACCAAAAAACATATATACCTTTCTACATTGGCTAGAGGTATAGGGGGAGGGTTGAGATCTCATAAACATGTTTAACCCCGCCGCAATTTTGCGCCTATCCAAAATCAGGAGCCTCTGGTCTTTGTTACTCTTGTATGATTTTTAATTTTAGTTTCTTGTATATAATTCGGAGTTTAGTATGACGTCCATTATCACTGTACTAGTATACATATTTTTTTAGGGGGCTCGCTGAAGGACGCCTACGGGTGCGGGAGTTTCTCGCTACATTGAAGACTCATTGGTGGCCTTCGGCTGTTGTCTGCTCTATGGTCGGATGGTTGTCGCTTTGACACATTCAACATTTCCTTTCTCCATTTTATACTGTCGTGCATTATGGTGAATTATAATTATAACAAAACGAACTATATGGGTTATTTGCTTGTAATTCAAAATGTGCTGTGAATATACACCATTCGTTAATTCATTATTATTATTACCCAAAATGTGTCATCACTATAAATATTTTTGTTTCTTTACCTTGTTTACAAATTGTATAGACGCGTGTTTCTTTCCAAAAGCTAGACACATAATACTTCTTTGTTTTTTGTTTTTTTTTATTTCGTTGTTAACTCGATCTCTTTCATTGGTTTGATCAATATACATAGCTTCCGATTACCTACAGTTTCATTTCCTTTAATTTTTCAATGATAAATTTTATCGTCCACCTGCTATCAAATGATGTGCACCTACATCTTAAACCCGGAAAACATTTATTTTAACTAAATAAATTGCTTTAAGTTCAGAGAACTGACATGTATCTTGTTCAACAAAACCTCAATTCAAACAAGTTAGCTGACATTAAAAAACACATGGCATATGAAATGTATTCCCGAGATCAAGTTTTTCTAGGATTAAAACAGATAATATTATTTAATTTATTTATTCGAGACATGACAATATATTTTGACCTGCATTGAACATCCGTTGAAATGTGAAAAAGACACATTTACAATACACCTTATCGCTATTTAGTCCATTCCGGGAAAAACAGTCATTTATACAACTTCCTGTTTGAGGTCACCGGCCGAAAAATGGAGGTCATCAGTAGTGAGCTGAGGAAGAAAAAACTTAAGAAAGTGAACATCAAGAAACTTTGATATTGTATGATCCACTTTTTTCGAAATTAAAATTGAAGTAAAAAAATATTTTGTTTGAAGTATTTACGGTAGTTTAAACAGGTCTCATTAAAAAGTATCATGCATGGTGAATTGTTTAAACAGGGTCCCAGATAGCTTCAACTGGATGAAAAAGTTGTGTAATTTTAGAACTTATCCGGAATCGAATAAATAGCGATTAGGTGTATACCGTTGTAATAGATTATTAAAGTACTGTCTTAACTGCTCTTTGGTCGGGTTGTTGTCTCTTTGAAATATTCCCGATTTCCATTCTCAATTTTACAAAATTGTAAGTTTGTAACAATTAATTAAACATACTGCTATAAAAATGCAGAGCAGACTTGTGATCATCAAGTTGATATATTCAAAATCTGCTAGTTTTAATTGTGATTGTCTCATTTTGAAACTCTGACTATGTACATACTGAAAATTCAATTTATTTTAAATGCAGGTTGATTACTGCAATCAAATCTCGAATATGACCTACCGAATTTGACCAATAAACAGGTTTGTACTCACATGAGCAACATGACCGATGCTACATTTGGAGTATTATCTGCTTATCCTTGCAGATCACATTTTTTTTGACAGTGTCGGTTTAATATACATGTACATACAAAGATGTGTTATGGGTGTAAATGGGATTACTCTCCATCCAAGCCACAATGTATAAAACTTGTTTTGTTTAACCACCATTGTAGTATATAAACTCATCATAGATACCAGAAATAAAATTCAATATTTACGCCAGACGCGCGTTTCGTCTACAAAAGACTCATCAGTGACGCTCGAATCAAAAATGTTATAAAAGGCCAAATAAAGTACGAAGTTGAAGAGCATTGAGGAACAAAAAATCCTACAAATTTTGCCAAATACAGCTTAGGTTATCTATTCCTGAGGTAGAAAAGCCTTAGTTTTTCAAAAATTCAAAGTTTTGTTAACAGTTAATGTATAATGATTGTATTCTACAAAATGAGCTATTGGTTGAAACGGTATTGATACTTTCCTTTATCATCGAGTTTTCGCGAATGACTTTGAGTTTTGTTAAAACAAATAGTGTCGATACCACAAATGATGTTATCAATTTAACTTAGCACCTCGAATCAGTTTCTGTAATTTAACGTTTGTATGTTGCCTGAAGTGTAACATACATTGCTTTTGTCCTTGATTAATTTACACTTTGACTTGGTTTTTTTTTCTATAAAGATATAAGTATCGTCTGATATCCTTTTATCTTCATTTCCTTTATTTTTCAAAGATGTTATTATATCGCCCACCTGCAAAAGAATATTTCTACTTAATTCTAGGTCCTGGAAGTCGTCCAACTGAATACAAAAATCAGGTCACAGAACTGATGTATCTCGTTCAAGAATCTTAAGAATAACAAAAAACACATAAAGTTGGCTGACATTTAAAAAAATGTTGATTATGATATACATTCTGGAGATAATCAATAAAGATTTGTCTAGGATTTGAAAGGATAAAATTATTGAAAATGAGCATTTAATGTTATCTTTTAAGACAACGAGTAATATTTTGACTTTTCTCTCATTAAATCTCTGTTACGTTGTTTCAAAGATGTGTTCAAAACACCGTTAAAAGTAATACAAATTATAATCATTGTACAGTCACCAATAGAATGATTTCTGTCGAAGTCATAGAACAACATTATTATGCTTGTGTGTGTAACTAATTATATTATATTATAGGATAAACCAAATTTTTGCTCGAGGTTATTTGTGCGTTTACAAGGGCGACTAATTCAAACAAGTTTCCCATTAGTATCTATTTTTTAACCCCTTTAAATATTTATATAATAAATACTTGATAATTCAAATATTGATAAATATTCATCAAGAACCAAACAACACATTTATTCACGAATGCGCGTACTTAGTCACTAGTTGAATATTTTTTTATATTTGAATTCTTCAATTAGTTATTCCTTTCAAAGTGGTGTGGGAGTCTAAATACAAATAAAACTGATAGAATTTGTTCATACTTTGCCAAAATGTATTATTTATTTATATATGTTCAAAAGTATAATAAAAATTATAGGTCAGCGCGCATTTTTCAAGCTACAGGTTGTGACAAAATGGCACATTTTGTATGGATTAAACAGGAAATTCCACCATTTTGTGATAAGTAATTAAACAAAATGATAGAATTGTAAAATAAATTGGGAAAAGATAGCTTTCAGACAATGATTTGGGAATACCAAAAGATAAGATAGGGTCACCGTACGTTTTATCCGGGTAAAATACAAAATAGGAAAATTCCATATAGATTCCTTCAGAAAATGCACTGTTTCAGAGTTACGTCCCCTTAAAATGCCAATTTAAAAAAAAATTTAAAAAAAAACAATCAACACTTGTATTTGGAATTTATAAGTTATATTTTTATAAATTGGTTCTTTTGAAAATTCACATTAAATATCTGCATTCCTACATCAAATTCTGCTAACTTGATAGAAAATCGGGACCTTAGGTTCTGTGTTTTTTACAATCCAAGATTGCGAAAGACACCCATACCACCTCAATTCTTGTTCAATGAAATTCAAGTAGAAAATGTAAGCACCACTATTTTTTTCTACTCATTTACAATTTTTTTTTATCTGCCTTTTTCGACATCTTAACAACGCCTTTTGTTTTATGACGTCAGAGGAGTTAAATAGCCACGTTTATTTCAATTGTTTCATTGATTTCCTCTTATAGTAAATATGTTTACCTCGGTTTTAGTTTGTAACCCGACTTTCTTTTCACTCAATCGACTTTTTATTTTAGAACAGCGGTATATTATTGTTGTCATTATTTATTTCAGATGTGAAATATCGGTTTTTATTTCACTGGGAAATCTATTTAATTCATTGCAACCAATGTAATAATGTAGCATAACAGACGAAGGGGAAATCCTTTACCTCTTATAACTATCAAGCTAGTTAGTGCCTGTTAACATTGAATGTGAAGGTGATTTAACGTTTCAATTGAAAGTAGATACATTGCTGAAAATTTCAACAACAAAATACCGATCGATGTATTTTGAATTTTAGAAACATGAATTTCAATTCATTTGAAAAGTAAAAAGTAAGTTATTCATCATACGGTAGTATGAAAGAAACACACTAACAATGCGACCATAATGAATTAATAATGATTAGTATACATTTTCAATGAAATAAATTTCTAATATAAAAATGCAGTTATATGTATTAAGATTCTTTTACATAAAACCATTGCAATGTCTTGACTTGTTCACTGATGAGTTAATATGTCTTTTGATTGGGTTAAGCCATTTCAATTAATATTGTATAGTGTCTTTCTTTGTTGTGATTGTACACACTATTGTTTCAGGTAAGGGTGAAGGCTGTCACCAATTAAATCTTTTAAACCCGCTGCATTTGTTTTCACCTGTTCTAAGTCAGGAATCTATTGGTCAGTAGTTGTCGCTTGTTGATGTGTTTCATTTCTCGTTTGTTTTATAAGTTAGACCGTTGAATTTCCCGTTTAGATGGTTTATACTAGTCATTTATTGGGCCAGTTATAGCTTTCCTGTTCGGTGTGAGCCAAGGCTCCTTGTCGAAGACTGTGCTTTGATCTATGATGGTTTACTTTTACAAATTGTGACTTGGATGGAGAGTTGTCTCATTGGCACTCATACAAAAGGTAAAATCATAAAAGTACTGAACTCCAAGGACAATTCAAAAAGGAAAGTCCCAAATCAAATGGAAAAATCAAAAGTTCAAACACATCAAACGAATGGATAACAACTGTCATATTCCTGACTTGGTACAGGCATTTTCTAATGTAGAAAATGGTGGATTGAACCTGGTTTTATAGCTAGCTAAACTTCTCACTTGTATGACAGTCGAATCAAATTCCCTTATATCGTCACCGATGCGTGAACAAAACAAACAGACACAATAGGTAAAAATGTCAAAAATAGGGGTACAGCAGTCAACATTGTGTTAACCCAGGTAACACAAAACATTTTCAAAACATTTTTATAAGGTTGTTTAAATGTCTTCTCCAAACGTTGTCAAAAACATATTTTCGGGATATTAATATGTAAATATTTTGTCTTGGATTTTTAAAACATTTATTAAAAACATTTTTTTAAATATTTTTACAATGATGTTAGAATATTCATGAAAATGTTTTCAATAACATTTTTTAAGATAAATTGAATCTTTTATTAATGTTCAGAAGATATGAAGGTTCTACCTCTGAAAAACATTCAAAAAATATATGAGTAGAACTTTCCTAACAATATTACTCCGATGTTTTTAAAATATTTTCTAAAAATGTTTCAAGAAATGTTTAAATAACATGCCTTTAAGATATTTTAACAACAGTTCTTCATAATATCTGATGAAAACATTTTAAAACGTTACTCTTTTAATATTGAGAAAATGAATTTATAAAACATTTTGTTGCTAATATTTTAACAACATTTCAAAATAATATTATGAACACATTTACCCCAAAACATTTAAAAACGTTTCGCATTTAATATTGAGAAAATGAATTTATAAAACATTTTGTTGCTAATATTTTCACAACATTTTAAGATAATATTACATTGTATTATGAATACATTTACCCAAAAATATTTAATATAAAATTTTTAAACAATATTTTTCAATCATTTATTAAGTTTATGTAAAAAACTGTATTTCATTAAATGACAGTGATTGGAGCGGTACTTCGATCCTATATATAGCATTTTATAGTGCACTTATTGCTATTTTCCGGATTTTCTGTTTCATTACCGACAACAAACGTTTACACATTTAAAATCTAACTGTTCCCGATGACCAACTAACATGATCCGAAGGAATTTTGGAACCAGTAACCAACGTTTTACATTATAGATGACGTTTTGCACATAAGAGTTGATATAATCACCGGGTTTGTACCCACATGAGGAACACAATGTGTGCAATATTTGGAATAAGGTCTGTTCACCCTTTCTGGGCAACTGAGATCAGCCGATGTGCATTGCATGTGTTGTTCAGTCTTTCCTTTTTTGGTCATGATGTTGTCCGCTAATGTTGGACAGTGTTGTGTTCATGCTTTGTATCTTAACTATCGAATATAAATCATTAATATTGCTGAAAACATTGCAATAGTATAACAGACCTTTTCTGAGCATCTGAGAACACCTGGTGTGTATAGAAGGTGATACTCAGATTTGCTTTTTTTGCCATGACTCTGTCCGTTAATTGTATACTATCTATCACATTGATCTGGAAATATAAAGATTCCATTTCTGGCCTTCAACAGTGGTGTAACAGCAAAACACAAACAAAAAATATAAAATTCATTTGGTGAAGACATGACTCATCAGATGAGTTTTAAGCAACTACGTAAAAAAAACATTCGACAGAAGACACAGATAGACGACCTATAGAGTAATTACAATAAGCTGTTGGTGGCAATAATTCTATAACACCTCAGATGTATTTAGAAAGGAAAAGTCAAAATTAGTCTAGGACAGTCGTGTATTATTCGAAAACAGGTTAATTTTCAGTTTTGAAAAGATAGTTATTGCTTTACCACAATATTGTTTTATTTATTTGTTACTAGTTACTATGCACTGTGTATGTATCTCAAAGTGTATGATAACTCGTGCATTATGTAAATGAGCATTTCATTTGATATATTCAGTATTCCAAATAGTGATATACATGGACAAAAGAAAGATTAATTCATTCATTTTAAATATCTGTAAAGGTGTCATAATGGTCAACTTTAAATAATATTACAGGTACTGGGATAATATTGATGGTAATATACTCAGATTTTATAAGGCTCTATTTTATATTTTTAATATTGAAATGGAATAGACAAACGCCTACTTAAAAATTCCAAAGATCTTTTAGAGTAAATACAATCTAACTCTCTTTCATCTTGTAACAGTATTAAAACATTTGACTTTTCTACTCTTTACACAAGTATTCCACATTCCAAACTAAAAGACAAATTGAAAGAGTTGGTATTACTTTGCTTCATAAAAATGAAAGGCCAACGTAGATACAAGTATCTTGTCTTAGGGAGGGATAAATCATACTTTGTAAAGAATCACTCTGATTCAAACAAAAAATTCTCTGAAACCGATATTATCAAGATGCTTGATTTCTTGATTGACAACATATTTGTAACGTTCGGAGGACGTGTTTTTCAACAGACTGTCGGCATCCCAATGGGAACAAACTGTGCCCCTCTACTTGCCGACTTGTTTCTTTATTATTTGGAGGCTGACTTCATGCAGGAACTTCTTAGGAAGAAAGATAAGAAGTTAGCAATATCCTTTAACTCTACTTTCCGCTATATAGATGACGTTCTTTCACTAAACAATTCAAAATTTGGTGACTATGTGGAACGCATCTATCCCATCGAATTGGAGATAAAGGATACTACAGATACAGTTAAGTCGGCTTCATATCTTTACTTACATCTAGAAATTGACAATGAGGGTCGGTTGAAAACAAAACTTTATGACAAAAGAGATGATTTCAGCTTTCCAATTGTGAACTTTCCATTTCTAAGTAGCAACATTCCAGCAGCACCTGCATACGGGGTATATATCTCCCAATTGATACGATATTCCCGTGCTTGCATTTCCTTCATGATTTTCTTGATAGAGGGTTACTGCTCACAAGGAAGCTAATAAACCAAGAGTTCCAAATGGTGAAGTTGAAATCATCCCTTCGTAAATTTTACGGACGCCATCACGAGTTGGTTGACCGTTATGGAATAACCGTTTCACAAATGATATCGGATATGTTCCTTACGTCGTAACTACAATCCCCTTCCCTTTCATGAATGTGAACTACCGAATTAGACTATTTACCAGATTTGTAATCACATAAGCAACACGACGGGTGCCACATGTGGAGCAGGATCTGCTTACCCTTCCGGAGCACCTGAAATCACCCCTAGTTTTTGGTGGGGTTTGTGTTGTCTATTCTTTAGTTTTTTATGTTGTGTCATGTATACTATTGTTTTTCTGTTTGTCTTTTTCATTTTTAGCCATGGCGTTGTCAGTTTGTTTTAGATTTATGAGTTTGACTGTCCCTTTGGTATCTTTCGTCCCTCTTTTATATTACAGACATATAGAATACATATGTGTAAAAGACATATTTCATTAAATGTGTTGTATTTGGTTGTGACACCCTTGCGCTTGGTGTCAGTTTCTCATTATATAAAGAAGTTCATAGAGGTAATGCTACAATTCTATTTTGAATTGCTTGCATTACGAATTTGATACTCTGTTTGTTCTTTTAAGCTCTATGAAACTCGAATTGGATCTTAAACAAGTCAACTGTTTATAAAAAAAAAAGCGAATTCAACTCATTCTTGTAGCATACGCTTCAATTGTTGCTTTTAGAAACAGACACGTGTTAAACATTTTTTAACGGATTAATTTTCAAAACAGTAACACTTTGTATAAGTGTGCTGCATGATCTTGTTGATAGGATGTTTTTGATAGACACAACAATTTTATGTAGATATTCAAAGATATGTAACTCTCATTATGTTTTGATGAAATTTTCAATAATGTCAGAGGACAACAGAAACATGACAATTGATACCGAATAGCCTCTATGATCGTGAAAGAAGATCAAATCTTTTTCACTTATTTGATATATTATAGGCTAATGGCATTTTCTTTGAAAAGTTCATCAGTTAGTGAAAATTGATACTGTTCAGATGTTTGAACATGTACACGAAGCCATGTAATAATTGGAAAGATGATATGATCTGTACATTGTAAAATCCAGATAAATGGTACTCTGAAAATATATGAGTCGATTGAAAAACTTTCGATTTATTCAATGCCAATTAAGACTGTCATATTAGAGTGGTTTTGTACTTTGATATTTCTTATATTTTCGATATCTTAAAAAACAACAGAGGAAGTGTTATTGAATTAAAGCGATGATGACATCCCTGCAAATTTTCTCTGACACTATTAATATTGTGATTTTATTGACTGAAACAGATCCATGTTTTACGAATGACATGTTCTGCGTTCCTGAAGGAGACACAATTTGTAATCTTTCCTAAATTGCTTAATCACGGAATTTTAACCTGCCTTACGGAACATGACGAGTGTCACTAGTTGATAATATGCTACTCTCCCTTCCGCAATATCTTGACTATCAACTTTTGTAGCCGACTTGTGATAGGATTTGTGATCTACAAACACACATTTTCTGTTGAGTGTTTGTAACTGGTTGTAGCATTTTTGCGGTTGTTTGCCATTGTGTTCTCTGTTGTTCTTATACGTTAAATACTTCTTTGATTTTTCTCACTTTGTTTATTTTTCAGCACAAAAAGCTTGGATCCTATTTAGCACTCGTTTTTTTTTATGACGATAGTTTTTATTTCCTTATATTCCTCTTACAAAATGATGTTTGCTAATATGTACTTGTATTACCATGAAATCGTGTTGATTTGATGTTTCCAAATGATTTTTTATAATACACACATGTCAGTAAGGATTTGGGCAAAAAATTGACATTGATATATTTTAAACTAAACCGCTTATCATTATTCCGTCTTCGTACAACAGACGTAAAACTATGGATCGTTAAATGTGATAAATATAAAAGGTTTCCGATTGCTTTACATTATTTTCAAAAGACACCTTTTAAACTGGACTGACATTACATTGAAAGTAACTTATTCTTCAGAATAGAATACTGCAATAATTGTCAGTATCCAAAATAAAAAAAAAAGCAAAAACAAATGGCCAATAAAATTATATTGAACGGTTACATATCAGAAAATTGAATATTAATGAATTATTTTATACATTCAGAAAAAAGAATAGATTTAGTGATCAGCATGACAAATCCAAAATAATTCAAACGATAAAAATAAAATGCCTGGTTAATTTACACATCTAATAACGAAAAACAGATATTAGAAAGGCTTTCAACGACAAAATCTGTATCGCATGCGTATTCAGAATGTTGTAGGGTTAAACATGGTTGCGTGTGTTCAAACGCTCCTTTACGTGGGACAGTTGGGGTAACAATACACTATTTTGGAGTTCATGTTGTTTTGTCTTTTGTTTTCTAGGTAGTGTGTTGAGAACCTTTTTTAGCTTTTAGTCGTGTTTCCTTATATGAGAAGGCGTCGTAAGTTTCCTTCGATTAATGGGAGTCCTTCGGTATCTTCCATATATTCGTTTGTGTTTAAGCTTTTTCAGAATGACGTCGAAATTTCCGTTTTAAATTTTCTTTGAAGTTAGGTATGTTTGTTATTTTACTGTTATTGAACGGTAACTACAGACTAAACCTTGACGAATAAGTTTGATGTTTTAATAGGATGAGATAATGATCGTTCATAAAAATACATCTGTTAGTCTAGAAAAAAAGAAACTTTTAGGATTAAATCAAAGCTTGTTGATTATAATATTATTTCCCGCATAAATAATAAGTGCAAGAATATAAACTGTTACATGTTTTTGTGTGGCTAGCAAATAATCGAGACATTAATTGAAATAATAACGGTAAACCAAATAACGACAAATCGTATTATAGCCAAAAACAAATTCGTTGTTTTTTTAATATATTATGTGGCAACCATGACATAAATTTATAATGGTTTGAATTTTTCAGGGACTTGGTTGACTAATCAGTGTTTATATCAAATACCTTAATTTTAATTCATTTTTTTCTGTTTTGTTATGAATTTTACTATGCTCAACATTTGCCAATCATCATTCGAAAACATATGTTGTTAATAAAAAAAACTAGCTGTTGTCATAAGTTTGCAATGAATCAATAAATCTAGTTTTCTGCATATATAGATACAGGAAAACGTTCGATTCTAACAAAAGTATGATTTTAAAACTTTAGATTTAAATAAGATGACAACTTCAAACAAATTTAATTTGTATCAAACACAATCCCTCAACCCAAGCTCTTTCAAAATCCCTACAATAGCAACAAATAATACGTAACTTTTATTCGGTAGTTGCCATCTTATGTTACTAGGTTAGATTTGTTCCGTAAAATGTTATTTACATTCTAGGAATGATATAGATCACCAAAAAGTGATAAATATACTGTTTACATGTTGTGATATCGATGTCAACATCTGTCATCTAAACTTATATTTATGAACATTGAACTTCATTATTTTTATATACTACATCGACACTATCAATCCATTGGTTGACAATCGCAATGTAAGTTTTTTTGTTATAATATATTTGATAATAGTTTAACCATAATGTTTGTATCTCTGAAATTTGCAGTATAAAAACGTTGGTCACTGAAAATAGTAATTGCTGGTAACTATATTTGTATATTGAGTTTGTTATACGAATTTCTCAGTATATAAAAACAATAACTAAAACAGTAATATAAAAATTATTTCAAATATGATGATAAATAGTATTTGATAATAATGGTATTTTGATAATAATACAATAACTTCATATGTTACTAAAAACTACAAGAAAAATTAGTGTAAGCAATCTTGTGTGAACTGTTGAGAATTCGCTTTACCAAAAACTAGACTAAAAATATACCCAGATGGTTTTAATGGTAAAATGAGTTTAACGATTGTGTCAATCTCCATCTTCCTCACTTTCAAAATATGAGCTTTTATTTTTACTAGATATTTCCGGAAACGATTTGCGAATTGCTCCTTGCTTGTCAGATATAAATGAAACATTGCTCTTTTGATCAGAACTTAAAGTTCGTCGTACTAGTATAGCCAGATAATAATTGACTCCGAAAAATGTTAAAACGGTTTGATTTGCCAACATTTTAAACATCGATGCATATATATTTAGCTAGTATTGGTTTTTAGCAATGAATCAAATTATTCATCAAATATCTGCTAATATCATTATATAAAGTTAACTATATATTGCGGTGAACTAAAGAGGGAAATCATTAAAATAATTACCTTTGGTATGTAGATTTCATTGAAATTAGCAAAGTTTTTTACCCTAGTTTCAATCAAAGATTACATGTTTCACATATTGTAATTTACAAATTTGAAAATACATAATGTGAATGATATATTAAAAAGAGTGTACACATTATTTAATGAACTGTAAATTTATGTTTTATCAGAACATTACAGATATTTTTTTACAATATTTCTTTAATTTTTCCCAGCTATGTAGATTTAACGTTAATGATTAGTGCCCAATTTTCCCTTCGAGACAGTTTGTATATATCGTTCCTATGTTGTTACCTGAGAGGTGGCATCTCAAAGATTTTACCAAACTTTGCCTATTTAAAAATCTGATACAGGATGATCGACAAAAATAACATGCCTCAAAAGATATTAACTTTATAATACAGAAAATGTTTTAACTTTTATATATTGAGTAAATGTTTGACCTTTTAACTCTTCCAACTGAACAGGTCTGTCTGTACTCTGAGTAGTGTTGGCTAGGTTAAGCATCCATGTTTGTCCTTAAGTCACGATGAATCTTTAGTACATCACGGTCATCTATTTCATTTCTTATCAAAAGATAGATATCGCATGTCTTACTTTGTGTTGATGTTGATGGTGACGGAGCATGGACACAGTTCCCATCGTAGTACGTTTATTTTAAGCTGAAACTGTTGATGGACTTAAAATCGCCCTTGTTAGTTCCTTTATTTTAACTTTTCACTGCTATCTTGACGTAAATCTACCTGCAAAACAGTAACAAAACAAGAACCCCACAAAAACTGAATGTGATCTCAGATGCCCTAGTAAGGAAAGCAGATTCTTCTCCATATGTGGCACCCCTGGTGTTGCTGATGTTAATACACATCCGGTGATGTGTATTATTCAGAGGTTCACAGTCGGGGAAGAGATGAACATACCTGTTGTCCTCTGTAAAACAGATATTCAGTAATAGTGAACTAACGACTAAGAGATGATTTCAAATTTACAACATAAAACTATTGGTTAAAAAGCTTCCTTTTGAGCAGCAACCTTTTAACAAGGAAACCCTGAAATAACGTAAATAAACAAGGAGATATATAATCCGTATATGCTGCTTGAATACTGCTACATATAAATGGAAATTCACAATTGGGAAGATGAAATCATCTCTTTTTTCGTAAGGTTATCTTTTCTACTGAACCTCATTGTCACTTTCTAGATGTAAGTCAAGATATGAGGCTAAAATACAGAAGTTGATGATTATTTACATATCACAAGTCCAGTAGTCAGCACTTACGTGTTGTCATGAATTTCCTTTGGTACTGTCATATTTATAAATTATCTGTTTACAAAACTTTATGTGTTCAACTGACTATTATATTTTTACTCCAGGAAAAGATTTAATTTATTTATGCTTTACTTGGCGGAATCGTTAGATTTTCATGTCTTCAATGCTCTACAGCTTCGTACTTTATTTGAATTTTAAGCAATTAAACTCGAGCTTTGTGTAGATGAAATACGCATCTTGCTTACACACTTGTTTTTGTTGAAGATCTGTATTTCTGTTTTTCCATTGTTTTCCACTTGTAATTGAAGTATTTTCTATGTTTTGGTTTGTGACCCGGATTCATCTCGCTTAATCGATTATGTCTACAAATATTGAACTGTTTCCTTTATGTTACACAGATAAAAACTAGTCTCAACTGTCATTTAAGGGTGTCCTGCTATTTATGTATCGCATTATCTCATTCCTGGGGAAAAAAAGCTTAAAACTAGTGAAAACAAACTACTCCTTATCAATATTCCGGTTTTCGATGTAACTGAAATTTCAAAGCTCGCTAATATCATTTTTACCATTTTTTTCTTTTATCAATAGATAAACATCACTTGATAAATTTTTCGAGTGTTTCGGCCTTTATCGACGAACACTGAATATTTTGTTATGGGGATTTTTACAATTGAACACGACTTATTACATAGGGCGTAAATCCCATTAGAAATGGCAGAGGTGCCACAAGGGAGCACAATTCGCTAGCACTTACAGAGCACCTGATAATAACCCTAACCGTTTGTGTGCTGCTGGGTTCATTTTTACAGTCATGTTTTGTATACTGTGGTTCACCGTTCCGTTGTTTTCTTTTTGATCACCATATGGTCTGTTTTAGTTAGACTGATGGTTTTTGTTTCCTACAAAATAAAGTAATTCGTTAAAAAAAAAATCATTTCAGTAACACGAGGAACATGATTTATCTATTGGTACTTGTGTTAATTCCTTACGATGTCTTAAGTTTACCGTGCCTAACTACTGGATCCAAAAAAGATTTTGACGATTCAAGAAAAGCTCTCACTGCTTTAAAATCATATCTTGATACAACTGTTAATACTTTGGAAACCGATGTACAGAAAACAGTAGCTACGTTAAAAGGTCATATAAAGAATGTGGATGGGAAGATTAAAACTCTAGACAACGATTTAAAAATGTTAGAAAGTGATTTTAAGGGTAGGTTCTTTCACTTCTTATTTATACCATTTATATAGGTAAATATGTGATAACTAATGTCAGTCATTGTTGATCTTTTTTGTTGTGTATGGAATTAAAAACACAGGTTTTTGCTTTTTTGTCTAAATAACAACTGCAATATCATGACCTCGATTGTCGATTTTAAATTGCTTTGCAACACTGCACCGCTATTTTTCACGAAAATAGAACTGTTATCTATAGCATTATAAAATAAGGATTTTTTTTCTTTTTGCAACACAAAATTAAACCAAACAAACACAAAGTACCACAGGTTTTCTTGTTTCTATTGACCGAATGTGTACTGCTTCGAGATTTTTTTGGAAAAATCAATAGATTTTCTTCATGTATTTGTAAACGGCTTTCTGTCACCAACTGCAGGATTTCACATCCTTCCTGTATGAATGTTTGGTCCTTTTATACTGGAACTGCACATCATAGCTACTAGAAATTTAGGTTCATGTATCGAAAACACTATATCTAGTGTGAAGCATTTATATTCGAATTTATCGGTAATCCACTGATGGCTAAATATTATTTTTTCGTCCCCTTTTTTCATCAGGATATACAAATTAAAGCTTTTTGAGTCAGCTTTCATGTGAGCATGATATACTATTTGATTCCGTTTTATAAACTTATATAACAACTTGGAGTTATTTTCTTTCATAACGTTAGGTCAATCTATTGAAGAATTAACCGTGACGATACAAAGTTTCAATGAGATTTGCTTCAAGGCATAAAATAATGACCTGAATCAGGTCATTATTTTCCTGGTTAAAATATATTACTGCAAACCTTTCTTTATTTGTACAATATTTTTGTTAGAAAGCTATCGTGTGGTGTTTCCGAATGATGGTTAACTGTTTAAATTTTCAAAAATATCGTTGACGCACATATAAACTTCCGAAACAAATAATGTGAAATCATACCTTGACCTATGTCTATTCGTTTTTCCTTATAAATGTGCATGTATCTTGATTTCTGCTATCTTTGTGCTAGTTTCGTTTTGTTTACATCTTTATATACATTTAACTGTATCTAATTATCCATTAATCCAATTTTCGTATTTTCTATAGAATAACAATCCAATTCTTACATTCCTCGGTGAGTTACACCTCAAGAAAAACTTTAAAATATACATTATCTATAACATAACTTATATTCTAATTGGCCAGCTCAAACGAATATAATTTTTTTCATAAATAAAACAATACATAAAACGGATAAGTGTGCCTACTTGTGTAGCAGCTTTTAATATCATTAAATTCACAATTCTTCAAACTTAAGCCCTTCACTATCAATTCAGGCAACACTACCAGTCCAATCATATAAAAGAATATCAAGTAACACGATCAAAATATATTTACAAAAGCGAATATATATTAAAATAATGTAATGTTTGCATATACCTACAGTATTAAACAATAACCAACTCGTACAAGGGGTGGTTGGGTGGGTAAACATTATAACGAACTGTTGCTACGTCATCTATAGACAAACTTCGAATAACTTTATTTTCTGAAACGAAACCCTAAAGTAACACGTGTTCATGCTTCTCACGAATCTCATGAGCGCATATACCCGTAACATCGGCACCTCGACTTATTCAATGTTAATATGAGAATCAAAATGTATGAATGTCATATGTCTTTTGGGATACATCATTCTGTCAACTGATATAAAAAAAAAACAAATAGACAACTTTTGTCCATACCTAGTAATCTAATTCTGTCGAACGATGTTTAACTGTTCCAGTTGCTTAGACTTAATATATTAATTACTTTTGTAGCTGTTTGCTTTAATAAGTAGAGATATATAATTAAATCTATTATAAACGTTTTAAAAACAATCACAAGACGTTGAGATATAAACATGACGAAATATACCTTTTTCATTGACATTACATAAGAAAATAACTATTTAGGAATACATTAGCTGTTCCGAATCGTTATTAACCTATTATGATTTGTTCGCGGCCAATATATTTTTTTATCAAAGAGCACGCTCTATGTTTTTATCTAATGTTTTTTTTTTGTTATGACATTTGATATATATTAGGTCGACAAATCGGAATATAGCAAGTATAGTTCAACTATTCTATAAGACGTTTAATTGGTATAAAATACTTTTTTTGTAATTTAATAGAGTATAATTAAGATCGAAATAGAAATTGGTTGTTATTGAAATCAATCAGACAAAGTTTCAAAATGTAAAAGGTATCAGATTACTGAAATAGTATAATGTCGCCAATTTTCCTTCTTTCATTTACCAAAAAGCAAGACAGTGGCAGAAATACAATGGACATTGCTATTACTTCGGAACCGACATGTTCGACTGGTTTACATCAGAGGTAACCTATATTTAGAATTTTTTTTTCATTTGAAAATATAACGTAATTCACTAAAGTTCAGGTCACACATTTTGGTTACTTGTACAACCGACATAAACAGCATTGAAGGACATATAAGAAATTACATATCATAACTTTTACTCGTGAATATTAATTAATATTTGAAATTAACAGTTGACAATTGGGAAGCTAAAATTATCTCTTTTGTCGTAAAGTTTTGTTTTCAACCGACCAGCATTGTTAATTTCTAGATGTAAGTCAAGATATGAGGCAGACCTAAATCTCTCATCAGTGATGCTAGAATAAAAAAAATGATTAAATTTACTGTTACGCAATTCCGCGCTTAGCGATGTTTAGACGTTTGTGATGTTTGTATTATCTTTCATTTTTACTGGTAGGCTTTGTACGTGTGACTTTTTGTGTTTCTTTGGTACATATGACGTGGCTCTGTACTTTTATACATCTCGCCATTATGTTATTGATCTATTATAATGTCATTATGTTATTGTTCAATTATAAAGCCATTATGTTATTGTTCTATTAATAATTTGAAAATACTTTGAACGACAAAATTAGTTTGTATATCTACCCGTGTGACGTTTACATTCTGACAAAATTCACGCGATTCTACACCAGAGCTGATGTGAACCTAGCCTTTCAGTCAAAGGACTTCAAATATTTCTAACTTTTATGGGTTGATTTGAAATACAAAAATAAGTAAGCAATGAACGTGGTTGTTAAATTTGATATATTGTTGGGTACCACCTTAATGAGTAATTGTACATAATATAGCAGACATGTGTATTTAACCTTCAATTCACTAGCTTACTCAGATTAAACAAATTGTGATTACTGTTAGTAGCAGAAATTGAACATGGACTTTGGTTTATTATGCCAAAATCAAATAAATAACTGTTATGAGTTATTTGTACTGTTATGAGTTACAATTTATGACTATAATTAGCAAAGACGCATCGAAACAACATTTGATACAAAAATTTAACAATACTTTTAGATATTTGGATGATATATTGGCTCTCAATAATGACGACTTTAGTATGTATACTAAAGAAATTTATCCTGTTGAACTTACTTTAAATAAAGCTAATACTAACCATGACCACTGCCCTTTCCTCGATCTTGATATCTATATCATTAACGGGAAGCTTAAAACAAACATTTATGATAAAAGAGATGATTTTTCATTTCCTATCGTTAATAATCCATTTTTAGATGGTGACGTTCCCTTGTCACCATCTTATGGTGTTTATATATCTCAACTTGTACGATTCGCTCGTGTATGCAACAACGTATTATATTTTAGCGAGAGAAATTTATTTATTACTGAAAAATTATTAAACCAGGGTTTTCGATATCACAAACTAGTCAAAACATTTACTAAATTTTATCATCGGTATAAGGAAATAATTCTTAAATATAACTCAACATGCAGACATCTTATACGTTCAGGTATTTCTCATCCAATCTTTTATGGTAACATTCTTTACAAAGCACAAAAATGTCGGTAATCACCTCATAAGCTTACAAAACTTTTAAACAGACTTATTAAGAAGGGATATAGTAACGATACTGTTGTCAGGTCATTAAAGATTGCATATTTTGGCTTTAAAATTGATTCACTTATAGGGTCTTTGCATCGGAACTACACACATTTATTTTAAAAAAACAGTTGTTGGCATGACACGGGTTATGTTCGTCTCCTATATTTTATGATAGTATGATACTTAACCCCTAACGAGAGGGATTGTGCCTGATATGCATATGCTGAAGACATAATATTTTAATCAGTTTAATTGAGGTCTGGAACTGGCATGTCAGTTAACTGCTAGTAGTCTGTTGTTATTTATGTATTATTGTCATTTTATTTATTTTCTTTTGTCACATCTTCTGACATCGGACTCGGACTTCTTTTGAACTGAATTTTTAATGTGCGTATTGTTATGCGCTTACTTTCCTACATTGGCTAGATGTATCGGGGGAGGGTTGAGATCTCATAAACATGTTTAACCCCGCCTTCGGCCGTTGTCTGCGCTATGGTCGGGTTGTTGTCGCTTTGACCCATTCCCCATTTCCTTTTCCAATTTTAAGTATTTTATTTTCTTTTTGCCATTCACGATGCCCAAAATGAGCAGATTAATTACAATATAATTTTCAAACACAATATAAAGTATATTAATAGTTTTGCCTTACTACGTTTTGAAAAAATTATTTATATTGTACCTCCAATCTTGTCGTTATAAAGTCATCTGTTGGTTTCTTGTTACTTGGTAGCTTTCTATCTACATGTTCAAATTAAGAAGATTCTTCATTCTTTTAGGCACCCAGATGAATATAAAAAAAGAAGATGTGGTATGATTGCCAATGAGACAACTCTCCACAAGAGACCAAAATGACACAGAAATTAACAACTATAGGTAACCGTACGGCCTTCAACAATGAGCAAAGCCTATACCGCATAGTCAGCTATAAAAGGCTCCGAAATGACAATGTAAAACAATTCAAACGAGAAAACTTACGGCTTTATTTATGTACAAAAAATGAATGAAAAACAAATATGTAGCACATAAACAAACGACAAGCACTGAATTACAGGCTCCTGTCTTGGGATAGACACATACATACATAATGTGGCGGGGTTAAACATGCTAGCGGGATCCCAATCCTCCCCTAACCTGGGCCAGTGGTATAACAGTACAACATTAGAACGAACTATGAAAATCGGTTGAAAAAGCCTTAACTCATCAGATGAACGAAAAAACAGGTTGACGTGGCCGGGAACTTGTACATCCCAATAATAAAAAGACACCGGGTACATATCTGAGAGTACGTGCAGTTAAAGGACGGCTAGTTAAAGCCACTAACAACTAATAAAAAATTCATGCATCTAAGAACCCTGCTAGACAGATATTATCAAATCAAAATCATAACGTATTCTAAACTAACGATCTGCTAATTTATTGAATCTGAGCGTGCTGAGAAACAGACTCGGTATACACACCATTATTAAATCACTTATAGCCATGAACCAGGGAATTGAGGCTGTGGTTCTTTGAATCCTTCCAGAAAGACATACCCATCTGGCAATATTACATGTACATGTATAATATTATTGCAGACACCAAATATAGATGAACTACATAGCTGCATGAATAGTATAGAGTAGATGTATATGTACATGTATCAAAACAGGATATTACAAATTGAACATAAAAACTGGATTACATACACATGTATGTGAATAAATCACAAGAGCAATGTCAAAGAGTCTAGTGCATGTACATGCAAATTTGATTTCAATTTAACATGCATACATATAAGTAGGTCAATGAATTACAAGGTCAAAAAGTCTTGTACACTACAAGTACATCTTGTGGAGACTATATAGACTAGAGTATATATACATTGTATGACCAGCTATTGACCTTATCATTGTATAAGCTAATATAACAAAGGGGAAAAATTCAGTTTTCCTTGTACACGACATGTAGTCAAAAACGTGTCCCAAACTAATGTACACTAGCTAATTTACGAAATGACAAATTTCTTAAAATGAACTGTAATACATGTACCATAATCAGGTTGAGAACATCCCCTCAGATGACCCTCAATATATTAAGTATCCCTTTTAATTAAAGACATGTAAGAGGGGTACATTAAAGGTGGTATTTTTTTTTTGTAATAACCACTTTAAAGTACAAATGAGTATATATCCGTCTGTACCAAAAACTTATATTTTCTAGTCTGGAAAATTTCGAAACTTTTCTTTATTATATGACTAGATAAAATCGGAAAGTCGGAATCAATGTTTTCTAGTCTGGAGCATAGAACTAGTGGCTAACAATGCAGACTGATATATTTGAATTGTTTGAAGAAAATGTCCCCATAGAATTATACATATGGTTGAAACATGTCAAAGAATTTTGTAATATTTATAAACCTGTTATGATCTTCTTTTATATTATTAAAATTAATGGGATCTCTCTCTTAGAATAGTTGTTCCAACTAAATGTATAATGAATTTTCCCCCTTTAAATTCAAGTTAAAAACTCTCCAAGTTTTTCTTTTCTACAACAGTAAAATGAACCTTGCCCTAGGGATAGTTTATCATTTAAGGGATAGTTCTCATTCAAAATTGGGGGATTGTTCCCAATTTCACAACCTGATAATGTGTTTTGTCTTTTGCCAGTACCAATATATTTCATTAATTTATTATTTGTGTAAGAGGACATCAAACTGATTTGTATTTACATGTACATGTGTAGATAATTTGCTCAAGAAATTGTTCATCCTGATGATAAAAGTTGTTAACTACATTGACTGGCTATACAGCCCTTGCATTCAAGATTGTCTGTTATTGTTATAACAGATTACACAGTATTTTTAGTACAGATTTGCAGCTATGTAAAGGTAGAATTAGGACATTTATAGGATGCCTCATAAACAGTTAGGGACACTTTGTGGGGCCAGCAGGTGGCACAATTTGTAACACAACATACATCAGGACATGTTGTGTTTTAAACAAATAACCTAACCATGCGCGCGATGAAACTGAAAACCCCTAAATTTGATTCAAAAGGGGTTGGCACTGCATATAATATAATATACAAGGTAAATAGACGTGCTGCTGGAATAGGCCACCTTTTCAGGCTTAAACATATGTGAGCAGGTCGGAAAAACTATCACGAAATATATGATAAGGTCAATAAAATTCCATAACTTCTTCACTCATCTTTCGTGGAGTTGTCAATTGTGTTTATATTATCAACCATTTGTTTTCTCTTTGAGACATTGATCGATTCATGTTGATATTACATTCCATTCGTACAAAAGTAGTCACTTTATACACACCACATGACACGTTAACCCGGCCACACAGTATGAGAAAAGGTATACATTTTTTAAAAAGTAAATTTTTATGTAAAAAGGTTGGGAAAAGGAACCCCAACGGCAATGGTACCCTTAAAAAAAGTATTGAAATTGCCGCCATTCCTTTAAAACAACTAATCAAACGTTCGCCCCATTCTACTTCAGGGTTGTCATAACAAATGGAAAAGAATTGTCTGATTGTCACCTTATAAATTAAATGTTGACCATTGTTTTAGTGAAATTATCCCACCTGCGTGTAAACTGGAGGCTCTGTCTAAAAGTTTTACCCGATTTCATGTCGATTATCGATCTCGACTATCACAACCAAATGTGTGGTCTATTTTGAGTAAGATCTTGACTGTTTATTCGTCTGTTTCAAATTTCTTCTCCTCGCAGTTGGTCAGTCAACTGCATTCCACTTCTAGCCATGTTTTTCACGTTGTTCACCGCCGTGGTTTACCATTAATAAAAAGGCGGTAAATTAAAATGAGGCACTTTTACGAGGTAAGCAAAGAGAGACAACTCCAGCGTAACGAAGACGACGCTTCAACGATAAAAAAATATCTACTTATCATAACATTTAATGTAAAAAATCAATACTATACATTTTGTTAGAATAGTTTGAGACCGTGTTTAAAGTCATCTGACAACCTTTGAGAGAGAATTGTAACAATTTCGGTGCTGACAGTAACTGGTCCGCGGTATCTTCAAATCTCGTACGAAATCGGACGCCGTAAAAAGTCAATTTCTTGAAAATTTGGTCAATATCAAATACTGACCAATTGAAATATTAAAGTATTTTGGTTACCAATTTTCTTGTCAAATGATAGATTTAAATGTTCTCACGTTAAGAAGATCAATGAAATATACTGACAAAAAGTTACGGTAACTGGCCCTCGACCAGTATGCTTTTTCGTGCTTCTTTGTTTAAAATTTGTTTGTTTTTGTTCTGATTTTGATTGTGAGACGATGATGACTGCTTTATATGTGTAACTGTCTCAAGTTCATTTCAATTTTTGACAATTTTACATACTTTTTATTATGTCTGTTTTGTCAGACATCGTTGTAAATATAATGGAATTTCGTGCGAATTTCATACAAAAATTGTAAACAACACGTTAAATTATTTAATGCGTCCGAAGCGCTTTTCTGGATTGACCTTCATCAGGAACGCTTAGAGCCAAACATTTGAAATCGAGGATATATAAGTACCGAAACCGTTGAAGAGCTATATGTCAAAAATACCTAAAATAAATAGCCAAATTTATCTAAAGACAACTTTCCTTGAGGGAGTTGAAACCTTAGTTTCTTAATAATTTCCAAATTTATAAACGGACAATTTTAGAAAGGTTTGTTAAATCATGTCAGTACCGAAGTACTGACTACTGAGCTGATGATACCCTCGGGGACTAATAGTCCACCAGCAGAGGTATCGACCCAGTGATGTGAAAAATTGAAAACACGTTTAACAATTTAATGCGTCTGAAGCGCTTTTCTGGATTTACCTTCATCAGGAACGCTCAAAGCCAAACATTTGAAATCCGAGGATGTATAAGTACCGAAACCGTTGAAGAGCTAATAGATATGTCAAAAATACCTAAAATAAACAGCCAAAGTGAGAGGTTTAGCGCTATAAAACCAGGCTCATTCCACCATTTTCTACATTTGAAAATGTCTTTACCATATCAGGAATATGACAGTCGTCTATTCGTTAGATGTGTTTTATCCTTTGATATTGCCATTTTATTAGAAACTTTCCGTTTTGAATTTTCCTCGGAGTTCAGGATTTTTGTGATTTTAATTTTTACGATTATTTGGATAATGTCTTTCATAAAAGAACGCAAGTTTACACTATGAACAAAAAAAACATCAACAATCAGTCAAACATTTCAAAGAAATATAATAAAGAAACATTAATCCCCTGAAAACTTACATGATCTAGGCAGATTTGGAATAATAAGCACATTTTGTTATACTAATGCAGCCTTGGAGTACATATGAAATGTCATAATCGGGTAAAAGTGGCGTAAAAAAACGAAATTCTAAGACAATTCAAAATAGGAAGTCTCTCATTGAATGGCAACATCAAAAGCTCAAATACATCAATCGGATAAAAAAAAACTGTCATATTTCTGACTTAAACAGGCATTTGCTTGAGTAGACCTTGTTTTATAGCTACCTAATATTTTTTTTTAAATTCATCATAGACTAGTAGAATAGCATTTCAAAAATACAATATGTTTTTGTGTTTTTGCTACAAATGTCATTTTTTTAATCTTCGTAGAGAAAATGCAGAGAAATCGGTGGATATATTGTTAAAATTGATGACAGTTCCGAAAACAGCTGGGTTAAATCAAAAAGACCTAAAAGTAAATATTTGAATTAATAATTAATAATTCAATCCAATCTCTCATCTTTGCCGTTTTCTGGTATGGCCCATGCGACATATCAGAAATAGGGAGCGATGAGAGATCGGTTTGTAATTGTATTGAAGATTTTTGACCGTGTAGGACAAGTAACATTTCCATCTTTCAGAATAAATTTTTAAAAGACTGCACATATATGAATATACAATTTCATAAAAACAATATGCATTCAGCGTCGCAAATACAGAAGACTATTTATTTTTTGGATTGAAGCATTTAACCAATTTTTGAAAAGTAATGCCACAAAACATACATATATAGGCTTTAGCATAAAATCTTTTGGAATTATTGAATGAACTGGTTCGAAATTAACCTTTTTGACATAGACACATATTGCTTTTTCATGTTTAAGCTTTAACATTGATTAATTTTATTTATCATATACTTAGACTAAATAACATATGATTTTTACCGTATGATAATAGCATTAAATTAAAGTATTTTCCATATTTTTCGAATTGGTGCTTAGCGGGCTGATATGAAAAGTTTATCACATGCTTCGATTGTTATCACATGCCTTTCCGTAACGTTATCACATGGCATTCCGGTGATACTCGGCAAATTCCGGAAACTACACCTCAATGCTACATTTTCAGTGAAAAACATTACAAAGTAGTGTACAAAACAATTATTTGAATACTGGAAAGTATGTTGTGTAAAATAATTAAATTAAATTAAAAAAAAAAAGAAAAAAAAATATTGAATAAATGCATTTTGAAGTTTTTCTGAAACATTATTTAGAAAGTTACTTTAAAAAAGTTGACTTTTCTAAACAATGTTCATTATGTATATTGTTGAATTATTTTTTTGTCGATTTGTCAATATTAACATGTTTTGGTTTTTTTCTCTGTTGAGGCATATGATAGAAAGATTTCATTTTGAATAAATCAAATTTTGGGTCCGACGTCCGTGAACTTTTTACTCTTTCAACTTCTTTTCGGGAACCACGTAGAAGGATAAATATATGAATCTGTTATGTTTCTCTACTGTTGAAGCATATGATAAAAAGATCATAACATGTCATTTTTCATATCGCATGTATTATCAGCCCTCGGTCAATATCAGCCCTCGAGCCATGCGGCTCTTGGGCTGATATTGAACCTAGGGCTGATAATACATGCGATATGAAAAATGCCATGTAATAATCTGATATTATTTATGAAATATTTGTTGAGGTCGAATTTTTGTATATTTTGCATATATCACTGTATATTAATTTGGAATAAAAACTTAATTGAATAAATAAGTAAAAATAATGTATTCATGCATATGCCCTAAGCAAATTTACACACAGTTCATTACATACGGTATCAAGGCATACATTAAGGGTTCTTAAAACAAGATTGTTTTGTTGCAAATTTACAATAATAACAACATTTTATTTTATATAACAGAAAACAGTGGTTACTGGATAGGACTGACAGATCTTAAAGAAGGCCAGTTTCGCTGGAGTTATGACCAGTCCCTTATGACATACAAAAACTGGTATCCATCGGATGGCTGGGGTTCAAAAGGTCAAGGCTCAGATTGTGTTTTATTAAACAGCAATGCAAATGCTTACTGGTTGGACTACAATTGTACTCTTACATATTACTACATATGTGAGAGTGATTTTTGTAAGTCATTATATTCATATGGAAATAATTCCGCAAAAAACTTTTATATTCGAATGCAAAACTGAATTGTAACTAGTATTATTGTTTACTATAATTTTTGAAATTGAAACTTTATATTAATTCGTTAAAACTGTTTCTCCCTTCTTTTGATGATATTTACCCGTTATACTTAGTAAACAGATATCTATCAAAGAGGGACGAAAGATACTAAAGGGACAGTCAACTTATAACTTACAATTGTATATATCATTAATTCATAAAAAATGCAAGATCATTGAATACGAATTGGTTTACCGTTCGGTCATTTTTAATATGAATAACCCTTTAATGATAAATTTATTTTACAGGTTTCTAGTTCAGATGAAACTACTCCAAATTCGAAGAATGAAGAAAAAAACAATAGATAGTCAAATAAAAATTTGTTTCAAAATAACTTTTTTGTTGATTTTCGATTTTTTTTAGTCTCGATTAAATAAACAACTTTGACAAACACTGAATGTGTCACCCGCCCAGTAGTCAGCACTTCGGCGTTGACATGAGTATCAATTATATGGTCATTCCTAAAGATATCATGTTTACAAACTTTGAATTTTTCGAGAAAAAAAATTAGGGTTTTCTTATCCCAGGCACATATTACCTTAGCCGTATTTCGCACAACCTTTTGGTATTTTGGGTTCTCAATTTTTTACTTGTTTGGTTTCATAACTATTTTGATATGAGCGTCACTGATGAGTCATATGTAGAAGAAACGCGCGTCTGGCGTATTAATTATAATCCTGGTTCCTCTGATAACTATTAGTATCTCAAAATTTTAGATTCAGTGACAAGAGGATTATTATCACTTAAGATTTGTAAAAGATATTGTATTAAGATGAATGAAATTTTGATTTTTTTTTCTATTCTTTTGTAAATTGTTTGAAGAATTTAGGGGCAGGTTTGTTGATATTTTATATAGTCTACACCATGACAAGTTATAAATCAATTTAGAATGTCGTTCCATTAAAACGATTTTCTAATCGGTGTCGGTCTATGTATTGCCGTGCAATACTCACAAAATGCTTGTTAATTTTAATTTCTTCTAATGCGGGTGCGTGATTGAAATAAAGTACCGAATACAATAGAAATAACATCTGACCCAAACTCCATTCAGTGAAAGTTTCCGTTCTGTTTTCATTTATCCATCATTAGTATAGTATACTGGTCGGATACGGAACGCACGAGGATAAAAGCGTATGTGAAGGGTTACTGCCAGTCACCAACCGTTAAAACCGTCGCACTATGGAGAGTGTGCATGTTTAGCAGGCAAAATAATAGATGACTGCAGGTCACATTTATATACCTCCAACTTTCAAAATGTTGTAGATCTGTTCACATAGATTTGCAATTATTTACAGGATGGACAAGGAGGAAATTGAAAGGCATGACATGAATCATTATTTTCGAAAGTATCTTATGAATAAAACATGTCTTACGATGGTTGAAGGACATGTCATAAGATATGTATTCGAAAGGGTGCCAAGTCATGATATTCATAACTTTTATCGTTCACTTGAGACATATCTCGACATGACTTCTGATGGTTTTATGAATGTTACGGCATCACACATTTTTTTTAATTTGCTCATGCAACATGCAGATCCAGAATTTTAAAAAAGGGAGCACAAGTTAGGTTTCGTTTGGAGTCTATGGTAAAAGTCTGTACATAAAGCATATATGTAGCTCCATAGGTGGCGAGGCTGCCCTCTCCTTCAAATTATGTTTCTGTATGCAGCCATTCTTGCTCTCTTTTTTTTTGCATTGTGTATTCTGTCGTTCAATCTGCTAAATAGTAAAAATTTATTTTTTCTCCACTTTGTCATTAAAAATGTGTATCTTCTGCAACGTAAAATTAAGAATCCTTTCTTTTAAATGCTTCTCTTTAATAAATAGTAAGAATATTTCTTTCTTTGTACATAATTCAACAATGATCAACTTTATGATGAAATTTAAAATAATTCAAAGAAAACTATTTGATAGACTGATCTGTGTACAAGACATAAAACGAAAAATAATATGATCAACAATTGACCACCATTTATGTAAAGGCCTTTACTTTAGAAAGGCTCAGTATGGCTACATCAAAATAAAAGATATGGTATGATTACCAATAAGACAACTCTCCAATAAAACCAAATGCTTTGTACAGTTTATATACAGCTTTACAACTGTACAATTGCTACACAGTTTTACAGATGTACAGTTTATATATAGCTTTACAGCTGTATAGTTTATATACATTTTTACAGGTGTACAGTTTATACAGATGTACATTTGATATGCATCTTTAGAACTGTACATCAAGATTACTTGTACTAAAGTAGATGTGTATTTCATTAATTTGAAGAAAAACATGACAATCATCAATAATGAAAACGATACCATAATATTAAATTATCTTGTCATTGATTTGCAGTTGTATAAAATAAAAACTTTTTCGTAAAATAATGTTGATTTGGCGTGATTAACCCTATCGGTAAATAGGTCCAATTTCTCAGTCTCATAAAATATTTCTAAAAATGTTCAACATTTGCGAATACAAACATTCAGCAAATATGTGCATTTTTGCAATTTTTGTTCTGATTTCTTATTTGTCAACTGTAAATGGATATAATTTAGAGATATTGCAAAAAATAGAATCAAAGATAAAGCATAACACAGCAACTTTAAATCAACATTCGAAAATGTTGCATAAAATACTAGGAATACTGCAAGGATGTTTGTATTATTTAGTTTTACTTTTATTTAGTTATTCAGTATACGGGTAATAAGAGTTGATGACATGTAATGTACGTTCTTAATGTACACCTTAAAATGCAGATGATCGAGATAAAAAGGCGTTAGAGATTCAAAAATTTGGTTTATCCCCGCCACATGGGTATAAAAACATTAAGGAACTTTTTTTTTTTTACTTAGCTCCACAGGAAGATATATACTACTTCACATATGTCTGTCTGTCCGTTAGTGCGTCCTATCACATTTCCGTAGCTATTTCCGGATAAACTTGGGTGTATTTAGGAGAGTTTGTAATCATGGCATTTTATAATGTTTTCCCATAAATATGTTGTAAAAGATAAGAAGATGTAGTGTTATTTCTTACGAGAACTAACCAGCAAACCCAAAATGAAGAAGATGTAAGCAACTATTGGCAACCGTATGGCCTTAAACAATGAGAAAAACCCATACGGTATAGTTGCATATAAAAGGCTCCTACATTTTTATAGGTGACACGGTTGCAATAAATCGTCTAAAACTGAATTATTATACAAGAATTCATACTACCTTTGCCTTATAGTTTTGAGATTCAGGAGCGAAATCCTTTTAATCTTGTTTACATAGATTTATCCAACTTGAACAACTGAAACAACAATTCAAGTTATCAACCATACATTTATATGACAGTGTTTACCTTGCTAATTTGGCAAGACAACTATTAAAAATGAGAAAGGAAATGGGGAAAACTATTGTTTGCTTTTGAAGTGTTTTTAACTGTTAATTGTGTTTATCCACAGAACAGAGTACGGAGCGTTTGACAGAAGTTGCATTTGGAAAACGGACAAAAGAAAGTTCAGTCTATTATAGTAGTAATTTAGCTTTCGATGGGAATTTCGATACAATATCATGTACACAATTTGAAAAGATGCCATACTTGGAGGTTGATTTAGGGAAAGAATATAAGATAAAACGAGTTGAAGTTTTCAACAGGAAAGATTGTTGTGGTAAGTAGTAAAATATCTCTCCCTTTATCATATGAATATCATTAATGAAATTACATTTAAAAAAGAAGATGTGGTATGATTGCCAATGAGACAAGTCTCCACAATACACCACATGACACAGAAAGTCACCATACGGTCTTCAACAATGAGCAAAGCTCATACCGCATAGTCAGCTATAAATGCCCCGAAATTACAAATGTTAAACAAATTCCAACGAGAAAACAAACGGCCTAATTTATGTTAAAAATTTTTTTTTAAATGTAACATACATGTATTAACAAACAACAACCACCGAATCCCTTTTTTACATGTTCTCCCCCCTGATTTAATACACATGGTCCTCTTGAGAAATCAAAGAGTATGAATAAATATAGGAAGGCTCAAAATCAAAATATGTATATTCCCGGTTTGAGTGCGACGTCTTCTGGTGAACTGTTACCATATGATGTAAAACATGAAACTCAATTCATATCATGTGTCTACTGCGAATCAAAATGTTCTCATAATATCCATAACGTCGCTGGGCTTCTAAAATGTCGTATATGACTTTTTTGGCTAAAAACACTTTTTGATACCAATGATCTGGGCGGGAGGAAATCTTCGGTATTACAAAATAGCATACAGTTAGACCAATCAAATCGTTTGAAATAAAACATATTACAAAATTGCCAATGTCAGTTGTTTGCAAAGTTTGCTTCCAAAATGTTGTATGGAAACTTAAAAATCATTGTATAGTGGCTTTGGGAATGAAATAATTGTACATTTCTTTATTTCTGTGAAAATACTTTAAGTTCTCGGATAATCCAGAAATGTAAAAGTTTTTCTTTCACTGCTATTTGCAAAAATGTTTAAGTTCACATACGACATTTTGGAAGCATGCATTTTGACAAAATTTTCAAAGCCTGTTTGTGAGATATTTTGTTCTTGCAAAATTTGTAATTTACAACATTTTAGAAGCCCAGCGACGGTAAGTATATCTACTTGATGCCGTCATACAAAAAGCTACAAAATCGAAAGATACAAATTAGATGACTTCTACTATATTTCTCTGTTGATTTTTTAAAAAAATAACAAAACGTATTCTTTGCTAAGCTCTGAGTGTGTGATTTTCTTTTTTAAAAGCTTCGCATGTCTTGTGATCCAGAAATGTAAAAGTTTTTCTTTCACTGCTATTTGCAAAAATGTTTAAGTTCACATACGACATTTTGGAAGCATGCATTTTGACAAAATTTTCAAAGCCTGTTTGTGAGATATTTTGTTCTTGCAAAATTTGTAATTTACAACATTTTAGAAGCCCAGCGACGGTAAGTATATCTACTTGATGCCGTCATACAAAAAGCTACAAAATCGAAAGATACAAATTAGATGACTTCTACTATATTTCTCTGTTGATTTTTAAAAAAAATAACAAAACGTATTCTTTGCTAGGCTCTGAGTGTGTGATTATCTTTTTTAAAAGCTTCGCATTTCTTGTGATTTGTCCAAACGCACTGTTATTGATCAAAGTGTACTGTTTAGCAAAATAAAATATTTCAGGAGAACGACTTCACGACTTAGACATAACAATTGGACCATCACACAACCAAATGTCGTTATGTGCTCATTACAAAGGACCGGGTCGCAACGGAGAACACCTTTAAATGTCACCATACCAACAAATATGCACGTTACGTGAAGTTGACGATAAAGGGAAAAGACTATCTACAAGTTGGTGAAGTAAAAGTGTATGCTGTTGTTGACTGATTTCATTATCTGAACTTTAAAATGAAATGATAAAACTCTTTCAAACTATTGTCATAAATAAAGCTTTAACTTATCGTTTTCATTGAAAAATACCACTTCCAGGTCAGGAATATGACAGTTTCGATTTGTTCTACTGTTTGTTATCGTCGAGCGTAAACCTTTGAGTTCGTATGTTTTTGGTATATTATTTTTATTTCCAAAAAAGCTAACTGTTTTGATCTGAGCGTCACTGATATCGATGAGTCTTTTGTAGGTGAAATGCGCATCTGGCGTATTAAATTATAAGCTTGTTATCTTTGATAAATTATTTACACCACTGTCTCATTGCCACTGCTAGTGGACGTTACGTCCCCGATGGTACCACCAGCACATTAGTCAGGACTTCGGTATTGACAGTAATGAAAATAAAATTATTAGAAAAACTAACGAATTTCTTATCACGTGCGTAGAATACCTTAGCCGTATTTGGCACAGCATTTGGGAATTTGAGTCCTCAATGCTCTCCAACTTCGTATTTGTTCTGGTTTTCTGCCTATTTTGATCTATTCGACAATGATGAGTCTTATAAGCCTGGTACCTTTGATAACGATTATCATTCCACTCAATTCTATGGTAGTCGACAATTGTGATACTGTCAAATGTTAATCACACCATACTTTCTTTCAAACATATTTGATGATGTAATTAGTTAAGACTCATCAAGTGACGCTCAGATAAAAAAAGTTATAAAGCCAAACAAATACAACGTTGAAGACCATTGAGGACCCTTAATTCCAAAAAGTTGTGCCAAATACGACTAAGGTAATATATTCCTGCGATAAGAAACTTCTTAGTTTTTCGAAAAATTCTAAGTTTTGTAAACAGGAAATTTATAAAAATGACAAAATAATTGATATTCATGTCAACACCGAAGTCCTGACTACTGGGCTGGTGAAACAAAACACTACAAACAGTTATATTTCACCAAATATGGTGTATAAGTAAACTAGAAGCAATGCCAAAATAAATTATTAATCCAACAAGCGACAGGCAATCAGTATCAAACAAACAGAGACAAATACACATTTGGGCTAGCGACTCTTGTGTAAGCCGTACATTATCACTTTATAAATAGATACATATAAATGCATTAAAGCAGTAGTACATGTAAGAGGCGTCAGAGACGTCAACCAATCAGAATAAAGAATACTTAGAAACATGTTTACCGAAAAAATATAACCAGTGGTTTACAATGTTAGTTAAACATTTAAATTTTAATTCAATCACAATTTCCAGGCTTCTCAAAAATGAACTCAAAAGTCACTCAGTATCAATATACGGCACAATTGATTAGAAAAACAGTCATGCAAATAACTCCGTTTTGTTGACGTATCGTTGTAAATAAAATTGAATGGTATGCGACTGTCATACAAGTGAGAGGTTTAATGCTATAAAACCAGATTCAATCCATCATTTTTTACTTTTGAAAATGCTTGTTCCAAGTCAGGAATATGACAGTTGTTTTTCGGTCGTTTTATGTGTTTTATCATTTGATTTTGCCATTTGATTAGGGACTTTTCGTTTTGAATTTTCCTCGGAGTTTAGTATTTCTGTGATTTGACTTTTTTGCCCACAGCAAGATAGATGTATTTACAAAGTAAAACCTAAATCAATATGAGAGTAACACGATATGTGTCACATGTGGAATAGGGTATGCTTACTTTTCCGGTGCATCAGTCTTAATATTTCCATTGTGTTTTGTATATTCTTGTTCATGTTTTCGTCGTGTTTCGTTTTTTGCTATGACATTGTCAGTTTGTTTTTTATTGATGAGTTTGAGTCCGTTTAATATATTACGCCTCGCTTTGTCAGTCTAACAATTGTCTATAATAAATCTACATGACTGTATGTTTTATAAGAATCTGTACATTTGATTGGCAAACAACAATAGCTAACATTCTGAAATATTGTTAAAGTTCTCAATTAAATACAGGTTCATATAAATGAACTTGATATAGCAAGTCATCGCAACGCATTGTAAAGCGATCAACAAGCTTGAAGTGACACGTTATTTCAACGTTACAGCATATAAATATGTCTATAATACATTTTATTATTCTTTTATTTACGTTAATAGCATATTGTACAAATGAGCTCCGGCCAGTACATTAACAACAACATAACATGTAGTGTGAGGGGTAAGTTTCCTGATAAGTGATTAGCTTAACCTGTTAGAGAGTTCGCAAAACACATAGAGTCAATGTAGTATAATGGGGCATATTGATATTACATTTTATAGATCTATACATAATATTTATAGCTGTATGTCGATCCCTTTTTAAACAATAAAAACTGACAAAATGAAATATTAGACTGTATCAACCATGGATGGTAAGTGTATGATGCATTTTCAAAAAAAGCATTGTTCAGTTGTAATTTGCTATTAAAAAAGTAAGCAATGTTAAAAACTTGTTATCCGAAAAAGTTCGCAGTTACATGAAGGATTTGTTTGCCGTTATTTTACCCATTCTGTTGTGCATCAGTATGATTTTTGTACTTGTGTCTTGCTATGAATCTTCATTCACACATTTCTTGTGAGATTGTGTATATTTAAACGTAATGTAATGCAGACTGTATCGAACAGATCGATTTGCATTTTTGTTTCATAATGGCTATCATAAATCGGTTGATCTAAAAGATTTGTTGGTGTCTGATCTAACTAACGGAATTTGCACTACGTCTCATATTGTAGTTTTAGCTCTATATCGAATGTCTACTGCGAATCGAACGTGACCGATTCCCGAATCTGACTACTTTGCCCAGTGTGAATTTACATGTACATTAATTGCTATACGACGTATTTCGGTATAAATACATCCAACGTAAATGTATTGATTTATAATGTTTCTGTTATGTGATTTGTTGGATATTGTGTTATGTGTTATGTCTAAATAATTACATTAGATGTATATATGTTTCATTATAATACTTTATTTTGATTGGCTAACTGCACATCACATGTTATTCCTTAAGCAATTGCAATTTACTCAATAAAACTTTTCATTCGTGATAACACGTGATCCCATAATAAAGTGCACATGTGAATTAAATAAAAAAAATTAAAAAATCGTGTTTTCATGATCATAGCTAAAAAATGTAATTATAAGTATTTTTATAAGAACGAACTATAAAAATCAGATGAAAAAGGCTTAACTCATTAGATGAACAAAATTATAAGTGGACGTGGCCCGGTACCTATACATCCCGACACAAAAAGACACAATGCACAAATCTGCGAGTACTCGCAGTTATCTGACAGCTAGTTCAAAGCCACTAACAACTAATAAAAATCATGCAACTAAGACTATTAAAACTATCAATCCGTACACATCCAAAATCCAATGGATTAAGTGTAAAGACGTCATAAACAGCCAGAGAAAAACATGACCTTGTGCAATGCCAAGTTGCAGGTATCGACAGATTGTAGATCCATGAATATGTATATGCATAAAACATACTAGTACTATTTAGTTAGCTTTTAACTTACTAATAACAAAATCAATATTTATACCAATAAAAACAATATTCAATGATCGTATTACAGTGTTGAATAGGTAACCTTTTAGAATAAGATTATTTAAAAGAGCGACAAGTTTACATGGATCATTTCTAAATTTCCGGGCACGGTTAGCAATATTTCCGTAAAAGTGAGGATGTGCTATCCCGTTTGAAATAAGTTTTCTACAGGTACAACCAAACTTCAGAACCAAATCTTTATATCTATGGAAAAATTTAGTAAAGGTTTTAAGTAATTTATGGTAACGAACGTCACAACAGACACGGGCATAGCGAACAAGTTGTGAAATATAAACACCGTAAAATGGTGTCAAAGGAACATCACCATCTAAATATGTAAAATTAACAATCGGGAACGAAAAATCGTCTCTTTTGTCGTAAATTTTGTGCGGAGTTTCCCGTTTAAAACCGAAATATCTAAATCCAGGAAAGGACAGTGGTTACCGAATAAATTTGATTTATTTAAAGTTTGAATGGTTTAACCCTAGTAATTTTGAGGGCTCTTTTTTAGCATGCTGTTCTTTGTGAGCATAGGCTCCGTGTTGACCGTACCTTGACCTTTAATGGTTTATCTTTAGAAATTTTGACTTTGATGGAGAGTTGTCTCATTGACCCTCATACCACATCTTCCTATATCTAATTATTGTTGTTCTGTGGTTTACATGTTGTAATGACAATTCCGTTGTTTGTGTGTGCCTTTCCCTGCGCTGAATGTTCTTGTGTTTATTCATGCTCTATTCCAGTCACATACTGGTGTCGTTTTAGCGATATTTTGTAGCATTTCCAAAGGGACCTCCGTTTGGTTGTTTTTAATTTATATTAGAATGCAGTATTGTTCCCCTGAGCAATATATACCTATTGTTTCCTTTAACTAGATATTTTCCCTGGAGAACATCCCATTTCAAGTCATATGAAACGAAATAATTGTTATTATAATGTTAAGAAATGTATACTTGACTAAGTCTTCAATGCACATTTTTTACATTTACATGTTTTACCTATCTGCAACATAATATCTACAAATACTATTTCATTTAGTGATAGTTGGTTGCAAGCTTATTAACTTTCGAGTTTGTTCATAATTAATACAGAATTATGGAGCTTAATGTATTATATTTGCTTTTTCCGAATCAATTATCATTTTGTTATCTTCCAGCGAGGGCCTGTTTCCATTCTTTTGTAAACCTTGCCGTTGAACTGTGCATAGGCTAGGTGTTAACGAGCGGTCTCGTCGGGAATGTCTGTTCTTACTAAAAATACATCATTCTACGAAATCTAGAACGGAAAGACATTAATTCAATACCAGCTAGAATATTTTTACGATAAATGATAGTGTTAGTTTACTTGTTTTAAAGTAAAACTTGACCATTCAAGTATATAAAGCATCTTCACCTCTGTATTTCAAGTTTCATATTGCTTAAATAACTTCGTTAAGTTTATATCCCTCATTGGAATTATATTTCCCTCATTTCTGTTCTATTTGCACATTTCTTGATCATTGTGAGAAAAATATTCTTCTAATTCGTGAAATATTTGTTTTCGGCAAATGATGTTTAATTCGCTTGGTTTCTTCTAATTTTTCCTATTGTAACGTCATGAATATAGCGAGCATGTATGGTAATGTGGCACACATCTTTCTGCAATTCTTTGAAAAATGAGGATTAAAAGCATTACAGAAACAGATTAAACCACTTGAAATCATGTTTAACGATATTTCTCCAATCTTTAAACAGTTACATCTTAATTTTTCAAAAAGCACAAAAAACCTTGCGCTTTGAATATTATAATTAGACGCTCATGTGTGGAGAAAAAATGTTACACACTTGTTGCAGTAATGGAAATTTATTACTATTATTCCTTATGTTTAATTAAGTTTCCAATACAAATGTAAAATTCCTGTGCATTGTACATTTTTAAATACATGAAATATCAACATGATCAATATCTTTTTGGCCAACTTATTTGTTCTTCAATGTATTCGATCAATATTGCTTGTTCAATAGCCGAAAACATTGCATGTTCATGATGTAAGTAACAGCTGAATCTTATATTTCATAAATTATGTTGTTTCCAAGAACTTGTATGTATAATGTTTTTATTTGTATTTCAAAATTGATAATGATATCAGATTTCAAAAATCAGTCGGCTCGATTTTGAGATTTTATATAATAAAAGTCATTTATATTATAATTTTAATTTCGATTATTTATAGTACTTCTAACTAACTTGATAAAGCAGTAGGGGCATAAAGGCCTGGATTTGGCCTAAGAAAATAAAAGGTGTAATAAATGTTTCAAATTGGCACATAATGTTTAGGAGATAACTGTATTGTATTTTAAGCTCCGACAGCATCAATTGGGGATTTGATGGTCGCAAATTAAGTTTACTGGCGATGCGTTAGCGGAGACAGTAAACGGGTATTTGCGACCATCAAATCCCCAATTGATGCCGTCGGAGCTTAACATACAATATTGTTATCTCCATTCTAATGAAACCGACAGAAAATAACGTTAAAACATGTATTTAAAATCTGTCATATGCCGTCTGCGCTTGCGCGTACGTCACATAGCATCAATTGTCAATTGATGCCATGTAAATAAGTGACGTTATCCAATCAAAATGAACGTTACAAATGTTGTTGCATTAGAATTAGAAATGCATATATGGTAAAGAAATATAAATAAAAATCAAAGTCATCTTTAGAACCACGTCCACGACTCATCTACCAGTACTCCATCATCGATGTAAGCGGGCTGCCAAGCTGACAAAACTGGCCCTGAAAGCAGCCGTTGTGAAGATATAAGATCAAAATAGTCAACAAACCAAAATCTACTCACCAAAACCAAAATGGCGACCTCCAAAATGGCGTCCTCTACCACCTGTTCCTGACCCACGGCAGAAAATATTGAAACGCTCACTAATCGCCTTCGGGCACCGAGCCGACCGTGCGAGGGCTGTATAGCCAGTCAAGGTCGTTAAAAACTTCCATTTGTCTTGTTACTATAAGTTGTAGAACTTCACATGTGCATTGTACTTAATATAGTAGTTCTATCAACAGACTGAATTAGGGGGAAAAAAATCAGTTGCTGATAGTCAAAACAGTAAGTACTAAACTAATACGTTATGCATGTGCAGTCAGTATTAAAGCCATTTGAGTATGAAATGTAATTATAAACATAATTCCAGGTAAAGAGCAGTTGATACTGAAATTAAGTTAACTACACTTGTACTATACTTTTAATTATGTATTTCTAGCCTATTCATTTATCGGTACACTAATGATTGTTCTTATATATGTCGGAGCACTCTTTTGACAAGATGTAATCATAAAATAAAAGTACACATGTATCATTCAATAGACAACTTTCGAGTTCGATGCATTTCCGTCAAAAACTCTGGTTTTAGTGAACGTCATTTGTGCGTTTAGGGGCGTCGTCACATCCATCCAATGTTGAGCGAGTGATTGGAAAAATATAATTCTTTATTGTACAAATTATTCGGTAAATTGAATTCTCAGAATTGAAAATCAGCACTGCTGTCATTAGGGAATTGTCAATAATTACCTGCAGAAAAACCCTTATTTCTAGTTTATCCTGTACAATGACGATCAATAAGACGCTTGATGAACGTAAATAGTGTAGGGATACAGGCGACTCCCTCTATCTGGTAAATGACGTCATAAAGGCGCGTATAATTGAGGAGTTTTTCCGGTGACGGATGAACTCGAAAGTGGTCTATTGATTCAGATCCTATATGGATTATCAAATGAAACATTACTTTTAACATATTTTACTTGCATAAATACAAATTGGATAAGACCCATGGCAAACAAACTTATGAAGTATGTGCGAAAAAAACATGTGTATTTGTTTGCCATTTCGAATGTGTATTTTGTTTTGTCTGGAGTTTTATGTAAGTGACAAAATTTCATGCCACACCTATACCGATTCCTGGAGTGTGGTACTTCTTACCTAGCTGTTTTATGTACATCTTAATACTATTTCACATTCCCCCTCTCCTCACGGGACAAAATGTCGAGCACAGTTTGTTAATTTAGATCTGTCCGTCCATCCATCCATCCGTCCGTTCGTCTGTTTCTGTCCGGACATATACGTCTAGCTATCTCCTTCAGTTTTTGACCTAAAAAGCTTTATATTTATAATAGAGGTGTATATGTCTACAGGGTTTTAATTTTTTATAAAATTTTCTTTAAATGTCCGGTATTTTTGGTACAAGCTTTATATATAAAGAGTCGGTTATTCTCCTACAGTTTTTGAAATACAGCTTTAACACCTAATAGGTTTATTGCACACATAATTGAAGCATGTATTGCCATCGGATTTTCATTATACTTCAAATATTCTAAAAATGTCAGATTTTTGGACTTAGTCAATATTTCTTGCTACTTAAAAAACAATTAGGGTAGTTGTTAAATATTCACCAAAAACGGTAGCTGAACTTGTATTCCCTCTCACTTGCTTTTGAAGGCACAACTTGCACTACTAGTACTACAGTTTAATGTCCCTAATGCAATAAATAAGATTTTTTTAATTAATTCCAACTATTTATTCAATATCGGAAAGGTTGAACTTGGTGAATACTACAGCCGATTTCATTGAGTATGAAGTCAAAGGTAATATTTTTAGTTAGCTAGCCTGCTTGTTAGATAAACCATAAAGTCTTTGTTTGGTCAGGTTAACTACATTTTTTAAGAATATACTAGTCCAGCAGATTACCAATCTATCTGTATGATGGTCTATGCTACTTCGAAAGGAGGGTAGTAAACCTTACATAATGATAACTTCACGGTTCAACTAACAAGCAAACTTACCAAAGATTTTACCTTTGGATTCACACTCAATGAAATCGGCTGTACTTCTTGAAAGTTGAAACCTTTTGGCTGGACATTTAGTCCTGCAAGGGAAGACATTCAGAATGAAAATAATAAATAGATCAACATTGAAAGGAGAAATTAAGGTTGAAAACGAATGCACCCGCACGAGCGGGGATCGAACTCACAACATCAGTGTTGACTGGCTAGTGATTACAGAAGTAACTTCTTAGACCACTCGGCCAACGAGACCCTTTAATGAAGTATGTCTACGTTTCTAATTAAACTCGAATGTTTTGGGGTTTCATGCAATACTACTTGCCAACAACTGTTTCATTAAAAAAAAGCATAACATTTTGGATAAGAAAAGGAGATGTGGTATGATTGCACATGATACTATACACAGGCGATTAATGTGCTAATTTCAGGATATATATCGTAGAAATAATGAATTTGTAGAGAAGCTTGAAGATGTTCATGCCTCTACATATCTTAATGAGTTTTTAACGTCTTAAACCCTGACCTCATCGAAAACTTTGAACTTTGTTTTCAACATTTCAGTCTTTAAAATATTATGTTAAGTGTTAAAAAGTTCACAGTGTACGATTCTTTAAGTGACAAACAATGACATTGTACAGGCTATGCATATTTGCTATACATACTGTATAAATCTGATACTGAATCTTCAATAGTAGTTTTAATCCATTTGCGTTTTTTAATGTACCGGTAATCATCATGTAAATGTGAAATGCCATATTCAAAACTTCAACTATTATTTATGTATTATAAGTGTGCCACTTCTTATATAACTTGAAGTTTTTTTATGCCCCAGTTATGGGCATTACGTTTTCTGGTCTGTGCGTTCCGCTTCGTCTGTTAGTTCGTCCGCCCGTCCGTCCGTCCGTTCGTCCATCTGTTCCGTTTCATGTTAAAGTTTTTGGTCGAGGTAGTTTTTGATGAAGTGGAAGTCCAATCAACTTGAAATTTAGTACACATGTTCCTTATAATATGATATTTCTAATTTTAATGCCAAACTAGAGATGTTGCCCCATTTTCACGGTATACTATACTGCGGACACATTCTTGTTTATTTTACCTGTTAACTTGTTAATGTTTATACTTACTAATCATTATGTGACAATATGATATGTAGTTATCCTTTTTTTTTTTAAATAAACCAACCATTTTCTTGATAGCTATCTTTTATTTAATACTAAAATTGAGAATGAAATGGGGAATGTGTCAAAGAAACAACAACCCGACTAAAGAGCAGACAACAACTGAAGGCCACCAATGGGTCGTCAATGCTGCGAGAAACCTCCGCACCCTGAGGCATCTTTCAGCTGGCCTCCAAACAAATATGTATACTAGTTCAGTAATAATTGACGTCATACTAAACTCCGAATTATACACAAGAAACTAAAATTAAAAATCATACAACACTAACAAAGGTTAGAGGCTGCTGACTTGGGACATGCGCAAAAATGCGGCGGGGTTAACATTTTTTTTGAGATCTCAACCCTGTTTTTGGTAACAGCATATGATTTTATATTTACATCATCAAGATATAATAATAATGCCACTATTTAACCGTTGCTAAGCACTATTTTGGTTGCTAATCTTTTTATCAGCATGATATACAATTGACTTGCTTTCATTTCTTACTGCTAGTTATTCTTGCATGTATTAACCAATCTTACTAACCTGATTTTACTCTAATTTGTACAATTAAAAGTCAAAAGGTTTTTTTTGTTGTTCAATTTAATTTCTATCTATTTTGGCTGTTGCTTAGCAACTTTTAGGTTGCTATGGTCAACTTCATTTTCTTGAAAAAAATAATGATGACTCAGACATCATATATGTGAAAGAAAAATCATTTACAGTAGCTAAATCTTTAAATATTGCTATATTTACAACCTCATATGGCCGAAATTACAAATTTTGAACTGTTGCTAGGCAACATTTTTGTTGCTAGGTTGTTGCTAAGCATTTTTTAAGTAACTTTCCATTTGCAAACTCAAGCTAGTGTTAAACAAACAATGTTATTTTGAATTATGCTAATGTGTAATGAGAAAGCAATGCATATGTGATAATTAGGCTATTTATTTAAACCGTTGCTAGGCAACCTTCTTTTCACCGGAACATAAAAAAATCATAGTTTTGAATAGTTTCTATACTAAGGCTATCAATGATGTATATATAAACTTATTTGGGAAGGGGGCCAAAAACGCCTCCTATCATATCTTGTTTTTCTGAAAAGCTTGTTACTTAATCATGTTTTCAATAATTTAGGAGTATGTATGATAACTTCTAAATTTGCAGTAATTTTTGGGCCAAATAAGGGCCTTTTTGCCCGTACTCCTTTATGTATTGTAACGTGTTTGTATGTTTTCACCAGTTATCAGGGTTATTTTTTTAATTAAAAAGTTACTGAATTATAATCCTGGTACCTTTGATAACTCCCGTGCTCTCCTCTTTCTGGAGTATCACAAATGTGCGCTCATCTTTCTGCAATAAAACAACCCACACACGATCGTAAAGTTAATGATAAAAGGGACCGTGTATTTGCATGTTGCAGAAATCAACGTTATTCCAGTTTAAAATACATCGGATTAATCAATTGGGATAGCCCACATCCTTATTTATTCGAACGATGGAAGATTTTAACGACCTTGACTGGTCATTCTTTTAATTGCAAGCCCTGTGTTGAATGAATGAATATATTTTATTGCAGAAGCAAACATAATGCTATAGCAAAAAAAAACATAATATCCATTTACAATAATTACAGTAAACAAACAGAGAACAAGACAATATGGTCATAATAAGAAAATAATTACAACTGCTATGCAATGATTATTTGTGATCTTAACTTCCATGCCGCATTAAGAAATTTACACAATTGTTTAGTTAGACTCTTTGAGCTAAGCCTGTACAAGAAATAACAGCTTTCTAATAGTTGGCCATGAACAATAATATTTTGGTAAAAACTGTAGTCTCAATGATCTAACGGCAGGATATACAAGAACAAAATGGTACTCGTTTTCAATACAATTCATATGACAGCATATACATATACGATTTTCTCTTACAATATTGTCAAAACGACCAACTTCAATATTTAGTTTTAATGTTCCACTACGCAGTCTAGTCAGTATATTACTATTAAAATCATACTTTAAGTAATCTTCTAAACAAAACTCATATTATTAAAATAATATGTTAATTTCAAAATTGAATCTGTTGATTCGATAGGTTGTTGGTAGCTTTACGTCCAGTTGCAAATATTGCATGTAAATTCAAAACAAGACCACCAATTTTAAATATAGAAAACAAATCTAAATTGGGTTGGTTACATATACTTTCTTAGAGTATTAATATACCAAAAAATGTCTAGCCAAATTAATATCAAGATGTTCATCTTAATTTAATAATTTTAAAACATAAATTCAAAATGATTTCAATGGTGAAATCAGAGTTAAATACTATTTGGTATATCTTCTTTAGAATTAGACTATTTACCGGATTTGATATCTCATAAGCAACACGAAGGGTGCCACATGTGGAGCAGAATCTGCTTACCCTTCCGGATCACCTTTAATCACCCCTAGTTTTTGGTGTGGTTCGTGTTGTTTATTCCTTAGTTTTCTATGTTATGTCATGTGTACTATTGTTTTTCTGTATGTCCATTTCATTTTTAGCCATGGCGTTGTCCGTTTATTTTCTATTTATGAGTTTGACTGTCCCTCTGGTATCTTTCGTTCCTCTTTTATTTGATTTGCATTCAAACATATTTCAATAATAGTTATTAAAGGTATCAGGCTTATGAATTTATACGCCAGACGCGCGTTTCGTCTTCAGAAGACTCATTAGTGACGTTTAGATAAAAAAAAGTTATAAAGCCAAACAAAGAAAAAAGTTGACGAGCATAGATGATCTAGCAAATGCATGCACTCTGGAAAAAACTTTTGCAGTTTTTTTTTCTTTCTCGTAAATTCTGTATGATTTGGCTTTCTATGAAAACGCGTTTTCAAAAATAAAAAAAAATCGTATAATTCTATCATTCGTTGTATGGTCAAGGCCTAAATACTTCATTAATCTACAAAAAAGGAATCACTGGACCTTTTTTAAATCAAAGTAAAACCTTCTCAAAATCTTACTGTTTGTGACTACTAAAAAACATATCTAGTTTTCAGTTCTGACAAAATCGATAGTGTTCTCATATTTTTCTTTGAGTTAAATATACAACAGCAACCTGTCTCTTTTATATTCCGATAACACGATACATGTATCTAATGACATCGATGCGTGATCATTTGTTTTTCGTAAAATACGCACTATTTCTTTTTTGAAAATAACTTATATTTTTGAAAATATCACAGAAAGTGCTAAATTTTGTAAAACAAAAATGCCAATTATAATTGTTTTTATTTTTCTTATAATTTTGTCAGTATCAAATGGAGATTATTTACGAAGGTTGGAAAAAATAGAATCACAGTTAGCTGATAACACTGGAAAACTGCAAGAAATACTCAGCCGACTACCAAAGGGTATGTAATTATGTATATTCTCACAACCAGATTATTTCGATAGTGCATAAATAACAAGAATAATCTACAAATAGTTGTTCTGCAGTTGTAAGATAAGACAAATTCTTTCTGGAAATGTGTCAAACATAATTGTCAGAATACATTGTAAGTAACATTGACAATGACTATTTTATCTCTTCTATCTCTTATATCTTCATTATGGAATCGTTTTGTTGAACAATATTCAAAGCAGTATACTGTTGAACACAACTCCAAGATCCATAAATAAAACAAGTTACGAAATAAAGGAATTGATGAACTCAATAAGGAGCAAGACCGTGAGTGGAACAAACATGTATATAAACACTAATTCATAATATCTCTATAGTCAAAAGGGTGCAGTTATATGATCATAGCCATTAAGTTACAGGTTTTCAAATATTTCAATCCTTTATGGGTTGATATTTAATACCAAAAAAAGTAAGCAATGAAAGTTATATATGCTTTTTGTCCTTCTCCGTTAAATATTTAAATTTCTTGAAATGATTCAGATTGTGACACATAAATGACTCTTGTACCCCTATTTTGACAATTTTACCTTTAATGTCGGTTTGATCTTATATTTGATGCATTCCTCTCAGTTTTAGTTTGTAACCCGAATTTGTTTTTTCTCTATCGATTTATGAATATCAAACAGCGGTATACTACTGTTGCTTTTATTGTTCAGGCATCGTTGTAAATAAGATATAATTGAATTTGATGTGACTGTCATACATGTACAAGTGAGAGGTTTATCGCTATAAAACCATGTTCACTCCACTATATTTTACATTTGAAAATGCCTGTACCAAGTCAGGAATATGGTTTGGTCTTGCGTTTTTCAAATCGCTAGATTCTTAGAACTGTGAAACCTTCAATCTGGTCTACAATCATGATATATATACAACCAATGATAATGACAGACATTACATATTATCGAACTATTTACAGAATTTGAGTCTGACACAACCACTCATGATACCTTTAAATAACAAATAAAAGTCAGGAATATGACAGTTGTCTATTTTTTTTTTTTTTTTTTTTTTTTTTTTATGTGTTTTATCATTTGATTTTGCCATTTGATTTTCCTCGGAGTTCAGGTTTTTTGTGATTTTACTTTTTAGTATATTCACTGATCGGATGATTTCTGGTATTTTCAGGTTTTAGACCATGGACACATTTCTCTCTAATTGTTTTGGTCTATCAATTTGTGATGGTGAACGAAAACTCTATGTTTTTCAGTCTTTCTAGATCTCCTGGTATCCCTGTTTGATCAGTTTTTATGGTCATGTTCCCGTCAATGAAACCGGTTTTTGTAACATGTACCGGTATGTGAATAGCGTATCAACTTAGATATGGAAACCCAAAAGAAATTGAACAATTAAATTGAATGTAACTTCTTAATGAAAGTTATACGTAAAGAGGATAATAAATAATTGTACTGATATTGCCTTTTGAGTTGGTGATTTTGTTTTTCGCCAGGTTTAAGGGTTACACATGAAATCATATTAGTACAAATGTAATACTAAAGAGTAAGAACATTGCCACTTGCTGAGTAATCTAGAATATAATGATTCCTTCAAGCGCCTGCTATAAACATATCTACAATTGATATTTTAACGTGGAAGTAAAATGTATAATCAAATTGCATATTGCATGGCATAGATAATACCAGAGGAGTACCAAAATATTACTGGCTACTTGCATTACTGGTGTAAATCTATTTCATATTAATATAACTGAGTATATTGATATGATATTGTTCTTGTTTGTTTGAAAAAAATAACTAGAAATGCACTGTTATAGCACTAACTCCACTTAGCTAATTAAACCTTGTAGGACTCTGTCGGTTAGTGTCACTTAGGTTTAAACTATTGGTTTGGTAAATATTGCAACTATGCAATCAAAACTCTAATGTGGCGTACGAGATATAGTTATCAATTTTCCAGCCTTCAAGACAATTTTTGAGACAAACAAAACATGGTGCATTGATTACAATAGTTAATAAGGTACCAGGATTATAATTTAATACGCCAGACGTGCGATTCGTCTTCATAAGACTCATCAGTGACGCTCACTTACAAATGGTTATGAAGCCAAACAAATTCAAAGATGAAAGCATTGAGGACCTAAATTTCCAAACATTGTGCCAAATATGACTAAGGTTATCTATTCCTTGGATAAGAACATCCTTAGTTTTTCGAAAAAGTTTTATCATGTGTTTATCAAAAGGAAATTTACAAAAATGAAGTCACAAGTCTCTATACATCCTATTCATAAATATTATAATAAATTTATCAATGACGTATATAAACAAATATTTCAGAATTCATTATCCATTACAAAAATAAAGGATTGCCCTCTAATGCTTAATTCAACGGAATAGATAATTTGTAATTCCTGGTAAGAACAAATGTAAGCTGTACCATTCAGTACTTTTAAGCACTTTGATATGTTTTTCTTGTAATGAAATAATGGAAGCAAGACAGTGGTGTAATATTTCCTGTATTGTCACCAATCAATGTTTACGCTCAAATTTAAGATAAACAGTTTTTCAATATCATGAATAATCATTGATATGCAGTTGATATAACATTTACACATCATACTTCCAGGTAAAATAATTTGACCCTGAACTGTATTTGTTTTTTATGTATTTGATTTTAAATTTTTCGTTATGTTTTAATTAAAAATTATTCTCTATAATTTTCTCTTTTTCAGCAAAGTCTATCCTTTGTTTTTGGTGTCATGTTATTTTGTTGTATTTTTGTTGGTCAAGTATTCTCTACATGCTCTATTCGGGAATCCAATACAGACGTTCATAGTGTAGATTTAGCTAATAAAACATAAATGTGTACCTGTACTAAATGTAATGTTATTTTTTATTAATTTTTAGGAATTTGTGAAAAGGATGATTCCAAACGAACGTCAAAATGCAAAGGTACCCAATTCATCAACTTTACATCACAAATATTGCTTCCATTGAATATTTATTTCTAAACAAAAGTTCCACTTTAGAGCAGAGGAAATATGAGTTTAAATAGCGTCTTAATTGTCTTACACCAATTGATTAATACATAGTGCATACACTTTTAAAGCCAGTTTTGTATATTTGTCGGCCTTTGGACGGTGGTTGAAACTGTGGTAGAGATCATAGTATAAAGAATATGTCCCTCCCAAAGTACACAATATATAAAACTGATTTGATTTCAACAGCAAAATTTTTCATGAAATTGATAAAATTCGATGGCAAGCATTTCATAGAAGTCATATGATACATGTATAACAATAGAATGAATGAAATACTGAACTTGTGTTAAGATTCTATTCAAGATGAAAGGCACACTTTTCTATCAATCTTAAAAGTGTTTTAATATAAATCTGTTGATATTGATAACAATGCTCATAAAGATCCAGAATAATTCAGAAGCACTTGATTTGATTTTTTTTTAGAAGGAAGACCTATTGATTGTAATGATATTCCTGACAAGTGTCCAAGTGGAGTATATAAGGTGTTTCCAAAGCATACACAAGGAATTGATGTTTATTGTGAAATGGGTTTAGACGAGGGACACTGGACGGTAACTATTTTAGAGAATTCAAAAACAAATAAACATAATGATAGAATAAAGAGCTATAAGGGATTTAAATGTTATAACATGCAATTTTCTATTTTCCTCATTAGGAGTAAATATATCATAAACATACCACTAAATAGTCGAATTTCAGAAACACGAAGCTATTAGGTTTATACCACACATGCATGTATCAAGTTGATCAGAGAATACTATTATCTGCACGAAGTCTTTAAAGAGATAAATGAACAATAGGGAAAAAACGCGACAAACTTCATATAGCTTCAAAGCCAAAACTTAACAAGGATAAGCTACAATCGTTTACATTACAAACATACTACATCAATATGTAAATACTGTGCGACACGAGTTATTGAATTCAATTATTTAAAACATTATATCTTTAAAACTAATGACGTTCCAAACCTTTTCCAAATTATTTGTTTTGTTCTTCTCATTATATTGTCATGTATCTATATACAGGTTTTTCAAAGAAGAGAAAATGGCTATGTTGACTTTTACCGCGGATGGAATGACTACAAATCAGGATTTGGGAACCCTAAGTTTGAGTTTTGGCTTGGTTAGTTTGCACATGCTCATGAATAAACTATATTTTATCCTTTTCATAATCATCAGCTAAGTATGAACACAAGTTTTGTTATACAACTCGTTGTATTTTTATAATTTCTGGTATTGTTTGAATAATCACCTAAACTTTACCAAATACGGTAAATGATATCCTTTGGTTATGTACGCTTCATATAGGAGTAAGAGCAAATAATGACTCGAAATTAGAAGCATATGGACCAAAATTCAGGGTGACATGCCTGCTTGTAATTTGTTACTTCATTATAGATGAGATTACTCATGATTAGAATTTTGAAAGTATAATTTATATTCATAAATGATATTATTGTTAAGTTCGCCCCTTTGGTACAAATGTCTAACACCTATCAATCTATCTTTTACAACACTTCATCGCTATCATATATAATTATTTCATAACTGCTATAAGTTATTGGACAATAGAACCTTTTAAATTTTGTTAGCTCACCTAGCCCAAGGTCCAAGTGAGCTTTTCTCATCACTTGGTATCTGTAGTCCGCCGTCGTCGTCCGTCGTCGTTAACTTTTACAAAAATCTTCTCCTCTGAAACTGCTAAGCTAAATTTAACCAAACTTTGCCACAATCATTATTAGGATATCAAGTTAAAAAAATGTGTCCGGTGACCCGGCCAACTAACCTAGATGGCCACCATGGCTAAATAAGAACATAGGGGTAAAATGTAGATTTTGGCTTATAACTCTGGAACAAAGCATTTAAAGCAAATCTGACACGTAGTAAAATTGTTTATCAAGTCAAGACCTATCTGCCCATAAATTGTCAGATGAATCGAACAACTGGTTGTTTTGTTGCTGCCCCTGAATTAGTCATTTTAAGGAAATTTTGCCGTTTTTGGTTATTATCTTGAATATTATTATAGATAGCGATAAACTATAAATAGCAATTATGTTCAGCAAAGTAAGATCTACAAATATGTCAACATAACCAAAATCGTCATTTCCCCTTCAGGAGTTATTGTCCTTTATAGTCGTTTTTTACCATTTTTTCGTAAATTTGTAATCTTATACAAAAGTTTTCTCCTCTGAAACTACTGGGCCAAATCTAACCAAACTTAGCCACAATCTCTATTAGGGTATTTATTTTCAAAATGTTTGAGGTGACCCAGCCAATCATCCAAGATGGCTGCCATGGCTTAAAATAGAACATAGGCGGGAAATGTAGATTTTGCCCTATAACTAGGTTAAATTGTTTATAAAGTCAATGTATATCTGCCGTGAAATTTTCAGATGAATTGGACAACTGGTTTTGGGGTTGCTGCCCCCAATTGGTATTTTTAAAGAAATTTTGCCTTTTTTGGTTATTACCATGAATACTAGATAGAGATAAACTATAAACAGCTTCAGCAAAGTAAAATCTACAAATAAGTCAACATGACTAAAATGGTCAGTTGATCCCTTAAGGAGTTATTGTCCTTTATAGTCAATTTTTAACAATTTTCATTAATTTGTTATTTTTTTGTAAATTTCAACAAAATATTTTCTTCTGTAACTAATGGGAAAGTTTATTATAGATAGAGAAAATTGTAAGTAACAAAAATGTTCAGTAAAGTAAGATCTACAACTACATCGCCATCACCAAAACAATTTTGTAATGAATTCCCTTTGTTCTTTGTTTGATTATTTATCAAAGGTACCAGGGTTATAATGTAGTACGCCAAACGCGCGTTTCGTCTACATAAGACTCATCAGTGACGCTCAAATCAAAATATTTATCAAGCCAAATAAGTACAAAGTTGTAGAGCATTGAGAATCCAAAATTCCAAAAAGTTGTGCCAAAAACGGCTAGCTTAATATGCACATAGACCAAGATGAGCGACACAGGCTCTTAATAGCCTCTAGTTTTATTCGAGCGTCACTGATGAGTCTTTTGTAGACAAAAGGCGTGTCTGGCGTAGATAACAAATTTTAATGCTGGTATCTATGATGAGTTTATTGTTTATTGTTTATTGGTGTCATTAAGTCAAAAGTCAGAATAAAGTATGGATATTCATAGCCGAAAAAAATAAAATGGTTTCTAATGATAGATGAGATATTGATGATACTTATTTTTTTTTAATTAATCAATGACGTCAGTAAGCAGTTTTTTCGATGATTGTCGTGATTTTTGAGAAAAATATTAATTAGATGTGTTGAACAACCTTATTATTATCATCATGATCATGAAACTGAATGATAGTCTGTCTTTAGGTTCATTATGAGTTTCCCTTGATTGAGACTTTACAAAAGTTAGATTCCAAGGGATGTTTTCCGCATTTGGTAAATTGTTGGTCGATCATTCAAATAATATAAAAAAAAAAAATAGATTCGATCAGGGTAAACTTATTAATAAAATTGAGAATGGAAATGGGGAATGTGACAAAGAGATAACAACCCGACCATAGAAAAAAAACAACAGCAGAAGGTCAACAACAGATCTTCAATGTAGCGAGAAATTCCCGCACCCGGAGGCGTCCTTCAGCTGGCCCCTAAACAAATGTATACTAGTTCAATGATAATGAACGCCATACTAATTTCAAAATTGTACACAAGAAACTAAAATTAAAATAATACAAGAATAAAAAAGACCAGAGGCTCCTGACTTGGGACAGGCGCAAAAATGCGGCCGGGTTAAACATATTTGTGAGATATCAACCCTCCCCCTATACCTCTAGCCAATGTAGAAAAGTAAACGCATAACAATACGCACATTAAAATTCAGTCCAAGAGAAGTCCGAGTCTGAACCCTTACAAAAAATCGTATTCTTAAAGTTAAAAATTTAACATTGTGATTATATCTTTGAATGTTGTTTTCATTGGTATTATTATATTCTAATTCGCCAATTCATACAAATATGAATTATTTAATAAATAAAACAATACATGACTAGGTTAAGTGTGCCTACATGTGTAGCATCCTTTAATATTAATTACATTCAAAATTCTTCATAACGAATTCCTTCACTATAAATTCAAGCAAGCACTGGTGAAGATAAATGAAGAAAAGCATGAAACACACACGATACTTACCACATATTTAGTGGTGTCCTCATTGAAAATCTTTTATATTTTTAATGTAAGAGGATCTAAAAGGGGTTTACAGAATGCAATATAAATGATTAAGAACTTAATGAATAGATAGAGTAAAAGCAGCAATCAAACATAAGAATACTGTATAAGGGGGTTTAATATTATGAAGAATAACTGTGCTAATAAAAGATTTGGGTAATATGAAATTCATAACAGCAATGAACGACGTACAGTATCATGAGTATATCAAAATCATAGTAATACTATTATAGATAAATGTCGTAGTAAAGTAATGCGTATGAGAATTTAATAGAATACTCGTTTTTTTCAAGGATAACACAAATGAAAAAAAGTTCAAAGAATATAGAAATTAAGGACCCCAACTGGACCTTCATATCACATTATTTAATTCTGTTTTGTATTATTTTTAGGCAACACAATTTTGCACTCTCTAACATCACGAGGGAAGTATGAAATGCGGATCGATTTATTCGATTTCGATGGAAACAATGCATTTGCAAAATACAGAGAGTTTAGAATTGGTGATGAAAGGTCAAAGTTCAAGCTAACCGCAGATGGATATCATGGTACTGCAGGTACGAATTTCATTTAATGATATTTCGATGTTTAGAGTTTATTAAGTTGTATTGGTACACTAGGCTTGAACTTGGTCGGAAGAATAAGAAACCTGAATCTTTTTGATAATATAATGTCAAAATCTTGATTTTTCTTAAAGGATTCTAATTAAAGCAACATAAATATTCTGGGATTTAGATAATGTTAAATTAGCACTAGCTATGTTCTGCTGTTTGACTCAAATTCTAATGACTGATGTATACGAATGTTTAAAGTGTATCAAAATTATAATAAAACATCTTAAATAAACAATTTACAGGGCACGGGCTCGATAAAATGTAGCTTCGTTTCGGGTGTATTTTAGTCTAGACGCCATCTAAGCTCCAATTAGCTATCGAGTTGACCTCAGAAGACATCCAATGGGCATATACGCGATATTAACATCCATATAAAATGAATAAATAGCGAACTCGTTCACTTTTTATATAGGTTTGTGTTATTTCATATTATAGATATAGATTAAAATATATATTAATCGTCGCTTTTTTTGTGTGTATAATAATGATTTTTTGTTGATCTTATCAGTCAAACAAATTATTTTACTTTTATTTCACATTCAAATTGACATTTTTTCCCTTTAAATAACTGAACATGCACAATTCACGTGTTGTCCATCTCTTGTTAATGGATTAGATTGAAGATTACATTAATACGGATTCAATAAGGTAGAATTATTCACTTGCAAGTAAAAAATTCATTATCAATGTTTCCTTGCTTATTTTGACAAAATTTAACCACATTCGCTATTAAAAGTGAATGATTAAACAAAATAAAATCCTATTTTACATTTTTTATATATCTCGTAGCTAGTGCCCCTTTTCATCATTTAATATAATAGATATACATGATTAAACAACTGAAGTGGTGACTAGCTATAGAATAAAAACGAATACATTACAAAATCACAGCTCTGTTAGCCATAGTCAATGCAACGCCCAAAGTAACGTCACATTTAAATTTCTAAAACGTGTTCCCAAAATTGAGAAAGAATTAGGATGAAATTCAAGATTAGATTTGTTTGACTTATCGCACTTTTATTATATTTTAATAACAATGAAATTATAATACCAATCAATATCTATCTGCAGTAGCAATCAGATAATCAATTAATTGTATCATCCAGCTCTGCAGGTGTCTCCTCTGATCAAACTGCAAACCAAATATATCGTGTAAATTTCGTTGATTCAAAATTAAATCTACCAAATGAACTGGATGTGTAGTTATCCCCAACACAACACACGAATACAACAGAAAAAAATACGATTTACAACTACAAACGTTAAGACATTTGACAAAATCCTATGACAACAACAAACACAACATCAAAACCCAACAAATTAATTTGGGATGGAAAAGTATCATTCCACGTCCTAACGCAATGCGAATTCACACTAAGCAAACAGTCACATTCGGGAATAAGTCACGTTCGGTAATAAAAAGATTAGACGACGTAATGACAAACCACTATCTAACACGTGGTAAAAATGTCCATAGTTAGTTTGGACATTTTCTTGAAATTGCACTTTAACTAAATATTTTTAAAGTTCATAAGACCTATAAGTTTGAGGAATGTAATGGTGTTAAGATCTAATTGTTTTTTCACAGTTTTATTATCGACTATCATCTGCAAAAGCTCGATAACAACAGACATTCAAGGAGTTTGTAAATGAATAATGTTTTTGTGTATTATGTCTAACACATCCATCTGTGTTGATATTAAAAAAAAGGGGGATATTTGCCTGAGCAATGCAATGCCTGAGAAGTTGACATATGCTATATATAAGTTTTAAGCTTTTAAGACAGATTGGTTCCATGGCATATCTTTAAATGTGTTTGTTCGCTTTTATAGACTCGTGCCAAATTGGAGCTTGGTACATTGCATAAACACAGCACTATGTTTAACGACTGTATGTTGACTTCTTTAGATTTCATCAATATTTTTATTGTTTTGCTGCCAACTCATTGTCGCATGACTGTGTAAACTCCAAACAAAAAGTAAAGATAACAAACATACTAAACTTAGAGGAAAATTAATTCGGAAAGTCCATAATCACATGGCAAAATCAAGTAACAAAACGCACCAAAAACGAATGGACAAGAACTGTTATATTCCCGACTTGGTACAGGCATTTTCAAATGTAGAAAATGGTGGATTAAACCTGGTTTTATAGCGCTAACCCTTTCACTTTGATGACAGTCTCGTCACATTCCGTTATATTTACACTGATGCGTAAACTAAACAGACACAATAAATAAAATAGTCAAAATATGGTTACATCAGTCATCATCGTATAACAATTTTAACATTTTAACAGAAAACAAAAACATCTATTTACAAACACATTCATTGAATTGAGTGTATGACGTCAGAAAATTTTATGCGTCACATAAATTTGTCGTTCAATGTGCATACAATCAATTTTAAAATTAACATAGGCAATGTTACATATGTAGCATATAGGGTTAAAAAAATCAAAAGTATGTAAGAATAAATTTCAGAAATAGACCGCGTTTGAAAATAGTCCAAAAGTTATATACAGAATTTATAAGAATCCACAAATAGTAAATTCCACTACGCGATTGAATGATTTTGACGTTTATGGTTCAACGTATTTTGTATTTCATAATAGAAATATATTATAATGATACAAGTGTGGACACAGATGAGTGTGGATAGTATGTATGGATGTTTGACAGTGTCTTATGACAAAATGAGTTCTATGTTTTTTCTATATGGTGTTATTAACTATGTTGCACGATGACAACCAATCTGAGCATTATGAGTGTTATTTATTAAATTTTTTATGCCCCCACCTACAATAGTAGATAGGCATTATGTTTTCTGGTCTGTGGGTCCGTTCGTTCGTTTGTCCCGCTTTAGGTTAAAGTTTTTGGTCAAGGTAGTTTTTGATGAAGCTGAAGTCCAATCAACTCGAAACTTAGTACACATGTTCATTATGATATGATCTTTCTAATTTTAAAGCCAAATTAGACTTTTGACCCCAATTTCACGGTCCATTGAACATAGAAAATGGAAGTGGGAGTTTCAGGTTAAAGTTTTTGGTCAAAGTAGTTTTTGATGAAGCTGAATTCCAATCAACTTGAAACTTACTACACTTGTTGCATATGATATGATCTTTCTAATTTCAAAACTCATAACTGCTCCAAAAGTAATCTGATAGAATTTCAAGCATTTTAAGCCAATATTATCAACATCTACTATAAATGAGTCTTAATATGTCTACATATCTAAAAAGTCATAGTATTCAAAAGGTAATGCAAAATTATTCCTTTTCATTTTTTTTGTTATATGGATACACATTTGAGTGATACATGTACCAATACAATATTTGTTGTGGTATGAAAGTGCAGTAATTAGCATTTACTGTAACTATGTTAATTCACACAAATTGAAAAATAAACAAATGAATGGACCAGATGCTCCGCAGAGCCCAGCTTTATACGACTGCAGAGGTCGAAGCCTGAACAGTTGGGGCTAGTATTGACACAACATTCAAGCTGGAAACAGCTCTGAGTTTGAATTGTGATTAAATAGATGACACAGCTTAGGTTTCTGACACCGAATGAATGTGGTCTAATGAACTTAAATATTTGTTTTGCTTTTGTGTTAGGAGCACTTCACTATGCTGCTGAATATTAATCCTTTCAAACAAAAATATCTAAAGAAATTTTCTTTTTAATTTCTGAAATGAGAAACATTTAGAGGAGACAAACTTCAGTTAAGAGATCAGAAACTAAAAAAATGTATAATTTTTCCATTTGTAAAAGGGCATACCCTAGAAAGTGCTTGCAATCACTGAATGGTTATTAATGACTGCTTTAATTTATCAGTTGGTAATAAAGTGAATATTGCATTGTATATTGTATAATTGATTTAAGTTGACTGAACAAAGAAAGATAACTCCAATTTTCAAAGAAGATTTCATAAAGCATTGGTATTAGGTAATTCAAGAACCATTCTGGACAAACTCCAATTTAGGGTCTTGAATTTACAAAAATGTTTGATTTTGGTCCGTAATTATTAGACTGTTTGTCCCATAACCCACATATATCCGAACCTTCTACTTATGGTATTAAACATTGTGGTACAATTTCAGAACAATTGAAATACTTATACACAACTTTTTAAACCGACACTAGATTAAAGCTTGTTTTGGGCACCTTTGTACCCCTTATTCCTAAACCTTAGGGACCATAACCCCCAAAATCAATCCCAAGCTTCCTTTTGTGGTTATAAACGTAGTGTTATAATTTTGTTGATTTCTGTTGACTTATAATAAAGTTATTATCCAGAAACCATCTTTCGGACAGGATACCAATTTACGACCCCAAATTTTTTGTGGTTGTATAAAAATGTTGAACATGTGCAATGAAGTATAGTTTTAGAAATCGATTAGGGAGCTACCATTTGATTTTTATGGGGGGGGGGGGGGCTAGGATGAAAAATTTTGTCCTGCCTTTTTTTTTAGTTGTAATCTCTGTCCTGCCTTTTTTTTTTCAGTCTATTCGGTCCTGCCTCTTTTTTTCTTAGTTAATCCTGACTTTTTTACAACAATTGTCATCCTGCCTTTTTTTTTTTGCCAAGTTACTCATCCTGCCTTTTTTTTTTACTCAAAATCCTGTCCTGCCTTTTTTTTTCAAATTTCATCCTAGCTCCCCCCATAAAAATCAAATGGTAGCTCCCTTAGACTGGATAGGCCTTATAATTTTTTCCCTCCTAATTGAAGGACCGTTTACACTCAGGGCCGAGTCATCAGCAGGCAATACAGATGTATTAAAACAACCTAGCATCATATTGCTAGTAGTGGGAGTAGCATTGTCCGGTAAATTTGTTCCCACTTTTTTTTATAAAATGTATGGTTCAAATCAAAATAGAATGCTTTTATCTCCTGAATACTTACATTGTACATAGAGATGATACTACTTTGACAAATCCTTGTCCATTAGAGTTGTCTGTCAAATCTTAATTTCACAAAGAATGAATTGCATAACAATGAACTGAGCTCAAAGCAAAGTACTTTAATAATACACTTAGACAAAGAGCTAAATCCAGTGATATACTTTGTACTACAGGTCCTTCATGACCATCCATCCACCCAAACCATATCTCAATAACATTCCATACTACATGATTGGATTCAGAAGTCCTGAAAAAGACATGACTTTTTTTATCTTGTTTTAAGTATATATGCACAGGTTAAACCTTTATTGTGGATATAATCATTCAGTATCTAGCAACTATCAATTTGCTTCATGCACATATTGATATAGGTTGATTGCTCCTCTGTTGGAAATTAGAACACACCTCCATCTAATTTTAGTCAACTGACGAAGAAAAATTCAAAACTATATAAAATGTTATCTAAGACTTGTCAGTGTCTATTTCCTTTGCCACTGAATGAGATTCCATATTTACAACCAATGAAAATCAAATATCCCTCTAATAGACTTAGCATTGAAATCGTTTTCTAAAATGGTAGTTATGTGGAACCTAGAACTAAAAAAATTGAAACAATATATCTTAAATATTTCAAATGCATGTACATTTAATAATTCTCCAAAATTCACTTTATTTTTCCTTTTTTGGTTTTCTGTTGGAGACTGTATATTGACCTCTATGTAGCCTTTTCAACTTATAAAAGGGGGGATACATTTCCATAGAATTAAACTTTTCTGAAAGAATTGATTCCATTTATTTTCAATAAACAATAAATATTGAAGTCTATAACAGGCATCTAGGAACAGGCTCAACATTATTTCTAAACATGTATTAATATATACCAAAATGTGGACAAACCTACATTAAATATTCTACTTCAACGACTTTAATTAGTGGAGTAGATCAAATTAAAAAGTCACAATGGTTAAAAACTCCAATGGCAGTCTTTCCTGCTAAAATCTTGATGTGTAGAATGTGATATACCATTTTTGGGTCTATATACTGTCCTTTAAATTTAGGTCATTTTGACACGGCAAAATATGAAAAAAAATGTAAACTATGGTCTGGAAAGCACACAGTTTGTGATATTTTAAGGTATCTTTACTAAGAAAACCTGCAAATCTCAGTGGCAGATCCAGAACTTTTCAAAAAGGTGTGGGGGCTCTGATGGACCAGAGGGTTGCCCACTCCCATCAAGCTTCAATGATTTCTTACATATATGTCATAAGCTAAATTTCCCCCACCCCCTTGGTCTGTCTATGCATCTGTTTATCGTTCTGCGAAATAGTACTAATACTAATTTTTCCCCTCCCTTACCTGGCCCTAGACAGTTGCTTACCTTTGTAAACATTTTATAATTATAGTCAGGTATATATTGATTGAGAGTAACTTACATAGTAGTTAATGGGACTCTTTTTCACACGGTTCTGTGAAATATAATACGGCAAATATATACCCGTACATACTATCCGCATAACACAGAAATCTGATAGATTTTCACTCCTCTGGGAAAAATCAACCTGTGAAATGAAATACCATGCCTGGAAAAAAATTACCGGGACAAATTATCCTCAGGATAAAATATCACAGAGGACGAAATAAACCGTTACATTACATGAGAAGCCGGTTTGGTTACAAATAATTATGTCACGTGAAGGCGCACTGACGTCACAATTTGCATTAATTTTGCAATACACTACAGTTCACTCATACAGAACCCATTATCATGCAAACATGCAACGTGAATGTGATTGGTTATCAAATAATACAGAATTTATGCACGTACAGTTAATATAGAAGAAATTAGTTCATCAAATGTGAGTTCGTGATCTTGTGGTTAAGACCGATGGCTACAGTGCTGAAAGTCCTGAGTTAGATTCTCACTTGGGGTGCTAAAAATATCAGTACATCAGAAGGGTAATTTTCACCCTCTCACACACATCTTTGTTAATGTTCCGGGATTGTTGAAAACTTGCATATTCATCAATATTTGATTTTGTGGTTTTAACAATCCAGACAGACAAATAGCAATAAGGTGTTTAGGAAAACATGACCTAAAACCTCCTTCATATATGACAAAAATACATGGGAACTCATATTGAATGGTCAAATGTGTTCAATATGAAAATTGAAATTAAGATGGTAAAATCAAATATTAGCCGTTACTGTAAATGGACTTAAAGTATGACTTTTCAGCAAATTTAAAGGGAAATGACACGGAAGGGGCCAAATAGTGTTCAAGGGGAGCAAATGCTATTTAAATTAGTATGCAGGTTTTAAATATAGAGGGAAGTTGAGTCATCTTTTTGGGTGAAGTTAAATACTGACTAGTGTGTGGTTCTCATTGGGTCTAAGCGTGACCAATATTGACAATTTTTCGCAAGCGTGAAACGTGAAAGTCAAATTATTGTGTCATGAAAACGGGAAATGAGGTCTGTCGTGAAAACGGGAAATGGGGTTCTGCAGGACCCCGGAAATGACAAAAAAATGAAAATTGCTCATGTACATAGTGTAAGCGGGATATGGGAATCTGACAAAACAGTAAGTGGGATCTGGGATCAGAACACCCCCCCCCCCCAACGAGACCCCCTTATGTAGATTTACCTTCTAATTCTATATAAAAAAAACACAACTAAGAACTACGTTTAATTCACTTTGACTACTGATATGCAAACCTAGAAATATTTCATAAAATAGTGATTGAAAGATTCATAACACTTTGAAAGGATAATTCAGACACGTGTTACGCGGGGAGCATGTTTTAAATTTGTTTACAAATAATAATGTCACGTGATCGCGCACTGACCTCAAGTTGCATCGCCCTTACAATTCACTAATACATGACCATTTTCATGCAAACATGCAACGTGAATGTGATTGGTTATCATATAATACAGAAATAATGCATGCACAGTTTAAGAAGAAATTAGTTCAATAAATCGATGCGATTTTCACTTTTGACACGAATAGGTCGGGTTGACATTACTGTCATCGGAGATAATATTGAGATAAATGGGATAAAACGGACCGTCAAAAAGGTCTAGAGGAGCACATCAGTAGAACCTTAACATTAATAAGTAATACTTACCAAAATTTCTCTAATTAAAGAACTATATAACTGAAATTTCACAAAGATAACGGTAAACATTTTGTTGATGGTGATGATGCTATTATCGATCCGTTGAATTCAGGGTCAACGGAATTTTTTGCGTTGCGTTTAAATCATTGAGGCCATCTATTTTTATTGCGGGTTCCACATATATAAATCGGAATTAAAGAAAAAATGGAATGTTGTTAGCAGAATCAAAACAGAAATGATGAACATTGCAACATTTTCAGCAAAATATAAATAGGATGGAGGATCTGTGTATTCACATTATTTGTAAAACTCTCCTTATTCATGTGAAGCGTGTGCTTTACATCGAGGCTTGCTATGCTTATCATTGACGCCACAGTACTTCAACCAATCAGACAATGTTTATTTTGGGCATTTGACTTTTTTTAACTCAGATTTTGGAATATTTTAATCGAAATTATAGAAAAATGGAATGTTGTTAGTACATATAAAATAGAAAATGATGAATACTTTTAGCTAAAGATAATTTGGATGGGGGTTCTGTGTATTCACATTATTTGCACAACTCTCCTTACTGATGCCATATTTTGGAATTTCCGTGACCTAAATGGTTCGCGAAAATTAATATTTTTATATATAGTATAGTAATAAACTAGAACAATATCATACTGACGGGATCTTTTAAAGTGCAGAGTCACGTTGTAAGAACCAAAGAAATACAAAAAGTTGCATATACAAAGCACGACACCTAAAATTGAAAGACAATACAAACACATTGACGAGATGTACCGAGCCACGTCAAACGGATATCACATAAAACCATTCAACAGTAAAAGTAATATTAAATATAGAACAAAGACAAATGAAAGAACTATATAATACGTTGTTAAGATGATAAACAACATCAGTATGCAGAATCTATACATCAAGACCATCGTGTATTATTTGTGAAGTTGATACGGAATATTTATCAACAAGGTCTTGGTACCTTCCGATGAACTTTTTTAGAAAAAGGATGAGACGTTCTTTGACATACCCTGGTTCATTAACTTTCTACTCAGACACTGATGACGTTTTACAAAGTCTGAGTAGGAGGTGCAAGCTCGTGAATATCGAATAAGTTGGGAAATATATATCCCATACGCAGGTGAAGTTGGTATATTGCTACTAAGGTGGCGGACATTTTTAATTTCAAAATTCAGATCGTCTCGTTTGTCATAGATTCTGGTACTGAGATGACTGTGTAAGTCAAATTCGAGAAAGTCAAAAAATGAATGCCGACAATTTGTTGGAAAAGTCTACCTCCAAACTCAACAAATATGTTGTCGATAAGAAACTCCAGCATACTGACCACTTGTTCTTCTATGTAGCATGTTTTACCTTTTTGTTTGTCACTATTAACGAAATATGCTTTATGAAATCCCAAAGTAATAAATTTATAGCGTATGCTACCATTTTTATGTTGAAAGGCATTGTGGATTATTTCTTTATGGCGATTTTTCAATTTCACATAGAGAATGGTGGTATACAGAACCATCGAATTGAAAATTCAGTTCGAGAAATGCGAACCCCAAACAATGAGTTGTTTTTAGCCCTATTTATCTAGAATATATTGAAAATTTCAATTGATAGCCTATCTCTATTAGATCTTATTTATTTTGTCCGGGAAATGAAGACTGCCTTATGGTTAGGATTATAAAACCAACAAAACGGGAAATAGACAATAGTAAAAAATGTCAAGAGTCATCGTAATAGACAAATTGAATAAAACATTATTACATACAATTATTATTCATGGTAACGTTCTCTAACAAAGTAAAAATACGATGATGAGCAAACGCCAGCGCACTTCTTTATTATCAATAGCTTTTTGCCATATATGATTTTGTTACCTTTGTTAACAGAATATCCCGAGTATATGCCTAATCCCAACACGCCTACATTCGGGGACAGAAAATGGTTATAACTTTTCTACAATAATTAGGATAACTATCAGTCCCCGAGGTAATCATCAGCTCAGCAGTCAGTACTTAAGTACTTCGGTACTGACATGATTTATAAAAAAAAATTTGATTATAAAGAAACTAAGGTTTCAGCTCCCTCAGGCAAAGTTGACCTTAGATGAATTTAGCTATTTGTAATAGGTTTTTTCTTCATATAGCTCTTCAACTGTTTCGGTACTTATCCATCCCTCGGATTTCAAATATTTTGCTTTGAGCGTTCCTGATGAAGGTAAATCTAGAAAAGCTCTTCGAACGCTTTCAATAATAAATGTTTTGTTTTTAAAAAATTTCGTGTTGACCCATGAATTATTTTTAGTATAGTTCAATTTTGAATGTAGTACTTGTGTTTTTAGGTAACAGCTTAGAACATCACAATGGCCGTCGCTTCTCAACGAAGGATAGCGATAACGATGACTACTCTGGTCACTGTGCTACAATATACCCTGGAGCATGGTGGTTTGGTCTCTGTGTAACATCTGATCTGAATGGTCAATATTTTCTGAGAACACCAGACTCCAGCCATCGAGGTGTTTACTGGCGTAGTTGGAAAGGATCTAGCTATTCTTTGAAAAGCTCAGTGATGATGATGCGAAGAGTGTTAACTTGAGATACAGACATTACTAACATTTCAAATAAATTAAATAATGAGTATTCAGTTTCATTTTCTATAAATTTACAGAGTTTTATCTAATTTCTAGTAGTCTCCGAATTTATTACAATGTATCATCCTAGAAGCTATCACTTCTGTTCTGGTATGCAAATATGGAAACTCTTCTTTTCAAATTTTGCTGTTCTAAAATTTCGAAATCATTTTAAAGTAAGGAATGTATTTCCCTCAAGCCTTACTCGGATTTCTTCTCGGGTTCGGCTTTACTTTTGGTTCTATTTATAAATATTATTAATACTTCAACGACATTTGTATTAGATTTTGAACTTTCAAATGTGGAATAGTGATCAAACTCTGTATTATAAATCTGATGCAATGAAATAGGTTAATATTATTATTTGCTATAACAGTGCTACTAAAAAGGAAAATGTTCAACTGCGTGCTGATCCTGTTAAAAGCTTTAACAGACATCATCATAAATAGGTTTCATACTATCATAGGTATGTTCCCATTGTTACCTCAATTGCACTCTCTTTACTCAATTTGGCACCATAAGAGCGGAAATCTCTACCCTTTCGGGTTCGTGCCTATTAGTTGTTTTTTTCTTTAATCTGGTTTTGCCGTTTGTTAAAGGTTTTTCTTAAATATTTTTGTTGGCTATATTATGTTTTTGCAAGGGTTGTCCGTTTGGCTAAGCATGATACATAAGTACCTATGTTCGACGGCATTTGAAACAATAGACTTATAGTTTATGTATCACACTCTCTTCATATCTACATATCAAAGCACCCTTGAATCAACTTAGGATCTGGGATCCTCCTGAAGGATACACGTTCCTTAAGGTAGATTCATGGTATACCGCCATCTTGGATTGAACAATCACAGTAAAAAATCGGTCTAGTTATTTGCCTAAATCTGCAAATTTGGAGACAGATTTGCAATTTGATGGTTAGACTGTTTAATAATATAAAGAAAACTTGGCAATTTATTGTATAATTCAAAATAATTAAACAAATATCATTTTATTTTGCTTTTTGAATCATTTTTTCAAATGAGCCATTTAAGGGGAGATAACTCTTTTAGTAAAACATTTATACTGGACAGATAGGGAATTTTTTTCTTTTTACTTGTAGCAAGAAAACAAGTTCGGTGACACCATTTTTTCTTTTTATTTTCTTAAAACATATTACAAAACCTATCTTTTCACAATTTTTTCAAAATTCTATCTCATAGATTATTTTTTATGCACACAATTGTGTTTTTCCATTAACAATCTAACCAAATTTAGGCAATTTTCAACGACTCATAGCTTGAAAAATAGCACAGTGACCCCTACTTTTTATTATATTTTTGAAAAGAGCATATTAAAATCTTCATTCTGGCTAAGTATAAGAAAATTCTGTCTCAAAAAAGATTTACTTATGATCTACCTTAAATAGACGTCCAAATCTGACGTCCTGTTCTCAAAACAGTGTCCAATATTTGTGTACTCTAATCGACGTGCAACGTGATGTCATGTATTTCCAAAACGACGTCGGATCGATTGTCGTCTTCTCTTATAAATGTCCATGGCAGTTTCAATAAATAATAAATAACTGCAAGCATAAATATATGAATGCGTATGCATAAGATTTTTTAACATTCTCATACGGCATAAAAGACAATTTTTTTTGTCTTTTTAAAGGGATTCTTGTAACAACTAAATTTTCAAATAGTTACAGACTTTCCATAGCGATTTTTCAAACCGAAATAAGTATCATATGCATTGATATTCATTTACATAAGGTTGGTTTCTATCCGACGCAGCATTAATATCGTCATACGATTGATATTTATGTATATCATCTATCCGACGCAGCATTAATATCGTCATACGATTGATATGAATTGTTTTACATTTGTCATTTTGGGCCTTGCATAGCTGACTATGCGATATGGGCTAAGACCGTACGGTGACCTATAGTTGTTAATTTCTGTGACATTTGGTCTCGTGTGGAGGGTTGTTTTATTCACATCTTCTTTTTTCATTATATAGTCAACTCGTTTTCAGATAGCAGAAAACAGTCAAACCACGTTTTTTCTTGTGAATTAGTTAAATGTAGGTATTAGGTATTTTGCTTTGGTGTCACATACTTTAATTGATTTCCTGTATTCCTTTAAATCATAATATGTGTAATGGGCGGAAGTGCACAAGCCATATCTTCCCACCCGGGCTGATAACCCATATCAAGTGCCTCTCGTGCAAAAAACCCATATCAGTGCCTCTCGTGCAAGTTACTTCCGGTGTTTCCGGTATCGGTTGTTTACTTTTCCATTGTGACGTCAGATGTTTTTTATGACGACGTCAAAATTTACGGGAACTTTTGTTGGGATAGTTTAATACTTGCTAACAAATGCCATTGACAATTATGAATCATTTTATAGTACAACACACATGGAGTAGTAATGATCGTAAAACTCTTCCAAATTTTCAATGTTTCAAAATGCCTCTATAGGAAATGTTACCATAAATATATAAGGAGTTAATGATGCTGTTGTTGGACAACTATAGTATATTTGATTCATAATTTTAATTTTCTTTATAAAATGTTTGACTGTTTTAGTTATTGCATTAGTTTATTTACCTTACATAAAACTATTGTCGGAAGTATATGATAAAGCGATTAATACATGGCCTTTTCCATATCAGCCTGGGTATCATCCCTCGACCCATATCAGCACCTCGACTCCGTCTCGGGCTGATATGGGGGTCTCGGGATGATACCCAGGCTGATATGGAAAAGGCCATGTATTAATCTCTATGTAATATAACAAAATCAAGATAAATTCGTTACACAGTGTTCAATTGTCCTAATACGGAATTTATCGGGTCAATAAAATTCTCGTATTAGGACAATTGCACACTGTGTAACTAATAATATCATCTATCCGACCGTACGCAGCATTAATATCGTCATACGATTGATATTTATGTATATCATCTATCCGACGCAGCATTAATATCGTCATACGATTGATATTTATGTATATCATCTATCCGACGCAGCATTAATATCGTCATAAGATTGATCTTAATGTATATCATCTGTCTCTTTTGATCTTTATGAAAAGCTGTTTTAAGAAACTTACTGTCTTGATACAGAATCGTAATGTCTTAGTAGACGTGTGAGAAGGAAAAACGAATCAGTGGCATTTCTCCAAAAAGAATCAACTAGAATAAATAAAACAACTTACAGTGATAAATGACAACAAGACAACAACTGGCATCTTTTAAAATATACATGCATTTTATATCATAAGTATCCTTAAGGTAGATCGTAAGTACATGTATATACTCTTTGAGACAGAATTTTCTTATAATCTGCCAAAATGAAGATTTTACTATGCTTTTTTTCAAAAATATAATAAAAAGTATGGGTCACCGTGTTATTTTTTTCAAGCTATGAGTCGTTGAAAATTGCCTTAAGTTTAGATTGTAAATGAAAACAACACATTTGTGTGCATACAAATAATTCTATGAGATAGAATTTTGAAATAAATTGTGAGAAGAGAGGTTTTATTGCATATTTTAAGAAAATAAAAAGAAAAAAAGGGGTCACCGAACTTGTTTTCTTGCTACAAGTAAAAAGAAAAAAAATTTCCCTATTAGTCCAGTGTAATTTTTTTTACTAAAAGAGTTATCTCCCCTTAAAAAGCTCATTTGGAAAAATGATTCTAAAAACAAAAGAAAATGATATTTGTTCAAATATTTTGGTTAATACAATAAATCACCAAGTGTTCCTTATATAAACAAACAGTCTAACCATTAACTTCTGAATCTATCTCAAAAATTGCAGATTAGGGCAAATAACTAGTCCGATTTTGTGCTGTGATTGTACAATCCAAGATGGCGGTATACCATGTATCAACCTTAAGTTGTGTGCCATTCTTAATCATATCAATTAATGACAATCGAGTATACATCAATGAGAAAACAACCCAACAGCAACAACAAAAAAAAAACAATTGACATCTAGAGGGCAAAATTTAGTCTTTCTTTTGAGGAAGAAAAACTATTTGTTTCGACAGTATTATAATTCTGTCAGTCAGTTTGAACTTTCCACCAGATTTCTGGATTTCACATCTTATTTAAACAAAAGTGCATGTTCACGTATATAGCTTATTGCACATATATAGTACATATAATAATAAAATTAGTTTTCATGGAACGAATACAGTGTTCAAATATAATAAAAGATGTAACCCTACTTTTTATTAACCTTACGTTTTATTCATTTTGTATCAAACAGATATTTTTAAGGATAGGAGAAAACAAGTAAAAACGAAACCGGAAATATTTCCTTTTAAATCTATTTGAGTAGAGTTTAAAAGCATAAACTTACTGAATATAATTACATTAGATGTATGTTTCATTATAATACGTTATTCTGATTGGCTAACTAACAATCTCGTGATATTCCTTAATCAATTGCATTACACAGTACAACTTTGATCAAAGGCGTGCTTTCATGATCCTATAGGTAAAAATGTAATTATAAGTATTGAATGTTTTTTTTGTAACTTTATAGGGTTGTAAAAGCGTTGACCGTGCGCACATTTTAAAATGAAGCGCTTCATACAAAATGTACTTCGGTCAACACTTTTACACCCCAATAAATTTACAAAAAAGAGCATTCAATTCTTTAAAAAAACGGGATAATTTCGACCCTACTCATCGTAACAATAGTATTTATATGATTTAAAGGAATACAGGAAATCAATTAAAGTATGTGACACCAAAGCAAAATACCTAATACCTACATTTAACTAATTCACAAGAAAAAACGTGGTTTGACTGTTTTCTGCTATCTGAAAACGAGTTGACTATATAATGAAAAAAGAAGATGTGAATAAAACAACCCTCCACACGAGACCAAATGTCACAGAAATTAACAACTATAGGTCACCGTACGGTCTTAGCCCATATCGCATAGTCAGCTATGCAAGGCCCAAAATGACAAATGTAAAACAATTCAAACTAATAGCCTTAGTTATATACAAAAATTGAACGAAAAATATATATTTAACACATCAACAAACAACAACAGTTACTGAATTACAGACTCCTGACAGGGGATAGGGACATACATATTTACAGAATGTGGCGGGGTTAAACATGTTAGCGGGATCCAAACCCTCTCCTTAACATGGGACAATGGTGTAACAGCACAGTTATTATTAAATAAATATTCTACATAAGGTAAATACTTGTGAATAAAGAAGATGTAAAGCGTGTACAGTGTGAAGTCTCTCTCTCATTATAAACATAGTTTTTAAAAAGATGAGGATTACGGAAGATAAAATAAAAGGCGAAGAGAAAAGTAACAAATATATAACAACAAAAAAACCAACATATCAACCATCACAAATTTTAGATAAGAGAAAATGGCAATTTTTTTAAAGATCAGGCTCTCCCCAATTCAGACTTGTCCGGGTGCGAGAATTTCTCGCTGCATTGAAGACCTGTTGGCGACCTTCTGCTGTTGTCTGCTTTATTGTCGGGTTGTTGTCTCTTTGACACATTCCCCATGTCCATCCTCAATTGTATTGTATTAGTCAAAGCGTATTTAACCTTCACATTCAAAAAAATTTTATCACGGAAAAGTGTTAAAAAATGCTTGCTATATATCATTTTCCATTGATAAATAAATCTCCACAATTTTATGTTATATTCATTTGAAGTTAAGTGTCATTCAAATAACATGATCACCACGCGTGTTTATTTAACGCAAGGAGATTAGATAGTCTGGTTGATACACCTATTTGAAATATGAGATATTAATTCACTTCCCATTATTCAGGTAATTACATCGTTTCTTTTGTTGTAATTTGTTGAGTTTAGATAAGAAAATTTAACCGTGTTTTTATTCAAACTTTTTTCTGTTCATAGAAGAAAATATTTTCTGCAATGAAATGCAGGGTTGGCTTCCTACAAAGGAGGGGTGACAGATACCCGAGTGACATTCAAACTCATAGATCAAAAGTCAACTGACAACGCCTTTAGCGTGAAAGCGACTTATCTTTTCTTTAAATGTTTTTCATGTTTGCAAAATACGCAAATAATGAAAGATTTCCGTATCAGAAAACGTCAATATAGATATGGTATAGAAAAGATTTTTGAAAATTATGATTTACAGGAAGGAGCATAGCGGAACAGGGCAAAAGCCTTGATAATAATACAATTGTGAAACCATAAAGTAAAATAAACATGAAAATCCTTCGGCTTTAAAATGAATCATTTTGAATTGAAAAAAACACGAATTTTGAAATATAAGAATATGATAGAGATTCTTTGATAAAACATTCATGGAATCAAGTTGATATTTCAATCTAAATAGGCAGTGTTTAAGATGTTAGGGAAGCACTTTGAATATAGGGTACATAATTATAATAGTTAAAAAAAATAGATTTTTACTTCTATTTATATAGAGTAGCTTGTTTTGGTCTAATCAAGTGAATCGTACAAAATGGACAAACGGGCACTTACTTTGGTAAATTCGGCAACATTAACATGGTTGATTTTTTATTTTCTGTGATATAATTTCAATTTATACTATTTATTTTGTGATATATATAATTCACGAATTCTCCAGCTGATTATTATATCGCACTATCTGCTGAACACTAAGACATTTTAATTTATAAAAAGTACAAAGGATGCAGCCTACTCCGTTATTACCATCTACTTCCCCTGAAACTTAAATAAAAAATAAGATGTAACAAAAGTTTGCGTTATTTCGCAAATTGTGCATTGTAACGCAGATGTTTGTATTTTCACGCACGTGTTTGCTTTTAAACGAAAACATGGGAAGAAATATATAAAACAAAAGTGTGGCGCTTGTACGATTCCGTACAAGTATGTTTTTCGAATGATAAAAACACTGTGCGGTTCTATTGTAGATTGTCCCTCACGTGTCCACGGGTAGTATTGTCGTCATATCGAGGAGCGTTTTGTACAGTGATTTTGTCATAATTTGGTTAAGTTGGTCATGGATAAGTTATGTAACTTCCAAAAAAGAATGCCTCAGTTCTTCTCAAACGAGCAAATAAAAAGCAAACTAAATATTAAAATCTAAATTGTAAGTCAAACTATCTAAATCGAAATTTTTGTTTTAAAGAAATTTACGCAGGTTAACCAAGATATCCAAAATTGGTATGGTTTGGTTACGCGATTGACATGGTTAGGTTATGAGTATAGAAATTCGTCATGGTTTTATTACATTTGTCATGGTTTTGATCAAAATTTATACATCTTTGTGGCACCTTAATATTGATAGTTTGTTTGAATGCGATTGTGAAAAGTTAAAGTAAAACAATTAACTAATCCACTTAAGACCACTTAAGAGGGAAAAAGTCTTTTCACCAAATTTGCTGGGCGTAAACGGCAAAAAGGCCGGATAAATCGTACATTTATATATTGTTTTACCCCAAGTACCGCATTGCAGGGTCAATGGAAATGACTTCGTATTTTCGACCGGCCGTCTGTGCGTTCATCCGTCCGGTCTCACGTTTACAATTCTTGCCGTCTTTTTTATGAAACTTAATTTTATAAAAGTTTTGTTCAAAATTGCATTGTTAGCACTCTTAAATGTACAATTCTTGCCAGCATTTTATGGAACTAACATTATGTAAGTTCCATAAAATTCTGGCAAAATGTACATCATAGACTTATATTAGCAATGTCTTGGACGAATTTAAAAATTAGTGTGAAAAGAGTAGTGTCTTTAGAAATATAATGATATGGAGAACTGCATTTTAGGCGCTCTCATATTTATAAATTAACTGTTTACATAATTTAGAATTTTTGAAGTACTAAGGCTTTTCTTCCTCAGGCATAGATTACCTAAGTTGGATTTGGTAAAACTTTGTGAAATTTCGGTCCTCAATGCTCTTCAACTTCGTACTTTATTTGGCCTTTTTAACTTTTTTGGATTCGAGCGTCACTGATGAGTCTTTTGTAGACGAAACGCGCGTCTTGCGTATATACACAATTTAGTTCTGGTATCTATGATGAATTTATGTACAATTCATACGCAAATTTTATGTAAGTTGAATCATAGGTTGATATCAACAATTGTTTGGACTGATTTAAAAACTAGTACCGAACGATTAATATTTTACTATCTAAAGCTGTGGTCATACCTTACCTAGATAGCTCAACGGACGCCGGACGGATGAAAAAAGTTTTCCGTTGACAAAATTTGTATCCGTTGGTATACTGATCAAATTAAACGGTCGGGCAATGAATGCCTAACGGACACTTACAGGATATGCAATGTACGAGAAACGGCGTCAAATGTACATCCAACGGACGAGTACCTCATAAAACGGACACCTAACGGAAGCGTACCGGATAAAAAGGATGAACATGATCAGCGGAAAATCATACTGAGCGATATCTATAATACATGTCTTTCATGACTAAGCAATGATGTTGCCCACCTCCTTTGTCTTATCATTCTTATCCTTTCGACAACTATATATAGTAGGTTTATATTTGAAACATTTAAGTTCAGTCGGACCTGAATAAGAGATGCTCGATAGTGAAGACATGCTTTAATTACTTGCTAAAAGGTATTTGTTCTAGGGTTGTCTAGATAGTTGTCTCATTGGAAATCATACTGTATTTACTTTTTAAATATTACTATGTGTTTTCTTAAGTCATAGTGTATTCCGAATACACCAACTTTTAAAACAAATGCTATTGTTGAAATTCATTTATATATTGCTCTAGTGGTCTCTTTATATGTGCTTGTTCTATAATTATGATAATTATAATGATAATATCTTAGTTTTATGCCTCGTTCACACGGACATTAAATTCGAATTGAATTCGAATCGAATGCGAATCGAATTCGCTAACTGCTTTCACACACTCTTCTTTTTTAATTCGAATTGATTCGAATTGGCTAATTCGAATTACCCAATTCGAATTAGAAAAACGGTTTTGTGAACTCAGCATTACTGTAGATGAATTATCTCTTGAGAGGTGAATTTTTGCGAGTTAAAGATCATCTTTAAGGTGGCTCTCGGGTCTAAATCAAAATTTTATTTTAATATAGGATTTCGCTATATTTTTCCACAAATGAACTTTATCTTATACTTAATAGAAAAATAAAATAAAAAGATGGGGTCATCGTTCATTTACACTCACAATCTGTCTTCGAAAGAAGCACACATTATTGTGAAGTTTCTTTTCTTCTGTTGAACTTATAGGAGAAAAAAAGTAATATCGAAATAAAATAAAAAAGAACTTAATTACAGAAATCGCTCAAATTTTATAAAATATAAAAAAGAAGATGTAGTATGATTGCAATTGAGACAAATATCCACAAAAGTCCAAAATGACACAGACATTAACAACTACAAAGACAGCGTACGGCCTTCAACAATGAGCAAAGCCCATACCGCATAGTCAGCTATAAAAGGCCCCGATAAGACAATGTAAAACAATACAAACGAGAAAACTAACGGCCTTATTTATGTAAAAAAATGAACGAAAAACAAATATGTTACACATAAACAAACGACAACCAGGCTCCTGACTTGGGACAGGCACATACATAAATAATGTGGCGGGGTTAAACATGTTAGCGGGATCCCAACCCTCCCCTTAACCTGGGACAGTGATATAACAGTACAACATAAGAACAAACTATAAAAATCAGTTGAAAAAGGCTTAATTCATCAGATGGACAAAAATACAAGTGGACGTCACTTTTAATGCCAAGAAATGTCATTTTTGCACCAAAGGGATATAATTTGGAGTTTTATCAATGATATATACACTTATAAAGTCATCTTGGGCCATCACAAATTGATTTTTTAATGCTTTTTGTACCATATGATAGAGTAACAACTAATAAAGGTAATAAATACAATTTGTAATGAAAGATAACTGTTTAGTTTTTTCCGAAATTGTTCTACCCTCGAGCCTACTTAATATGTAAAACTCAAATCTACTCGTTTTGGAACAAAGCAATAACATTAGAAAATAGCGACACTATATTGACTCAAAATAGGATAGAATGGGTTAAACTCGAAAATGATTATCAGCGAAAATATTGTTACACATTATTTTAATAGTTGTACATAATGTCTGTTTATTTCGATCGTAACACTTCCATCATTCACGTCAGGAATCTCATAACTGAACAATGTCGAACATGAACTTTACTATGACACTAGTGAAGCAAACCATGACACCGAGTGAAGCAAACCATGACACCGAATTTTCTGTAATCTTAAATTTTGTACAAATGTAGGCTTTTTTTAAAATAATTGACGGCTGATTGATACCATAACGAAACATGGGATCTAACAGACAGTAAAAAAATAACTGTACTTTATACATTAGAAACGAACAGCAACTTATAAATTTTGACATACGCAAGCTTTATTCTAAATCAAATTATAACCATAGGATAAAAATTTTAATGTACTAACATATTAACAATTAACAAATATACTGACCAGTTTGAATTTATATTCAGAGGTTGATTTAGCGAAAAATCTGAATATTTATATTGTGTCATTGATTGTCAATAAAAACTTTCAACACAACCACACGGTGGGTATGGTTGTCCTGCGAGAGAACGTTCTGTGCTGGTGATTTGGTCCTGTCAGGTGCTGGTGGGTTTGTTTACATTGTATCAGAACGGCAATAAAACGACTGTTTTGTTGCTTAATTTTTCTCTGATGCGTCATAAGTACCATGCAAAGTATATTACAACAATATTATATTGCAAAAGTCGTGCCAGTTCGTTAAACGGAATTGTCCTGACGCGGTGCTGGTGATAAGAAAAACGGTCCTGGTTCTGTGCTCCAATGTCCTGGTTCTGTGCCTTTATATTTTAGTTAAAAGTGGCATATATTCAAGATCATTGATGCTATACTGTTATTGACTAATTAACTGTTGTCAGCTTTCTTGAAATTGACATTGTTGTGAATCTGTTAACTGTTATTATGAGAGAAAAAAATACCCCTATTTTTTATTTTTTTTAAATTAACTGTAATCTTATTTATTTGCCTGTTAATGGAACCCTTCTTTCCCCCTTTTAAGATAAAAAAAAATATGTTTACGATTTTCGGGATTACGATCATTTTGCAAGTTCACCAAAATACGTTGTAATTTATACAATACTTATATAAAGCAGATGATGTGGTATGTTTGTTGTCAATGGACAAATTTCTATAAGAAACCAAAGGAAGTATGTGTTAACCTTCAACAATAACCCATAAAATAAAAATGTAAAAGGTTTTGCATAAAAATGGAGAGCAAACATATAGAACAAAGGACTTTCTGAGCGTTTGAATCATATGTCTTTAGCAGCTTAAAACACATTTGTTTGTGAACAATTTAAAAGTGCTGACTATAAGAATGGCAATAGTATTGCGGGTATGTTTGTTTGGGTTGTTTTTGGGTTTTTTTTGGGGGGGGGGATAAGTTAGAGCGAGGTTACAGTGAAAGTTTTAAGCTTGGAATAGTTTCCCGTAAGATTTAAAAGTTGTATTTTAAAAGAAAAATGTATCCTATAGCTATCAAGAATCGCTTGCTGTATCTGTAAGATTTTTGCAACATAATTTTTTTGTCTGAACGGTTATCAGGTTTTTTTTTTCGAAAGTTCGATAGAACACTAAAAAAAAATTCACTATTTTATGAAAGGGCAGACTAGAATATGTCAATTTCAAAAATTAAAATATCTCGTAGCTTCATACTACCAATTGCGTATAAAACAAGTATATAAGTTTAAAAAATAAATTCTTAGATTAAACACCTACATTTCACTTTAAAAGGTCATAACAGTTTAAAACAATACAAATCTACACACACAAAAAACTGGCCTAGTTTCAATTGGTTATCAACCCGAATCGCTATAAGATCATATCTAAGCTCACCTGTGTCGAGGGGTAGTGTGAGGTTCATGTATTGTCTTGGCGTCCGCAATTACAAAAAGATCTTTTCTGAAATTACTTGACCAAATGTTACCAAATGACTTTTCAAGAGTGAATCTAGGAAAAACAATATTCATCAACAAACATGACCACTGTCTGTTAAAATGTATTAGAGTTTTTAGTTACAGCCGATTCCATTGAGTATGTAGCAAATGTAATATTTTTGGTTAGCTTGCTTGTTAGCTAAACCGTGAAGTCATTGTTAGGTAAGGTATACTACCCTCCTTTCGAAGTAGCCTGGTCCTACAGACAGAAAGATGTGTCATTTATCGGACTAGTCTACTCTTAAAGTAGGGTAGTTTACATAATCTAACAATGACTTTTCTGTTCAGCAAGCAAGATAACCAAAGATATTCCCTTTGTCTACACTATCATTGAAATCGGCTTTAATATTGCAAAAGTTCAAGCAATTAGGGCAAAACTTACCGAGTAAAAAAAATCAAAAGGCCAATGTCTAACTACCTTGCACATTTCAGAAAATTCAGATCAGATAACGAAACTGGGTCCAGCAACATTTATAAGCAATTTAAGATTTTTACCCTCACAGTTTCCATTCACCACAAATATTCTCGTTACAACGAATCATTTTAAATACAAAAATACCAGTTGCAGCCTTTTGTTTATCTATTAATATATGTATACGGATAAAGTTATGAAAGGCAGCAGGATCACCAGGGTGAGGAGTCCATGTCATCTGAAACAAATGCTAAGCATAGATCTAGAAAGCGACAGATAATCATGACATTAAAAAAACTCTCTTCTTTTCGACTTTTTTCGAACAAATTGACACATAAAATGGATTATATAGCATTGTAGAATTTTTAACTTGTGTTCAATTCATTGGTTACACCTTTTACTAGGATAACAATCCTGTCAAGTATGAGCTGGGTAAAATATTTCAGAAAAGAAGATGGAAATGTGAAAGTTTCCGTGCGTCAGGTGCAACAGCATACGAACAGCTAACATGCCTTGTCAGGGTGGAAGCTAAAAAGTCCACGAAAATTTTATTTAAAACCTTTATTCGTTCCAACAAAGTTATTGAGATTTTGTTGAGGATTTAACCATCTACGACAACAAGAATTTTTTTTTTAGAATTTACAGCTTTTCTATTAATATATGCAAAGCAAACCATTGATAAAATTGCTTGCTATGATTGTTTGGATGTTTGTAAACGACAGGTAAGTAGTCTGTTTACTATATACTAGAATTTGTTTGGACAATAAACATTAACTTTAATTCCTGTCAGTTTGTATTTGTCCAAGCAAATCCCAGTATGTATTGAAACTCCGCCTACCTATTGTTTGAAAACATCCAAGCAAACATAGCAAGCAAGTCAATCAAAGTTTTTTTTCATGCTTTTATAGAAGAGCTGTACTATATAATGCAAAGAAGCGTTTAACTTAAGTCTTTCGCCAAAAAATACTATCAATTTCTTTTTGTCCTATGTAAACTTCCTTACCATTTCCTTCCATTCATGATCATTAAATTGAACTGTAAAATATTTCTTTGTACCTTCTTAATTCCTTTATAAGTCTTATGTAAACATAATAATGACAATAACTGTTGTGAGCACAAGATTCACTGCACACTTTTAAAGTTCTGCTTCATCAAACATTAAAATGTGAACTTAAAAGTTTTAAGACTTTTTTAATCGACACGATTAGGATTTTTGTATATGAGAACATGGTTTATCTATAAGTTGAAAATGCGGCTTTGAACTAGCTTTCAGTATCTGCGAGCATTCGTTGTTCAATAATTTGTGTCTTTGTGTTATTATTTTATGTGATAAATTGTTGTATTGGTACACCACTGTAACAATGAAGGAGGAAATGAGGAGGGTTGGTTGGGTGGAAGTGGGAAGGGGTATGCGGAGCGCTAACAAACATGTCTATGCGGCATGGGCTTTGATCATTGTTGAAGCATCAATGTAAGGGGCATTTAATATCTTAATAAAACTATTCTTATTTTAGATACTATATATTGTTATCTGATATTGGACGACAGGTGTTGCCCTTTTATGTAATTATGTAATACAAGTTACGATCATTTGAAAACACACATTAAACAGCCAAATGGATGCACAAGAGCTAAAATAGGAGTCATAGATCCTATTGACAACAATTATCTGCCAAATTTTATTGATTTTGTAACATTTGTTTCAAATATGACCAACTTCTTATCCGAAATCACCAGCACCGTATCAGGACCCACCAGCACAATGACAGGACCCACCAGCACAGTATCAGGACATGAATAAATTGAGAAAATGATAAATTTTAATAAATTGCAATGTTTTTTCATAAAATAGTTTTGTCGTGTGGATTAAGGTGTAGAAAACGGACTCTATGAGCATTTTTGTTTTATTTTTTCAGTGCTAGATTTTCTAAAAATGAGCATTTTTGTGTTACGCTTACTGAAACAGTTTAGAGAGTCAACTTTTTAATGGTTTACATATGAACCCATAAGAAACAAAATTGAAAAATCTCAACTGTTTTCTTCCATTTTTTATGAGTGAAAACGTCAAAAATCATCATTTTCGTCTTTGTTTACATTTTTTCATTGATCACCAGCACCCGTCAGTACCGAATCACCAGCACAGAACGTTCTCTCGCAGGACAACCATATCCACCGTGAACCATGTCTAATACAACCAAACTTTGACAAAAACAACCATCTAATTTTTTTTAATAATTATTTTACTATATATAAATCAATACAGTAACATATTTTACCATTTGATAACATCTATGATAATCTTACATAACTACATATCATAGTATGTGACATCATGATAACATTGTACATACATGTTAAGTATATAACAGAAAATAAAACACAGATGGCGATATAATTTTTTTTGTATGTTCAAATCAGTAATGAATTTATTGCGTTTGAGCTTAACACCTGCAGTTTTTGTGCCATTGCATAATCAGCCGTAATATTTAAATAAAGAATATGATAAATCATATGACCGTTTTCCTCTGTACTCTCTCATACATAAAAGGTCACAAAACACTCAATATTAATTGGCATTAAACTTTTCATGAAAGTACGTGGAATTGACTTTTTAAAGTGCTAAAGATAACAGGTTATAGCATGATACAGAGTCACTTTCAGTTCAACTCGATGATAACGAATCCACCATGTAAACAAGCACTTTGTCTGTCAACAGTAGCGTCGACTGAACGGTACTTGTTATGAACTAAGATGAATAATCATCCATTCGTTCATATCATGGTTAATTTATTTGTGAGATATATGTTTTTAGAAACTGAATTCATACAGGGGTTCCCTTTGCTTTGAACCGCCTCGGTGGTCTCGAGGCAGCGTACTTTTCTCGATTGCATGAGGTCATTGGTTCGCACCTTAGCCTTGTCAAATCAAAGATTTTAAAATTGAAGCTTACCTCTCCGCCAAGCATGGTGCATTAAGGAGTAAGAGCACAGTTTAGTTTTCTCGAAGTCGATTCATGCAAGGACATGTCTCTCTGCAGACTGTTCACTTGTAAGCTAGCACGTTGGTTATTCGACTCAGCGTGTCGCTTGTTTATAATGCAAAGTCAATATTCATATTACATAACATGTTTTCGCTCTGAATATGCTTATCAATTTGATGCTTGACATTTAGCATGAATAATCATCATTATCATCATCCTTAAGGTTAGATTTCTTTTAATATAGACAATGATTTCCAATAGGAACCCCCTGTGCGACTACAACTGTGCCACTTCATGTATGAAGTTTCGTAAAAAGTCATATCCTAGAAAAGAAAGCTCATATACACAACTGTTTTATTCAAAGGTCAAAACATAAGGCTGTGCGGCATATTTTCAACATTTATATGCCATGAGATGTTAGAGTTTAAATGTTTACTTCATTTCTGTACTACCCCGGCTACTTCTACTTTTTGCCATACTTCTCATGGCAACAATATGTTTGTATTCTGGTTACAGTCCCAAGTTATGTATCTATGATATGAAACATATATACAATGTACAACCTTAAACAATGCAACATATATATACTTTGTTCTGCAGATGATGGCAACCTCTATACCTTCATGTGGTGTATGTGAATATCGACAGATCTACAAATTAGCCTCCATATGGTGTTCGGATTGCGACGAAGTCCTCTGTCTTGATTGCAATGAGCATCATGGGATTTCCAAAGCAACTAGAAAACACGGTACTATACCGATATCAGATTATCAAACACTGCCTGATTATATTAAAAATATTAAGCAGAACACGCCGGTGTCCATTGAGAATATACAAACAGAGTTACAACAAACTATAAACACCATAGCAGACGCCAGAGGATGTTGCTTATTGCCTGATTGTAGGATGGTATTTACCTATCCTACTATAAACAAAGTATCTGTTGTTAAACAAGATGGATCTGTTGATTTTTCTTTGAGTGTAACAGCAGCATATGGTATAGCATACAACGATACAGATACCACTTTAGCTATATCATCCTGTTGGAATGATATTGGCAATCAAATAACAATAATTGAGTTAACGAAACAAAAAGTAAAGAAAACAATTACTCCTATTGGACAAACCATGGGAGTAGCAGCAACCTATAAAACATTGGTTGATCACATATACAACAACTCAATTCGGGCCATGGACCTTACTGACGAATCAACACGTGATTTGAATACTGAGAACATGGACACGGAAATTAACATAGCAGTATCTGGGCACAAACTTTGTTATTGCAGTTGTATGTATCATACAGTAGTGTGTTGCGATCTGATGGCACAAAGCAATGGTCATTCAAGGATACAAATCTTTTAAAGCATCCATATGGGATATCTGTTGACAATGATGGTAATGTGTATGTTATAGGCCATGGAACGCAGAACGTCGTAGTTATCACACACGATGGACAAAAATATAGGGAACTCCTATCATGGAAAGATGGTTTAACATTGCCATATGCAATTAACTTTGGACGTGCAACTAACCATTTATTAGTTGCAGCTAATAACTGTAAAGTATATCTGTACAAGGTATCCAGTGTTTAAGTAAATAAACACTGGATTGAAGACAATAGTTTTTTAGTTTTTATTAGTATGATTTTTTTTAGTTAGGATTTTTAATAAAGTAGAAATCGGTTTTTATTAACTGCACTTCTAATTTTGCAAGTTTATTTATTATTTATCGTTAATTTTCTATATTATTATGTTGAAATAAAGCTACATTTTCGTCTGCTAAGATTAGTTAAAGATAACAGTATTTTCCAAAGAATTTATTACTTTGTAGAAAGTTAATTGTTAATCTTAACGTGATTCCTAAATTTTAGTATACCATATTCACAAGACAACTTAAATAAACTTTGGTCTTTGTCGATGCCGTAATCTACTTTACACAATAATCATGGTAAATTACCAGACGCCCTGTCGACTACCGGTATACGTAATGTTACAAAACAGCCTTTTGCAATATGTGCATTTGATTTTGACATCTTCTTATGAACTTACTTATTTTTAACAGAGTTTTTATATTTTTTCTCCACAATTTGCCTTATTTTGTCATGTGTTGAGTCGCCATCTGTCAAAGATAACGATTCCGATACCGTGTCAGTTTCTTCTGTCAAAGATCAATCAAGATTATGCAATCAATACCTGTGTCTATATCAAACCGCCTACGTTTTGCTTCAGAATATAGAATTCACTACTTTTTTGGACATGAATGTCTATACTATGAACAACCAATTGAGAATCATTGTCCGTCTGTGAGTCTATGTTTGTCTGTGAATCAATGTCGGTATATGAATCATTATCCGTCTGTGAGTCTATGTATGTCTGTGAATCAGTCGGTCTGTGAATTGTTGTCAGTTTGTGAGTCTATGTCGGTCTGTGAATCAATATCGGTGTGTGAATCATTATCCGTCTGTGAGTCTATGTATGTCTGTGAATCAGTCGGTCTGTGAATTGTTGTCCGTTTGTGAGTCTATGTCAGTCTGTGATCAGTGTCGGTCTGTGAATTGTTGTCCGTCTGTGAGTCTATGTCGGTCTGTGATGAATGTCGGTCTGTAAATCGTTGTACGTCTGTGCGTTTATGTCTGTCTGTGAGTCAATGTCTGTCTGTGCGCAATTGTCCGTCTGATAGTCATTGTCCTCATGTAAGACACTGCTCATTGGTATATTCTCGCTTATTATGGCTATTTATTTTTGGTATTTTTGATATATAGCTATTTATCGGTTTCGGTACTTATACATCTTCGGATTTCAAATTTTTGGCTTTGAGCGTTCCCGCGGACGCAAGAAATTATTCAACATGTTGTTTCCAATTTTAATATTAACCCTTCAATGGATTTTCCGTTCATAAATTCGTCCGTTGCGCCAGTTCCTACAAAGACCCCATCGTTTGCCATTTGATCAAAGACCGCCTCATACGGGGTTACTTTTATACCTGAATGATGTTGCATTTTTAAAGAGCATTGCACTTCGGACAAATGTTTTGCGGCAAGTAATCAATGAAATGAATTATGCATTCTACAAGAACTTGAGTACAAGGATGTCTAGGCTTACTAGTTATAATCTTGACATTTCCACCGGGCCAAATCGTAATTGTTGCTCTTAAAATATCATTGCAGAATTCACAAACACTGTCATGTTGTAAAATGAACGGAAGGTCAATGTTAAGAATTATCTCAATCGGCATATATAATAAACAATTTGATTTGATCAGAAAAAAATTAACGCGATTTTCATATTTTGTACAATTTGCTAGGACCAAAGGAAATCAAATTCATATTCCAATAATTTTGCTGAAATTAAGATTAGACTTTGAGTGAGTAACCTTAATACACCTTAATTTCACTCGAATGCCAAACCGCATATTACCTATGACAAAACACCCTTTACCCAGAGAGCACAGAGCTGAGTGTTTCCAAATGTCAACCCAGACAGAACGACCATGTTTTCTTTCTTTCTCGAAATGGCCTGTAGGTCAGATCTTTGGTTGTTTGTTTTTTTTTCAAAATGTTAAGGCACAAATGTCATTGTTGAATTAACATGTCTTATTTCTTTGAATTTGTAGATTATTTTGTCTTGATGTTTAATAAATATCTTCTTAATATTTTATATCCCACCTTCTGGTAGAGAGGAGTGTAAGATTTGACTCATCATTGTGAATTTGATGTAAAAACAAGATTTGATTAATTTTAAATTTCCAAGTCTTAGTTATTTACATACAAACACATGCGAACAATTGAGTAGTGAATAAAAAGATTTTAACTGGGATATGTTTTTATTTAATGACATGATCACTCTTAGTGTATGTGAATAAGACACAAAGACACCAGCATACTTGATGGTGGTTAATCAAGAAACACGTATAGTAAGAACATATATCATATCCAGAATAATCTTGTGTCGTTATCGTAGCTGGTTTACAATCAGTTTCAATGGGCTTACTGTTTTGATGCAATATTTTACATTTACAGTTTATAATTTAATTTTGGATGTAACGCGTCTTCTGATTGGCTGACGTTGTTTTTTATCAGCTCATAGACATAATTTAGTCATGTGACCGTGACGTCATCAACGTTTTTTCATGGTTTACTCCAGTTTAAAATGGAATTGAGAATTAAATTATAAGAAATAACTGTTATATCTTTTCTGTCTATTCTAAATATCATAACAAATGTGATGCACACTTTAAAATAACACGCTACGCGGGTTATTCAGTGTGCACCACATGTTTTATGCTTTTTCTTCATAGACAGAAACAATATTACAGTCATTCCTTAAATAAATGAAATATTAGTGTGCTAATATCAATGTTGAACAGTAGTAGATTTACCTATTGGTTATAAGAACTCATCTAAGATTGAATACTTGTTGCATTTGAAACAAACTTCTTGAGAGGTGAAACCAATTACTTAGTTGAACAACCAATTTACATCCAGTAATGCCAAATAGGACTGGTGGTCAAAGAAATGGCAATTTATACTTAACGTACATACATAGAATGGTGTGAGCTCCTTTTCATATATATTCGGAATTTCAGTTGTGTTAGACATGAAGTACTAAAAAGTAAAATAACAAAAAGCCGAAATCCCAGGAAAATTTTTAACGGATAGTCCCTAAGCAAATGGCAAATCAAAAGCTCAAACACCTCAAACAAATTGATAACAAATGTCATATTCCTAACATGGTGCATACATTTTCTTATGTGGACTAAACCTCGTTGTATAGCTAGCTTGTTTGATAGGTCCTTACAATTCCATAATGTTTATAACGATTTGTTAACAAAACAAACAGAAAAAATCATAAAATCATAGCATTTACAAGTTAAATTATTTGTTTTATGACACAGGGGGTAGGCAATTTTCTATGTTTTTTTACCCCTGGGGCCTTAAATTTTCTTAATCATTCTGCTGTTTCTAGCAATTTGGAATATTAAGTACATATTCAAAATAGAACACACTATTGTAAGTTTTCTTGAGATATTTTTGTTTTTCTAGCTTGTATTTATTATGCCGTGGTGACAAAAAAACAGATTTAGGTGTTGCGGCTTACTTTTAGGTTATCGAAAGGACACAAATACCCCATAAATAATATTCAGGAAGGATCTATGAGCTACAATAACTGCGAAGAGTAAATATAAGCACTTCTTAACAATTTAACTTACAAATATGAAATATTATGAATTAATTTTGTATCCAGGACTTTAAGTAAACTATGCATACTGTTAACTGTGAATTTTTGCTGAGTCATCATATTTAAGGCCCAGGATTCTATCGATCTTCATTAAATATTTATAAAACTTCATATTTGAGTTAATTTCTTTAAAATCTGTGAACTAAAGCAAATTTGGTTTAATTCTGAATGTTCCCCTTTTTCACCCTATATAGGTTGCATTTCTGTAAATATTGACAATGCAATTTCCCATAGGAACTCCTTTTACAGCTAAAACTGTACCACTTTAACTATGAAGTTTTGAAAAAAATCTTATCCTAGAATTGAAAGTTCATATGCACCACAATTTTTTTCAAAGGTCAAAATATAGGGCTGTGTGGCATATTTTCAACGTTTATATGCCCTGAACTTCTCAGAGTTTAAACTAACACTAATTTGCTTAACTATCCCTACCTCGAGTGAAAGGTTACCACAGATTTCAATGTAAACAATATGCACATGTTTATTTACTGGTAACATTCCCAAGTTATGTCGCTGTGTGAAGGAACACAGAGAGCATAACTGGGAACCAGTATGTAAACAAAATTAATTTTCTATGAATATTCAAGATCTCCCCAAAAAAGGCGTGTTTTGAGAAACAGCTTTATTTACAAAGTGCAACCTAGAGTAGTCGCTATATAGAAAATGAACGTTGATGTGTGTTTATACAACCCAAAAAAAAAACCGTATGAAAAGAATACAAATTTAGTTTTATGTTTTAATTTGCTGATGACAAAATCGATATCTGTTCCAATGTAAACTGTATTCAAAGATCTACTTACAACATTGGTAAGATAACCTTTACTAAATAAGTTTGTTTAAAGGTATAACACAGAACACAAAGTGATTTCCGCGCTTTTAGTACAATATTACCATAAAACTTAGGATGTGAAATTCCGTTTTAAATAAGTATCCTACAGGTACAGGCAAAGTACCTATTATCTCTGATGTTGTGAGTACGTACTAGTCACATTAAGAATGGAAATTCAATCCACTAGAATACAAAAATAAAACATGACTTATGAACAAGGAAATCATACCATCGGGCATATTCTGTTCAGCTGTTGAAAACAATTGAATTCATCATATTCAAAACCAGTGAAGGGTATCAGATGGAAATGACTTCCTGGTCTCTGTGACGCAATATCGATACCATAGTAACAGCATTATACACTTTATACAAACACTTGATGAAGCGTATCAAGGTGGATGTCTATGAAATGCAGAGGAAAACAAACGATGAATACATGTTTTTTTTATTATTTTTATTAACAAAAACATGAAGATACAAAGATAATGTTGGAGGCTGAAAACAAATCAAAACATAAAGTGGTGCCTAATTTATTTGAAGTCAGAATATGCTTTTGAATTAAAAAAAAAACCGTACCTTTTCGAATGAATTTAGACCGAAAGGACTACTTAAACTTTTATATTATCAGCAACAATATGTTGACTTATCTGACGATGATATAATTGGAATTGTCCACCATTAAATGTATGTTGCAATAGATAAAATCATCAATTATACCATGCTTCTATCTAACCAAAACGTCTGACTCTTGTTTCGTCGTCATATCACCTAATACTAGCGTCAAATAAAATTATCTATCACCAGGGCTAAACTAACCTAGAATGTTATTATTGTAAAATGAAGAAAAAAAAGCACGGACAATATGTTGTTGCTTGCTTTTTGTGTTATTTGAAGATTTACTATTGGTAACTCCTTTTATTTTTTGTTTTTTGTACCAAACACATGTCAAATGTAAACAGAAAATATCTTCGTCAATGATATTTTACGTCAGTACCTGAGTGTCAACTACTGAGCTCGTGGACGATGCAGTGCGACATTCTGATACATATTTTAATGTATATCTACTGTACACTTGTTTTGTTTTTAAAAAAAGCACAGTTGGGCTTTTTCTTTGGTGGCTTTAATGTGAAAGTTTTTATGAAAGGGACATATAATGAAATACATTATGAAAAAACTAATGCTGAATATTTGTATTTTACGGAAATATGATTATGAAATAGTTACCAATGGTCTTAAAAGTTATTGTCAGGATAATGAAGAGAGCAAGTTGTTTTAGTGACAACGTTGGTGAAGTATCAATTGCTTTTGATGCCATTTTACGTTTGCATTATCTGTTGATTGCTATATTGAGTGTTTGAAAAAGCAAAATACATAATTAGGGATACATTGAAATAAGTCTAGAAATTGTCATAAATGTGTCGAACATTATTCAGTATTCATACTGCTTCACGGCCGACACTCGGCTAACCGAGAGATTGGTCGGTTAATCTATATTGAGTATGCGGCTATATCGGCGATTGGTCTGTTAATCGGGTTGGCTAAAGTCTGTTAATCAGGTGTTATCGAGAAAATCATTGAAAGTTCAGCATGTTTCATTGTATAACTTTCTAAATATATTTTCATCATAAAAAGTATTCATGTCTAACAAAACAATTCAATGTACTGAATTTAGTGGTGTAATTATTATTTTTCTAGCTTCGATGTACGATCTATAAAATGAAAAGGCGGGTTACTCATCAATAAATTTATACACATTTTACACACATAAAATGTACACAAAATGACACATTGGTTAAATTTACTTGCATTCAATATTTTGAACATCAAAAAAAGAAAGGCATTATGTTTGTTAACCATATTGATATCATTGTGTAAAAAATCTACACGAAAATCTGTATTTTGGTGACATAAATCAATCTTTATTTAAAACCTGGTCTGTTAATGGGTCGGATGTATAAAACCCGGTCTGTTAATTGGTCTGTTAAGAGTTATGAATGGCAATAAAAAGTAAAATTTTATTGTTATATGGGGTGTTATCGGATCAAATGAGTAGGCTCAAGACGAGCGGCAAAAATATACGAAAACAACACATGAGCAATGAAACATAACATATACGGAAACAACACATGAAATTGAAAATAGATAAAAATGGTTTCAAAAAGTGTAATATTAAAGTAATATTAATTTCATCCAAGAATGATCGCATATATCATGTTGATTCTGTTTAATTGTCATGAATGACACAAATTTGTCATCTACATTGGTAACCAGTATATAAATCAGAGATAAACGTCGTAATGTAACTAAACATCAGTAAGTAAAATATATTGGGATGACAAAATATGAAAAATAAAGAAAGAATAATGAGTAAGATAAATAAAATGTAGAAAAAAATGACATAACAATTTAAAGAATACAGAAATAAATGACATAACAATTTAAAGAATACAGAAATAAACAATACCCTCAATCCGGACCCTCATGGTATACACGAGAATCTGGATGGAAACGCAGAATAAAGAATAATATGTAAGGACAGTAGAGTGATACACTGCTAAAAACGAGAGAAAATTAATACTTGCTTAAGAATACACACATGAAACACCGATGGCTTTTGAAACAGTAACGGATTGCGATGTACTTATATTGGTGACAAATTCTATAGGTTTACATGCGGACAACTATGGTCGCAAGTTAATGCCATTTTGCGTTTTAGCGCTTTAACGTTATCGCCTTCCATATTCTATATGGCGAAAAGGCGAAATGGCGAAGTCGAAAACGCGAAAACGCGAAACCGATTTCTCGTTTTCGCGTTATCGACTTCGCGATTTCGCCTTTTCCCGATTTCGCGTTTTCGCCCTATAAAATATGAAAGGAGAAATCGCGAAAACGCGAAATGGACTTCACCGGTCACCACAGACAACTGTAGTTCTCCTCTGCACTTATGTAAAAAGGAACTAAACGGAATAAAATTAATTGAAACTTAACATAACCAAATGTAGCTGCATTCGCTCCTTTCCGTTTACTTCTTTAGAGTGATTTGTAAACAACATATGATTAAGTAATAGAAGAAAAGAACCAATTGGATGATGCTGACGAATTAGGGTTTAACGTCCATTGACAAATATCATGTTCATATGTGAACGAAAACACGTTATATGTACCCTGTGTTGTATTAGAAAGACACTTTCAGTCGGAATTGAGAACGTGCTACTTCGAACAGACACAAAAATTAAGGCTGATTGGAAAACGTCAATAAAAAATTCATGGATATTCCAGAGGCCAATCCATATCACGGTATATTGAAGTGACACACCCTTCAATTAAATGCAAAGAAAGTCAAAATAAAAATGCTCTTTCTAGGATACTGTGGCACTGTATTGTCATTTTTGTTTACTCAGGAACATCTCATTCTTAAATTTTTCAAGGGGAAAATATAAAGGTAGCAAAATTATTGTCGTGGCTAAATAACCCTTAACTGACACAATTTCAATTGTCCAACCCATTAACAGACTTTATTCCCATAATTTTCACTAAACGTGGTATTATTCACGTTATTTTACAATTATGAAATATTTACTAATGTCAATTTATTTTTTTGAACCACAGTACTATTTTTTGTCCTTTAAATGATATCTAAATTTGTTTGTTTCGCCTTTTATTAAAAAAATTGCTATGCGTATAAGCATAAATACTACATACTTGCGCGACGCCTTATAGTTTTACTGAAAACTGCGCAGACTAAGAAATGTTTTTACAAGTGCAAATTGTTCTATGATAGATATCAATTTGTCAGACACTTTTCTTTTTTTGATTTGGTTCTTATAACATGCCAAAAATCTGTATATTTAATAGCGTTTAACATTAAATTAAGCGTTTTACTCTTAACAGACGTATAACCAACCCAATTAACAGACCAATCGCCCATATAGCCGCATACTCAATATAGATTAACCGACCAATCTCTCGGTTAGCCGAGTGTCGGCCGTGTGCTTACAACAAAAGAAATTAACTATCTCCCATATGCCATTTTATTTATTTCGTTGTACATAATATTTTTATAGAAAGTGTATTGCCTATCCAACTGGACTGTGGATTCTAATAATCTAGTTGTTCTTATTTCTGATCCATTGTTAAAACTATTCCAATCATGATAATCGCACTGATAAACGCCATGAACAATCTGTTTCTAAAACTCTTGATTCACATACATTGACTTGTGTCCACCTGTCAACAAAAAATGTACAGTTGACATATATGTCCATTTCATAATTGTTAATTTTCTTTCGAAATATTTAAGTATGCACAAGACAAAACAAAAATAGAAATTGTGGTTGCAAACTCATTTCCTTGCCTTATATGCTGTTACAATTATAAAATGAATTATGTGTTTTATACCACTCGCAATAGTTTCTAAAGTTACTTGGGTTTTAAAAAGTAATTGAGGCCATTGATGTAATAACTTGAGTAAGTATACGCTTTATCGAAATGTCTGAGATGTCTGGCAACTAGGCTATTATATCTTGAGATTTCAATGAACTTGGGCATTATATTTTTGTTATGTTGTACAATTTTAACATTCCCGCAGCTAAATTATCACGTTATGATTGGTTTAAAGCTGTCACGTGGTGACCCCTTAAGGATGCGTAGGGGTTGATAAATTTCATAGGGGTTAATGACGTCATGTCTACTGTTAATGGTGACGTCATCTATTGATGTTGTTGAGATTCATTGTTTATTTTGCTACAAAACGCAGCAGAAAAAGTACCGCGTGCGATAAATTCCTTATGCGGTTCATTACTTTCCTTTACGGACCATAGAGGGTGAATTAAGACCAAAGAAAAATCGGCATGTGGACTCACCCCCTATGGATTTTATAAACCCTCTATGGATTCGTATGGGGTCAGTAGCGAACCATATCAATTATAGTATCTGGTACCCTTCATGAGCATCTGCGATCCCCCTGGTGTTTGTTGTACTCATCGTAAGTTTCCTATTGTGTTGGTTTGTTTTAATATTTGTCTTTTCGTCGTGTTTTTTTTTTAATTTTATTATTTTTGATATGGCGTTGTCCTTTTTACTTCGGTTCATGATATTTAATCCTGTTTATAACTCCCGCCTCAATTTGGTATTCGCAGTAGAATTTCACTGGTTTTTTTTTATTAATGTTTATATCTGTTAGGAAATATGAATATTACACTGTATCTTTCCTTCTTTATCACCAAATATATATCTTAGAATATCTTTTAATACCGTTTTCCTTGTCAAAAATTTCGTGAATTGTGGATTTTGGCTTTAAACGAATATATTCATAGATTGAGTTTGATGCTTCTGGACTGACATCGTCGTAAACATTTGATTGTCTTTCTCTGGTCCCAGGTGATTCATATGTTTCTTTATATCTACAAAATATGTCTTATGACCAATTATGGTTTATTATTACAAGTTGTGACTAGGATGGAGAGTTGTCCTATTGGCAAAAAGACCACACCTTCTAATATCTACTTTTATTTTCTAAATGGTGTGATTTACAACAGGAGAAGTATTATACACCATAATTTGCGCAGTTTTTGTGTTCAGATAAATTTATTTTTATTTAACTCTAATGGTTAATGATGAATAGTATATGTGGAAGATGTAATTAGCCAAATGGTTTTCTACCAGTTGTTTGATTTCGCAATTTGTCGTAAGCATCAGTTCCTTTTGATTATCTGTTACCAGCTTTGCCAGATAAGTCTTTATACTGCAAAAAAATTCATTCAGACAACTATCAACAAGCGATTAAAGGACGAGAACGTAAGCAGTAATTGGTCATTTTACGGTTTTCATCAAAGAGAGCAAATCATTTACATTAGAGTATGCTTTAAAATACTCCAGCCAGCATGATATTATGATTTTTTAATCAATAGTAATAATGCGTCGGGTTTTTTACCACATTGTTTACATTTTGTAATTATACGGTTTGTGTGCGTCTTTTTCGATTTCCTTTTGTTAAGCTTTAAACACATTGCAGACACTGTTTAGAAAAAGGTTTAGAAATAAACATACCGGTCATGACTAGTTGCTGTTGCTTTTTTCTCTGAAACAAAGAACAGAAGAAACAAGATTGATGTCACTGTCGTCTATACTTATAATTTCGATATTCCATACCGCCATAAAGGATTCATTGTGGAAAGCCTAACTATTTACAAAACATTTCATGAAAGTTTAAGAATATAAAGAAAATAAAGACTGAATGGAAATAATTTTCTTGTTATGTATCATTCAAAACATTGTCTTACGTCAAAAAATTGAAAGTATTCCTTATGTTTAAACAAGACGAATGTTACAAAGTTAACATTGGTTGTTTTTCTAATTTTTCAGTTTAAAGTAATTAATGAAAGAAGTGTAACAATATTTTCATATTTGTTTGACTCACCACTTTTTTCTTTTTAATATAAAGATATATTTTGTAGTATAACTTACCTGTTAACCTCTTATGTTGTACGATCACAATTATCAATAACAAAACTATAACTACAGATAGAATTCCTCCAGTTACAATACCTATAATTTGATCATGTGATGTCTCCTTTGTCTGGGTTACTTGAAATATATAAGATACATTATAACATGCACAAAGCAAGTATTATTTTTTTTTCAGTCAATATTTTATCTCTATTTGAATAATGCTTGGTTGTGTTAAACGCTGTCTCATCTGTTATTTTTCTATTAAGATTATAATATTTCTTATTACAACGTATTTTACATCAGAAAATGCCTGTACCAAGTCAGGAATATGACAGTTATTATCCATTCGATTGAAATTGATGTGCTTGAGCTTTTGATTTTACAGTTTGATTAGGAACTTTCCTCTTTGAATTTTCCTTGGAGCTCAGTATTTTTGTGATATTTCTTTTTATAGGTTCCAGAAGTAAAAGGAATATACATGTATGGAGAATTTATCAACGAAACAATGGTCGGTAACGCCAGAAAACAACCTGTCATCTTCTGCGTAAATTAAATCATAGTTTTCTATTGAACTTTTCGATTGTAATCTTATTCCCCAACATTTTTCTTGTATATTCTAAGATTGAACACATCAAGAGTTATATTTCATTCTGTAATTGCTTTAACTTTCGCAAAATCATATGAATTAAAAATGTAATTCAAATCAGTAAAAAAAAATAGGCATTCAATTGTTGTATTCGATGTGCAATTATAGCAGATTTGAACAATGGCAGAGAAATGCAGCGTTATGTTCATATGTAAGCATGTGTGCTGATAATACATTCTAGCAAAGACAAAAGGAGGTTAAAAGGTTAAACATTACAAATCATGACTATCACGTATTGACAAAACATCACAAGGTAGACAAAATGGAGTTAAGAAAGTCAAATATTACATGATATGTATAAGGTTTGATGTGAAACATCAGAAGGTAAATAAATAGATTTTAGAAAATCAACACTACACAGTCTTAATTTTCTTTGGTTACATCTTCTGACATCAGACTCGGACTTCTCTTGAACTGAATTTTAATGTGCGTATTGTTATGCGTTTACTTTTCTACATTGGCTAGAGGTATAGGGGGAGGGTTGAGATCTCACAAACATGTTTAACCCCGCCGCATTTTGCGCCTGTCCCAAGTCTAGAGCCTCTGGCCTTTGTTAGTCTTGTATTATTTTAATTTTAGTTTCTTGTGTACAATTTGAAAATAAGTATGGCGTTCATTATCACTGAACTAGTATATATTTGTTTAGAGGCCAGCTGAAGGACGCATCCGGTTGCGGGAATTTTTCGCTACATTAAAGACCTGTTGGTGACCTTCTGCTGTTGTTTTTTTCTATGGTCGGGTTGTTGTCTCTTTGGCACATTCCCCATTTCCATTTTCAATTTTATTAATATCTGCTAATATTGCTGACCCTAACATAGACAAAATGGAGAATAAAATGTAAATATTGAAAGACATAACTCATGATTACTAACGACAAAACATTATAACATAGATAAAATGAAGTTTAAATAGTCATATATATATATATATATATATATATATATATAAACAACAAAACAAAACTCACGTGTGCTGTAAATACATCATAACGTTGACAAAATGAAGAATAGAAAAATAAATTTCACAAGACTACCCACACATGTTTTGACAAAATATCGAAACTTTTACAAGGTGGTGATTAAAAAGTCAAATATAAGAAGAAATCACTCAGGTTAACTGACACAACATGAGAACGTAGAGAAGTTCAGAAAGTCAAATATAACAAGACATAACTCGCCTCTATCAAATACTTACAGAGTAAATATTCATTATGAATAAATTTTTGTTCAGCTATACCGTATTTAATTACAACGTTTTGCTGGGATATAAATGTTTAAAAAAATGTTCAACTACAATATGTATGTTCTATTATTACGTACTTAACTGTACTATGAATTTAGATAAATACTCGACTGAATTGTACCTATTTACTTTCAACAAGTTTTGAACAACCAATTTCAAACATTTTTGTTATTTTTTCTGCAAGTAGACAATTAAGATAACAAAAAAGTTGCTATTATGTTTACCATGTAGAGATTTTCAACTTCATTTTAATAACAAACTTTCATTCCGACACAGTAAGATCTTTAATATACATTACCTGTTATATGTTTGATGTAGACTGTGACACTATCATTTAAGGTATGCTTCATTATATCCTCGATTTTAAGATGGAAGGTAATGATGTCACCGTCTTTTATTTCAGATGTAAGGCAGACCGACTGGTGTGAAATCTCTAGAAGTTTTCCCGTATAAACGTTTTCATTATTTCTCATGAATGTGAAATAAAAGGCGGTCAATCCATTTACGTTTTTGGTTCCATTTATAGGTAACAATCCTACCTTCTGGTCATAAATTCCATTTATTGCGGTTTCTGGTCTTATTGGATCAAGAAAGTTATTCAACTTGAATTTGTTGTTGAAAAATCTGTTCTTCCAAGAGATGCATAATTGTGAAGATTTATTATGATTCTTGACTTCGGTAATGTTAAATGAATGACCAAGGCTCACAACAATCACAGAAGAATTATCATACAGAACGAATCTTCTAGCTTGTCTTATATTATTAGCTTTATCCTTCACGGTCAGTAATACAACATACAACATTGGAGTTTTCGGTGGTAATTCTATATGTACAGATGTTCTATTGTCAGATGGATAGATGTTTAAGATATGGATAACTTTCGTATCCCGTAGCTGGATCATTGAAGATATATGTTTGACCTCAGAAACAGTGATTTCGTAACTTTCTATTCCTGATCCAATGTTCATGTTTGGATCTATCCATCCTTGAAACTGGACAGTTATGTTTCTAGATGCTGATAATCTTCTCGACAGTATAAGTGGGTTACTTCTACAAGAATGGTCTTCTGCACAGTGTTTTGGTGGAACATTATCATAAATGTAGCATATTGTATGATAAGTCTCTATTTTATCGTAAGGAACTTGTCCTTCTGTGTTTGTTGTCAGGTCCCTCGAAACAAAATATCCACCAGCTTGGACACGAAATGTTAGACATATCCTATAAGGAAAATTGTAAAATCACAAAAAATCCTGAACTCCGAGGAAAATTCAAAACGTTAAGTCCCTAAATATAAGTTTAAAACTTTATGACTTTGATAAACACGAGGAATAATTAATAGAACAATCTAAATAAATATGCCAGTATGATGCATAAATATTGCCTAAAATTGACATTTTGATGATCGTTTTTTTTTCTGACAAAAATAACTTTTAACGTTGAACGTTTATGCATTCCATGTGACATTAAGAAAAACAAATCTTAACGAATCAGTAAAATAGAAAATGTGTCTCAGATCACTAGTTCTACATGTACAGGTGAATACATCAATGGCTGACCTAATTAAAACTGAGCTGGTGTTGTTTTACACTAATTCACTGCATGAACATGACTTATGTATGTTTTTACATAATTTTTTCTGAAAATTGAATTTAAAAACTGTAGTTTAAATAGCCAAGTTTACTTTACCTTTCTCCATTTTTCAGTGATTCCTGTACAAATATTACTGCAATGTCATTCTCATAGATTGGTTGAGGATATTTTGAGAAAGAATCAGATTTATAACTAGTAGTTCCTAAATCTTTCTGGTTTCCTATAAAAGAGACAGGATGTGTCTTGTATACAAATTCAAATTGTAACGATTGTTTGTAATCATTCATAGCTACTAATTATGAATTCCTCAAGTTTAAACACGTCTTGTTTAAATAATAATAATAAATAATAAATTTTAAAAATTTCTTTCCATATTTGTTGTTTTTAAACAGAGTATAAATGTGCACATTGTGTGCTGATCATCGATCGGCTGTCAACCTGATCTTCACATTAGATAGCATGTTCTGGTTTTAACACCTTGCTGATCTCTTGTTGCATATCGTATAATTTACTTAGATTTGTTCAAGTATAGTTTGTGAGGCTCTTTTAGAATAGTTTATATAGGTATACATATCATTAATAGTTGTACAATTACATAGCCTTTTTCGACAATATATGAATTTCAGTGTCCTTGGTTTTTAAATATTTGGGTCTGTGCGTTCCTAATGACGAATACTTGTAATATCCTCTACAAAACAAATACCAAATTTCTCAACTGACCTGAAACTGTTATCTTCTCCATTGAAATTTCAACATCGGTAATCCCAAAAAGTTCCCTTGAGATGAAATTTGGTCTTGAAATAGTTACTTTTGGTATTTTGAAAACTGCCTGGAAATCTATTTCAAGATGATTCACTTGAAATCTTCCATAAAAGTCCTTTTGCTGAATACATTGAACTGAACCGCTATTTGAACTACATTTTGAGCCATCTTTTGCAACTGCTGTTATTTGACAATGATCTAAAGAAGGTTTTATGATTGCTGGAAATAATATCAGTTAGAGCAAGTTAAATTTAGACAAAAAGTTTAAGAAAAAATTGAAGAAGATTTCAAACTTTGTCGAAAACTTATCTTTTAGTTCTAAATAAGAAACTGTACTCAAGCTAGAATTATGCCTTGAACATTGATAGCATTAAGAATTGAAATGGTAATTGTGTCGAAGTGCCAACAACCCGACCATAGAGCAGAAAATAGACAATAAGTCTTCAACACAGCGAGAAAATCCCGCACTCGGATGCGTGCTTCAGCTGGCTAATATACAAAATGGTTACTTATTTCAACGACAATGGATGTCATTCTAAACTCCGAAGCAAATAAAGCACTATACATAGATTTGATCCCCACGAAATGTTTAAAAAGCAGTGTAGCATCCAAAAATATTTGACACTTACTGTGACTGTTATAAGTGTGTACTTCAAAAATACTTTGAAAACCAGTAGAAAGTAAACACTGCTCTGTTTCGTGCATCTCAAACAAGTTTGGTTTTAAGCTATTACGTACAATTAGGCAATTCTGATTTATTTGACTCCAAATGGTCTTATTCACAAATATCTTATTTGTAAAAATAATGCTATCGCTATCAAGACTTTAAAAAACGCATTCAACAATGGGAATGATACAAATTGTCCCTCAAAAGTAAGAACAGGTGTATCACGAAAGAAAGTATAAAAAATAACTTCTTCTACGTAAACATAGTGGTGGTGAAATATCAACGATATGCATCTGATGAAGGAGAATACATGAAATACACGTTAAACCAACCAGAAACAAACCTTGATACTGATGTACTGGTGTAACGAAACCAATAATCTCTTTAAATGATAAAACGCCTCCATTGATGACTTGAAAAAGAAATATAATTGTCTCTCGTGGGTTTTCTCACCTTCCCTAGACAGACTGAAGCTTCTGTTTGGATGTTTAAATTATATAAAGACGAATCCGCGTCCTGTCAGAATACAGGCGTTAAATCCGATGCATTGTGGGGTAGAGAGTGTAAATCTTCTTTTCACGTTAAGAACGATTACATATACGCTTTGATGTGTCCGTAGGGAGCCTGTTGTAAAGCAAAGTCTGTCCAATATACATTGCTTTTCTTGTCCAACTCTCCCCGACCTTCATCCTCGAAGCCCTTAATTACAGGACCCTACCACTGCATGTATTCTTAATATGTTCTCGTTCTGAACATGCATAAAATATTTTATACCAGACGTTTTTTATCAAATGATAAAATTATGTCAATCAAAATGATATAGTATACGTAACAACCATTAACAGTTCGATAAACTTTTATTTTTATATTTATTTATTGATAAGTAAGAACATTTTCTAAAGTTAGCTTACATAAAAAAAAAAACACCTAGTTATTTTTTATATTTTGAATGCTTACGCTGACAATTGGCGGTTAATCCATTTTTAACTGTTTTGAATCCATTTATGCAGTTACAGTTTGACGCAACTTCATTTCCGCAGCTTCCAGGCCAACACCAACGATTTCTAGTGGAACATTTATCTACCAATTTATATAGTTATCAAATGCTAAATTAACATGATTGTGTCAAATCAGTCTACAGTCTAGTCGTTTTGTTAAATACATGATAATATTTGATTCATTGTACATTCGATTTTAATAGGCACATTTTGTAATCAATTTGTTCATAGTGCGTTTATGCGTTAAAGATGTCAGACGAAAGGCTAGGTTAATTGGTGTCACCATATTTGTTTCAAATTTTCTGATGCCTTCTTAAATACTACAAATACTTAGTTTATTCAGCAAATTAAGGTTAAAAAATCTAGTTGTGGAGATAAACGACTGTCGATGCAACAAAAAGGTGAGTTATAATTCAAATTGTAGAAGAATCAGCGCTTTTAATTTTTAAAATGCTCATACTAGTGCAATATATTAAACAAGTCATATTGTCTACTTAAATGATAATACAGTTTATCCTTACCAATTACTTAAATGATAATACAATTTATCCTTACCAATTACTTAAATGATAATACAATTTATCCTTACCAATTACTTAAATGATAATACAATTTATCCTTACCAATTACTTAAATGATAATACAATTTATCCTTACCAATAACTTAAATGATAATACAATTTATCCTTAACAATTACTTAAATGATAATACAATTTATCCTTACCTATGCAGGTATGTCCTATTAACTTGTAATACAGACTGTCAGTACATCTTACACACCATTTGTTACTACTAGATGTACAGTCGATGTCAGAACAATGGGCTGGGTAAGGTTGTAAAACACTGCAATCTATTGAGGTTAAGATTTCATTTTACTAATTAAAATGAGGATATGCCAAGGGACATTTATACATATTTTACCACGATGCCATTTAATATAATTAGATATTCTACATGCATCATGTTTAACAATGAAGAAAGGCCAAAAGGCTAAATCTCCCCATGCTTTTTTGATCGAATTCTAAAGTTTGCATAATATCATGGTGCACATTGGATACACCCAAGTGAGCGCACATCTTCGGGTGTGTTTGTCGTACTTACAGAAATTGTTTTCTCCTAAAAAACAAAATCCTTTTAATACAGTATCAAATCGTATAAAATTTTGAATGGAAATGGGAAATATGTGTAAAGCGGAAAACAGCACAAAGCTACCAACGAGTCTTATAATCAGCGAGAAAGTCAATCACCTGGAGAAAGTGTTACCTATACTTTCATTACTATTGAACTTACAAAGAATCTACCGTATATAACATGTATAAGTGTTTGAAACATTTATTTATTAGTATAAAGCTGTACAAATGTAATGAATAAGTAATGATATACTTTAAAAGGAAATATTCACATTGACCAATGTCGAGGGAAGTCTTTACAAATGTACACACCTAAAGTTTTTTTGCAAATAACAAATAATACTATAAGTCTCAAGAAATTACCGACCAAATAATCGCAAACATACATATATGACCAGTTTGGACCAAATTACATTACCTTTTTAAGAAAAACAACTTCTATCAACAGAAATGATTATCTATGTCATGTAAGTAGTAGATCATCAAAAAATCACATGGCAAATTATCATACTAACACATGTTCTTTTTTTGCCCTGCATAATACTAGATTAGATCGTCAATTCACTTCAAAAACGTCTAGATTGAGTCAATGAACGACATTCATGGTTCAACGTTTGATATCGACTAAAACCACTATGTTATTGGATGACGGTATAAACCCTGCGTCTCATCCTTCTAGTTAGTCGTCCGAAAGGTGTCACAACTTAGTGTGTAACGCTGTTTTCATCTATTGTATGATTTGTAGAAATGGTTACACTGAGAGTATACGATTAACTTATGTGTCCCAAGTTGGCTAAAGGTACAGGTAAATATAATAAAATATAAGATAATATACAACATAAAAGTTTTACCGAAAAAACGATATAATAATGCTTTTTGATTTTAACTTTCCATACCTTTATAAATTGTCAACCGCCATTCTCCACCACATGTCTCTCGACTTTGGCCACCACAAGGCATGTTACACTCACTATTACTTCGCAGGGAATAACCTGAAATCCTTCTAGGGTCAACACTGCCACAGAAGCACTGAGTCTTAAACTTGAAAAATTGTTATTGAACTGTGAACATGTATAAAATTAGATATCAACTGCCAAATAAAATGTTTTAGTATATGTACAAATGATGCCTATAAGATATAAAATAGCAAATAATAGCGTTTTTTGTGTTGTTTTTTATTTTTTGCTGAGGATGTACTGATTGTGTGTTATGGATGGATACCACATATCCTTTGTTTTTATATTTTATAAGAAAATTACATTTGAACCTTTTAAACAGTTTAATTTTTATTCTATCCTTATGTTATCCACGGTATATGTACGGAACTTCTTTGACAGTTGTTGACCAGTAAGCTTCAGAACTATAGATGCATCTAAAGTTAGAGAGTATTATTGTTGAGTATGAACAAAACGACGTGGGCCACGCGAGGACTAGGATCTGCTTACCCTTTCAGAGCACATGCGATCACACCACTACCCCTACCCCAACCACCCCCTTTATTGTTAGGGGTCGTTTAACATACGAGTTATATCACCGGTTATTGATATAAGTCCATTTACTTCTTTGATTATATTATTTAGATTTAATTGTAGACAGATTATAACAGAGCGGATAAATACCAATTCGATCAGATTATGTGAACATTTTTCATCCCTCTTTTTACCTCTAATCCGCTGTAAATAAAACCTCGCCTTTTACAGTACCGCATACATTTATCCATTGTCTGGTCGGATTGATCCCATGGAGGATTTGGATAATCATACATGCGATAGGTATCATCTGTGAAACATCCAACATAAGCTGTAACATATGATGGCAAGCGATGTTATTATTTCTTTATAATCCTTTTTTTTATTTGAATTTTAGGGAACACGTGTATATGATTAGTCAAGAGGGTTTCCGGTAGTAGCTTTTGACGTGATTTAGTTTTCAATAGACGTTGACGGGGCTACTTTTTGAAATCAATATAAACACGATTGCAGCGATTATAACACAAACCGGCTCGACATTAAAAAATATTCATTTTCACTTCGTTTTTATAGTTGAATTCAATGATAATCACAAAACATTCATTGGCTAGAGGTATAGGGGGAGGGTTGAGATCTCACAAACATGTTTAACCCCGACGCATATTTGCGCCTGTCCCAAGTCAGGAGCCTCTGGCCTTTGTAAGTCTTGTATTATTTTAATTTTAGTTTCTTGTGTACAATTTGGAAATTAGTATGGCGTTCATTATCACTGAACTAGTATATATTTGTTTAGGGGCCAGCTGAAGGACGCCTCCGGGTGCGGGAATTTCTCGCTACATTGAAGACCTGTTGGTGACCTTCTGCTATTGTTTTTTTCTATGGTCGGGTTGTTGTCTCTTTGGCACATTCCCCATTTCCATTCTCAATTTTATTTGAATGATAAGATGATTACTTTTGGTTTTTTTTAGATAGCAAATTTTATTTTTTCGTTTAAACCAAAAAAAACATTCATGCGCGTGGCCAATCCAATGACAAACATATGCAAATTTTTTACGTGTGATATAGGTTACAAGTGAGAAAATTAATTTCTCTATTTCAAAATTTGAAGAATTATTACATGTATATGGATTAAACGTGTTTTTAAGTAATTTATTGGTGTAAAAATTGGACCAAGTCACTCACGAAAATATCATAAAAGTCCTTCGGACATTTGTTTGTTTGTTAGTGAATGAGTCCAGTTTATATGACATCAAAAACATCCTTTTTAAAGATTTTAATCCTATATCAATTCATCGTTTACGACATACAAATGTATCAGAGGTTTTTTTGCACATCTAAACTCTTGTTACCGTAATGCTTGCGTCACACTGTCCCGATTTCAATATACGATGGACACCCGAATGCGAAAATTGTAAGTTCGTACGAAGTTGGTCCCGATCTCGTTAAAATACCAAAAAAGTGACCGAAGCAAGTACGATGAATAACGAAGTCTATACGATGGTGCCGAAATTATATACGATAGCAAAAGATGGACATACGAAGGTTAACCGAAGACGGGTATTTAAGCTTCATATCTCAGCCGAAGCCTACACGATGGATCACGAAGGCTACACAATGGATTACGAAGGCTACACGATGAATTACGATGATGACGCGATGGCCATACGATGTCTAAAAGATACGAACAGAATTTCGACAACATATCGTTTCTGTACAAGTCTGCTATGCATGGCGGGAAATCGATCTTTTTGTCTAATTCTTATAAAACTTAGTTTATTATGCCCTCGCCTACTACATGTAATTTGCGTGTAGATAAAATTGTTATGGACACTCTAGAACCAAAATGCTCAAAACGTGGTATGGTGTTACTCGTTAAGAATATCTTAAGCGCTATTGACTTTAAAGTTCAAAGGTCAAGGTCACAGTGGCAGTTGTAATACAAGGCAATATCACCCTTGTTGACACTCTAAAACCAATATGCTTCAAAAGATTTTAACCACATTTGTTATATTGTTCCTCCTTGTAATGATCTGACATTTTTTACGTTCAAGGCCAAAGGTCAAGGTCATGCAGATGGACTTGTTTTTTCTCCTTTGAAATAGCATAATACACAGGAAATTGGTTGCTCATATTTTTACCTGCTGGTTCTATGAAGACAATATTAAAGGTATTTCCAGTTACTGAATGTTTTGGTTGATTTCTAAAAAAATAGTTAATGTATCAAATATGCATATTCAATTTACCATTTTCTGCATGTGTCATATACAAATATAGTGTCCATATTTGTCCCCAATATGTTACATACGAGGGGATGCCACGCTCGGCATTGCCTTGTTTGAACTGTAAAAAGTGTGCACTAGTCTGAATAACCACCCATAATTATGCCCAAGTTTACTGATCTATCTTAAAGGTAAGGTAATGGGTTTTTGATCCCTTTTATTCAAAAAGAGCTCTTTCCAGGAGAATATCATAATAATATATAGACAAAAGGAAGGATGTGTGGAAAGCAACAAATGCGGCAAAATATGACATATAGAAAACAAAATGGTTATGGAGTAATCATTCGTGTGACAACAACTCCGACGATACATAAAAAATCAGAATAATGAAGAAAAAGTTGGTTTCCCTATATACGTGTACCTGCAGTGTTGGTGTACGAGGCGCGTTTATGATTTTCATTATGTTACTTGATATGAACAATTGACAAAAAATAATATTTTACTTGTAAAAGTAAATCCTGTGCCTGTAATAGCTGCTCTTCTTGTTCCATTTGAATTAATAGAAACAACGCTGTCGCCTTTCTTGTTCTCATAGAATCATATGATATGAGCTCCATGTTTTGTGAACGTCTTTCTTAACTGTCGTATTAGACTGACCAGTGCATATCGCGCATGGCACTTTAAATGTATTTTAGCGCGAAAATTAACTTACATTAAGCTGGATTTATTGCCGTCGTAGTTCCATCTTGTCGAATTCGTACTTTTATTCGATGGCAACACGACGGGATTACGAGGTCTTCACGAAGTCGTGTTGCCATCGTAAGACTTTCGGGTATCTTCGTGATTCATTCGTGTAGACATCGTAATGTCAAAAATGCCCGATGGAAACGATGGAAACACGAATGCAATAAGATGTGCAAAGATGCATTCCCGGTGACATTACGATGGTGAGGATGGTGATACGAACTCAATACGAACCCTCAACATCGGACGCACCTTCGGGGATTTTTTAACATGTTAAAAAAATTAGAACCCTTCCCGAAGTTGTCCCCGAAGGCTAGAAAAAGTGGCCGATGGTTCTACGATGGTTAAAGATGGCACTACGAATAGCCCGATCTGGATACGATCAGTCCCGATTTTGAAAATTTCCATTATCGTGTTGCCATCGGCGTAAAAATCGGGACAGTGTGACGGGGGCATAATAAATATTACCTAGAATGAATTAGATTCTGGAACAGCGATTTGACAATATTCTAGTATGTGAACCTTGGAACTCATTTGCTACTAGTATATTATATTGCAAACAAATTTTTACATATATATTTTATATATTCAATCGTTAATTGAATAGAAACGAGTACGTTTTGTTATTTGATTTTGTCACTTTAACGTCATTTCAATTGTGCATATTTGGGAATAGGACAAATTACTAGTAACAGTAAATCAAAAAGAAAGGATCGGATATGTTTGTCGACCTTGATGACGGGAGACACATTTACACTGCCAACAAGTCAAAACTCTCAAATAATAGTTGTCTCCCGTATGATTTAGACAATTACTGTTTCGTATTTGAAATGATTTTGAGATATTTTTAACACGAAAGAAAGCATACATTACCTCTCGTAGCTTTACAAATGTGCATGCACAATTCTGAAAAGGAACAACTAAGAATAAGAGGAAAAAGTAAAATCACAAAAATACTGAACACCGAGGAAAATTCAAAACGGAAAGTCCCTAATCATATGGCAAAATCAAATGATAAAACACATCAAACGATTGAACAAGGACAGTATACTGAACGAGTACTACTTAGTTATTTGCCAATTCCAATTATAAAATGTCAAAGGAAAAACTAAAACTAAAAGTTAACCATGACTCATTTATCAAATTTCAATCATGGTATCTTTGATAACTATTTACCGTTAAGTGTATCTGCGTTCATAAGGTATGCTTAATGTAGTCATCCAAACGATCTTCCGCTAAATTAAGCTCATATACAATTACATTCAATACAGTCTCTTATCTATACTATTAAACGAGAAGACCTCATTTTGGGTGTCGCTTCTCTTCCTTCCACAATAAATCAATCATCATGCCTCTGTGTCCTATAGGTAACATGCATAGTCGCATTTGTCATCCATTCTTATGATTATTCAGATTGAGTTATTTTGGGAGAAAAACGACAAAAAAGGAGTCCGGATATGATTCCGTCATCGAACTGACTTTTAGTCATAGATAAGACTTCTGGTTTTAAAGATGCACAAATACAACCAATCGTATGATAGATAACAAAAATGAAAAATAAATAAGCCAATCAGAGCGTTCTCCATATCATGGTGTTTAGATCGCAAGAACCACAACTATTATACCGCCTTATAGAGGACAATTATATTTCGCGTTTATCTACATGTAAACTACGATTATACTACTTTAATATATAGCCGGAGACTCTCTGTATACTGTCTACTGTTTTCTTTGAAATGTTTACTATTTAAGTGGTCATACCAGTTGTATATATATTAAAATAAGTAAAACATTTGACACAAGTACAACCAATCGTATGATGGATAACAAAAATGGAAAAAAAATAAGCCATTCAGAGCGTTCTCAATATCATGTTGTTTAGATCGCAAGAATCACAACTATTATATCTCCTTAGAGAGGACAATTATTTTTCGCGTTTATCTACATGTAAACTACGATTATACTACTTCAATATATAGAGACTGTCTGTATTCTGTCAGGAACTTTCTATGTTAGTATGTTAGTATGTTAGTATGTTAGTATGTTAGTATAGACAGTCGGCCCTGATTCTGTCTACTGTTTTCTTTGAAATTTTTACTATCTAAGGGGTCATACCACTTGCATATATATTAAAATAAGTAAAACATGCTCAACTTCATCTAAAACTACCTCGACCAAAAACTTTAACCTGAAGCGGGACAGACACGGACGGACGAACGAACGAACGAACGGATGTACAGACTAGAAAACATAATGCCCATAAATGGGGCATAACAATTTATTGTTGAAAGGGAAAATAGTGATTTGGCAAAAATGAAAGTAAGGTAGAGATTAGAACTAGGCAGGACCTTTTTCGGGGCGTCGGGATCGGTAGTTTTTAAGCTCGGGATTTGGGAATTGATCCTTACGGGATCCGGGAATATATTTTTCGATTTCGGGATTTCGGGATATGCAAAATTCTGCATCTCGGGATTTCATGGTTTTAAGCCCGGGATTTCGGGATCAGGACCCGTCCGACCACCCCTCAAATTAGCCTTAAAGTAGTCATTTATACATGATTCATATTCTACCATTGGCATGTTAATAAGGCTCTCAAAAGAAAAAGAAAACACTGATGGATTGTCCTAGAAGTATATTTTATTAGACTAATAATGGTCTATATATAAGCAGAACTTTACATTTATTTCATGTTTGAAACGGTGCAAATTGTTAATTTCATTTGACTTTTACCAAAAGAAGCATTGTAGCAAAGGAGAATAATAATTGTGGTCTGAGGCCAGACACACGAAAATAATTGAATTTAACAGAAAGGAAACAAATATCGGACTTTGGAAAAAGGGAGAGGGCTTTTGATACCTTTTATGAAATTCTCCATACATAATATCTTTTACAAAAAAACCATCCTATAACAGTTTACAAGCTGTATATGACCGCGATTTCGCGGGTGTGTTCTAGTATGTATTTAACTGTATAGCTACAAAATGGAAAATTAAAGACAAAAGAGACAATTTCAATTGTGCAATTATAATCTCTTCTTTGAGATTGCGATTGTCCTCTTTCAGCATCTATGGCCATTTCACAACTTGTTTGACTGATTTTAGCCAATGAAGCCTGGCAATAACACAAAAGGTATTATGAGTAACAGGTTAACTGATCACACAGGCTCTTGATTAGTTTTGTTAAAGTGTAGTCGGTATCAAAACTATTATATACTAAAATATTTCTCGTAGAGAAAACGCATTATACGTTAAGTTAAGTCTTCTTTTTATTTTAATGCATAGTAATCAATAGAAGTAACACACAGGCATAATATTGTATTATTAAGAGGTTGACGTTGGTAGGACTATTATATTTGTTTTTTGTAAATTGTTTTGATATAATTAGGCCATAAAATTGCTCGATTGAATTGTCATAGAGTTAATCATGTCATTACCTTTTATGTTAGACTAAATTATATGAGTTCTGTTGAACCCTAATTGCAAACGGTGAACTGTAATTGCTTACATCTTTGTCATTTTAGCACTTGTAGATAGTTTCAATCCGACAACATGTTCTTATTTTTATATGGTAGCCTTTTTTTATATTTTTTATTATTAAGCGGCAATATCTAACTAACATTGGCATTGTGTAGATTGTCTATTATGTTTTTTTTATTTTTTATTTTAGATATAAGAAACATGGATTAAAATGCGCTCGAAACTCGGTTGAATCCCTACCACATGGTGTGACTAAGAGCAAGTCAAGATATGTAGACTATTTCGGGGTCGGTGTTGATCGGTTTGTATGTTGCATACCGGTTTAAACTTTGTGTTAATCTTGGCGATTAGTGTTATCAATCTGTGTATTATAGACATGTTTGATATCTGTTATCATGTGTAGCGTGTCATTGAGATAAAAAAAAAACGTAGATATATAACTTACGGTATCCAAGTATCAAAAGACATATCTTTAAACATGTATCTGTAGTCTAAAAATAAATGTAACGACAGATTAAAAACAACTAGAATTTTATAAAGGAAAGTCATAGGAGCCTATTGCAGATAACTTACGAAAGTAAAACTGGAAGGGAGGTACATAGTATATGATAATATATTGACAAGTATTCATATCTAGCTATCTCGAACATTCGAATACATATCTTTTAAGATAAACTTAATCTATTCTTGCTGCAGACAGGAAGCAAATAACATTTTATTGGGGTTTTTTCGGCAACCAGTCGATATATTGTATTATAAGTAAACATTGTCAATACTTTGTACAAAGGTGCGATATAACATATTTACATAAGTACACTATTTTTACGTGAAATTGTATGGCAACTTGGGAATGTCAGTTGAATACTAGTACAATACACTGTCCGTTTGTAATATTATAAGTGAAAGGTTTGTATAAAATTTAAATCCTAGTAACTATGATGAGTTTATTATTGTTAAGGTCTCTTTCACCGCTTTAACTACAAAATGTTGGAAATTGTTGAATATTTTTTTATATCTCAATGTTGATTCTTATTTCTAAGTAAAGAAACACCATTGATGTTTGGTAAACGTTTACAACACAGCATCCCTTCAATACAGTTCTGTAAGGCATCATGTTTACTCTGAATCACATGCGCAATAGCAACTATACATACATTTACATAAAGATCTAGATTGAGGGTTTTTATTTTTTTATATTTTAATTTTTGTAAGATATTTTTTTATTCATTTTTTTTTTCAGTTTGCCAGTTATTCTGTTATCTTTTTAATTGAACACTGCATTATTCACTTTTCTCTTTTTCTTTTGACTATTTTTCTCTAAACTTTTTTGTTTTCCCTTTATTCTCCACGTTTTATCAAATATTCTTTATTCTGTTTTGTTTTGCCCTTTATTCTCCACGTTTTATCAAATATTCTTTATTCTGTTTTGTTTTGCCATTTATTCTCCACGTTTTATCAAATATTCTTTATTCTGTTTTGTTTTGCCCTTTATTCTCCACGTTTTATCAAATATTCTTTATTCTGTTTTGTTTTGCCATTTATTCTCCACGTTTTATCAAATATTCTTTATTCTGTTTTGTTTTGCCCTTTATTCTCCACGTTTTATCAAATATTCTTTATTCTGTTTTGGTTTGCCCTTTATTCTCCACGTTTTATCAAATATTCTTTATTCTGTTTTGTTTTGCCCTTTATTCTCCACGTTTTATCAATTATTCTCTATTCTGTTAACCCCATCTAGTATCTTTAAAATACAACGAAAAAAGATAGAACTCCGGGTTTTTCATTATTTGCTTTTAAATGATTTTGACTAAGTCGGATTTTTTAAGTTCCCTCCCTCCAAAAAAGATCATTCAAGATTTGTTTATGTTTATGTTTTTTTTTTTTTTTTTTTTTTTTTAAATTATCATTATGTATTTGCTTTCATTCGTCTGAGAGGCCTGAAAATGCATGAAATATTTGCCACTGCACGTTTAGCAACGAAAAATCAATCAATTATTTGTCTGGTTTTCTTGTTTACAAGATAAAACATTTAATAAAATTAACGGTACCAATTTTCTTGCACCAGATGCGCATTTCGACAATACATGTCTCTTCAGTGATGCTCGTGGCCAAAATATTTGAAATCCAAAGCTTATATAAAAGATGAAGAGCTATTATTCAAAAGGTCCAAAAAGTATAGCCAAATACTTGAAAGGAATCAGAGCTTTGCATGAGGGAGATACATTCCTTAATTTATAATAATTTATTAAAACATTCATAAAAAGAAGGCTTATGGGTTTAGCATAGATCATGCCCTTTGTTTGAATTGTTTTACATTTTGTTATGTTGGAACTTTTTATAACTGATTATACTTTATTGGGTCTGCTAAAAGAATAATAATGACCTATAGTTCCTTCAATCTATCTCAGATGGTCTGATAGGTGTTGGATAGTTGTACCATTGGCAATCAAACCACATCTCCTTATTTTATAGTGTTTAAAATTGTAAGAATCATAAGGAAATTATTGTTTTTGAAGAATGATTTCATTATTTTGTTTTCACAGTATTAGTTAAATTACATCATATGGGTACAGAAAATAAGAGATGCCTGAAAATGTTTTTAAATCTGTGTTGGGGGTAATATGAACGTATAAAGCTCAACATTAAAATTTTGATTTCTTTTCATACAGTTAATTGGAATATTTAAAAGACAAAAAAAAACAACATAAAAGTGTAACAGTTCTTAAAAATGGTCTTAATAAATTAAAAATTACTGTACTTAATAAAGAGATAGACCCTAAAATGCTAAGGGGATAATAAAAACCCAAAGTACAAGAAAAAACATTAATATCATAACCAAAAGATGACGAAAAAAATAAGAAGTCTACCAAATTTACAGGTTGAGCAACAAGAACCCTGCAAAAGACATAGAGTAAAGATTGATTGATTGATAGGTGTTAAACGCTACTATTGTGGCGGACAATTTTTTAGGTGAAGGAAGCCGGAATGCGCATAGAGAACCACAGACTTTTGATTAGAAAACTGGCAATCCTTGTCAATTAAGATTGGGGTCAAGAACACCTGTCACATACAGGATCCTAACTCACAACCTCAGTGTTGACTGGCTGGTGATACAGTAGTGATACTCGCCAAACGAGCTGTGATAGATGTAAAATGACTGTTGAACCAATGAGGTGTTTAAATACAACTTTCTGTGTTAAGGAGTTTTGTATTTAATTATAATTAAATTTCAATCTTGCATTACAATTTACGAGTATGGTTTTGTAAACATTTTGATTTATTTGAAGCTATAGTACTTTTCTTCATGAAGAATTATTCCTTGGTTATAGAAATTATTCGAAGAAAAACAGACCAACTATGGTCGGGTTGTTGTCTCTTTGACACATTCCTCATTTCCATTCTCAATTTTATCAATAACATTGATCGTAACAAATATAGAGCATTTTAATCGTCACAGTATAAGTTTAAAAGCAGATGATTTTAAAATACATTTTATCTTGAAAATATCTGTGTCGTCGACAAAAAAAAAAGTACATAAAGATTTTATAAAAAATTGATTAAATTTGTTTGTTTAGCTTACCATATGCATATTGTCGAATGTCATTTCACTTACCAAAATCATTTTCTATAACAGTATCCATAAGGAGTCGTAATGGTGATAAAATATATCATTATTCTCTGTTTCATTTTCCTGTTTACTTCCCGATTTAATTTTGGCATTACACTGAATCCCAAAAATAACTGTCACATGTGGTAGGCGTGATTCAGGTACAAATGACAAATGAATGAGAAAATGGAAACCAGTTTGAAATTAATGTATATCTTTTGAAATCTAAAGGATTTACATGTCGATCAAATTCGGAAAATGGTTGGTGATGAACTAGCTATTGCCCTCAAAGCCAGAAAAGAATTGTATTCTTTTTTTATATCGAAATTTAATTAAAAAAATTAAAAAAATTAAAAGAATATATGCGTAAAAGTACAATGAGCTTTTTCCTTTTATTTAACTTTTTTAAATAATCGAAGGATGAGCAAACCCAAAATGCAAAACTGTCAATTTTTCGAAAATCACAATAATAACTTTAACTTCTTTCTAACCTGATTTGTTTTCAAATGTTATTTGCATTGAAACATAACTGTGTGATAACTTTGAAAGGAAGTTGGCAGTTTTCTGTAGTGTGCCCCATGATTGTCGATGTTAACTAACCTCTGCCTCTATAGTTCTCCTCCGTGTCATTTGGGGTCTTTCTCTTTTTTTTAGCTCCTTGTGAGCTTATGTCATCACTTCGCGTCCGTCGTCTTCCGTCGTCTGTCGTCGTCTGTCGTCGACGTTTAGTCAAATGTAGTTTTTGGCTTATATCTAAAAAAAAAAAAAAAAAAAACTTTTAGAGCAAATCTGACATTTGGTAAAAATCGTTCAATCAGCCCTGCAATCTACAGACGAGTCGAACAACCCATTGTTGGGCTGTTGCTACTAAATTTCTAGTTTTAAGGTAATTTGCAATTTTTTGTTATGCTCTGGAATATTATCATAGATAGATGTAAACAGTAATACTGTTCAGCTTAGTAAGATCTACAACACAGTTACATGATCAAAATTGTCAATTGACCCCTTTAGTAGTTATTGCCCTTTAAATACAATTTTAAACAAGTTGTTTATGTTTTTAACTTTAGAAATCTTTTCAAATGAATCTAGTACAAGGTTTTCATTTTTTTCCTTGTACGTCAAGAAATATAGCCACTATGGCTAAAATGGAACATATGGGTAAAATTTGCTTTTGAAGAAAATATGATAGATACAATGAATATTTAAATGGCATTTTTAAGTCATCATTGATATATATTGAAAAGCAAAAATAATCATTGATGAAAGATTTAAGAAAAAAATAACAGGTGAGCGATGCAGGATCTTGAGAGCATCTTGATTTACCTTCTTGGGTCCAGCGGAGTGCTGTCTTTGGGATATCCTCCTTGTCTTTTCGTAGGACAACACAGCACTTAAAATGTTACACGGACGTAAGTATTTGCTTTTGACTAACTGCTGAATATATTTAGACTTAATTGTTGTTTGTATTAGAACAAAATGTTTTAAAGTTGGTATTTTCTCAAAAAAACATATTTTTATTGCCGAAAACAATTTTTTCCACATGGGGTGTCTGCATGCATATTTACAATTTCATATTAGCCAATATCGCTTTTTCATATAATAAACGTTCTTTATCGATTCGCTTCTTCCATGTTTCAGTGATAAACAGTAATCTAAAATGATTGACGGGTATTGCAGATAATTTACTAAATGTGAAGGATTAGGGGCATGAAAATTGATAAGTCTTCATTTATATCTATTTCGATAATGAGCATGCATATCTTTTAAGATAAAAATAATCTACCCTTGTTGCAGACCGAACGAAAAAATTAATAACAAAATTTATCACCAACGATTATATTCATATAAAGTTGTCAATATTTCTTAAGAAATGGCATGTTCAAATATTAAGTTATATTATTTGTAAGTAACATTTCGTGTCAACTTTGGAATTTCAGTTGAACACTAGTACAATACAACGTTTGTAGTATCACAAATGAAACGGTTCGCTAAGGCTTCTGTCACCACTTTTACTATTTTAAGGTAGGAAAAGTGTTGCATCTTATTTTATATCTCAAAGTTATTAAATATTCAAACAGTACAGGAACACCATTAAAATAGCTCCACATTAACATTTTGATTGATATCTTTCCATACTGTTAATTGAAATATTTGAAAAAAAAATACAGTGACAGTTCTTAAAAATTGTCGTAATAAATTAAAAATAATAGTTTTTTAAATAAAGAGGTAGACCCTACGGTACTTAATAACATTTACTTACTTACTTACTGCCCTTGTACGCCATTGACTTGTAGGGCAGTAACGAAGATTTTCCACTTTTGTCGGTCGTTGGCGGTTTTCTGTAGTGTGCCCTATGTCTGTTGGTATTTATTAGCCTCTGCCTCTACAGTTCTTCTCCATGTCATTTTGGGTCTTCCTCTCTTTCTTTTACCTTCTGGGGTCCAGTGGAGTGCTGTCTTTGTGATATCCTCCTGGTCTTTCCGTAGGACATGCCCAATCGATCTCCAGCGTCTTCTCATTATTGGTGTGGCTATATCTTGTTGTTGGCATCTGATGAAAAGGTCCTCGTTTGAAATTTTATGTGGCCAAAAGATTCGCAGAATCCTTCTCATACTTTTAGTATGGAATACAGACAGCTTGTTTTGGTCTTGTTCTGTCATCCTCCAACATTCTGGACCATACAAAAATACAGGCAAGACACAGCTGCCGTAAAGTTTGAGTTTGGTCCGGATAGTATATTGACCAGATCTCCATGCAGCTTGCAGGTTTTTAAATATAAAAAAAAATATAAGATATAAATAGCCATGTTCCTGACTTGGTACAGGACGTTTTAAGAAAAAAATGATGGTTTGAACCTGGTTTTGTGGCTAGCCAAACCTCCCGCTTTAAAGGCAATGTGAATTGTAACACTAAAATGACAACATTGCATGACAGGACTACAATACAAATAAAAAAAGAACATACAGGACAGAGAAACAAACAATTAAACAATACAATAGAAAATAACGACAAGCTTATAGTTATGAAACATACCAGGCTTATACTGTTATAAGTTAGACGCGTGTTTCGTCTGCATTAGACTCATCAGTGACGCTCAGGTCAAAATAGCTAAGAAAGCCATGCAAAGATGAAGAGCATTGATGACCCAAACTTCAAAAAAGTTGGGCCAAATATGGCTAAGGTTATCTGCCTGGGACAAGAATATCCTTAGTATTTAGATAAAAATCATATTTTTGCCAACAGTAAATTTATAAAATGACCATATAATTGATATACATGTTAACACCAAAGTGGTGACTAAAGTGCAATGAGTTTTTTTTTCCTATTGATTCAATTTTTCAAATCATCGCAGGATGACCAAAAAATTTAAAGTTACAGTTTATCTCTCTTTCTTACCTTTAAAAATAAGAAACTGAACCAAACTTTGCGTTGAAACAATACTGTATGATATCTTGGAAAGGACGATTTTTTATAATAATATAGTAATAATGTGTATGAATATATGATGATATTGTCCCGAGCGGTAAATTAAAATCGTGATTGAGACACGAAAACAAGATCATGTGTAAATTCAAATTCCGATAATTCAATTCATCTCCTAAAAGTAGCTGTAATTTTGGATATCAATGCGTACCGCGGCATGAAGAAGGAGAACAGATATATATAGGAATGAATTTAACTGCTGTTATCCGTTCGTTTGATGTGTTTGAGCTTTTGATTTTGTCATTTGAATATGGTCTTTCCGTTTAGAATTTTCCACGGATTTTGATATCTTGTCTTTGACACGGTCTTCATACAAGCTTTAAGAAAAAGTATTCTTTGTTGAACATTAAGATTCGAGGTTTGCATATCCCCACAAACACCACGAAAATTTTTATTGAACGAAAGCAAAATGAATACAAACTAATGGAACACAGTCGTTAAATTGTAACGAACCAGCTATGATATGCCAAGACTAGACACAGCTACCCAGAGCACATGTTCTTGACTCTTGCAACGGTACCAGTAATCCAGTTTGACAACTGATTTTCAAAGTTCTGTCCAAGCCCATGATCTTTATATACGGTACTCCATCTGAGACATCTGTACAATTTAGCTTTAAAAACGGCACCAAATTTCACTAGTTTTCGACGAGTTTCGGCACAGTCAGTCAGAAACGGTCTCCATTAATACGGAAAACGCGCCAGACTTTTGCGCAGTAATGAGACGCCGGCAAAGTCTTGCAACAGAATGAGGGACTTGAACATACAAAACTGTAAACATGTCTGGTTCAGCGATGAATAAAGACTTATGTTACAGAGAATAGATGGTCATACATGTGTCTGCAGACGCTGGAATGAGAAGTACACCACGAATTGCGTCCCTGATGTCTTTGATGAAACTTTTAAAGGAGAATTGTGATGATATTGGATGCTATATCTTACACTAGAAAAACTAAATCTGATGTGGCGTTTCCTAGAATAGAAATTAGGTTTGGTTTGGTTTCGTTTCGTTTCGTTCCGCTCAGTTTTGATTTGTGTCAGTTCGTTTCGTTTCTTTTCACTGTGTTTCGTTTGCTTTCTCTCCCTGTTATTTGTTTAAACATATGTTCAGGACCATATGAGTATTTGGACCAACCGCGTATGGTCATGACCATATGCGTATACTCATATGGTCCGACCATATGCGTATACTCATATGGTCCGACCATATGAGTATAATACTCGTTTGGTTATTAACGGGCCAGACCATATGAGTATTTGGACCATGCAGGTATATTTTTTTCAAATTACATTATAAAAGTTTCAATAATACAAAAATTGTATCTAAATAAAATGATGGTTACATAACAATGTTTTATTTTTATAATTCAAATATTACGTAAAAAATAAATATTGAGCCATAGCTAGTTTTCATCGCTAATTACATTCTTGCATGTAGGCTTTGGGTGACATTTACTTCCACATGGTATCATAGCTTTTTTACATTTGCAAGTCGGTTGTGTACGAACCTTTTCATTTACACCTTTTGTTTGCGAGTGAAAAGCTAGCCTTTTTGTAGCTGCGTACAGTAATACCGAGGTCATTCCGATATGTATACGGTGTTTTTAAGAAGCTCTAGATCTTAAATATCGTAACTTGATTGCAATACACCATATTTACAAGACAACTTAAATAAACTATGTTACTTTCCAGTGACTTCTTGTGTAACAGTTCATTAAGTCACAAGTTAGTAAAATTAACTATGTGATACTTCTCATTTTTATTTAGCTAATCTTTTTATTGTAATATGATAATAAAGTTACCTATATGATAGCGTCTTTTTAATGAATGGTCATACCATATGAAGAGTTAAGAAGTATTAAAAGTAAACTGTAACAGAGTGTTAATTACCCCGACCATATGAGTATATACCCATATGGTCATGACTATACGCATATGGTCCAAATACTCATATGGTCCGGAACCTTTACAGTATCACCTTTTCTATCTTGTTCATTATTTGTTATTTTGTCAAATGCTTCGTTTCTGTGTGTGTTACATTTTAATGTTGTGTTTCTGTTGTGTCGTTGTTCATCTCTTATATTTGATGCGTTTCACTCAGTTTGTGTTAGTAACCCGGATTTGTTTTTTCTATCGATTTATGAGTTCCGAACAGCGGTATACTACTGTTGCCTTTATTCATTACAGCTTTATATCCGAAAAATGTCAACCTGCATTTTTAACATGCAGGAAAGTAGTCAGACATGAAGAAATTAAGAGCTATATCAAACGGATTAAAATAGAAACAAGGTCAAACATAGTAGTTTTTTCAGCAAATGCACAATTACCGATTTTATTTGATCTAACAACTCAAATAATATACAAATCACTTGCTATAGGTACACAAATTCAAAAAAAGACCGCCATATCCGACTTTAAATTGAATGATTTATTAAAACATAAGTCACATGACTATTCACCTTTCTGTTTGATATAAAGGCATCCGTATCGAAGCACCAATAAAAAACAAATAAGACCAGGCATTTTTAAAATATAAGCGATAACTGTATTATATTAGTTGATAGAGTGCATTAATTGACAATAGTTTTCACAGCTATATTTGTCTGCAAGCTTTCTTTTCACTAAATACGATTATTCACTTTCGTTTTTTATAAGACGTCTGTCGACAATATCTAGAATGAGTTCATATGTCATTGTAAAATATTTAAACTTGGTCATATATCTATATATACGTTAGCAGATAAACACTGGAGATAGATAATGTAAAGAAATGTAATTATATTGATAGGTTCACGGAGATAAAATTAATGAAAAGAATAATATATCCGGTATTATAAGCATGTACAATGGTATAAGATTAAGTTGAAGTGTTCGCTTTTCTTTCCTCCCTCGTCTGAATTGGCGGATAAAAATGTGGCAACTTACAGGATAGGAAGTTTTAAATCACGACAGAAATAAGTGAGTCTTTTTCGTGTCAATTTTCAGCCCCTCCCTTCAACATTCTTTGCTCTGTGTCTGACCTCATCTCATTTCTTGCACGATTTCTTCTTTTTCTAACGCCATACATGTACTGCTAAACACAAAATTTTAGATCCACTTAGGACTTAAAATTCTATAAAAAGCAAATAGCAATGTTTAAATTTTTTTTGTTCCAAGACCTCATCTGACCTCATATCATTTCTTGTACCCTTTCTTCTTTTATAATGCCATGTACTGCTGAACACAAAATTTAAGATCCATTTTCTATTAAAAGCACATAGCAATGTTTGAATTAAGTATTTTTTAAATACTCAACTGAAGCAGTGTTTCAAACTCAAATAACATAATAAATGTAAGCATGTACTCAGGTGAAATTTAAAAATCAAGAAGTTAAAATTGATACACTACGTTGAAAGGGCATCAGTTAAGCAACAAAATATGCTGAAAGTATTGATAGGTTATATTGCTCCTTTTTCAGATATTTGAGTTTTAAAACATGTCGGGAAAAGGCTGACTCGGACTTATACCTTATATTTGCATTGTTTGGGGTTTTTTTGGTCTCAAATCGAAGGAATAGAAATAAAGAATCCGCTAAAATTTTGGAATATGACCTATTAAAACTATTGAATATTTTTATGAAAAGAAAAATGGGGTTTATGGGGCAAAATATTTTACCCTGTATTGTTGGAAAAAAATCCGAGGGATCCGAACATTTGAAACAAATTTCCAAAACCTCATCTAAGTACATACTTAATATTTTTTCCCCTCCAGATTTGTTTAGAAAAACAAGTAAGTCTGTGAGCTCATTGCGTTTTTTACAACTAGGCCAAATGAACCCAAACTTTGCCACTATCATAAAGAAGAAATTGAAATATTGTTAACAAAATGTGTCTGATGAACCAGCCTTCCCACCAAAATGACCGACAGGTACCGTGGGTTACTACGTTTATTTCAAAACGAATGAATTTATATATGTTTTCATTTTCTGTCATGTCTGAATCTACTGTGAATTCTACTCCGTTCACATCCTATTTTTTATAGCAATTTAAAATTATCTGCTGAGAAACGATTTTTTTTTTGATTTTTTTTTTTTTTGTGATTAGTATTTTCTTATTACACATTTATAATATCAATTATTTCATTTGTCCACTTAGGAAACTTAAGCATAAAAAGGGGGAAAATTAAATGAAGTAAAAATAATTAAAAATGACACTAAAATGTAGACTTGTTTTACTATCTCTAAAATTTTAGAATTTTTATGGATTGATTTTTTACCCCATATTTCCTTTACAAATATATATTAAGCGAAAACTGGTTTGGAATCCTGGTATCTATGATGAGTTTATTTGGACAAATGTCTCTAAAATCAATGAGCATTAGATTCAATTGTATATACAAGCTCTCTTTCTTTTTTTATTTTTAGATTAACATATTTTACTTAATTTCAACAGGGTAATTTGTTTTACGAAATAAACGCATACATTTTTAATGGGTAACCCCTGCAAATAGGGTGGAGATGTCAATGAAGAATAATTTGCTATCAATGAGCTTTTAATGGCAGAAATTGCGTTCTTTTCTCAATAATGCCAGAGATGACAAAGAGGGAGGGGCTTCGCCCCCTCGAACCACTTTACCAGAAGGCACATGCCCTTGCTTCTATCCATGATCTTTTAATGGATTAAAACAAGTGGCTGTGCCAAAAGATCCTCTCCTCTGAACCCGTTTGGGGGGACTCAGACCCCTCCCCGAGATTCGGGCGTATACATAAAAATTGTCTAGCTGTGCTACTGATATAATTAATTTTCAAAATAGTTAACCCCAAAGCAAAATCTCTTATATGAATTGTTTGTTTAACAATCACGAACGAGTGCTTAGAATAAAGCAGGGTTGACGAGTATATAAAATTATATTAAAGCAATCTTTTTTGTTTGCAGAATAATGGCAAGTAACTGGAGTGTTTGCGGAGTCTGTGATTATCGCCACATTACCGAACCATCGATTGTCTGGTGTTCAGAATGTAATGAAGAACTTTGTGAAGAATGTAAAGACCATCATAGTATTTCAAAAGGATCTAGAAATCATGACACTGTATCTATTACCGAGTACCAGAAACTTCCAACCGAGGTTTTACAAGTAGCACAATATTGTGATAAGCATAATCAAAAGTACCAACTATTTTGTAAAAAGCATGATTGTCCGTGTTGCAAGAAATGTATAGTTGAATCCCACACTGATTGCAAAGATTTGACCGATCTCGATGACATAACGCGACACATCAAGTCTTCAAATGCATTTGCAGAAATACAACAAACTTTGTCAGAGGTTGCAGCGAATGTAAAAAGACTAAGGACCAATCAGGAAGAAAATTTGGCGTCCCTTGGCAAAAAGAGTAGGGAGATTCAGAAAGAGGTTCAAGAAACTCGTTCTAAGATTAATCAACATCTTGATAAGCTTCAAAATGACATACTGAAAGAATTGAAAAGAAGAGAGGAAGAAGAAAGTAACAAAATACGAAGAATACTAAAGACATTGATGGATAAAGAACATGAGATTACAGAACACCAAACAAATATTGCCATTATAAAACAGTACGCATCAGATCTACAAACTTTTCTTGCTTTGAAACATATAGAAAAAGATGTCTTAATTGAAGAACAATACACTCAATCAATGATCAAAAGTGATGGTGCGAACCAAATTGACGTGTCATGCCAGATTAATCCCTCCTTGCAAGGTCTGCTATCTGCCATTGCGAAATTTGGAGATGTCGTGGTGACAGCAGATCCATGTAAGATACCAATCCTGAAACAGAAGGATAAACAAGCTCAGATGATAGTACCTGTACCACCTTTTAATACCGACAGCAAGATACCTACACTGCTGCAATCATTTGAAGCAAAGCTGGAATTTGTCACTGGATGTACGTTGCTGTCTGATTGTAGAATAGCATTTGCATGCAGTACAAATGAAAATCTTGTAATTTTGAAGCCAGATGGTTCACCAGAATTTGAAATTCGAGACCTCAACTCGGTATTTGATCTAACATTAATAGGCGATAATGTAGTTGCTGTGACATCTGGTTATTATAAGGACTCCTTTCAAATAAGTATAATTGACTTAAAAACACGGAGAGTAAAGAGAACATTTAAAATTAATAATATAAACTCTGGAGTAGCATACAGTGACGCCAAGTTGATTTATTGTGCTGGAAAGGAAGGAATAAACACGAGGAACCTCAATGATGACTCCATTGTCAATGTTACTAAAGCTAAAGTAACTGATTTGTCGTATGTTGCAACATTCAGAGACAACATTTTCTATACAGACTGCAATGACGGTAATGTAACTTGCATCGACTTTCAAGGGAACGTACAATGGGTGTTCGAAAATGAAAGTGTTCTCAATGCTCATTTCGGTATATCTGTAGATAGAGATGGAAATGTGTACGTCGTAGGGGAATATTCGAACAATGTAGTTGTTATTTCTTCGAATGGACAAACCTATAGGGAGCTACTGACTAGTGAGAACGGACTGAATGGGCCAGTAGTGATACATGTTGATAGGCCAAGTTGTAAGATGCTAGTAGCAAATAGGGCGGGAAAAGCGTTCGTGTATAGTCTTGTATAATTTGACAACTGTGGATGTGAGTAGAGCTGGGTTTTTTGCTTCTTGAAAGTTTATAGATGCTAACATAGGATAAAATGAATATCTCAAACAAAATTTAAAGTTATATGCTTTGTTTAGTGCTTCTTTTTATAAAATATTTTAATGAATTTCTAATTTCTGTACAAAATCAATATGCATAAATCTTGTAAATATTTCATACGAACAAATAAAAAATAATTGCTTTGTTTAATACTTTTATATATAAAGTAAATACGTATTACTTACGTTTTTTTACATTAACCCTTTGATTCGAGCGTCACTGAGGAGTTTTTTGTAGACAACACGATCGTCTGGAGTAAATATTTGTTAAGTCTGGTTTCTGTGATAATACTTTGGATAATATATGGAGGTATAAGTTTTTTGAATAGCTGAATACTTGTTAACCCGTGTAGTCGTCATCACACACACAATCACCCTGAAGTACATTTTAGTTCTTGAAGCCTCGGATCGTCCACAGACTCGTTACCAATGTCTCAACGTCAATATTATAAAACTTTTCGATACTTGAATTCATTGCTATTTACTACATCATTAGAGTAGTATGCGGGTCGGAGATAGAACTGCCGGGAAGTTTACATGTGATCTATACCGTTTTGTCTATACTGTTGCATGTATCGATCTCGGATTCGACCCAGAACATGTTTTATATAGGTAATTTTAAATGCGGACAACAAAAGACCCTGGAATTGTGTAATTGTTAATCAAAACCGTTGTTTTGTTTAAGTTATATATGAAGTTTAGTTCTTTAATTCGTTGGTTTAACGTCACGCCGGCTAAAACATTGGATCTCGTTATTTTAGTAGTATTGATGTCAATTATACAAATAATAGTGTTTCAAAACAGCAGCTCGTATGATGTATATGTCATTGAAACTTCCAATACTAGAAGCATCCTGTCTGGTCTCTTCACATTTCTATTCCGAGAAACAAAGTCGTAAAGAGTTCCGCGAAATCATGTGACTTGCTGGCAATATTGCTAAGTAAATTTGTAATGTTGCCGACTAAAAACTAAACCAATATGACAAAAATGGTAAACGAATAATTATTTACTTCAGAGTTGTTGTTTTTTTAATCCTGAAACAGGTTTCGTCCAATTTTCAGACTACATATAAATAATTACAAAAGGTTCATTCATCAGTAAAATACAAACTATATATCAAAGTATTTTCGGACCGTTTTGCATTGGACATTATCTCTTAGTCATAAAAAAAGCGCTTATCAAAGTTATGGTTGTTTGAAAAAAATACTTCAGCTTTAAATGATAACGTTAAAAAACACTGAAAAAAAATACCCCAGAAAATTTAAAAAAAAAACAAAAGACGTTTTCAAAATTTTGCTCTGGATACTGCACTTTTTTATCATAAAAAAGCTTATGACATGCAATTGTCATACAATTGGTTTTGATGCCACCGACGACGACGGAATGTGTGATAACTAGGTTTCACTTCCCCGACAAAATGTTGCCAGCCGCTCGACAAAATGGTTTAAGTTCGAACGTAAACAACGAATGTTCCTTTTTCGCCAAAAATGTATTATTTTTTTTCGTTTTTCTTTAACTGTATATTCTAGTATATACCTTTTTCGACGAAAAGTTATCGTTCGGAATACAATTATAAAGCTTTTCCCAACAGCTTGTCCATATTAAGCTATGTTTATTTTCGGTTTACCAGACGCTATACTATCTGCAATCGAATAAAATTGAAAATGCCAATCAAATAATGTTTACTTGATAGTGATAGTTGTGAACATACTATCCAATGTGATTGTTCTACACATAGATTACTAGGCTGCTGTTCACTGTTGCATTAAACACAAATTAGTCACATGATTGTTTACATTGTGAATTTCATGTAAGATATATTTATATACGGACCAATCATGACATTCATCTAAAATAAGAAAAAATATTTAAACCAACCTGTTGAACAAAACTACACCACTTTTAGAGCTGATTTTGATTAAGATTAGTTTAAATTTTCAGTATATATTTAAAAAGCGTTAGGCATTACAATAATACAATTTATGAATAGGCTCGCAGAAAGAAAGGGTAATATGTTATAGGATACCAATTTATAAATCATTTATATTTCTTGAAGCTGTTGTTTTGTTTTTTTTATGGACGGAAGTCGAAAGATAATTTTTCTATTCGCTAATATTTTCTTTTGCTATACTAGAGGGACAGATGAATATAGACAACAGTTGTATACCGGTGTTCAAATGTCATAAATTGATAGAAAGAAGACTTTTATATAAATAAGGCTGTCAATTTTCTCGTTTGAATTGTTTTACATTGTCATATCGGGGCTTTTTATAGCTGACTATGCGGTATGGGCTTTGCTCATTGTTGAAGGCCGTACGGTGACCTTTATTTTCTGTGTCATTTTGGTCTCTTGTGGACAGTTGTCTCATTGGCAATCATACCACATCTTTTTTTTATAAATCTGGTTAACAAACCAAAAGGGATAACCATCAACCATAAGAGAAAACAAAGGGATAACAGGAACCCCGAAGGGCAACAAAAACAAACACCAACACACATAGAAACGAACTATTTGATAACAACTGCCATTTTCCTGACTTGGTTTAGGACATTTAACAAAAGGTTGGTTGAACCTGGTTTAATATCATGTCAAACCTCCCGCTTCATGATAATGTTAAAACAAATAAAATTTAAAACACTACGTGACAGAAATACAACACAAACACACGCAAGAACACTAATAATAGAGAATTGCACAAACACATAATATAATAGTCGACACAACATGCAAACCACCTATAACAACAAACATACTCCATCAACGACAAACACCATAGGATATATAAAAAAAAAACAGTCACGCTCCTACGTAACTAACATCATGAACATGCAATCTCGAACTTTATACAATTATTGTCACAATATTCATAAAAAATTGTCATTACAATGATGGTATGGAAGGCAATTTTATAATTATTTGGACTTCAACGATAAGATTAAACAGATTATCCAACCGAAACCATAACAGAAACATCAAAAATAAAACAATGAATGTTGGATGTACAAAACACAGAGACACGCAGCATCGCAATGCAATTTCACATTCACTTTAACAGTCATATTCTGGAATATGACAATGATGGTATTGAAAGGCAATTTTATAATAAATTTGACAACAAATGATACGACAAAACATATAATTCAACCGAAATCATAACAAAAACATAAAAAATAGATACATGAATGCTGGATATAAAAAAATAACGAGATACGTCGTATAGCAATGTAAATTAACCCTCGGTATAACAGTCATAACAATTATACATAAATAATAAGCTGATTTCTATACTCAAGATTATATATTAGATTCTAAATAACGATTGAAATTAGTCATGAAACCCTAATCAAATGGCAAAATCAAATGAAAAACACATCAAACGAATGGACAACAACTGTCATATTCCTGACTTGGTACAGGCATTTTCAAATTTCCCTTTACAAGTACAAACTAAATCCTGCAGAAGTTCGGATGACATCTGACCTTCGAGATAGACAGGAACAAGTCATTCTTCTTTTCCAATTCGAACTGAAGAGGAAGAAGAGCTGAACTGAAGAGGCAGTTTTACTATATGGGAAGACATAAAATTTACGTCTGGAGTGAAGTTCTTATTACATATTTTTTAAAAGTAAATTCACAAGGAGGAAGTTTGACAAGGGAGAAATTTTTAATTGTAGCCAATTTTACGCTCAATTTGTTTAGGTCACAATGATCTATTTTTAGTTTTGACTTGAGATCATTCAACCTAACAACAAGATCTCGAGCTGCATCTATACAATCATCAAAGTCACAATCAGAAATGTTTGACAAATCGGTGAAATCATCAGGGTTGTCCTTCAAGACTAAAAAACAGTGACCTATCCCAAACAGGGCCGATTACGTTGTATCGCAGGTATATAGCGGCGCAAATCTTGTGTGCAAGTTATAGTGCCTGTTTGCAACAATAGCTCATGCGTATGATGCATGGAGGGGAAGTAATGAACGCATAAGATCAGAACATCTGTATCTTGTGACTTAATTATTATCCTACCCTTGATTCCTTTCACATCGAACTCTTTGTCTACATGAGTAGCATGTAAAATCATGCGAGTATCTACTTCATCGGGCGTAAAAAAAAATCTTAAAACCTGAATACTCCTTTTGAGCTGATTAAGGGTCCTTGGAAGTACTAGCTAGATTATGACTTCCTCATGTATCTTAGTAACCCTCATGTATCTTAGTAACTATTGAACTTCCATGATGCTGAAAAATCGATTCGCCAAGAAATCTGATTAAGACCTTCTGGTTCTCACTGACTCAAAAACACTTTTTTCCAGTCAGGAATTTGACGACCTTCTATATATCACCTGAAACAATTTTACAGACAAACAAGAACTTGATTCAGTTTTAAAATAACTGCAGTTGTGTCTGCTAGTGTAAGATTTATAGCAAGAATGGTGGTACAACATTTTGTAATCATCAGTACGAAGATGGTCTAGGTCTAAAGCATCATACAATTAACTAAAATCTTTCCCTGCTCCCATAGTCTCGATAAAGCTTGTGTTTGTGCTAATTCTTCGCATTTTAATAAGCAATTCAGTAGAAGAACCCTGACATATAACACACGTATCCCATTGTATTTCATTCCTACTTTGTTTCGGGCTTGATGGGCATGGTTTAACAGGACTGTGAATGTGTGCCATATTCCGGGTCTGAAACGTGACCGAAGGATTTGATTTGTATATTACAATTATAACAACACCATCAATTAAAAAAAACAATTAACGTTATAAAAACCAACAAAAAAATATTTCCAATTACAAAACAACGATCTTTACTGGACGATTCCAAATATACAAATTGTTCTGGTTAATGACCTGATTGGGTAAGCTACAAAACGATTAACGACACGAGAAAAGGCGTGTTTGAATCAAGGCAGAATTATCACTAAATTTGTTTTTTAAATTGATATTTTTTTCTGACCGATTAACATAACACGAAAGATATTTGGCACACACATAAACTATCATGTCTTATTGATGTAATCAGAGTAAAAATCCCGTGAAAGTAACACGCAATAAATTTTATTTCGTTCAAAATGTGGTTAATTTCAGCTAAAAAAAATAGTCTTACTAAAATCATGAAATACCAATACTTTAATTATATAAATCTTTTCAGCTTTCGTAATCTGATAAATTTAATTTTTAAGCTAAATGATAAGTATCATTTGAACAAATAACACAGAAAGCAATAATTTTATTTTCATGTTGAAGATGGCCTGTATGATGAGGTATCTTTGGGTACCGTAAGAAACCAGAAAATTTTGAAAATCGTGACCAAGGGAGCTTACGACGACATTCATGATTGAAAAATATAGCCGTGTGTTATCCGTTAACTTAAACTCGTTAACTAGACGTCTTTTTCGATACTGGGCACCCTACTATTACACCAATGTTCCCAGTTGGAAGGAAGTTGTGCCCATTTCCAAACATTTTTTTCTATATTTTGGTTCATTTATATGTTTTGGCGTTTAGTGTGTTGTCAATATTCTCAAAACTAGTACACAATTTTCTAAGTGTCAGCTGAAGCCCGCCTCTATTTATTGTTATTGACTATTCAGTAACTGCAAGCACTCTAAGAATGGTAATTTGTGTCGTTAGTCTTTACATAAGTTGTTCTGTGTGCTTTTTGCCAAGCTAATAATTCAAGTCATTTCCAACTCCTTTATTAACTATTTTTTCTTTTGTTTTGCGCTTTGCAACACTGTTCCGGGTTGAAAGAAAGTTGGGCGCTCACAAACATTGTTTTTAGTATTTATTTTGATTAATTTAAATGTTTCAGAGTTAAGTGCCATGTCCATTCTCTCCGAACTAGTACACATTTTGATTGAGGGACCAGTTGAAACTCGCCTCCCAGTGCGAGATTTTCGTGTTGTGTCGAAGATCCATTATCGGCCTTGGGCTGTTTTCTGATCTTTGATCTTTCATAAATAGTTTTCATATGATCGACAGATTTTCAATATGTCAACGTATTTAGTAGATATTTTAGGAAAATATTGGCAAACAAAACTTTAAATTGTATTATCTGGTTTCCTGTTTTCGGAGTTATCGAAATAAAAGTTTAGAATTCGACAAAAACAGTACTTTTTTGTTTGAAATTTTGTTAGTTTCCGTATGCGACATTTATATCTTCAAAATGTAAATATTTTTTGACAAATTTATCGGTTTCTCAGTTTCAGATTTAACGATAAATTCAAGGTTTTCTCTCAAAACTAATTTCTGGTCATGTTATTAGACATTTTCCTTATACTATGTATATGATGTTTGTTTTATTCATTTATTTGACAATTGCTTAACTACTCTTTAATCATAATACTCAAAGTATTATCAATTGTACTTTTAAAGTTATGGGTTTATCTATTCTTAATGCTACTTTTATGTGTGTAACATCATTCTCTCAATATTAGGACGTTTGTAAACTAAAAATTGTATAGGACGCACACTACCAACCATTTGTCCTCATTCCACGTTTAAAATTTCACTTTGATACATTTATGGAACGGGATCAATATCTGTATTTATACGTCAGAGCGTACTACATTGGTTACCGGCTTTTTTTCATACACCAAACCAGGCAAAACAGGCTACATATGCCCTTCTTTTTAGAATTCTTTCAAACATTTTTGTATTAGTCAAGCAATTCCAGTCCTTCATCTTTAATCTGATATCTACATTACTAAAATATATGCTACGTAGTTTAAGATTTACACCGTTGCGTAGGATCTATAAATATATTTTGTTTAAATATGTACTAATTCTTTCCCGTATCGTCTTTTTTATTCGGCCCGGATAAGTTTTGTTACATCTTACAATAGCATTAAAACATTTGACTTTGCTACACTTTACACAAATATTCCCCATTCCAAACTAAAAGACAAATTGAAAGAGTTGGTATTGCTTTGTTTCATAAAAAAAGAATTGCCAACGTAGATACAAGTATCTTGTCTTCGGGAGGGATAAATCCTAATTTGTAAAGAATCACTCTGATTCAAACAAAAGATTCTCTTAATCTGACATTATGAAGATGGTTGATTTTTTGATTGACAATAAAAATGAGAATGAAAATGGGGAATGTGTCAACAACCCGGCCATCGAAAAGACAACAGCAGAACATATTTGTAACGTTTAGAGGACGTGTTTTTCACTGGCATTCCTTTGGGAACCAATTGTGTCCCTTTTCTTGCCGACTCGTTCCTTTATTATCATGAGGCTGACTTCATACATGAACTTTTAAGGAAGAAAGATGAGAAGTTAGCAATATCCTTTAGCTCTACTTTCCGCTATATAGACGATGTTCTCTCACTAAATAATTAAAAATGTGGTGACTTTGTAGACACATCTATCCCATCGAACTAGAGATAATATAAAGGGTACAACAGATATAGTAAAGTCTGCCTCATATCTTGAATTACATCTAGATATTGACAAAGAGGGTCGGTTGAAAACTGAAACTTCACATCAAAAGAGATGATTTCAGCTTCCCAATTGTTTTAACTTTCCAATTTCCAACATTTCAGCAGCACCTACATATATCTTAATTGATACGATATTCCCGGGCTTGTGTTTCTTATCATTCTTTTCTTGATAGAGGGTTACTACTCATAAGGAAGCTATTATTAATAGTATTAAACCAAGAGTTCCAAATGGTGAAGTTGAAATCATCCCTTCATAAATTTTACGGACGCCATCACAAATTAGTTGCTCGTTATGGAATATCCGTTTTAAAGAGGATATCGAATATGTTCCTTATGTCAAAACTACCATCCCGATCCCCTTTCACGAATGTGACCTACCGAATTGGACTATTGACCAGATTTGTAGTAATAAGACGAGCAACACGACGGGTGTCACATAATCAACAAGATCTGCTCACACTTCCGGAGCACCTGAGATCACCCCCATTTTTTTTTGTGGGATGTGTGTTGCTAAGTCTTTAGGGTTTTTTATGTTGTCGTGTGTACTATTATTTGTCTGGGTTTTTTTTAACCATGGCGTTGTCAGTTTATTTTCAGTCTATGAGTTTGACTGTCCCTCTGGTATCTTTTGTCCCTGTTTAACCAAATCTATGCAAATTATTTTTGCAAAGAATTCCGCTGAAGCCGGTGCTAAGGGCTGTCATAAATTTGCATTGAGTTGAGCGTTTTATGGCTCTGTATTGGAATCCTTATTGTGACTTTGAGATGAAGAACAGCAATTAAAACGTTGTTCCTTGGCTTTATGTGTGTGATTTTTTTTTCCCCATGTTTGTTCTGATTTTTTGTCATTCATGGATACCCCATATCGTTGTTTTTCTATCGTGTTGAAAAAACAAAAAGCATAAACGATTTCGTTTTTATATATAATATACATCATTCAAAATGATGTTTTTGTGAAACAAAATACCACTACAACGTAATGAGCTTAAAATAGTGGAAGATATTAGCAAGCAAAATCGAGGGAATTGTGCAAATGATGATACAAGCATGAAAATTACCACAAAGCATCATTATCATATACTGTTTAAGAAATAACTGCTGGCCATCCAAAAAAATATTTTTTTCAAGATGGCCACGGCCATTTTCTAAAATGGCTGTTTTCTTCAGTTTGAAAATACTGATTTTTCTGGGAAACTTTTCTTTGACCTTCTTTTGGTAGAAACCAATTATCAGGTTTGGCGGCTACCTTCCTTACATCACATATTTATTAAAAATGAATATTTGATACATCCAGTATTTGCGCATGCGCGAAAATGTTACAAAATTCTTTCAAAAATATTTGAACTATTTACTATATATTTAGTGTTTTTTGGATTTCTAATGATATTATGAATTGGTTTAATAACATTTTCAAGTTATGATACACATATGTTTAACACTTTTGCGCATCTGCAAACTATTTATAATAGACATCAAGACATCAAGAGCGATTTGTATGCACTACCAGGCAATTCTCAGGTATTCGATGGATAAGGCGAAAAAGTGGTGAATCACGGAGAAACATCAATTGTAACTGCAGATCAGCCACTTTTGGAAATGCCTATGCAAATTCATCGGGAATGGCCTGATTTTTACGGAAAAGATAAGTTTACCGTCATGTTAGGTGGATTGCACATTGAAATGATTTGTTATAAAACTATTGGTGATATATTGCGTGATAGGGGATGGACATGTTGTCTTACTGAAGCCAATATTGCAACACCAAGAACTGCAGATTCTTTTTATGTATGTTAAAATGTACCTAGGACTAGACAGGCGCATCAGACAACTGCATGTATTTTGCTTGAACTGTTAATTTCGGACTATGAAAGCTAAACTCAGAATATATAATTATGTCATGACTGTGACGTTCAATGATTTACAAGACTGGTGGAGTCATCTCGACCACAGTTTCATTCCTGGCGTTTAGTTATAAATTAAGTACAGCTATTTGTAAGATCCACCCAGGGGGTGATTCATGTATGTCTCAGAACTGCTTTATTCTTTTATATAATAGGCAGCTAAGATTGAAACAAAGTTTGCAAGCTTTTTTTTTAAATTTTGTTGAACGGTTGCTATGGAAACATGCAGCCATTTTTTTTTAGGAATTAATGATGAAATCAGGCATGAAAATTGGAAAATGTCCACTTTTTGGTTGCAGCAATTTTATGATAAATGACAATTTCAACATATAATTAGGCAGTATTTGAAGTTTATGTTTTGATGTTGAGGATGTGAATTTTTTTTTTGATATAAGGCTAAAATGGTATTTAAAAAGGTGCAAAAATCAGTATTTTGACATTTTCTGAAAATATGTATAATATCATATTTAAATCAAGAAAAATTGACATTGAGCAGACAAGTTCATTATAAACTATGATTGGGGAAGGTCTAAAACGCGGAAGTGGAAAACGCGGAAGTGAAAAATGGGTGTTGATAACTAATATCTCTGGAACCGCTTTAGCTAAATCGATAAATAAAACTGATTCTGAAAGCTATTACAATAGGCTATAAGATAAAATTAAAAAAATATTTATTTAAATATGCTTTTTTACCGAAAAGTTGACCGGAAGTCTTTCTTAGTGTGACTCTGGCAACACATTTTTGAACATTAAAACTTAAATTCACGAAAAATTATTTAACCCGGTCAAAGTCTGTAAATTGATTCTTAAAGATATTTCAATGACAAATAATATGATATAAACAAAAAAATAAATATACTACTATAAAAGGGCAAAAAGTTGACCGGAAGTCAACCTTGTACACAAATGATGAAGTGAAATTTTCAACTTTGAATTACAATTCACAAAAATATAAAAAGCCCGGTCAAAGTCTGTCAATTGATTCTTAAAGACATTAAATGACAAATAATATAATGTAAAGAAAAAAATATATATATTACTATAAAAGGGCAAAAAGTTGACCGGAAGTCACCCTTGTATACAAATATTGAAGTGAAATTTTCAACTTTGAATTAAAATTCACAAAAATATAAAAAGCCCGGTCAAAATCGAGTACACGATTCGAAAAGACAATTTAATAACAAATGATTTGATATAAATAACAATTAAAATTGCAAAAACTTGACTTGTGGCCTAGCTTGTGTTTTAATCTTGACCCCCCTTTTATGGAAAAAAAAAATAATGACTAAAACTAGATATAAAATAATTGCTTTTTTTATTTCATTTAATCAAATTTCAATAGTATATCATTTCTGATATTTCATGTGTTCCATTTAGACATTAACAACCCTCCTCCTTTTTCACCCGGGCTTGGGACCGGCGTTGGCGGAGTTATTGTTTTTTTTTCTTTCTTATTTTGCATAAATATTTATTGATACACTACACTCAGTGGCATTAATTTATCTATTTATTATCTATTATATGTAGGAAAAATAATGTTCAAATTAATTTCAAGAATAGGTATTGTTAACATTTTAAAAATTTATTTCAAATTTATCAAAACTGTAAATTGCTATAAAATTTCAGTTAAACTATCTATATACTTCGCAGAACCAGCTGTTTCCTCTCATATTTTTTTAGCACAAGACCGATGTGTCCAGACTTCACACATTTTACGCGCTGTTTTCCCTTCACAACCTACCATATCCTCTATTGTATCAGGTTTTCCACAGTCACAGTTTATTGTTAATGTGGGTTTTAGTTTTGTCTTTATCGTAGATTTGCGTTAACTGATATTCTAATGAAGTTTACCTATTCTTTAACTATTTGCAATATATTGTTTCCAAATTTTAATGTGAGACCAGGAATATTCTTTTTTCTATTAAATATAATACACACTGTTTTATTGGTAGATAAATTGAATCCCCAAGTATTACACCATTTATAAATACTATTTAAATCATGTTGTATTTTTTTCTGTAAAAAAGAAATACATTTTCCTGATAACCAGATGGCTCCGTCATCTGCAAACTGTGACATTTTACAATTTTTAATACAGTCAGTGAGGTCGTTTACCATAATATTAAAAAGAGTAGGGCTTATGCAGCTACCTTGGGGCGTTCCATTTTGAAGTATATATATTTCTGAGAATGTGTCATTAATTTTGACTTGTATAGTTCGATTAGTAAGATAATCATTAACATAATCAAACATATTTCCTTTAAATCCTAGTTTTATCATTTTTTTTTCAACAAACCATGTTTCCAGAGCATATCAAATGCTTTCTGGAAGTCAATAAATATACCTATAGTAACTATCTTTTTCAAAAAGCTCCTTTGGATGTCATTATCTAATCTAATACACTGTTCTAATGTGCTTCTGCTTTTTCTAAACCCCCTTTAGGTTGGTGCATACAACTTATTCTTTTAAAAATACCATTTCAAGCGATTATTAACTATTTTCTCCATAATTTTATTGAAATTTGAAATCATGGAGATTGGTCTATATGACAAGGGGTCGGAGTGGGGTTTTCCAGGTTTTACATGTGGGATAATAATTGCATGTTTCCATGTTTTGGGTAGTTTCTGTAGAAATCATATTCTATTAAAAAATAATAATATAATACTTAAGGATTTGTTCGACATGTGTTTGAACATATTGTAACTAATTTTATCTTATCCTGATGCACTGTTATTTGTGTCATTAATCGCATCTTTGAGTTCATTTAATGTGAACTCTTCGTTATAGCAGTCTGAGTTATCTTTATAGAATTGTACTAAACTAGTATCATTATTTTGTATTAATACTGCTTTGTGTTTTTTAAATTCTTCGTTATAGTTATTTGTACTGCTTACAGTGCAAAATTTTTGAGCTAATAAATCTGCTTTATCCCTTGTTGTTTTATATATATTACCATTATCTATTAAGGTTTCTATTTCCTTTTTCTCAGTTACCTTTCCTAACATTCTTTTTATATTGTACCACACTTTTGATAATTTTGTATCTGCATTCATTGAATCACAGTATGATTGTAAAATGCGGCGTGGTTAAACATGTTTGCGAGATCTCAAGCCTCCCCCTATACCTCTAGCCAATGTAGAAAAGTAAACGCATAACAATACGCACATTAAAATTCAGTTTAAGAGAAGTGTCTTTTTGTTGTTGGTATGTACAAGTAGCCGGTCATGTCCACTTTGTGTTTATGTTTTATGGGGAGGATTGGAATCCAACTTTGCCACCTTGCCACATGCTGTATGTGTGTGCATTTCCCAAGCCAGGAGCCTGTAATAGTGGTTGTCATTTGTTGTGTTACATTTTAAAAAAAAATTGTCACATTGATTTTTTTGTTCATTTGTGATTTCGGGTCCCTTTGTAGCTGACTATGCAGTATAGGCTTTGCTCATCGTTGAAGGCTGTACAGTGACATATAGCAGTATGGAACCTAAATCCCTGTTCCCTGTGCTTTTCTCCGGATACTTTGTGTGTACTGAAAACAATAGTGGTTTGTGTTGATAAATTATTATATGCTGCACTTCTAATTTTAGATTAACAAATTCAATGATTTTTTAATCATATATTACGTATACTTCTGTTTATCTGACTTATTCTTTATTTTAAGGTACTTATGTAATGTATGCTTGGAAGGAAAAAAAAACAGTTTGCAAATAAACAGTGTATCAAATTTTGATGACAGTAACTTCAACAGCAGTAGCAGATCCAGCCATTTAAAAAAAGGGGGGGGTCTCAACCCAGAGAAAAAAGGGAGGGTTCCAACTATATGCTCCCATTCAAATGCATTGATGGTCCAAAAAAAAGAGGGGTTCCACCCCCGGACCCCCCGCCCCCTTTCCCCCTGGATCCGCCACTGAACAGTGTATCAACTATATTTTCTTTCAAAAAATACAGGTTAATCTTAGGTGAATTTTAAATTAACCTTGATTGTTATAACCCTCTCCCCTTTTTGTGGAAAAAATTTGGCTGCTTATATAGGGAATCACTGAAGTGTGACTGGAGCGCCCCACTTTATGTCAGTCAGGGGCCCCCCCCCCTTACAAAAAGTTCTGGATCCGCCACTGAGTTTAGAACTGTATAGTTTACCTTAATAAATGACCTGGTTAAGTGAAGAAATTTCTAAAAGTGACCATTTGATCTTTAAGGAAAACCTTTCTGGAGCCCTTTTTTCTGTCATACATACCATATAATATTTTTCGACTTTCATGTATTTTTTTTTTATCATTTCTGTTTATATAAAAAAAAAGAAGATGTGGTATAATTGCCAAAAAATTGAAACAACTCTTCACAAGAGACCAAAATGACACAGAAACTAACAACTATAGGTTATCATACGGCAAAGCCCATGCCGCATAGTCAGCTATGAAAGGTCCCGAAATGACAATGTAAATCAATTCAAACAAAAAAAACTATTTATTTACAAAAAGTGAACGAAAAACAAATATGTAACACATAAACAGACGACAACCACTGAATTACAGGCTCCTGACTTGGGACAGGCACATACATAGAGAATGTGGCGGGGTTAAATATGTTAGCAGGATCCCAACTACATGTATATATAAATTAATCCTCAAGAAAATCTTTATATAGATAAATTAGTAATGATAAAGAATTTGACATATTGTGTAGACACCTATAACTACTAGTATTGTTGAAATCTGTATATTGCCTGCTAAATGTCATTAGTTTTTTTTTCGTTTGATTGCTGTGTTATTGACGTATAACCTACATCTACAGTTTTAGTTCCATTGTGGTGTACTTTCAAAAAGGTGTATGAAAAATCATAACTTAATATAGATGTTACAGTATTACTTTTCTTCCCCTAGGTAATATGCTTAGAGAAAGATGAACCAAAGAGAAATGTACCTCAATTTAGAAAGTTAAATAAACAGAAAAAAAGGTTTCACTTTCAAATCTTAAACTCTCCCCATTTTTTTCCATTTTTTGTTCAATAAATTGTTTATATTTATTGACGGGAGTTCCCTTTTAATTTGTATACGTTTTAGGTCACGGATAAATGTGATTTAATTCATAAACCAGATGCTCCGCAGGGCGCAGCTTTATACGACCGCAGTGTTCGAATCCTGAACATTGGAGCAAGTATGGACACAACATTCAAGCTTGATACAGCTCTGAATTTGGATTGTGGTTAGATAGTTGACACAACACAGGTGTCTGACACATAATGAGTGTGGTCTCAGAACTTAAACTTTAAAACTGTACATTTTAAATTGGACATTACCTATTATGGTCCAATATCCAAAATCTAAGTACATGGTTAGATTCAGCATATCAAAGAACCCCAAGAATTCAATTTTTGATGAAATAAAAAAAAAATCAATTTTGGACCCTTTAGACCTCAATGTGGACCAATTTGACAACCAGGCCCAAACATGAAAAATCTAAATACATGGTTAGATTAAGCATATATGACAGAACCCCATATATACAATTTTTGTTGAAATCAAACAAAGTTTAATTTTGGACCCCAATTTGGACCAACTTGAAAACTGGGCCTATATTCAAAAATCTAAATGCATGCTTAGATTCAGCATATCAAAGAACCCCAAGGATTCAATTATTGTTGAAATCAAACAAAGGTTAATTTTGGACCACGATTTGGACCAACTTGAAAACTGGGTACATAATAAAAAATCTAAGTACATGTTTAGAGTCAGCATATCAAAGAACCCCAAGGATTCAATTTTTGTTGAAATCAATCAAAGTTTAATTTTGCACCCCGATTTGGACCAACTTGAAAACTGGGCCCATAATAAAAAATCTAAGTACATGTTTAGATTCAGCATAACAAAGAACCCTAAGAATTCATTTTTTGTTGAAATTAAACAACAAAGTTTAATTTTGGACCCCGATTTGGACTAACTTGAAAAGTGGGCCAATAATCAAAAACCTAAGTACAAAAAAAGTCATGTTTAGATTCAGCATATCAAAGAACCCCAATTATTCAATTTTTGATGAAATCAAACTTAGTTTAATTTTGGACTCTTTGGACCTTAATGTAGACCAATTTTAAAACGGGACCAAAAATTAAGAATCTACATACACAGTTAAATTCGGAATATCAAAGAGCCCAAATTATTCAATTTTTGATGAAATCAAACAAAGTTTAATTTTGCACCCTTTAGGCCCCTTATTCCTAAACTGTTGGGACCCAAAACTCCCAAAATCAATACCAACCTACCTTTTATGGTCATTAACCTTGTGTTTAAATTTCATAGATTTCTATTTACTTATACTAAAGTTATGGTGCAAAAACCAAGAAAAATGCTTATTTGGGCCCCTTTTTGGCTTCTAATTCCTAAACTGTTGGGACCTCAACTCCCAAAATCAATTCCAACCTTCATTTTGTGTTCATAAACCTTGTGTATAAATGTCATTGATTTCCATATACTTATACTAATGTTATTATGCGAAAACCAAGAATAATGCATATTTGGGCCCTTTGTTGCCCCCTAATTCCTAACCTGTTGGGACCAAAACTCCCAAAACCAATCCCAAATTTTTTTTTGTGGTCCTAAACCTTTTGTCAAAATTTCATAGATTTCTATTTACTAAAAAAACTAAAGTTATAGTGCGAAAACCAAGAAAATGCTTATTTGGGCCCTTTTTGGCCCCTAATTGGCCCCTGATTCCTAAACTGTTCAGACTAAAACTCCCAAGATCAATCATAACCTTCCTTTTATGGTCATAAACCTTGTTTTAAAATTTCATAAATTTCTATTTACTCATACTTAAGTTATAGTGCGAAAACTAAATGTCTTCGGACGGCGACGACGCCAACATGATACCAATATACGACCAAAACATTTTCAATTTTTGCGGTTGTTTAAAAAGGGGGAATATTCCGGTTTTCAGACATTGATTTGAGCAGTTATGAAACTTTGGTGACGGGTTTATATCTATCAACATAACCTCCCTTTAGTTTTTCATGAATTTTTGATATGACACTGAGAAGTTATAAAACTTTTGTTATTCTTTGAAAAAGTGACGGGCGTAACATGCCCTCATGGCGCAGCTGTTAATTTTTACTTTATGGAATTACACCCCTTTCAAAGTCTAGGATCAGTTAAGAGTACATTTGAACTTTGCATTATATCTGAGGTAGTTAATGATTATTATGTTCACCTTAGCTGTGCATGATCCTGATCTATGAAAGATTCAAACAATAACTACCCAACCTCCACTCCTCCCCCAAAATGCAACAGTGTATATATTTTAATTTGTTCGGTCTTCTCAATGAGCAAAGACAGTCACGACAAAACTGAGAGTGATACAAAGCAAAGCATGCAGTTATATTCCCATTAGAAAAATGAACATTATTAACATAATTATATGTAATTTTTTACATAAACTATATTATATATCATTTGATTGACTGTTATGGGTGATATTTTTTACCATGGCAACTGTTGTAATAATACTTAACGATTGTAGTTTAGAGCTTATATATGCATGTCTTTTCATAAAGGTTTGGAAACAATTGAGAACATTGATGAGTCTATACTGCAGAATTCAACAAATAATAACTCTGTTTCCAAGGAGAAAATACGTTAACATGGTTATAAAATTCAAGAGAGCCCCACGCAATGTTTTATTTATTTTGGTCATGTAGTATTCAAACTGTGTTACCTCAATGCTAGCTATGATTTACATATTTTCTATTTTTGGAAAAACACACGAGAAAATTTGATCATTTCACATCACTTCATGATTCCGAAAAAAATGAATGTTTTTAAGTATTTAAATATTTTTTTCTAAAAGTCGGGGTTGAACTGCAATACAAACTTAGCTCTGAAGATAAAACCAAGTTATATATGAAATTTCTGGAGAAAAAAAATGATTCTATTCATAATCATTATTCTATTCATAATCAGGCTCTCCGACCAAACGTTATCTTTTCTAGAATCTACATGTATGAATTTTTTTTTAAATAAAACCTACCCCCCTTTTTTTCCTAACCTTCGGTTCTAACCCCAATGTTTCATTATATATTACATTTGTCGAACCTTCTGAAAAGAACAGACAAGACTGTGAGTGAAGCAAATTTTGATTATAAACACCGTCTATATATAATATATGTACTTTTTTACATAAATTTCTATTGATACATTTTAAAATTTTAAGTCAGCAACTTTTAACGATGGTAATTTAGAGTTAGCTTATGCTTAAATGTATTTTTGTTTATCAGTTATGAAACAATTCAGTACATTTAAGCTCTAAAACTGCAATATTCTGCAAATAATAACTCCGTTTCCAAGGGAAAAATCGGTTGCTATGGTGATAAAACTAAAGAAAGTCCCAAGCTTTTTTCTATTTAATTTGGTAAAGTAGTATCAAAACTTCATAACTAAAGTGCTAACTATGCTATACACAGTTGCTCTTTTCTGAAAAACACCATAGAAAATTTGATAATTTCGCAAAAATCCCAAATTCAGAAAAGTTGAAAATATGCATATTTTGGCAAATATTTTCAAAAAATTTACAAATTTGGTGTACATGCAATCTTAACTAAAATGATGCTAAAACCAAGTTGTATCAATGTTACATATGAAAATTAATGAAAAATGCTCGATTCTATTCCTGAATTTTGAAAGATTTTACTATGCTTCACAAAAAATAGAGTAAAATTGAGAATGGAAATGGGGAATGTGCCAAAGAGACAACAACCCGACCATAGAAAAAAACAACAGAAGAAGGTCACCAACAGGTTTCAATGTAGCGAGAAATTCCAGCACCAGGAGGCGTCCTTCAGCTGGCCCCTAAACAAATATATACTAGTTCAGTGATAATGAACGCCATACTAATTTCCAAATTGTACACAAGAAACTAAAATTAAAATAACACAAGACTAACAAAGGTCAGAGGCTCCTGACTTGGGACAGGCGCAAAAATGCGGCGGGGTTAAACATGTTTGTGAAATCCCAACCCTTCCCCTATACCTCTAGCCAATGTAGAAAAGTAAACGCATAACAATATGCACATTAAAATTCAGTTCAAGAGAAGTCCGAGTTTGATGTCAGAAGATGTAACTAAAGAAAATAAACAAAATGACAATAATACATAAATAACAACAGACTACTAGCAGTTAACTGACATGCCAGCTCCAGACTTCAATTAAACTGACTGAAAGATTATGATTTCATCATATGAACATCAGGCACAATCCTTCCCGTTAGGGGTTTAGTATCATACCATCATAACATATATGAGAAGAACATAACCCGTGTCATGCCAACAACTGGTTTTTGAATAAATGTGTTTAGTTCCGATGCAAAGACCATATAAGTGAATCAATATTAACGCAAAAATAACCATAGCAACCACTCGAATTTTCCACTCATATTTATTTTTTGAGCAGTATTTAGTACTGCTTCTTCTAGACCATTTATATATTAAATCTGAAACCCTCATAAATCACATGTATATGGTTCTTACAAAGAGCTGTACTTTTTAAAAAAAAGTACTTCTTCTGATTTTGGTATTATGCTCATTTCATGAGTGAGATTTCCGAGGAGATTTCATACTTTACAAACAGTCCATATAAAGCATGATAGTGTATTGTTTTAGGTGTTGATCGTGTAAATTATGCTCGATCGTTACAGACCCATCTCCAAGATATGACTTCCCTTCCCGAACATTACCCACAGGTGGCAATGGAATTTGAAAATGATAATTTCACTGTACGTAAGACAGGCACATTTTTTTCTTATAACACAATTGATCAGGCACAAAAGCAGAATAATGCAATTGTTGAGGGCGATGTTGGTGCTATATGATTGACCGAAGATCCCATTTAGACAAATGAATAGTAGCTGGACCAGGAGTCAGTATTCTAGAAGATGAATTTGAAAGATCTTGTGGTTTGGGTAATTTTATAACAGATGAACGACAAAAAAAATGTCTTTAAACAGCTTTGAAGGCTTTGCAAAGTGATGAACGAGTTTGGAAATTCATTTCTAGAAGAGTCGTCAGATTTGTAAAAAATATACTCCATTTGGAAGAGGTCAGCTTGGCTAACAATGGAAGATTTTTCAGATATAAAGGACGTTTTGTTTTGCTTAAGTATGAAGCGAGGCACGATGTGAACTGTTTGACAGGAAGCAGCGGTATTGGGATGCAATTCCGCCTACAAGAGGTTCTTTTCCTGAGCACATCAAAAGAGAAATAAATCAAGGAGGAGTTGTTTGGGCTCAGCCTGATTCATGTATTCGACAGGTGCATGTACCAAGTCATGAACACATGTTGGATGAAAGAAAGAATCAATGACAGTTGGAAACCTAAATGGACTTCTGTGACTGCCGTTGCATCCTCGTGTCAGGAACTTTTGAAATGCGGAGGCAAAAATCCAGCTGTGTTGGTAACTGTAGATGCTACCGTTCTGGCTTTCCTTTTACGGGTTGTTGTATAGGCAAATAATTATAAGATAAGTAACCTGTCTTTCTTACAAAACTATGCATTTAAATTTAACAAAGAGTGTTATCACTTGTTAAATTGATGGAAATCATAAAAATATTTTCTACGTATTTGTTAAATAAGTAGGAGGAAGACATGTTGACAATAACAAGATAATTATTAACCTTCTATACAGGAGAGTATCATAATACATAACAATAATGTCCGGATCGTATCCGGTTAAGATTTGTCAATATTACGGTATGTGACATCCCCCTTTTTCTAAAAGATGAAATAAAAATGAAATGATTTAATGAATAAATGAATTTGAGTATTACAAATGTATTACCCAGTTAAAATTAATACTGAATGATTTTGACTAGAAATTAATACTGACTTGGTTTTGACTAGAAATTAATACTGACTTGGTTTTGACTAGAAATTAATACTGACTTGGTTTTGACTAGAAATTAATACTGACTAGATTAATGTCTCTTTTCCAATTTAACTTTAAAGTCTATATATTGTCTTTTCTGATAACTAACTAAAACTAGCTAAATGCTTTCTAAAATCTACTTGACAGTTCAACAAAATTATTTTACATAGTCATTTAATTTGGTTGGCACTTTGACTGTTCTTCCAGATCTTGTCACGGGTGACTTAGATGGTTCAATACTTTCATTTTCCTCGGACGCAACGGTTATACTGCGGTCTAATGTTTGTGAAGTGTTACAGACAGTTGAAGTTTTGCGGACGGTTGAATTGTGATTGTTCTTGAAATGTTCATTATCAACTGTGTTTCCATTTTAAGCTGTTGGTCTTATATACCTACGGTTTCTTCTGTAACGCCTGCCATCTGATGTTTGTACTGCATAGGAGCGAGGAGTGTGGTGTTTTTTAATTATTTTCCCTGCTTTCCATTTTCCATATGTGTACATTACAATAGAGTCTCCTTGTTTTAGCTGTTTCAATTCAGGTCCACAATGTTTATCATAGTTGTTTTTAGCTTTCCTTTGGCGAATTTCGAGTTTTTGGATAATTTCACTGTTGTTGACGTTTTGTGGCATCAATAGCGGTAATGAAATAGGTAGTGATGTTTTTAATCTCCTATTTAGGAACAATTGTGCTGGCGAAAGATCAATGTCCAACGTTGTGTTTCGATAGTCTAATAGAGCTTTGTGTGGATCCTTCGATTTCATAATTAGCTTCTTGATGGTTTGAACACTTCTTTCTGCTTGTCCATTCGACTGAGCATAGTGTGGGCTGCTCGTGGTATGTTTAATTCCATATTCGGTAGCAAATCTTTTGAATTCTAATGAAGAAAACTGAGGACCATTGTCAGACACTAATTCGTCAATATATCCAAATCTTGACATTAGTCCTTTTAAGTAATCAATGGTGTTTTTGCTAGTTTCATTGTCTAGTTTCATAACTTCTGGCCACTTTGGGTAGTAGTCTACTACTAATAGATACTGTTGTTTTTGGTATTCAAATAAGTCGGTAGCAACTTTTGACCAGGGTCTTTCAGGTATTTCAGGCATTAACATCGGTTCCTTTGCGTTTAGAGACTGATGTTGAGCGCAAAGTCCACATGTTTTAACTTTGTTCTCGATGTATTGTCCCATGCCGATCCAGAATAGTACATCACGTGCACGGCTTTTGCACTTTACGATTCCAAGATGTGATTCGTGTACTTTGTCCAACATTTCATTTCGTAGCGCTTTTGGTACAATAGTTTTATTTGACTTGTACAATAGTCCATCGATGACTGAAAGTTCATCACGGTAAGTCCAATATAGCCTCAAAGAGTGTATAAGTTCAGATTTTTCATTTGGCCATCCATTTAATATGACATCTTGTAATTCCTGAAGGTGTTCATCATTTGCAGTTTCCTTCTGAAATTTAGCATACATTTCTGGTGCAATTGGCAAGTATGATATCAAATGAATGTCATTCACGTGTAAGTCAGGTACTAATACTAATACTTCCTTTGTTTCTTTTAGGAACGATCTACTGAGATGATCTGCTAGATACATCTCTTTGCCTGGTTTATAGTCAACTTTAAGATCATACTTTTCTAATGCTATTAAAAGTCTCTGTAATCTAGGCGGTGTTTGTTGAAGCGGTTTCAGGAAGATTGAATGGAGCGGTTTATGGTCTGTCTGTCTCTATTTGAACTCGGCGACCATATACGTACTCATGGAATTTATTACATCCATAAACAATTGCAAGAGTTTCTTTCTCGATCTGTGGATATCGTTGTTGTGTTGAGTAAGAGCACGTGAGGCATACGCAACTGGTTTCTGATTTTGTATCAGTACAGCTCCAAGTCCTTTTAAACTAGCATCAATACTGAGTGTAAGCGGTTTGTTCGGACTGTAGTATTGAAGCAGAGGTGCATTTGTTGCCATTTCTTTCAACTTCTGAAAACTAGATTCTTGTTTTTCATCCCAGTGTCATGCTGTGTTTTTCTCTAAGAGTGTTCTTAACGGTGAACTGACTGTTGACATGTTTGGAATAAACTTGCCAAGATACTGAATAAAACCCATGAAGGTTTGCAAATCCTTGACGCATTCCGGTTTTGACATTTTATTGACCGCACGGATTTTTTCTGGGTCTGGTTTCACGCCTTCACTTGTCAGACGGTGTCCAACGTATGTTACTTCCGGTTTGCTGATTTCGCATTTTCCGGCACTGAGTTTCAAGTTGTATTCTCGCGCTCTGTCTAGACGCATATCATGTATTTTTGGTCTGATCCCCAAATAAGAATGTCGTCGATAATCGCTTCTGCTCCTTCTATGTCAGATACCATTTCAGACACAATTTTCTGGAATACTTCCGATGCTGAATTTATTCCAAAAGGTAAGTGTGCAAATCTATAACGTCCAAATGGTGTATTAAATGTGCATAGCTTTGAGCTAGGTTCGTATAGTTGAATATGCCAAAATCCACTGGTGGCATCCAGTTAACTAAAGACTTTAGCGTTCGGCATTTGCTAGATAACTTCTTCTACGGTTTTTAACGGATAATGTTCACGTAAAATTGCCTTGTTCAGATCACGTGGATCAATGCATATTCGAATTTTGCCGTTTGGTTTAATGACAGTAACCATTGAGTTGACCCATTGTGTAGGTTCTTGCTGTTTGAAGATTACACCAATGTCCTCCATACGATCAAGTTCAGCTTTGACTTTGTCTTTGATAGCTATGGGTATCTTACGCGGTGCGTGTACAACTGGTGCTACAGTTTTGTTAATACGTATCTTATGTGTTCCTGGTAGACATCCTATATAGCTAGGCCTGTGAATAAATTTCCATATTGGTGTTCCATATTTTCTGGTAAAAATTGTTTTGACGTTTCGTGCAGATTGCTTGTTTGAGTGATTGAATGTATGCGCTTTAGGAGTTTCATCGCTTCGCATGTTTGTGCACCTATTACAGATTGTGCATTACGGTCTACAATGTGAAATTTCACGGCGTGATCTCGGTATTTATAACTACACCTAAGATTAATAACTCCAACAGTGTCAATGATGTGTCTTGAGTATGAACGGAGTGGCGATACTTGTTTAGTGATGATAGGATGCGAACAAATGGTTTTCAGTTTGTTTAGGGAAAGTACGCTGCACTTTGCACCTGTGTCTAGCTGAAAGTTAACTGATACGTCGTTGACGTTGATTGTTTCGGTCCATTCGTCGGTATTTAATTCTTGATTATCAATTGTTGCTACAAAAAGTTCATGGTCATCAGATTCACTGCATATGTCTAAAGTGTGCATTTTCTTTGATGATTTGTTTGCTGACAGACAGACGGACGCAAAGTGGTTGTATTTATGGCATTTGTTGCACTGTTTCCCGAATGCAGGACATTTTCTACGCTCATGTTTACCTCCACAGTTTTTACATTTGTTTGTGAAATTGAGTGATTGCCCCTTGTTATTTTGAGGTGGTCCCCTTTGTGGTGTGTATTGCTTGGCATACTTTTTACCTGATGATTTTAATCCTTGTTTGTTTAACATGTTAATTGTTTTATCTTCGCTTTCCATAGTTTTAAGTTGAGCCTTTAAAAGTTCATAAGTTCTAGCGAAATTTACAGCCTTTTCTAACGAGAGTTCGGACCCTTCAATAATACATTTCTCCCGAACTTTGTGGTCTTTAGTTCCAAAAACAATGTCATCACGTACCATTTCCTCCGGCGTCGCATATCCACAATCTTTTACCAATAATTTGAGGTCTGTGAGATATTCTTCGAAAGTGTCAATTTCTTTTTGTACACGGCTTAAAAATTTGTATCGTGAATAAATCTTGTTCGATTTAGGGCGTACATGTTTTTCAAAGTTCTGATAGTGCACATCAAGTTTCTTTTTATCGTCCTTCGAAAGATCCCAGGTGGAATATATGTCCCTGTCTTTGTTGCCGATCCATATCATTAGATAGTTACATTTTTGTGCTTCAGCCGTTTTGGCTAGAGGTCCCGCGAACCAGAATTCTGTATGTTGTTGGGAAGATTTCCAAGCGGTCACTAGGTCTGTCGCTTCCCAGTCCATTTTGGGGTGAGATCCTGATAGTGCATCCATGATTATGATAATTTAGGTAGCTGGATTGTTCATGCAACTTTTAAGATTGCTTCTATCTACGGATGGCTTATTTTCATTATGATGGGCGATGGTTCAGTCTGACACCATGTTAAATAAGTAGGAGGAAGACATGTTGACAATAATAAGATATTTGTTAACCTTCTATACAGGAGAGTATCAGAATACATAACAATAATGTCCGGATCCTATCCGGTTAAGATATGTCAATATTACGGTATGTGACAGTGTTTGCCTCCATTTTGGAACTGGAAACCACTATTTTTCTTCGTTTATGTGTTGTTTTGTCGTGCAAAGGAACTGTTTTTAACGTTTTATCATAACTTATATAGGATTATACCTATAACATATCTTTCAAGGATTTACATCCCTTGTGAAGTTGCTTGAAGTATAAAAATTGATTTTTTTGACATTTTTCCTGGCTTTTTGAAACCGGAAGTCATCTTTAGTTTCATTAATGTATTGTCTTGTCGTAATTAAGGAACTGTCATTTACTTTTTATCAAATCTAACATTCGATTTTACATATAACACACCTTTCAAAGGATTAACGAATTATTGCCAACTTGTAATGACGCGGCCATTTTCAAAATGAGTGGTGGCTGAAAACTTGATTTTTTTGTCTGGCCAGCAGTGGATTTTTTTATAAGTATCATTTAGTCAACCTTTATACCAAATTTCATGCTTGTATCACGATTTGCACAATTATGTCCATAATATCTCCCACTAAAAATGCATGTTTAAGTAATAATTTTTGAAGATCGTGTGCCATTTTTCATGTTGGAATCCTCTACCTAATCACTTTACACCTAATAACTTAAAATCAATCACCTGTCAATAGCTGTCATAAAACTATTAAGGTTCAAGGTAAAGGGGAAAAGTAACAGGAAAAAAGGTTACAGTTAAAAAAAGTCACAAATCTGATAAATGTAGGGAAAAAGTCAATCGCCCAAAACACAATAAGATTTTATTAGCTCATCATGTCAATAATGTAAAGGTATCCTTTACTGTCAGCTGGAATATTACTTGTTTTCTGTATATTGTGCGGATGATTCGCAGGAAGTAAGCTCAATGCTTCATTTTCCCATGTCTTAAGACATGCGGTTCCCATGGTGAAGGCATAGTAAGCTTTCTTATTGGAATAGTTTGGGGGATATGACCAAAATCTGTCATCAACAGGTTGTATGGTTACACCAACACGGTATCGGCATGGGTTCTTTTTAAGCTTGTCCATTAATTTCATTTTTAAAACCGGAGTTGAGGTCATCTTTGAGGCTCCTCCTGCCATTGGAGCTGTGTTCCAATTCGCCATCAAGTCTGAAACAGAAAGATAAAACATACATGTAACAAAACATCAAACACAAAACAAAAAAATGGCGCAACTTGATACGATGGAAGATGTCAAACCATGAACAGTAGGCGCAACAGTGGACACAACATTCAAGCTTGATACAGCTCTGCATTTTTATTGTAGGTTTCTAGCACAGACTAAATGTGGTCTATTCATCAGATCAAAGAACATTCAAGTATTAAATTTTTGATGAATTTAAACAGATTTTAATGTAGGACCGACCCTTTGGACCTCAATGTTGAACTATTTAAAAACGGAGCCAAACCATATGTTCCAAAACCAGAACAATAGTTGTAAAACAAAAATGGGATTCAAACCCACGGAACATCACTTGGATCTGCCACCGACTATTGATCACTGATGAAACGTGTATATAAAATAAATAAGCATTCAAACAGTTTCATTTATTATCACTTACTTCTAAAGACGAATGTTTAGCTTTAGATATTTCTGATTTAAAAACATATCGCATCCGATTATCAACCAATTGTGACGAGATGTCTTCCCTTAGAACATGTGGTAGATACTTAGTCAGCCGTAAGCGGTTGGGCTAGGGAAGTACTTCTTTGTAAAACAGAGGAAACGGGTTTGAGTCCCAATGGAGACAAAGATGATATTGTATGTAGAATCATGCTCTCCAGTTACATTGGCGCCAAACTTAAAAAATCATGGTGGTTACAGAGGAATTCTAGCTAGGGTATGTTTGTGTGAGAGTCATAATGGTATGATGACTCTTGGGGTGGGGGAAGTGTGGCGGGATTGCTTCCTAGAGAACATGTTGTATATTAAAGTCAATTAGCCATAAGCGAAGTACTTCTTTAGCTCAGTCAGTTTGGATTCTGTGAACTAATTTGCATACAAAACTGAGATTTTGTCACAAAATTCAATTTTGTGTTTATTTTTGTGTAGACAAAATTGAGTTTTGTTAAAAAGAAGTGAAAAATTAACACAAACGTAAATTTTGTCTACACAAAAATAAACACAAATTGAATTTTGTAATTACAAAATTCATTTTTGTAGACAAAATTCTTTTTTATCATGAGAAAGTTCAATTTTGTGTTCATTTTTGTGTTGACAAAATTGACTTTTGTGACACAAAAATGAATTTTGTAGTGACAAAATTCATTTTTGCCATAACAAAATTCATTTTTGTCATTGTGGGTTTTTTTTCACTTCTGTCTAACAAATTAAACTCAAATTTGTCTACTCAAAAAAAAATGTTAAAACAAATTTTATATAGGATGTTAATACAATCAACATGTTAATTGCGTACACATTTTTGTGTTTTAATTTCCATACCAGGTAACAAAAGTCAATTTTATATGCAAATAAGTTTATATTTGCATATTTTTCATGACAAAAGTGAGTTGTGTCTACAAAAATGAATTTTGTCTACAAAAATGAATTTTGTCATCACAAAATTGAAATTCTCATAAAAAAGTCTGTATCACATAGTTTTGTAAGACAAAAATGATTTTGTTATGACAGAATTGAATTTTGCGTACACACACAAAATTGATTTTGATTGCAAAAATTTCAAGTCCCAATCGGCGCCCCGTATTAGCTACACTATATTATTATATTATCATTGGATATAAATTCAGAAAAAAAATGTCCATCCAATAATATAATAAAAAGAAAGCAGAGGCGAATTACAAAAGGGGTGAGTCCCCTTAAAGTGTAAAATAAAAGTGGTTGATTAAAAAAGGAATCACTAAGTTGAAGCATGACTGGAGCACCCCCTCTTACTGCTGCCCACTATTGACAGTCAGTGCCCCCCCCCCCTTTATAAAAATTTCTGAATGCACCTCTGTTTCCTATATGTAGCTTAAAGTTAATAATGTTATACAGATTTTATTTTCTAAAAAAAAAGGGTTTGGTTTGAAAGTTGTTGAATTGGTGATTTCCTTTTGCAGAACCTCAATGTAAAATTTACGTCAAACAATGATACTATTTGCAGAGGCTTCACATAGAAACACGAAGGTGTTTCTGGACCTGGATTTAGGTTTATGTGGTTTAATATACCATATACCATATATTTGCGTAAAAAATAATAAATTCGTGCATAGAGGACTAAGTTTAAGATATATACAAGCATTGGTTCAAGAATTGGATAAACATTATTTTTCACCACTCACTCGTTTCATATGACTTAAACAAAACTACACGACGTAAAAACTGTAAAACTTAATATTTTATATCAAATCAAATGTAGCTATACATGTATAATAATGTTTTAAAATGACAGTGCTTCGTAGGCCTATAAGGCTGGCTGAAAATAACAATAAAATTGAGAATGGAAATGGGGAATGTGTCAAAGAGACAACAACCCGACCATAGAGAAGACAACAGCAGAAGGTCACCAACAGGTCTTCAGTGCAGCGAGAAATTCCCGCACCCGCATGCAGGCGTCCTTCAGCAACTAAAATCAAAAATAAAACAAGACTAACAAAGGCCAGAGACTCCTGACTTGGGACAGACGCAAAAATGCGGCGGGGTTAAACATTCGTATACTTAGAAACACCAACAATAGTGAATTTCAAACCAGAAAAAATCTCTTTATTGAAAAACTGTTAGTAAGAGGTAATAAACGGAAATTGGAAGAACAAATTCTATCAAAAATCAAATTCCAAGACAGACAATTTAAATTAAAGAAAAAGAACAAAGTTGAAAATAAATACAATGTATCATTCATTACAAATTATCACCCTCAAACAGAAAAACTTCAAAAAGTATTCAGGAAATACTGGCATCTTATAAAAACGGATTCTACAATAGGTGCTAGATTCCATAAAAACCTATCAATAGGTTTCAAAAGAAACAGAAACATTGGTGAATTAGTTAAACGAGCTATAAAATAATTTATCTAAACCTCACAGTTCCTACTAAACATTTCACTGTGCGGAACTAATTAATGACCATCATGTAAACAACACATGTAAACTGATATTCTTCTGAGGACAAATTCGTACTCTGAAACGCTTAATTAATTAATTCAACATTGGTTGAAAAAGTTAAGAAAAAGAAAAAACAAATCAAAAAGTGGAATTGTTAAAAACACAATTCAGAAACTGTTTAAAATATTTAAAAGAAAATAAAAAAAAAGAAATAAATAAATTAAAGTAAAATAGTAATAAAAAAGAAATAAATTAAAAATCAAAACTAAACAAACCAAAACAAAACAAAAACAATAGGGGTGGTCTCTGATGAAGGTTTCCCTGGAATAAAAACATTTCCGAAATAACCCGAAACATTGCGTACATAGCACAGTATCAATGTAACTTAAAGGCCAGAGATATGATTCGCTCCTAAATGGGTGGATATTGGATCAATTTCTTTGAAATTATGTCTAGATCAATTTCTATGAAATTATGGTTTAGTGTGTGGGGATCGCGACCGTTTACAAGATACAAGCACATTTTCAAATTGAAGGGGGTAGTAGACCCACAGAGACTCCCATATATTTTATTGGATTTGTTCTATTGTCCTGTTAGCGTTACTGCAGACCGTGTGTGTCATCACTTACTGTTTTACAGTAATTGTCATTTGACAATTGAAAATAATAAAATCCCATAGGGTTCTTCTTCTTCTGTGGGCTTTTTAAGGACGGCTTTCCTACTGGAAATTGCGCCCTATATGTTCCTAATGTTTTTTTTTCAAAAAAAAAAAAAAAAAAAAGAATTTACTTAATGTTTTTTTTTTTTATGACTTTTGTTGTGAGTTTGACAAGAACCTAGTGTGTCGCTCATTTGTTGTTTTTAATCAGGTGTTACGTATTTGCTTATGAAATATACGACTTAAGTTTTGATCAGTTGCCCCAGCCAGTGGTCCCGTTAGAATCGTGTAGACGCACTATCCCACGGAGGTACTAACCATGGTAGTGTAGGTTAATTGCAAACTGGAACCAGACATTGACCTGTTCTCTGTCTGGTGATCAGTCAGGCAGAGGACATGCCACTGTCTAGATCCCGAAATGCAAAAAACTGTTTCATGATATACCCCCCTCCCCCCCCCCAAAAAAAAAAGGCAAATTGTATATATAGACGAGTTGTATATATATATATATATATATATATATATATATATATATATATATATATATATATATATATATATATATATAAAGAAAAATAAATTAACTTATTTCTATAATAAAATACGGGACTTTATACTTTTATATTAATTTACTAGGATGCTCAAGGATTCCAGTTTGAATTGTACTTGCTTGTTTTTCCCGTAAGTACATTTGATGTACTTGAGCTGACGCCATTGTTAAACAAGCTACATACACGACAATCTGGTTAAATATTTAACTTAATTTCATACCCTGTATATCACGACTACCATGTCAGGGGGTGACCACTGGTTGGCACCGCTAATCTACTTGTCTATATGTTGTGTCGATGACTTAACATGAATTAATACTTGAATATTAAAAAAAAAGTGTAATAAATTTAGCAGCTTAAATATGAAAATGAATGTATTGAAAATTAATTCTGTAGCTACGTAAGTAGTGAATTCTTAATCGAGGTCGAGTTGAAAAATTAAAGATATCGCTCTCTTGGTGAGTACTGTTCCTTATCTTAGGCAAAGAGTTTCTTTGGTGTATTTCTTTTTATATAGTGAAGGTAGCTATCCTGGTGTTTTGATGTAGGTGAATATAGCATGATATGTCTTTAACTATTAAAAGTATTCATTAACAAATTTAACAATTTTTTTTTTTTTTTTTCCTGGGGCAGAAAATGAATTCTCCCTAATATAGGTAGACCCCTATTTTTTATATGAATTATATGTAAAAGGTAAAACAAAATACAGCATTTGAATTTAGTTCAGATAAAAACTGATAAAATTTAAAAAAAAAAATTGCTACGTATTGTTGACATAATGTAGTCTTTTCGTACTCAGCACATATTCATAAATGGGAGCAAAATTATAACCTTTTAGTAAATTTTTAAGTGAAAAATCAGTAACATTTAACTTTTTTAGTTTTTCAAATAAAATTTTCCTTTCTAAATTTAATAATTTACAATTTAACATATAATGCTCTACACTTTCGATCTGGTTGCAGTTTATACATAGATTTGAGGTAACTACTCCAATTTTATTCAGGTGCTTATTTAGTCCAATATATCCTGTTCTTAATTTGAAGAATAATATTTCTTTCTCTCTTGTTAAATTTGGAATATTAATTTGAAAATTTACTTTATCAATAATTTTAAATAATGACCTATCTTTGTTTGTTTCCCAATCTTTTTGCCATGAATTTTTCAGAAAATTTTTACAGACAGTTTTACTGTCTTCTTTAAAGAGAGGTATAAAATCTATGCAGTTGTCTAAATTAAGTGCGTTTTTGGCTTGTAAATCTGCACTTTCGTTGCCCATTACTCCGACATGACTTGGTATCCATTCAAATATAATTTCTGATCCACCCTTTTTAAGTGAGGTCACAATTAAATGACTATCGTATAAAATTTGATTCTTTACTTTAAAAATAGGAGCTCTGATGGCTTGAAGAGCTGACAAAGAATCTACAAAAATTACAGTTTTAATAAGTTTAAAATCTTCTAGCCATAAAAGACTTACAAATATTGCCATTAATTCTGACATAAATATAGAAATATAGTTTGGTAGTTTAAAACCTTTTTTTATTTTAAGTTCTGGAACAACATATGCACAACTTGTATTACCATGTGGGTCTTTAGATCCATCTGTAAATATTTGCAAATGTTTTGAATAGGGTTCTTTAGTTAAACCTTCTCTTATTTAGGCCCCTCAATATACCCCTAAATGGTCCCAAATGCACAAACTCTTTGCTAGACAGGTTAGTTTAACATTATATGAAACCCTAGGTTAACCTGACAAGCGGTCCGAGTTGTCTTCTAAGACGGTCCGAGTGGACTCGGTCCGACTTGTCTCGAGCACGAGTTTTCCACATCTCTTAAAACATTCCAGCAAGTTGAACGTAGATTTTCGGATAATACATAAAACAACAACTTAATTTGGCAATCTGTAATAAGGGACCGTTCAATATTTATCAGATGGATGGGCCGGTGCAAAATGGGGCGGGGCAAGCACTTTTTTTGTGGAAATATTTGGATGAGCAAGAACTTTTTTTAACATATTTAGAGGATGGGTCAGAAAATATTTTATAGGAAAAATTTTGCTATCAATTTTACTTTTTTTAACATATTTAGTGGATGGGTCAGAAAATATTTTATAAGAAAAATTTTGCTATCAATTTTATTGGTTTGTAGGATATTTCTTTTGCAGGCACTCAAAACATGTCTCAACAAACTGGTAGCTTGGCTCATTTCTGTCAATTTTAAGGATTTAATTAAGGAATAAAAAGCTAGAATTTTCTGTTCAGACTATCTTTTAAATTATTTTGACCTTATAGAATACCAAATTGTTTAATAATTTGGTGTATTGCAGTAAAATTTATGGATTTAAGTAAAAGGTAACAAAAAAAAGCTCAAATTTTTAGATAAGGCTAAATTCAGATAGTGAACTTTAAATTTTTTTCTAACTTTTTCAAATCAACTTGGATTTTCCTAAAACTCTACAGTTATCTCATTTATATATTGATCTTATAGAAAGCCAGGTTGCTTGGTAGTTAGGTGTATTGCTGTTAAAATTATAGATTTAATTAATAGGTAAGAAAAAAAAAGCTCAAATTTGAAGTTTAGGCTGAATCTAGATAGTTATCTTTGATTTTTTTTATAACTTTTTTAAATCAACATGGACTTTTATAAAACTCCACAGCTATTTCATTTATATATTGATCTTACAGAATGCCAGGTTGATTGGTAGTTTGGTGTATTGCTGTCATTCTTATGGATTTAATAAAAAGGTTAAAAAAAAAAAAGCTCAAATTTTCAGTTTAGGCTAAATCCAGATAGTCATCTTTAAATTTTTTAATAACTTTTTCAAATCAACATGGATTTTCATAAAACTTTACAGCTATTTCATTTATATATTAATCTTATAGAATGCCAGGTTGATTGGCAGTTTGGTGTATTGCTGTCATTCTTATGGATTTAATAAAAAGGTTAAAAAAAAAGTTCAAATTTTCAGTTTAGGCTAAATCCAGATAGTCATCTTTAAAATGTTTTATAACTTTTTCAAATCAACATGGATTTTCATAAAATTTTACAGCTATTTCATTTATATATTACTCTTATAGAATGCCAGGTTGATTGGTAGTTTGGTGTATTGCTGTCATTCTTATCATCTAATGGATTTAATAAAAAAATTTAAAAAAAAAGCTCAAATTTTCAGTTTAGGCTAAATCCAGATAGTCATCTTTAAAAAATTTTATAACTTTTTCAAATCAACATGGATTTTCATAAAACTTTACAGCTATTTCATTTATATATTGATCTTATAGAATGCCAGGTTGATTGGTAGTTTGGTGTATTGCTGTCATTCTTATGGATTTAATAAAAAAGGTTAATTAAAAAAAGCTAAAATTTTCAGTTTAGGCTAAATCCAGATAGTCATCTTTAAATTTTTTTATAACTTTTTCAAATCAACATGGATTTTCATAAAGCTTTACAGCTATTTCATTTATATATTTATCTTATAGAATGCCTAAATGTTTGGTAGTTTTGTTTGTTGCTGTCATTCTTATGGATTTAATAAAAAGGTTTAAGAAAAAGCTTAAATTTTCAGTTTTTGGTTATTTCAAGATAGTCATCTTTAATTTTTTTCATAACTTTTTCAAATCAACTTGCATTTTCATAAAAGTCTACTGCTATATCATTTTTATATTGATCTTACTGAATGCCAGGCTGTTTAGTACTTTGGTTTTTTGCTGTCATTTTATGGATTTAGTTCATAGGTTGAAAAAAAGCTACAATTTTAAGTTTAGACTAAGTTCAGATGGTCACCTTTCATTTTTTTTATAACTTTTTCAAATCAACTTAGATTTTCATATAACTGTACAGCTATCTCATTTATATATTGATCTTAAAGAATGCCAGGTTGTTTTATAGTTTTGTGTTAAGCTGTCAAATTTAGGGAATTAATTAATAGGTGAAAAAGGCTGCATCATTAAAGTCAAAAACATGTCTGCCTATATTTGCTAAAAAAGACCATATTAAATTTCTTTTTTGAAAAGTAGAATACATAAAGGGACATTGATATTTGAACTATAAACATGTTCTGTTATTAGGACAATAATTAGTAATTCAGTATATGATAATATGTTTACTAGTCCAAGAGTTATTGTCCCTTAATTTAAATTATTTCCTTTATTTTAAATCAATATTGTATTTGAGGCTGTATATATAAAATCAAATCTGTACATGTATTTTCATCCTGTTTTTGAAAATCAATAAAATGTATGGTTCTGATAGATAGATAGATACTTTATTCTCTAAAAACTAGATACACGTTTACAGAGAAACATACAATATAAATAAAGACACAATAGTTAAGGTAAACAAATACAAATATGCTTATGAGGTTACATTTACATGGAGGGACAAACTTTTTTATTAATACACTTAATAAATAAACACAGTTTCCTTAACACAGATTGTTTTTTACTATTAAATAATGAGCAAAATGAAATTATATTTGAATTATTTGAAAACTTAATTTGTAGAAATAATTGTCTTTCGTTCTTCAAATGCGAACAGCAAAACAAATAATGAAATTCGTCGCCTATCTCACCGGAACTACACAACGAACATGTTCTTTCATTTCGGGCAATGTTTTGCCATCTTCCCTTTTCTATAGGTAACGCATGGTTACCTGCTCTGAATTTACATAATGTAAACAAATGTTTATCTTCAAGAATATTCAAGTAGTTCTCAAACTCCAATGTTTTTTTAACAGTCTATAGTTAATGCATTTTGGTGAGTCTTGTACTGAAGAATACCACGTCTGCTTGTATTGGTCGATTAGCCTCATTTTGATGCTCTGATTTAGCCACTTTGAGAAATGTCCATTTTGTTGTTGAAAAACATTTGAAAACCCGCTCATGTTAAGAATATTTTGAACATATTTGATCCATTTGATGCTTTGATTTTTCACACAATGTTGGTAATATGCAGTCTTGTAAATTAATGAAGACAGTTTGTTTTCGTCTGAACATAGTTTGCACCAGAACGAAATAGTTCGGCATTTTATGTTGATGTCAAGTGGGTATCTGCCTGTTTCACCATACACAATTATGCTTGGTGTTGATTTTTTCAAGTGCAATATATGTTTTAGAAATTTCAGGTGAACTTGTTCGATAACATCATTTTTCTCAGATCCCCAAACTTTACATCCATACAGAAGTATGGGTTTAACTATTTTGTCGAACAGATCAAGTTGGCATTTTATTGAAAGGTTAAATAAACGGCTTTTTTGTATGACGCCATACATGGCTTTTGTTGCTTTTTCTGCAATTTTTTTCTTTGCTTTTGTAAATGTTCCTGTCCTGGCAAGATTTATACCCAAATAATTGAACTCGTTTACTATGTCTAGTTTTTTTCCTTTGTACAAGAAATGTACGTTACTAGGAGGTCTTCCCTTTGAGAATATCATAACTTTTGTTTTTGCCACATTTACTTTTAAATTCCAAATATCACAGTATTCACTTAATATATCCAATTGATTTTGAAGATCGTCTCTATTCTCTGACATAATGACTGTGTCATCAGCATAAAGTAGTATAAATAATTTTAGGTACACATTGAGATCATTTTCCAAACATTCAGATATAGACGATAAGCAATTTATATTTTTGCTATTCAAATAATCTGTTAAATCATTTATATATAAAGAAAATAATAATGGTGATAGGTTTTCACCCTGTCTAACGCCAATATTACAAGAAAAAAATATTGAAGATTCATTGTTATATGTTATCCGTGATTTGATACCATTGTACATATTTACTATCACATTATACATCTTACCATTGATGTCATTCAAGTTCATTTTATACCAGAGTCCATTTCTCCAGACAGTATCGAATGCCTTTGCGAAGTCGACAAAGGCGCAGAACAGTTTTTTTCTCCGATTTTTCATCATTTCAAAAAGACAATGTAATATGAATAAATTATCAGTGGTGGAGTAATTTTTCCTAAATCCGCTCTGGTTGTTATGAAGTATAGAAAAAGATTCAATAAAAGTGGATAATCTTTCATTTAAGACAGACGTGAATAATTTCCCAAAACAGCTCAAGATTGTTATTGGTCTAAAGTTATTCGGATCCTCCACATCTCCTTTGTTTTTGTACATCGGATTTATATTTCCAAGGAGCCAGCTTTCCGGTATAATTCCAGTATTAAAAATTATATTAAACAATTTCACATATATATTTATCATTTTGTTAGCTGTTGATTTTATGTATTCATTAATAATAAGGTCATCGCCACTAGCTTTATTGTTTTTAAGCTTCTTTATACATTTCAATATCTCTTCTGCTGTAATAATTTCGTTCGACTCTTTTTGTACATTGGTATCATCATGCTCATTTTGTTGTGTGTTTCCATTTTCATCGTTCAAGGGGTACAATCAAAATCACGTGATGGATATACACACACCGGAAGTTACAGTCGAACTCGCCACTTGAAAGGTTAGTAGTTGCATTTTCTTGTTTATATCAATTAAATTTTGATTAATAAGTTGGCACACCGAATGTCAGATAGTATGTAGTTTTAAAATACACAATTGTTTTTGCTAGAAAGCGTGCAGTTATTGCAAACACTTCGACGGTGAAATTTTGGAACTGTGTCGAAGTGTTCGCATTAACTGCACGCTTTCCAGCAAGGATAATTGTGTATTTCAAAACTAGATAGTATCCTACATTCGGTGCACTACCTTATTTATTAAATTTTATTGATATAAACAAGTAAATACGACTACTTACCTTTCAAGCGGTCTGCTCAATTGTTACTTCCGGTGTGTGTATATCCATCACGTGATTTTGATTGTACCCCTTGTCGTTGCTTGTTGTCTCGTTTAATTCCTTAAAGAAGTCATATAATATTTGTATAGGTATATTTGGTTGTTTTTGTTTTTGTTTATGTTCACCATTCAGTAATTTCCAATATTCCTTTGGGTTTTTTGTTTTCATATTTTTCATTTTATTTCTCATTTCGATCCTATATTTTTGAACACATTTGTTTAAGGTCTTTTTATATTTTTTTTCGCTTTGATTTTTAATTCTTTCATTTTCTTCGGATTTACATAGTCTGTATAACCTTTGAGTGCGCCTCGTGTTTTTTCTTTTTTGCCTGCACTCGTTGTCAAACCATGGTTTATTCGATTTCTCTTTTTGCGCATTGTAGGTTCTTTTATCAGTTTTTTTTTGGATTGTAAGTTCCAAACGTATGTTTTGCGGCGTTGACAAACATATCACCAATATTCTTTACAGTATCATTAATATTATTCAAGTTAAGATGGTCATCTGTCAGTAGATCCAAAGCATTATCAATAGTTTCAATTTTTGCAAGATCCAAGTATTCATTAAATTCATCCGCTTTAGCTAAATTCCACTTCTTGATCTGTTCTTTTTTTGGTTGGATATCCGTTCTAGGATTACATGCATTACAGGTACATGTAGTAGTGTTGATGTTTATCGAAATGTCCAAGGGACAGTGGGCGTCAGAAAATAAATTACTAAAATGTAGCACATCAGAGTTTGAAATAATATTAAGGAGGTATGGGGTTGCTAAAAAATAATCAACGGTAGCTGCATTTTTACTTGTTAGTTTACCGGTAATGTTATCACCTATTCTTCCGTTCACAATATATACACCAGTGTATCTACATAAATCTAGGAGTAAATTACCGTAATTATTTTTTGTTTTATCCATATTTTCCCTAGTAGTAGGACATGTGAGGTTTTCAGGTATGTGCGGACTATTTTCTTTAAAAATGGATGATTCGATGAGAATATCATCAAAATCGTTGTCTTCACTTGATACATGATCTAAGTCTATCGATGTTCTGCTGTTAAAATCACCGGCTAAGCATACATATTTATATCGAGAAGAATATTCTAAAATATCATTTTCAATTTCCCGAAAAGAATCGGAGGAACTGTATCGTGTATTTTCAGGTGGAATGTAGACAGAACCAAAAATAACATCGTCGTCTAATTTAGTGTATTGGGATGAAACATTTATCCACATGACAAAATTGCTCTCATTTTCTATAAGTCGGACATATTTTGAAATCTCATCTTTATAACAAATTATTAGGCCGCCTGATCTTCTATTTGATAAGCTGAATCTGTTTTTCATTTTGAAAGTATAGCCAGGTAGGGATAGATGGTCGCAGTTGTCGGTTTTGGTTTCTTGGAAACATATAATATCGTATTTGGTTATAAGGTCAATAAATTCGGGATATTTCATTCTTGTCTTAATTATACATACATTTAAGCTTAATATTTTTAAATTTCTAATTTCAAGTTCACGGCAATTTAGCTTACACTGTTTATGATTCAAAGTTTTTGTATTAACATTTGTACCTCCTGCGATTTCCTATGACGATGAGCCAGTTCTGAATCTCTTGTTTGGCCTAATTTCAGTATCATTATTTTCTTTTGGGGATGTCTGGCTTTCCTCTGTAATGGTTTTAGTATTATAAACTTTACCTTCGATAATTAATTTGTCCCGTATCAGACTAACTCTTTTCCCATTTCTTTTTGCGTCTTTCATGACAGGATATAATTTTCTTCTCCGTTCTTCGATTTCGACAGGGAATTGTAAGTTCATCACAAACTGAGGTTCTTTTAACTTTGGCCCTGCTTCTAAAACTTTTCGTAGGTCAGCAAAATATACGAATTTCGCTACAATAAGCCTCGGTTTGCCCTTATTTTTGTCTGCCCTACCAAACCTATGGATATTTCCAAACTGTATATCTTTTTTAATTGAAAGTTCATTTGAAATGAAGTTCTGAATTACGATTTTGGTATCTTCCTCGGGTTTCTCCTCAATCCCACTAAAAACAAGGTTATTTTGCATTGACCTGCATTGCAGGTCTATAATTTTCTCCCGCAAATCGGACACATTTACTTTGTTGGCGGCGTTACAGGCATCTTTCATTTCATTAATATCTCTCTTAGTTTCCGTTAGTTCTTTTTTAAATTCCCCTGCTTCTTTCTCTAATGTATTGGTTCGTTTTTTTACATTATCAACTTCTTTTTCAATGCGTGTTACTTTACTTGTAAGCTCGCTAAGTTTTCTATCAATGCTTTCTATTCTATCCGTCCTTCCTTCAATAACACTTAATCGATGATCAATTTTAGTAAGTAGTTCAACAATATCTTCTTCCATATTCTGATTACCAGCATTGGACTCCATCATTTTATTTTGACGTTATAACACTATTGCGGGATTTTTGCAAAATTATAAGCAAATTGTCTTACGTGATACACACATAGATATATACATATAGAATTAACTAGCACATTTTAAATTTTGTATAAAGTCTATTCTTTGATTTCAAGATATAAAAATTTAAAAACTTAAAAATAGAAAAAGGACCTAAATCATTTTTGATTGTCTTTATAGAGTTTTAGAGGGGCAAGGACTTTTTTTATAGATTTTGTTAGATGGGCAAGGACTTTATTTCAGAATTTAAAAGGATGGGCAATATATTTTTTAATGAAACAATATTAAGAATGCACCGGCCCATCCATCTGATAATTATTGAACGGTCCCTAAACGGATGTATATGATAAAAGAAAGGAATTTAAATGTGCATATTATTTAATAATTAAAATCAATTAAATAATCACATCTTCTTAAACGAAAGGAACATCATTAACAAAACATAATATTAGAATACTTACTAGCTTAGGTTTCGGTAGTCCAAAAAATTATGACATTTTGAAAGGCTATTATATTTTTTTTTTCCTTGACGCCTTACATCGTCATAATTATTTGGACTAAGGTTTCGGGTAAATTAAAATTACCGCAGTACAACTTAGAACTATATATAACCGTTTTATTTCCTTTATCAATGTAACCCGACTAATGCAGTCGTTATATTTCGACTTACTATCGGTCGCTACATTAACGAGAGGACACTGGCCGATAGAGGGCGCTGAATTATTCGTGTTACTAACATAGAGATTTGGTGTACATGGTGAACAATATTCCTGCGCTTTTTGCCATTTGGGAAATGAAATCGACTTGTAATTAGAGATTTTCGGCGATGGAATATTTTATACAATTGTTCTTTGACATCTTAGCCAAAAGCACATGGGATAATAAACTACGTACGGATTTCTATTGAGCATAACTTCCTATGTGCAACTTCAAAAAATTTTGGTGGTTCGACGATCTTTAAAATGTTAAGGTTTTTCTTGTCATATTTTTTGAATTTCAGAATTGATAGTATGAAAAAAGTGCCCAATTAGTTATTAATAACTGATTGGGCATAACATATTAGCAAGCTAGATAATAACAATAGAACTTTTTACACCATTCAGTGACAAAAACACAGATCTAGGGTGGTAGCATAAGGCAGATTAAGTGCCCAAAATTGAGAAGATGTGATATGATTGACAATGAGAATACTCTCCACAATAGATCAACGGACACAGAAATGTCAACTATAGGTCGCCGTATGGTCTTCAACAATGAACAAAGTCCCATACCGCAGAGTCAGCTATAAACGGCCCCAAAATGACAAATCTAAAACAATATAAACGAAAAAAACAAACGGCCTAATTTATGTACAAAATAATTAACGAAAAAAGTATGCTACTCTACGGAAAATGTATTAGCACCACACAACTTATTTTTTAATATTTCTTCCTATGTTTGCGTTTAAACGCAAACCTTTGCAATATAGTAAACGCAAACCTTTGCGTTATATCGCAAATGATTGCTTTATAACGCAAAGATACTAGGATGAAAAATAACTAGAGGCTCTAAAGAGCCTGTGTCGCTCACCTTGGTCTATGTAAATATTAAACAAAGAACGCTGATGGATTCATGACACAATTGTGTTTTGGTGATGGTTATGTGTTTGTACATCTTACTTTACTGAACATTCTGGCTGCTAACAATTATTTCTATCTATAATGAACTTGGCCCAGTAGTTTCAGTGGAAAATGTTAGTAAAAATTTACAAATTTTATGAAAATCGTTAAAAATTGACTATAAAGGACAATAACTCCTTAGGGGGTCAATTGACCATTTTGGTCATGTTGACTTATTTTTATGTCCTACTTTGCTGTACATTATTACTGTTACCAGTTTATCTCTATCTATAATAATATTCAAGATAATAACCAAAAACAGCAAAATTTTCCGAAAATTACCAATTCAGGGGCAGCAACCCAACAACGGGTTGTCAGATTCATCTGAATATTTCAGGGCAGATAGATAAACAATTTTACTCCATATCAGATTTGCTCTAAATGCTTTGGTTTTTGAGTTATAAGCCAAAAACTGAATTTTCCCCCTATGTTCTATTTTTAGCCATGGTGGCCATCTTGGTTGGTTGGCCGGGTCAAGCCACACAATTTTAAACTAGATACCACAAAGATGATTGTGGCCAAGTTTGGATAAATTTGGCCCAGTAGTTTCAGAGGAGAGGATTTGTGTAAAAGATTATTGAGATTTACGAAAAAGGGAAATAACTCCTAAAGGCATTTTGGTCATGTTGACTTATATGTAAATCTTACTTTGCTGAACATTATTGCTGTTTACAGTTTATCTCTTATCTATAATAATATTCAAGATAATAACCCAAAACAGCAAAATTTCCCTTGAATTACCAATTCAAGGGCAGCAACCCAACAACGGGTTGTCCGATTCATCTGAAAATTTCAGAGCAATTAGAACTTGACCTGAAAAACCATTTTACCCTGTCAGATTTGCTCTAAATGCTTTGGTTTTTGAGTTATAAGCCAAAAACTGCATTTAAGCCCTATGTTCTATTTTTAGCCATGGCGGCCATCTTGGTTGGTTGCCTGGGTCAAGCCACACTATTTTTAAACAAGATACCCCAAAGATGATTCTGGCCAAGTTTGGATTAATTTGGCCCAGTAGTTTCAGAGAAGAAGATTTTTGTAAAAGATTACTGATTTACGAAAAATGGTTAAAAATTGACTGCAATAACTCCTAAAGGGGTCAACTGACCATTTTGATCATGTGACTTATTTGTAAATCTTACTTTGCTGAACATTATTGCTGCTAACAGTTTATCTCTATCTATAATAATATTCAAGATAATAACCAAAAACAGCAAAATTTTCCGAAAATTACCAATTGAGGGGCAGCAACCCAACAACGGGTTGTCAGATTCATCTGATTATTTCAGGGCAGATAGATCTTGACCTGATAAAAAATGTTAACCCCTTGTCAGATTTGCTCTAAATGCTTTGGATTTTGAGTTATAAGCCAAAAACTGCTTTTTACCCCTATGTTCTATTTTTAGCCATGGCGGCCATCTTGGTTGGTTGGCCAGGTCACCGGACACATTTTTTAAATTAGATAACCCAATGATGATTGTGGTCAAGTTTGGTTTAATTTGGCCCAGTAGTTTCAGAGAAGAAGATTTTTGTAAAAGTTAACGACGACGGACGACGTACGCCACGTGATGAGAAAAGCTAACTTGGCCCTTTGGGCCAGGTGAGCTAAAAAAATATAAAAAATTTCCGTACTACACAGCAACAAACGACAACCATTGAATAACAGGCTCCTGACTTGGGATGAGACACAAACAGAATGTGGTTAAGTTTGAAGACGCCGTAACTTTGCACTTACCACCTAACCAGTGGGAAAGTGGTGTAAAAGTTCAATATAAGAACAAACTATAATTAAATTTGGTGTATTTACTGTCTTATGGTTGGTTAAAATTATTACTTTTTTTTTCAATGTTGTCAATTTTAATGGCGACACGCCCCCTCTGACGTTGTGTATTCATACGCCAACATATATGTGAACGTTGTTATTACTATACTATATATAAAAATATTAATTTTCGCGAACCATTTAGGTCACGGAAATTCCAAAATATGGCATCTGTAAGGAGAGTTGTACAAATAATGTGAATACACAAAACCCCATCCAAATTTTCTATAGCTAAAAATATTCATCTTTTTCTATTTTATAAGTACTAACAATATTCCATTTTTTTATAATTTCGATTAAAATGTGCCAAAATCTGAGTTAAAATAGGTCGAATACCCCAAATAAACATTCCCTGATTGGTTGAAGTACTGTGGCGTCGATGTAAAGCATAGCAAGCCTCGATGTAAAGCACACGCTTCACAGGAATAGTAAGTAGAGTTTTACAAATAATGTGAATACATATCCCCTCAATCCAATGTGCGTATTGCTGAAAATAATCAAGTGTTCATTATTTTCTGTTTTGATTCTGCTAACAACATTCCATTTTTCTATAATTTCGATTAAAATGTGCCAAAATCTGAGTTAAAATAGGTCGAATACCCCAAATAAACATTCCCTGATTGGTTGAAGTACTGTGGCGTCGATGTAAAGCATAGCAAGCCTCGATGTAAAGCACACGCTTCACAGGAATAGTAAGTAGAGTTTTACAAATAATGTGAATACATATCCCCTCAATCCAATGTGCGTATTGCTGAAAATAATCAAGTGTTCATTATTTTCTGTTTTGATTCTGCTAACAACATTTCTATAATTCCGATTTAAATATGTGAAACCTCGCAATAAAAATAGATGGCCTCAATGGTAAAGACAACGCAAAAAATTTCCGTTAATATGTTAACATCTTGAACTTCGACCCTGCAGTGGCGTAGCTGCGTCATTTTTATGTGTACTCCCGAACCTCGCTCAATGTCAAAGCACCTGCTGGTAGTGGGTTCGAAAGGGACGAAGCCCCCGAAAGCTATCGAGAATGAGATACCGTAATGATTCCTGTCAGTAAAAAATTATGGAACGCCAACACTGTCTTGTTATGACCATTTTCTTTATATGATGTGCATTTACCTTTATATGATGTGCAATTGTCATTATATGATGTGCAAATATCCTTACATGATGTGCAAACATCCTTATATGATGTACAAACATCATTATTTGATGTGCAAACATCATTATATGATGTGCAAACATCATTATATGATGTACAAACATCATTATATGATGTACATGTATACTTATATGATGTGCATATATACTTATATTATGTGCTTATATACTTATATGATGTGCAAATATACTTATATGATGTGCATATGTACTTATATGATGTGCGAATGTACTTATATGATGTGCAAACATTCTTATATGATGTGCAAACGTACTTATATTATGTACAACGATCCTTATATGATGTGCAAATATACCTATGTCATGTGCAAATATACTTATATGATGTTTACATATCATTATATGATGTGCAGTTACCATTATAGTATGTGCAAATATCTTTATATGATGTGGTTGTGTCATTTTATTATGTGCTTGTAATCTTATGTTATGTGGTTTGGTTTACTTCATTATATGATGTCGAAACGTCATTGTATGATGTGCTTTCATCGTCCTTATGGTCAATGAACATGATTACGATTAGAATGATTACTGTCTACGTCATAACTGATTCCGATCTGCTTCTGTAAATTATAAACCCGGCTCAAATATGTGTCCATCGCTAGCGAGAGTGCAATTAATAGGAAAAATGAGACAATGCAATTTAACAAAATCAACGTTTTATACAGTTCAGAGGGAGATAATTTAAAGATCAATTAATACAGGAGCTAATTGGAGAAATTTGCGGCTGAGTCGAAAATATGATAAAACAAATTTTGAGGCTCTTTATAGGTTGCTATTTGGGTTTAGGAAAAGCTACGTGTTGCAGGTCGTCACTTTGACCTCCAAAACCATACAAAGTCGGATATATTTGTGATATGACATATACATGTAGTGTTTTGTACTTCCTTTATTTGTCTTTGAAACAATCTTTTTTTCCTCAGAAAAAGCCAAAATATCCAAATTGGGAGACTGCATGCTTAATCCACGTACTGCCCTCGAAATGCAAAATGGTCAGGTTTGGTAATGTTCACATATTTGTATGTACAGATTGTTTATTCTCAACTTATTTCAATGAAGATTTCCCATCTTTCCTACGCCGTCCCCACCACCAATGATGAAAATGAAAATGACAATAATTATAATTTACTTGTTTTTAAATCTGTTCTTATGATATAAAAAAAGAAGACGTGGTATGATTGCCAATAAGACAACTCTCCACAAGAGACCAAAATGACACAGAAATCAACACTTATAGGTAACCGTAAGGCCTTCAACAAATTATGACTTGGATGGAGAGTTTTCTCATTGGCTCTCATACCACATCTACTTATTTCTATTCATTGCAAAATGCATCATTGAACTCACAGTCAGTTTTTAAAATATTTCACAACAATAGCTATAAAATTATCTACTCATGCATAATATGGCGAGATGGTTTGTTTTATAAACTGTTATTGAATAATATATATGGTAAGATGTAGAATGTAATAATTACATTAAATGTATGTTTCATTATGATACTTTATTCTGATTGGCTTACTGCACATCACGTGTTATTCCGTAAGCAATTGTATTGCTCAATAAAACTTTTCATTCATGATAACACGTGGTCCCACAATAAAGTGCACAGGTGAATTCAGGGGTTAAAAAAATTTGTAACAGCTAACTAGCCCAGGACTTATTGGCAGCAGGCTTGCACTAGCCCTGTTGGAAGAACTGCTAGTCCATCAAAACTGACCTGATAGCCCTAGTATGCCGTAAAAATCAAGAGTGTGCTGCCTAATACAAAGTGTGTGTCCTTTGTTTTGAAGAAGACATTATGCATGTTATACACTGTATTTCATATTTTTTGTTAATCTGCTATTTATTCTGTTGGTGCTTAACCTAACTTAGTTGTTCCCACATTCAAAGCAGACTTTTTATTTGCGTGCTTGGGGCAATTAACGGCAATTTTTATAGAGCATTGTCTGTTTTTTTCATCATCAACAGCCAACCTTGCCAGAGGAATCATTGTGTCCTAGTTCTGCCAACTTTTTTTACAGGTAGTAAATATGGTAAATGCGTGAGTTATTGGCCAAATTGTAAAGATCAAAGAAAAAACAATAGATCAAAGGCAAATGCTTCCAAATTAGCATGAAAATGTGTGAATCTCGCGATAAAGACTTGGCAGGCTTCCTGTCTCAGACACTATAAAAACATTTCCACTTTTCCCGGTCGTATTTGGCATTTTTTTTTGGGGGGGGGGGGGGTGAATTGTCAGTCTCATTACCCCCTTCATCTACAGTTTTTCGTTTTGAACTGATAAAGTTCCTGGGGTTCCCGTATTAAAATATTAAGAAATATTTTGTTGCATGGTTTCGTGCTCAAGAGCTGTGCGACAAGACAGGTCAATACCGATCAATACATCATACCCCCAAATACCGTTAATTAAAAATCTCGGCATCAGCAATGTACAATATACCCCAGGCCATGGTATGAGAAATCAATATTTAAGGTACTAGAATTGCAATCAACACACGATACCGAGCAGCCAGAGTTGTTTTTCTATTTTTAAAATATGTACAACAGGACCTGTACAAACCAGTTCAAATTCTTGGAATCCCGGATGACTTAATTGAATCGGATTGGCTAACATAGAATAGTGATGAAGGGATTTTCCACTTTTTATTTTGGAAACGTCAAGAATTTTGTGTTACTAGTCCGTCGGGCATATCGGGTTACACATTTTAACTGCCCGAGGCGTAATTGATCTAGTCCCGGGCGTCGGGCTAGTGGAATTTTTAACCCCTGGAATTAAATAAAACAATAATAAAATTCGTGTTTTCATGATAATTGCTAAAAAAGTGTAATTATAAGTATTGAATGCTTCTTTTTGTAACTTCATAGGGTTGTAAAAGCGTTGACCGTGTGCACATTTTTAGTATGAAGCGCTTCCGCGCTTCATACAAAATGTACTTCGGTCAACGCTTTTACACCCCAATAAAGTTACAAAAAGAAGCATTCAATTCTTAAGTGTTACTCCTAAAAAACCATACAAAGTCGGATATATTTGTGATATGACATATACATGTAGTGTTTTGTACTTCCTTTATTTGTCTTTGAAACAATCTTTTTTTCCTCAGAAAAAGCCAAAATATCCAAATTCGCAGACTGCATCCTTAATCCACGTACTGCCCTCGAAATGCAAAATGGTCAGGTTTGGTAATGTTCACATATTTGTATGTACAGATTGTTTATTCTCAACTTATTTCAATGAAGATTTTTTTAACGTATTGAGAAAGGTGTGTGTAATTGTTCTCTTGTGGTTTTTTTAGGGGGGGGGGGGGGGGGGGAGTCGTGAAAAGTTTATGTCTTTGGAATGATTGTTTTTTTTCCCTATTTCTCGGTAATAACTTGGAAAATAAATTAGAGGAATTCCCATCTTTCCTACGCCGTCCCCACCACCAATGATGAAAATGACAATAATTATAATTTACTTATTTTTAAATCTGTTCTTATAATATAAAAAAAGAAGACGTGGTATGATTGCCAATGAGACAACTCTCCACAAGAGACCAAAATGACACAGAAATCAACACTTATAGGTAACCGTAAGGCCTTCAACAATGAGCAAAGCCCATACCGCATAGTCAGTACAAAAGGCCCCGAAATGACAATGTAAAACAATTCAAACGAGAAAACTATTTTGCTCAGAAAAGGTTTCCCTATAAATAAGTATCAAGATAAAAGGCAATAAAACACAGTGGCGGATCCAGAAATTTTCATAAGTGGGGGCCCACTGACTGACCTAAGAGGGGGCCCGCTCCAGTCATGCTTCAATGATTCCCTATATAAGCAACCAAATTTTTTCCAAAAAGGGGGGCCCGGGCCCCCTGGGCCCCCCCTCTAAATCCGCCTCTGAAACAACAAAACTCATAAGAGCCAAAATTGCCCAAAATGGGACCTTAAAATTTACCATAAAATATATTCAGATACATTGCAGTATTTTTTTTAATCTATTGTTGTTTTAAAGATAAACCTAAAATATTAAAAGTCACCGCCGTAAATCTTCACTTAGAAAAAAATAAAACACAACTCTCTATATGTCAGAGACCACCAGGCCTCAGTAAACAAAAAATAAATATAGTATTTTTATGTTCATTCAGACACAAATCTAATTAAATTACAGCTATTGTGTGTCCAAGCTATGCTTACGCGGATCTGAAAACGCTCCATTCTATTTTCTGTTTAAAGACCATTGGGATTCTCGGTTTTGTCGGATTTATATACACCTTCAAAAATGTGAAGGCTGAATGTCATTGGCTTATGTAATATTTACAAGAACAGAAAGTATCAAAGGGCTTAAGTACTGGACATCGGATGACCACAAGTTCTCGTTGATGGTAACACGCACTTGTCTTAAAGAAAATCACATCACAATACCTGAAAGTGAGGTTAACTTACAGAGACATATTTTTTCTGAGACAAGTTCGTGCGTGGATGATGAACGGGCTCGTCTAGATATTCAACATGATATAGTCGGTAGCAAAAACGAAACTACCTATTATTCTATATATAACAGTTACATGTATACATAATTTTTATCCAAATGCTATAGCATTCTATTCTACTATTCTAATAATAGTGCAGTGCAAGTGCATGGTGAAAACACTTCTATAATAATTCGGATTTTCTAATAGTTTGGATTTATTTAGGCATTCATTTTTCCCGTATATAAACGTTCTTGAGATGTTCTTCCGAATGCGTTAACACAATTGTCCTGTATGTGTGCCTAGATATAACTTACTTATAACTTAAAAATATATTTCTAACGACGCATCATTTTCATCTAATTAATTTAATATGTTCTAAAAAAAAAATTATGAGTATTACTTGAAGCGACAAGGAATGCTATTTTGCACTCGATTATGTCTGCGTTTTTATACGATCGGTAACATGTACCAGTCAAAGTCGAAAGTCAAATCTCTGTTGCGACAATACATCGGAATGCCCTCACGGTCATCGTGATGTAAACATGAAGTGTGGGCAGGAGGACGTGTGCTTCCTTGTTCCAGGACAAACACTATTGTTTTATTTTTTCTCTCATTTTCTCACATTTATCAGAATAATCTGTCCGGGTAAGGTGAAATGGATTTCTGTGAAGTTAAAAATCCGACTTAGGGTGTTGGTCTATTACAAAACAGGGTTAATATTCATTTCACATTAATATGTTCCCGTACGAATATGCATCTGTCCCAAGTCTGGAGCCTGTAATTCAGTGGGTTCAACTTGTCGTCTGTTGATGTGTTACATACCGGTTTTTGTTTTTCGTTCATTTTTTGTACATAAATTATGTCGTTAGTTTTCTCGTTTGAATTGTTTTACATTTGTCATTAAGGGGCCTTTTATAGCTGATTATGCAGTATGGGCTTTGCTCATTGTTGAAGGCCGTACGGTGACCTATAGATGTTAATTTCTGTGTCATTTGATGTTTTGTGGAGAGTTGTCTCATTGGCAATCATAACACATAGTCTTTTCGCTGGACGTCAAGCATAAATTCATAATCATGTAAGTGTGCAATAAATGCATGAAAACATAATAAAAAGATGCAAGCAAGTGTCATGTACCGAGTTGAAGGTCATCCCATATCTCCTTTAATTCCTTTTTTTTTGGGGGGGGGGGGGGGGATCGGTTGGCGAGTTGTCCAAGTATTTAGCCTGTCAACACTTACATGTAGGTTGTGAGTTCGAATCCCACACGTGGCAGGTAAGCTCGACTCCAATCTTTATTTAATAGAATAATTAGTTTTTCCTACCGAAAGTCGGTGGTTCTTTCTGGGGACTTCGGCTTCTTCCATCAATATAAACTCACCGCCACGATATAGCATGATAGTGTTGAAAGTGGCGTTAAAAAGCAATCAATCAACAAATTAATCAACCAGTCATCCATACCGGTACAATTATAAATGCAAGAGAGGATAATTTTGTAGCTATCGTTATTAAATATTTTTAAAATTGACTCTGAGTTCATTGGTGGCTTTTGCAATGAATAGAAATAAGAAGATATAATATGAGTGCCAATGAGACTACTCTACATCTAAGTCATAATGTGTAAAAGGAAACAATTATAGGTTAAATTACGGCCTTCAACACGGAGCTTTTACTCAAACCGAACAGTAAGCTATAAATTTTTAAAATGCATTGTCTCACTTTATCTTAAAAATGCACATTCGCTTAAAAGATTTAAGATCTATTTTTAAAACGTAATAAGTTAACTACATATATATGCTCATTATTGTAGATCCCTTATATTCATTATTGTAGACCCATCGATAAAAATTCATAATTTGACAATTTTCCATCAACAATATCTGGTGTGATTTTTTTCATCTTTAATCAAGGAACAAACTTGTCAAGGTTTTTTCTTTTTACATCTCAACCATTTTCCAAACGATAGCTAAAGATTTGATCCGGGTTTATATTAATTCTGCAGAAGCAGATCGGAATCAGTTCTGACGTAGTGAGTAATCGCTTTAATCGTAATCATGTTCGTTGACCATCAGGACGATGAATGCACATCATCATAATGATGTTTTAAACATCATCATAATGCTGTTCTGACACCTTATAAAGATGTAAACCGAACACACACCCTATGATGTTACATTGTCATAATATAATGACATTACCACATCATATAACGATGTTAGCACATAACATAAGGATACGTTCACATCATATAAAGAAGTTTACACATAATATAAAGACATCTGTACATGATATAAGACCATTTGCACACCATATAAGATAATTTGCACATCATATAATATAATTTGCACATCAGATAATGTCAAATTGTCATCATATAAAGGTGATTGCACATCACATAATGCCGTTTCTACATCGTATAAGGAAAGCATCACATAATATAAGGACGCAATCACATGACATAATGGAGAAAGCACATTATATAATGAATTGTGGACATGATATAAAGATGTTTGTACCTCATATAAATGTGTTTGGACAGCATATAAGGACAACTTCACATCATATAATGACATGTGTACATCATATAAGGACAAGTTCACATCACATAATGACAAGTGTACATCATATAAGGACAAGTGCACATCATATAATGTCATTTGCACATCATATAAGGGTAAAATAACATCATATAAAGGCAAATGAACATCATATAATGAGAAATGTCATAATAAGACAGTGTCGGCGTTCCATAAAAAATCATTGATAGCAACATACTTTTGAAACTAAATGGTTTATTTGTTTTGGTTAAATTTTGTAATATTTTAACTTATTCAGCGTGTTAAACTGGAAGCTAGCCTAATAGTCATTGGTTTTAAAGAAAACGTTTAAACAAATATTACTTTTAAATAAGTTTAAAGGGTGCCGTGAGTGAGCATACAATCGACAAAAGCACCTTTTAATGAACACGAAAAATAATATTTCTAAGAGGTGCAATATAAAAAAAATCGGGAACACCTAGGATTTCTTCCCACAAAAAGTGAATCAATTTATCATTCCTTTAAAAGAATTTAAAACAAAATCTTAAATGTTCTTTTGATATTTTTTTCTTGGTCTGGAATATTTTACGACAATCTATGAAGGTTTATAAATTGAGCATGTAAAACAATTAATTGCGTAAAGAAGAGTCCGGCTATCTGTCTATCAGAAAACAACAGAAAAATGAACGAAAACAAATGCTTTTAAAATTTTGGCTTTAGACATTAGTCATAGAAAAAGCTTCTTCGGCATTTTCATAAAATTCGATGAAGGTTCGACAAGCAGGTAATGTAATTGAGAAATAACAAAATGTAAGCCCAAACTGCGACCACTTATTAATTGCAGAAAGAAATACATTTTGTCCTTAAAATGCGGGAAAATTAAAGATATAATTGCATTATTATATTGCTCTGAATACTCTTTTGATCATAAACAGTTTCTGTCCAACTTTCGTAAAATATCACGGAGAGTCATTCAAAAGACTTTATCCACATTTGGAACCTTAATATTGATCCCACTTTGTCTCGCTTGTGGGACATAAATCACAGGCTCGACAAAAATACAAACAGCATATCGAATCTGAGCAGATAGTGAATTGCTTTAAATATAAGAAAAGTACGTAGAATTCATAGTAGATTAAGATTTTACAAAAGATTCGAACAGATATATTAAATGATCTATTCGAGTTTTAGTCCCTTTTTATTCAAAATTACAATCTATTGAAAAAGGAACCACAAGGCTGATGTGCTTTTGACCAGGTTTTCTTATTCTATGTCGATTATTTATTTATTTTATTTTCAAAATTCAAGTGTACGCCCGGGCGTTTTGACGTAAACGTAGCTACGCGCATGCCCTGGGTTCAAAGGGGTTAATAAACCGATTCACAGATAGAGATCTCCTTGCGCTCAAATGTAATCCTTAGTGAAGTATACAGGGCGTGAGGGGGCACTTCGTTTACAGAAATATATACACACTTATCAGTAATATATTGTCATGCTTCTGCATATTTACATTTTTTATGCTGAACTTTAATCAAGTTTAATTCTATACAAATTTTATTACGTAAAGCAATAGGAGTAAGAATATTTTAGCGCCAATTTAACCAGCTTTCATCGCCATCATCAACATTATTTTAAAAAAAATTTCAAGATTATCTGATGAAATGAAATTTGTTTGGATTCTTTCATCTGAAGATTTGTTTGTTACTTCAAACTTATCTAATTTATTGCACTCCCTTTTTGAAGAACGAAAGAAAATTATAGAAAATATTGTTGTTTGAAATAAAAAAAAAAAATAGAAGAAAAATATATATAGATATATATATATAGGAAATAAAATTGATCAGGAGTTGTCTCCCATACACCTAGAAATATAAAGATTTATGTAATTTCTCCAGGTCACAGTGGCACCCATAACAACTATGTTGTCAATTACTTGGTTTATATCAGGTTAATTAGTGTAAATGTGTATTCATGTGTTTTTTTTTTGGTTTAAATGTACTTTAATCATTCTAATCATTTTCTGTGCTTTATTTTGTAATTCATTTGATTGTATAGCTCAAATTTTGGGCACCATGATTGGTATATAAAATTATCTTATCTTATCGTTATCATTGTGAAATTTCACTTACATAGGATTTATTAATATAGAGTAATTTTGGTAAGTATGGCTTATTAATTATAATGTTCTCGAGATGTGCTTCTCTAGACATTTTTGACGGTCAGTTTAATCCCATTTATCTCAATATTATTCCCGATGAGAGAAATGTCAACCCGACCTATTCGTGTCAAAATCTATTCATCATATGTTGATTCACTAAACAATTTAAATGATAGAGCAGCAATATGCAAAATACGCATAAGTGCACATCCTTTAATAAAGATACTGTCCTGTCTGTAAAAATGGGGAAATTGAGGATGAACAACATTTCTTATTAAAATGTAATAGATATACCTCAAAGCGAGAAATATTAGAAAATAAAATAAATGTTATATTTCAAATACAGCGTAACATTACCGCTGATGAAAAAAATATCTCTTTTGGTCAATAATGCAATAATAGCTCAGCATTATTACTTAGACTGTCTTCCTCTTTTATATCAGAGTGTCTAAATATAAGAAATATAGTGAACTTATATGATATATCATTTTGTAACTTTTCATAATTTAGCATGATATGTTATCATGGAACCTTTCATTCTACCATGTCAATTATTATAGTTGTATGTAATGCCATAGGTCTTAAGGAGGCTCGAGGGTATAAAAATTTCAGAAAAAAATCAAACATTTGTTTTTCATTACAAATTTTATTTATTTCCTTTTGTAGTTGTTACTTTATCATATGGTACAAAAATCATTCAAAACAATCAATTCGTGTTGGCCCCAGATGACTTTCAAAATGTATACATCATTGAAAAAGTTCCAAATTATCTCCCTTTGGTGGAAAAATGCCATTTTTTGGCTCTAAAATTGAAATATCTTTTTCAACTCATCGGTGACCTATCTTTTTTAATATAATTTCCATATAAGCTGTACTTAAACTAAATTAGTGTAAAATCTTAGCGATTTCTGTAATAAATTTCTTTTTTTTTATTCCGATATTACCTTTATTTCTTCTATTACTTCAACAGAAAAGAAACACCTTTACAAAAATGTATGCTTCTTTCGAAGGCAGATTGTGAACGCAAATGAACGGTGACCCCACTTTTTTGTCTTATTTTTCTATTAACTATAAGATAAAGTTCATTTATAGAAAAATATAGAGAAATCTTATATAAATGATTTAGACCCGCGAACCCCCTTAACCATTTATTGTTAATGAGTTTGTGCCAATAAAAATATTTGAATTTGTATTTGTATTTGATGAACTAATTTCTTCTAAAACTACACGTGCAGTAATTCTGTTTTATTTGATAATCAATTACATTCACGTTACATGTTTGCATGATAATGGGTTCTGTATGAGTGAACTGTAGTGTATTGCAAGATCAATGCAAGTGTGGCGTCAGTGCGCTAACAAGTGACATTATTATTTGTAAACAAACCGGCTCCTCGTGTAACACGTGTCTGAATTATGCATTTAAAGTGCAATCAATCTTTCAATCACTATTTTTTTGTTATTTATGTGTCTGTTTTTAGCTTTGCATATCAGCTGATCAGTAGTCGAAGTAAATTAGACATAGTGTCATTGTTCCTGTTCTGAGTTGTGATTTTTATATAGTATTAGAAGGTAAGTCTAAATAAGTCCTGATCCCGAAATCCTGAAATTAAAAACATGAAATCCCGAAGTCACGAATTTAAAAAATATCAAATCCCGCCATCCCGAAATTCAAAATAGACATCCCGGTTCACAAAAGGGTCAATAGAACATGGGTTTTTAGGTCGGGTTTGTACGCGTGAAATCTGATAGTAAAAAAATGCCAGTGATAGAAAAATAAACAGATAAGCAACTGTCTAGGGCCAAATAAGGGAGCGGGAAAAAGTCAGTATTAGTACTATTTCGCAGAACGATAAACAGATGCATGCATAGACAAACCCAGGGAGTGGGAAAAGTTTAGTTGATTATATATGAAATCATCGAAGCATGACGGGAGTTGGCAACCCTCTGGTCAGTCAGAGCCCCCACCCCTTTATGGAAAGTTCTGGATCCGCCACTGAGATTTGCAGGTTTTCTTTGTAAAGATACCCTAAAATATCACCAACTCTGACTGAGCACACAGTTTGATTCATTTTAGCTCATCAGCTGGGCTCACTGGCTAAAAAATTTCATTACGGTTCACTGGCAAATATTTTATGATATGCATGTGTAGATAATCTGATAATCTACATGTGTGTGAGGAGAAGTTAATACCAAGCTGGCTTTCGTCTGTAAAAAATGTCATAGGCCAAGTTATGGAGGTGAAAAGCCAGTTACAGAACGATGAACAGATGATCAGGTTTTCGTCGTATAGATCCCTTAAAATTTCATTTCCCCAACTGAGGACACAATTTGATTCACATTAGCTCATTATCTGCACTCACTCGCCATTAAGTTCATTGTGGCTCACTGGCTTATATTTAGAAAAGCTGATAACATGTACATACATGAGGGTGTTAATTCCCTTTACTGTCAGGTGTCAAACAGTCATTCTCGGCTACTGTTAGCTTCAAATTGGTTAAAATTTAACTGTGATTAGTCAAAATATCCTTAAGATGATTTGACAGATGTCTCAAATAATTATCATTACTGGTCCGAGACCACAATTATTTCGTAGTGCATTTCTTTTCGAACATAAATGAAAATAAAAAAAATCCCACCTGCGCTTTCTCAAAGAAATTTTTACAGTGTGTTGTACTACTTTTGGGACAAATAATATCAAAATTATAGAAAACTTCATCGGCTCTAACTCAAAATATGGACAATTTTATGTTTAGGGCGTCTTGAAATCTTTTGACAGCTTCCGAAGTGCTAATTTTTAACCTTTTTCAGCTGGACCAAATCACGACTTTCCTTTAAAATTCTGGACCCAAATTTTTTTACAGTGTAATTTCACCCCCCTTCTTGCAATTTGAGGCATTAAACATGGAGAAATAAATTTGGAAGGGGTATAAAAATTAATGGCAAGTAACCCACTGTCAACACTAGGGACTATATACAATTGTGGTCTCGGACCTACTGTTTTTTTGGAAAACAAATAGCGTGATTTGTCAAATTCAGCTGATTTTTTTTATCGTCTGAAAAAAAGTTTACATTTTATCGTCATGTCTAAAAATTACCGTTTAATCTTCATTTGGATTTGGCAAGAATACTTCAATAAGGTACCACCATTACTACCCTTATACATGTACATGTATATGGTCAGATCATATGTTATCGTATGTCATTTGAATTTGTACTTTGCATGCCTTTTCAAATGAAATTGTGATGTCAGAATCAATGCATTCTTAATAGAACAATAACCGATGAGAAGAGGACACATATATATGTCAACCAAAATTTTTGCAGCCACATCAAAACCCTATCAAGCTTGCGCTCATGTTGTGTTAAAACTTTTAGGAAGCTGAAAATTACCAACAATAGAAAAATAAACAGATAATCGATATTGTAAAATATCAATCAATGCTTTGAAAAGCCAATGATCTACATGCATGTATATACATAAATATGTCAACCATAAAATACAACTGATTTAATTTACACCACAACTGTTGGAATGGTTGGAAAAAACCTTTATGTCTATATAACTTAATTGTCTCATTCTAGTCCATTCAACTGACAGAATCAGTGTAAATTTCATGAATTCTTTAATATCATGTATAATCATGGACTATTGTTATAGCAATATCTGTTAGCCATTTAGGGGTCTTTAAAGTTCAGTTTAAGTGGGTTTATTTTGCGAAAAAAGAACTCAATTTCCATATCATAGTTTACATTTTCTTTATATTTTGGTGTGTCAAAATGACCTTAATATAAAGGACAATATATAGACCCAAAAATGGTATATCACATTCTACACATGAAATTTTAGCAGGAAAGACTGCCATTGGAGTATTTAACCATTGCAACTTTTTAATTTGATCTCCTCCACTAATTGAAGTAGAATATTTGATGAAGGTTTGTCCACATTTTGGAATATGTTCATACATGTATAGAAATAATTATGAGCCTGTTTCTAGATGCATGAGATAGACTTCAATATTTATCATTTATTGAAAATAAATGGAATAATTTTTCAGAAAAGTTTTATTCTATGGAAATTTACCCCCCCCCCTTTTATAAATTGAAAAGGTTACATTTTCCCCCTTATTTCAAAACCTAAGCTTGAATGTAGTGCCCATACTTGCCCCAACTGGTCAGGGTTCAACATTTGCGGTCGTAAAAAGCTGCGCCCTGCCTAGTATCAGGTTGTAACATGTACAACCATCAAACATCAACCCACACCAAACTGAATGTAATTGAAAGACATCTAGAGGTCAATATACAGTCTCTAACAGAAGATAACCAGATGCTCCGCAGGGCGTAGCTTTATACGACCGCAGAGGTTGAACCCTGAACGGTTAGGGCAAGTATGGACACAACATTCAAGCTGGATTCAGCTCTAAATTTGGATTGTGATTAAATAGTTGACACAGCATAGGTTTCTGACACAGAATGAATGTGTTCTAATGAACTTAAAATTTTTGTTTCTCTTAGAGCAGTTCACTATGCTGTTGAATATTAATCCTGTCAAAAAAATGTTTGAAGAAATTTTCTTTTTTATATATGAAATTTCAAATGAGAAAAATTGAACCCAATTTTTTTAATCACATCCCCCTTTCCCTTATTCCAAAACTAATCTCAATTAAAATTTCTAATGGAGTTTGCAACAATAACTACTCATTTAAATACATCATAAAATATTAAGATGTAAAAAAACTGCTTGTTATCACTGAATGGTAAAGATTATTTTAATTTATCAGTTGGTAGTAAAAAGTGAATATACATTGTATATTGTATATAACAAAGATTTAAGTTGATTCTGGACAAAGAAAGATAACTCCAATCAAAAAAAAATCTTGCTATTGCACAACATTTTGCAATTAGATATTTCTTGCTTACTATTCTGGACAAAGAAAGATAACTCTAATTAAATTTCTTTTTGATATTTCACAATATTGTGCAATTAGATATTTCTTGCCATTGCGCAATACTGTGCAATTGAAAAGACTTGCTATTGCACAATACTTAATATAATAATTTTAGATCCTGATTTGGACCAACTTGAAAACTGGGCCCATAATAAATCAAAGAGCTGATAGCTCTGAGGTGGAAGAAGGTGAATAAAAGGTAACCTGAATTACCACAAAAGCAGCCCCACTTACCAAGGCTGCTTTGATCCATTATCGTTATGATGTAAAAAAAAAATTCTTCAAACAAGAAAAGGTCATAAGTACATGGATTTCCCATCCGTACAATCATTTTCTATGTTCAGTGGACTGTGAAAATTAGGTAAAATCTTTAAATTGGCAGTAAAATTAAGAAGATCATATCATAAGGAACACATGTGCACTAAGTTTCAAGTTGATTTGGATTTCAACTTCATCAAAAACTACCTCGACCATAAACTTTATAACCAGATTCAGAAGCAGGACCAACGGACAGATCAGAAAACATAATGCCCATAAATGGAGCATAAAAATAGTAAGGCTTGTTACATACCCGCCAACTTTTGAAAGTTCCCATAGGGTTTTTTAGTGCACAACAACAATTTTAAGGTTACAATTTTAAGCGAAGTATTTTGCACGATCTGTATTGTCTAGAAAAAGTGTCATATTTGTATGATGAACTTACATGCCTTTTTCTTAAGTCTGTTTGCATGATTCTAGTTATTAATTCGGTAGAAGAGATGAAGCTAGCAGATCAGTGTTTATTTTCTTGCGTAAGAATATTAGATGCTTGTTGAAATTTCCAATTTTGAATTATGCATACAAAGATAACCTTTAACAGGTTGGGAACAACACTCCAAATGAGGGGTAACCTTATTAGAAGAACATTACAACCCACTGTAAAAAATGAGCACATTTTTATTCATATTATTTGATGAAACTTTCCCCCAAGAACTATGCATCTATTAAGTACAAAATGGTCAAAATATGTCAAAAGAATTTTCTGTTGTTTCTAAACTTATATCTTCTTTATTAACTTGACCCCTCACTTAGAAAAGTTGTTCCAAATATAAGAATTTTCCCACTTTTGAGTTTAATAAAATACTTAAAAATGTTCTTTCTTTTTTCAGAAGTAAAATGACCCCTTGTTTTAGGAAAAGACCCTTATTTAAGGGACACCACTCATAATTGTGTGGAAAGGGGGGGGGGGGGTTCCAACCTGAATACAAAAATAAAATATGTTACAACCAGTATTATGTCAATAAATTAGTGAAAAAAAATACTATTTACTATCTTTATCATGTTTATGGTAGTACAGTAGACTCCGGACAGTCGGATACCCAAAATTTCAGCTAAAAATATCCGATTACCCGATATATTCAATTAGATGATGAATGTATATTCAATGAATATTCTACAATAATAAGTAGATCTATTGCTTAATATGTGAAAGGGCTGGAGGATTGATGGAGTGATTTTTATCCGTTACATCACCACGATGTTTGCGAGAAAAAATATCAGCTGATTATGTAGCTAATGATTAAATTTGTTTCCACTTGCAGTTTTTAAGTCCTATATTTATTAAAATCAATCAAATGTCCTGAAATATTTATGTAAATTATTATCTTCCATCCATAGTTTGTCTTTACTTGTTTAGTAAACAAATTATTTACATTTTCACACAGGTAAACTAAGGCCGTGTTCCCATTGACCTAAACTCGGTGTTGTGTAAGTGTAACTCACACATAAACTAAACAAAATTATGTTCCCATTGATAAAACTCAATGTTTACATGTAGTGTAAATCATGTTTTGTCTACATGCAGTCGATACTCGATGTAGGCCTTGTGTAGATTCAGTGTACATAAAACTAGGCATTTAAAACATTAGTTTCACCGTGGATATTTAAAGAAGAAACGATTTTTGAATAAAATTGATATTTATAGCAATTATTATAATAAAAGTTCTATGCCCTTATCAAGACTCAAAGCAGCATCATTGCCGAACACATAATTCATTTGAAAATTAAGGTATTTCCGAATAAACTTGACTTACACAGAAATATTTGCCGCTGGTCTTTATTCAAACAACGATTCACTCATAAATGCATTACTTAAATTTTTATCTACATATAGCTCCTCTTTTAACCGTCCAAAATGTTACAGAACAAAGGAAAGCATGCATAACAAAGAAACTTAAACTGGGGTGATCTGGTTGGGGTGATCCGGCTCAGATCACCCCTGTTAGAACAAAGGAGCTGGGATGTAACATTTAAATGACATAGAGTTTACAAGTGTGAACGAATCTTATGTACAGGTAATTAAACAAGGTGTATAGATGTGAACAAATTTAATGTGAAACCAATGTCCAGTACATTAAACTAATTGTAAACAAGTTTACTGTACATGGAGTTTGGTGTGAACACGGCCTAATTTGGCTATAAATAGATCACAGCATGTCTGAGTAGAATCTCTTATCTAAAATCGTAATTCATATAATTTTATTTCTTTAAATAATCTAATTTAAATTTATGAAAATAATCATGATTGATAAAATAGTATTGCATAAAGTTTACGCTTTCAGAGACTATTTATGTTTAGGTCATGGTTCTACAGGCTTCTTCACATATTTGTAAACAAACCAATACGTTTTAATTCAGCACCTTCTAGACATTTTAATGCAGCACCTACTGGACATTTTAATGCAGCATCTTCTATGAATTTTAATACAGTACCTACTGTGTGTTTTAATACAACACCTACTGAACATTTTAATGCAAAACCTACTGCGTGTCATAATGCAGTACCTACTGGGCATTTTTTATACCGAACAAGCCTTCAAAACCAGATACACTAACAGTAGACCGTAATGCTGTTGGAGAGTCTGTAAATATTGTATATAGTAATAGTACTGTGAGGAAGAACAGCATTAGGATTTTATCTTTTAACTGTAAAAATGTTTTATCATGTGGTCCATTTTTTGAGGAAGCGTACAATCATATGGACATTTGTCTCCTTCAGGAACATTGGCTGTTTAATTGCCAAATTGATAACTTAAATGAGTTGCATGAACATCTTAACGGGATAGGAAAATCCGTAGATGATAGAGATCCAATAACTCCTGTGCAAATGCCTCGAGGATATGGTGGGGTTGGAATTTTATGGAGAAAAGAGATGGATAGCTTAATTACAACATTAGATATTGGCAACGAGCGTATTCAGTGTGTGGAAGTCAGAGGGGACAAGAAAAAGTTATTAGTAGTCTCGGTATACTTGCCCTGTAGAGGATCCAATAACAATATTTCTGAACTTCAAGAATGTGTTGATATATTGTATGAAATCGTACAATCAATTTTCTGGAACTCATTGTATCTTAGTAGGAGGAGACTTTAACGAAAATATTTTCATTAAATCTGGTCTGAAGAGGAATCAATATATTTTAGATTTTATGGAAGAATGCAAATTTTCTGCAAAGGAGATTGGTAAAACTTTTATACACTCCAATGGAGTAGACAGTACGGCAATAGATCATATACTGTACCCTGATCTTTTACAAGATGATATATTATATGTCAAAAAGTTAGATATTATAAATAATGTGTCAGACCACTATCCAATTCAGGCTGAAATCAACTTCGAGTTCTCAATTGGATCAAATGAATTAAAGTCATCAAAAAGAGGCAAAATCTACTGTAAAGTTAATTGGGATAAACTGGATAAAGATAAATATCAAGAGTCCATAGAATCAAAGTGCTGGATAGCACCTGTGGAAAGTTTGCAACTGTAGATTGTAATATTTCAAATAGATAGTGTGTAGATTGCATGGTTACCTTTTTTTCCTACTTAAAAAAGAAAAAACTTTATCAAGAAATAATTGTAACAGGATGCTGCTACGAAGTCTCCCAAACAAAGCTCTCAAAATTAGTCATTCCCACGGGTCGCCTGACATTAAGCAAAGTCCAATACAAATTGGTCCGGTCTAGTAAAGTGATATTCATGATTTGGGGGTGGGGATCTAGACAGTTTACAAGTTCTCAAACAGGCAGGAGGTAGGATAAGAGTGGCCCTAGGGGACTAGCCTTTTATTTCATCTGATTTGTTTTATTATTCCGTACAAGAATATATGTTGTTTCAGTGTGGGGATTTCAACAGTTTTCAAGTTTTCGAAAAGGGGGTGGATCTTGACTGTTTACAAGTTCTCAAAACAGGATGGGGTGGGGTTACACCGAGGGACTTAATTATATTTCACTTTATTCGTTTTATTGTCCAATACAAGAATATTTATGATTAAGGGTTGGGGATCTCAACCGTTTACAAGTTCTCAAACATGAGGGATTGGGGATGACTCAGAGGTACTCCCACTATATTTCATTGGTTTTGTTTTGCTGCCCCATAAAATAGAATATATATGGTTTAGGGGTGATCATCTCGACCGTATAAGTTTTCCAAAAAAAGTTGGTTGGGTCACCCCTGTGGACTTCTTCTATATTTCATTTTGATTTATTTTATTTTCTCATACAAAAATATATATGGTTTGTGGGTGTGGATCTCAGCCGTTTACAAGTTCTCAAACAACAAGGGGATGGGAGTGACCGCTAGGGACTCGCCTTCTTTTGAATTTGATTTGTTTTATTGTCCAGTACAAGAATATATATGGTTAAGGGGAGGGGATCTTGACCATTTCCAAGTTGTCAAACAACAGGGGGTGGGGCTGACCCAAAGGGACTCCCACTTTATTTCATTGAATTTGTTTTGTTGCCCTATACAAAAATAGATATGGTTTAGGGGTGGGGATCTCGACCGTTTACAAGTTCTCAGACATGAGGGGTGGGGCTGACCCAAAGGGACTCCCACTTTATTTCATTTGATTTGTTTTGTTGCCCTATACAAAAATATATATGGTTTAGGGGTGGGGATCTCAACCGTTTACAAGTTCTCAGACATGAGGGGGTGGGGCTGACCCAAAGGGACTCCCACTTTATTTCATTAAATTTGTTTTGTTGCCCTATACAAAAATATATATGGTTTAGGGGTGGGGATCTCGACTGTTTACAAGTTCTCAGACATGAGGGGGTGTGGCTGACCCAAAGGGACACCCACTTTATTTCATTTGTTTTGTTTTGTTGCCCTATACAAAAATATATATGGTTTAGGGGTGGGGATCTCGACCGTTTACAAGTTCTCAGACATGAGGGGGTGGGGCTGACCCAAAGGGACTCCCACTTTATTTCATTGAATTTGTTTTGTTGCCCTATACAAAAATATATATGGTTTAGGGGTGGGGATCTAGACAGTTTCTAAGTTCCCAGACATGAGGGGTTGGGGCTGACCCAAAGGGACACCCACTTTATTTCATTTGATTTGTTTTGTTGCCACATACAAAAATACATATGGTTTAGGGGTGGGGATCTCAACCGTTTACAAGTTCTCAGACATGAGGGGGTGGGGCTGACCCAAAGGGACTCCCACTTTATTTCATTAAATTTGTTTTGTTGCCCTATACAAAAATATATATGGTTTAGGGGTGGGGATCTCGACTGTTTACAAGTTCTCAGACATGAGGGGGTGTGGCTGACCCAAAGGGACACCCACTTTATTTCATTTGTTTTGTTTTGTTGCCCTATACAAAAATATATATGGTTTAGGGGTGGGGATCTCGACCGTTTACAAGTTCTCAGACATGAGGGGGTGGGGCTGACCCAAAGGGACTCCCACTTTATTTCATTGAATTTGTTTTGTTGCCCTATACAAAAATATATATGGTTTAGGGGTGGGGATCTAGACAGTTTCTAAGTTCCCAGACATGAGGGGTTGGGGCTGACCCAAAGGGACACCCACTTTATTTCATTTGATTTGTTTTGTTGCCACATACAAAAATACATATGGTTTATGGGTGGGGTGACTGACCCCTCTGGAGTTCCTCTATATTTCATTTGATTTATTTCATTGTCCCATACAATAATATATATGGTATATTGTTTAAAGTCTCAACTGTTAATAAGTTCTCAAAAAACCAGGGGGTGAGAGTGACCCCAGGGGACTCGCCTTTTATTTCATCTGATTTGTTTTATTGTAACATATAAAGAACATATAATGTTTAGGAGTGGGGATCTGACTGTTTTTAAGTATTCAAACATGAGGGGTTAGGTGGGGTGACACCATGGACTCAACCTAAATTTAATTAATTTGATTTGTTTTATGGTCCTGTGATCATTACTGAAAACCATGTGTGTCTGTCACTTACTGTTTTCTTCAAGTTTATAATTTATTATTGTTATTGAAAATTAAAAAAAAAATCCCTTAGGGTTCTTTAGTAAATTCCTCCCTTCTGTTGGCCCCTCAAAATACAACTAAATAGACCCCAAGGAGAAAAATAATAAGAAATGAGCAAAAACTTTGTTTAGGAGTCTTAATAGCAATTAGTATAATTACGATTTTTGTTATAGTCCGATTTCTTATGCCGAATATGTAAAAGGCCGAGTTTATTATAGTCCGAGTTTGTTGTGGACCGAGATCAGATGAGATACCATGATACTTCCGATACTCTCGGGCTTTTACGTATTGAATAGAAATTTGTAAAAATCGTAGTATAAAGCGACGAAAAATGTTCATTCATGAAATATTTTAAACACGCTATTAATTTTCTCTTCAACCGGAGGAAGGTAGGAAACCTTTGAAACCGGGATTGTAGTACTCCCGTTTGGAGGCACACATATATGGATCTGACGCATGTCTGAAGAATACCGATAAAATCATAACGTAGAAACTGCTGTCTCGTGTGTGTATTGATTTTACTTTCCGCGTAGCGCAGATCCGCGAAGTAGTTTTTGTTCGTCTTTCAAATGAAGTTGAATTATTTGATTTATCGATGAAAATTCAGTGCATTTTTTATTCAAGCTGTATGCTATTAAAATAGAAGAGCTCAAAATTTCAAAAGCATCTTTCTATTATTAGTTTTCAAACACCAGTACTACATTATCTAGAAGTAGGACACACTTCCTAAAGTAAGTTAGGCTGTCTCTTTTCCGGTTAGGCCGATGCCTTAAGAAAGTTTATTGCTATAGCAAGCTATAGCAAACTTTCCAAAAAGGAATAGATGCATTAAAATTAGATCTTAACACCACTGATGGTATTAGCGATGCATTTTCTAACATCAATAACATCATTGACTCTACTACCAAATCAGTAGCTCCAGCGCACAAGGCATTCAGAAAACGACCGAAGCTGAAAGTGATGAATGAGGATATAGACCACGCTATTAAAGCAAAAAAACAAGCACATGCATTATGGAAATTTCGAGGGAGGCCAGCTGACCCCTGCAATGAGCTAGTTATCAATAAAAAACGAACAACTTATGAATTAAGAAAGCAGTGCAGGAATGAAATTGCTCAAAGACGGATTAATGATAGAGAGGAAATAATTCAAGCTAGAGTCATGGATAACAAATTATTCCACAAGCTAATTAGTAGACAAAGAGGCAAACTAGGCAAACTTATTGACGAACTTCATGTAGATCAATCAACTTATAGCGAAACAAACATCTTAGAAGGCTGGCGAATTCACTTTTCAAATCTAGCAAAAAAATCAAATACGTCGAAATTTGATATACAATATCTAGATACTGTCGACAGTGAATATGAGCATATAATTAAGATTTGTACCAATGAGAGAGAGCATACTCCGGTTGCAATCAAAGAGCTAGATGAAGCTATACATAAGCTGAATAGAAATAAATCGGCAGATGTTTTTGGTGTTACTGTGGAAAGTATTTTATATGGTGGATTAAAATTAAATAATTCCTTACTTCAAACTATAAATGCAGCATTTAAAACCTGTATTATACCAGACATTCTTAAAGTTGGAACACTATCTCCTATTTTCAAAAATAAAGGAAATTTATTAGACGCTAAAAAATATAGAGGAATAACCATCACTCCAACCATATCTAAAATTATTGAAACCATACTAAAATTCCGTATTAATCCTCAAATTTTAGATAAACAAAACCCACTACAACGAGGATTTACTGAAAACTCGGCTCCTCTTATTGCTACACTTATGATAGATGAATTTGAAAGAGAAAACAAGGATCAAAAGAAAACAACTATCCTAGGAATGCTTGATGCTAAGTCTGCATTTGATGTGGTTCGTCACTCCAACATGATACGGAAATTGTACCATCTCGGACTATCAGAGCAATCAGTCTTACTTATAGACAGTCTATATACAAATGCAACTACCAAAATTAAATGGAATGGGCAGCTATCAGACTCTTTCAATATTGAGCAAGGTGTATGACAAGGCGGAACTTTAAGCGCCGATTTATATAAGATATATATAAATCAACTACTAAACCTTCTTGAAGATTCTAACCTTGGCGGAAAAATTGGGTCTATATCTTGCTGTGCCCCCACCTGTGCCGATGATATAGCCTTAGTAAGCGATAATCCTTACAGCCTACAAGCAATGGTCAATATAGCATCAGATTACAGCAAGCGTGAAGGGTACCATTTACAACCAACAAAGAGTGTCATCCTCCCTGTTAAAACATCAAACAGATTATTTGACAATATTGATCTTGATTTGAATGGTGAGCTGATGCCAGTAGTTGACAAAACCCCACATATTGGCATTCAGAGAGCATATAAAGATTCTGCATCTGCCACAATTCAGGAAAATCTTAAAAAAGCAAGGAGATCTCTATATAGCTTAATGGCATCTGGCCTACATGGCGAAAATGGATTAGATCCGGTTACGGCAATCAGTTTAGTCAAAACATATATCCTTCCAGTTATGCTATACGGATTGGAGACATTACTTCCCAGTGGGAAAAATCTAGATCTAATCAGTAAGCAATACAAAAAGATGCTGAAGCAAATATTATCTTTGACTACAAATGTAGCAGATCCTGCTGTTTATATCATATCGGGTCAACTACCAGCAGAGGCTGAAATTCATAAAAGGGCATTCACTTTGTTTGGCAATATATGTAGGTCAGGGAATACATCAATGGAATGGAGAATTGCAGAGAGACAGCTCAGTATTAAAAATATGAAAAGCAACAGTTGGTTCATTGAGATAAAAAAGCTTTGCCTGAAATATGACATTGATGATCCTTACAGTTTTCTTATTACTCCATTATCCAAATTTTTGTGGAAAAAATTAATATCAACAAAGATTAATAGCTATTGGGAAAAACGTATTAACGACGAATCTAAGTTATTTCAAACACTTTCATATCTGGAAATGAGCTATAAGATAGGGCAATGTCATCCTATAGCAAGAACTGTAGATGCAAACATTAGAGATATTGCAAAGATACCAGTTCGATTAAAAATTGCAACTGGCACATACATTCTCCAAACAAATAGAGCCGCCTTTAATCAAAACAAAATAGATGCTGTCTGTATGCTATGCAAATGTAGTGAAGAGACACTTGCTCATTTTCTGCTAGGCTGTACCCGGCTTGAATATATACGTAGAGATATTCTTGAAAAGATCACCAACACTTGTAGCTTGCTGTTTGCCAAATATAATCTGTCCGTAGAAATAGATCTTCTTACTGTCATAGTGAATCCTTATGCCTATTGTATCACCTCGGCACATTTAGAGCTTACTAATGACATTAACATTCATTTAGAACCATTGTGTAGGCATCTTATATATAAATTGCACCATAAGCGATATGAATTACTGAACATTATCCCTAAGAAGAAGAATCGAAAAGGTGGCATTAAACATTAATCATTTCAATAGTGTTGTCAGATCACCTCTATGCAATATATATCTAAAATTCAATTTTAAATTATAAATTTTAGATTTTAAATCATACATATGTGTTTTATGTGTGGATAAAGAACTTTTATCAGTGTAAATAATTCTTATGGATCTACTGTAAATATTGGTGGAGGATATTCTGTATAACATTTATCATACACCGTACTCCGGGTACCAGGAGGTGTGCCTTAATTGGCAGAAGATATACAGATAGATAGATATGGCCGCCACACGTGATTACCTTTGCACATGTGAAAAAAATATTTCTGACAAAAGTCAGATTTCTCTTGTCAAAAGGGATTTATATTTATATTGCAATAAATTATTCAGAAGGAGGTTCATTCAGTTTCAATTATATTTCTTATTCTATGAGCATTAAGAGTTTAATCAAATTCTCCCAACAGTAACGTACTGCTCTTGTCAACTGAGTCTTGAATAATTTTATAAATAGATTCAAACCATTTGAATTAGAAAGGCATCCAATTTACATGACAAGGAAAACAATGAATAAAGACACCATTTAATAAGAAATAGATCCTTCTTATTTATTAAAAACAAAATCTTCTTGTCTGCAAGATTGCAAATTCGTAACTTCAAGGGCGAACTTGTAAACAGGGCGAGTTGTCCCGATACGAAATTCACGCATGCGTACTACAAATATCTCAGTAAAAACATCCGGTTACAAGTAAACAAATAACGTTCATGGATTTCATGTGGATGAGATGAAATCTATTAATTTACATAAATAAAAAGGTCATATTTACGATAGTGATTGTTTTTTAATCCTAATTTACAAATTAAATGATTCAGATGCTTAATCATGTGTAAAAATCGGTGTCAGGAATCTTAAGTTGTTATGAAATTGTAATACACAGAAACGAATGAGGCATACGGAGGCTCAATGAGTTTAAAGTCGGTCCCATAGGTCTTCAGAAGACTTGACGTCTTCTTCCACCAAAAATCTAAGTACATTTTTGAATTCAGCATATCAAAGAACTTCAAGATTTCAATTTTTGTTAAAATTAGACTAAGTTTAATTTTGGACCCTTTGGACTTTAGTGTAGACCAATTTGAAAACAGGACCAAAAATGAAGAATCTACATACACAGTTAGATTTGGTATATCAAAGAACCCCATTTATTCAATTTTTGATGAAATCAAACAAAGTTTAATTTTGGACCCCGATTTGGACCAACTTGAAAACTGGGCCAATAATCAAGAATCTAAGTACATTTTTAGATTCAGCATATCAAAGAACCTAACTGATTCATTTTTTGTCAAAATCAAACTAAGTTTAATTTTGGACCCTTTGGACCTTAATGTAGACCAATTTGAAAACGGGACCAAAAGTTAAGAATCTACATACACAGTCATGACAGTTAGATTCAGCATATCAAAGAACCCCAATTATTCAATTTTGATGAAATCAAACAAAAGTTTAATTTTGGACCCTTTGGGCCCCTTATTATGTTGGGACCAAAACTCCCAAAATCAAACCCAACCTTTCTTTTATGGTCATAAACCTTGTGTTTAAATTTCATAGATTTCTATTTACTTATACTAACGTTATGGTGCGAAAACCAAGAAAAATGCTTATTTGGGTCCCTTTTTGGCCCCTAATTCCTAAACTGTTGGGACCTAAACTCCCAAAATCAATACCAACCTTCCTTTTGTAGTCATTAACATTGTGTTTAAATTTCATTGATTTCTATTTACTTAAACTAATGTTATTGTGCGAAAACCAAGAATAATGCTTATTTGGGCCCTTTTTTGGCCCCTAATTCCTAAACTGTTGAGACCAAAACTCCCAAAATCAATCCCAACCGTTCTTTTGTGGTCATAAACCTTGTGTCAAAATTTCATAGATTTCTATTAACTTAAACTAAAGTTATAGTGCGAAAACCAAGAAAATGCTTATTTGGGCCCTTTTTGGCCCCTAATTCCTAAAATGTTGGGACCAAAACTCCCAAAATCAATACCAACCTTCCTTTTGTGGTCATAAACCTTGTGTTCAAATTTCATAGATTTCCATTCACTTTTACTAAAGTTAGAGTGCGAAAACTAAAAGTATTCGGACGCCGGACGACGACGACGACGACGACGACGACGACGCCGACGCCAACGTGATAGCAATATACGACGAAAATTTTTTCAAAATTTGCGGTCGTATAAAAAAGGGAAAAATATAGTGAATTTTGGAGAATTTATATATTAAATGTACATGCATTTGAAATATTTGAGAAATATTGTTTCAAATTTTTTAGTTCTAGGTTCCACGGTGACCTAGCTACCATTTTAGAAAACTGTGATTTAAATACTAGTCTATTAGAGGGATATTTCATTTTCATTGGTTGTAGATATGGAATCTTATTTTATCATGAAGTCAGATTTGAAAATGACTTTGGGAATGAAGATGTAGTAAAGACCGAATGTTAGTTTTAGTCTTATATATGTACTTTATAATTTTAGTCTTACATGTATATAATTATGTGTACATATATCACTGATTCAGTGGCAATGGTAAATAGACACTGACAAGTCTTAGATAACATTTCATAGTTTTGAATGTTTTGTCAGTTGACTAAAACTAGGTGGAGGTGTGTGAATTCATTCTTTGTGAAATAAAGATTTGACTGACATGAACTCTCATGTACAAAGATTTGTCAAAGTAGTATCACCTCTATGTACAATGTAAGTATTAGGGAGATAAAAGTATTCTATTTTGATTTGAACCAAACATAAATTATAACACAATGTTTATAACCACAAAAGGAAGCTTGGGATTGATTTTTGGGGTTATAGTCCCTAAGGTTTAGGAATAAGGGTTCCAAAGGTGCCCAAAACAAGCATTAATCTAGTGTCAGTACAAAAAGTTGTGTATAAGTATTTCAATTGTTCTGAAATTGTACTATAATGTTTAATACTATAAGCAGAAGGTTGGGTATATTTTGTGGGTTATGGGGCAAACAGTCTAGGAATTAAGAGCCAAAAACAAGCATTTTTGTAGATTCAAAACCACGAATTGGAGTTATCTTTCTTTGTCCAGAATGGTTGTTGAATTACCTAAAACCAATGCTTTATGAAATCTTCTTTGAAAATTGGAGTTATCTTTCTCTGTCCAGAATAGTAGTTGAATCAACTTAAATTAATGCTATATACAATAAACAATGCAAAATTCACTTTACTACCAACTGATAAATTAAAGCAGTCTTTAATAACCATTCATTGATTACAAGCACTTTGATTATCATTCTAAGGCCACGGTTTTTTAATTTGTTGGTTTACGGATTTTCTCCATGAAAAAGTCGGGTCGGTCGGTCGGAAAAAAAAAGAAAAAAAAAGATCTTTCAAGACATAAAACTGATATGCAAAATAAATATATATATATTTCACCTTTCTAATAATATGTTTGTCATACTATTTTGTTATCATTCTTAAATTTTAGTTCGATGAAATAGTATTTCTCAGCTGTAATAAACATCGCATGACATTGTCTAATAATTTCCCGTAAAAAAGGGGTGCATGGACATAGACGAAATTAAATCGTCATTTCACAAACAAGAAAAAGAGATTCATGTCGGTAGCTCTTAATTAAAACTTGGTGAATAGTAATTAGCACGAAAACTGATAAAGATAAAAATGTAAAAACGTCGTACGAAAATAAGTTTCAACACGCGTGTCAAAAACGTAATAGACTCGATCGTCCACTGGAAAAACGAGAATATCGGGTTAAATAATAGTTGTCATGCATTCCCGTTTTTTTATTCAAATGGAACATATTTTTTTATTATCTATGAAAACAAGAAAATTTCAAATGATTTGTTAAAATTCAGAACTTTTACTCGGTGTCTTGAACTTCCACCTGTCCACATTTGGACAAGTCTATTTCTATGAGAACAGGCATCTTACGGACTGGTGACAAATAAAGGAAACGAACTTATTGTGTAACTAGTTTTAAACACAGATTTCGTTCCGCAAAATTATTTGCGCAAACAATATTTCAAGGTCATTAATAATTGATTTGTCTATTTTTAGAAACGTAAACTGAAAGTTTCATTTTTTCACAACAGAAAGTGTCATCACTTCTGTATTAAGTGATTTATGCATTTCCTTTCATAAAAAAAGGAAATTTTAATTATTTTTCAGGGATAATGCATTTGTTAGGGTCGGCGGGAATAAAAAAGCATGAAAAGTCAATTTTATTTTTATTCTGGAAATCAGCAAAATCGGGTCGGCGGATCCGTAAACCAACAAATTAAATAATCCTGGCCTAAGGTTATGCACTTTTACAAATGGAAAAATTGTAGAATTATTTAGTTTCTTAAGTTTGTCTAATCAAAATTGAGTGAAATGTGTATGTAATGCTTATTACCTCTAAACTCTTTAAGTTCAATTTTTGGCAGCTTCACTTTTACAGTTCTTGATTTATGTCCCCTTTTAACGTTGTATGCTAGCGGGGGCATCAGCACCTGACCATGACTGTATGACATTTTATATTTTAATATTTTATGATATTTAAATGAGTAGTTATATAATTATTGTTGCAAACTCCATTAGAAATTTGAAATGAGATCATTTTTATACGACCGCAAAAATTGAAAATTTTTTGGTCGTATATATTGGTGTCACGTTGGCGTCATCGTCGTCCTCTGAAGACATTTGGTTTTCGCACTCTAACTTAAGTAAAAGTAAATAGAAATCTATGAAATTTAAACACAAGGTTTATGACCATAAAGGGAAGGTTGGGATTGATTTTGGGTGTGTTGGTCTCAACAGTTTAGGAATTAGGGGCCAAAAAAGGCCCAAATAAGAATTTTTCTTGGTTTTCGCACAATAACTTACGTTTTAGTAAATAAAAATCTATGATATTTTAACATAGGTCTATGAGCACAAAAGGAAGGTTGGAATTGATTTTGGTAGTTTTAGTCCCAACAGTTTAGGATTTAGGGGCCAAAAACAGGTTCCAAATAAGCATTTTTCTTGGTTTTTGCACAATAACTTTAGTATAAGTTAATAGAAATCTATAAAATTTTAATACAAGTTTTATGACCACAAAAGGAAGGATTGGATTGATTTTGGGAGTTTTGGTTCCAAGGAATTAGGGGCCAAAAGGGGCCAAAATTAAACTTTGTATGATTTCATCAAAAAATGAATTATTGGGGTTCTTTGATATGCCAAATCTAACCGTGTATTCAGATTCTTAATTTTTGGTCCTGTTTTCAAATTGGTCTACATTTAGGTCCAAAGGGTCCAAAATTAAACTTAGCTTGATTTTAACAAAAAATTGAATTCTTGTGGTTCTTTGATATGCTGATTCTAAACATGTACTTAGATTTTTGATTATGTGCCCAGTTTTCAAGTTGGTCCAAATAGGTGTCCAAAATAATTAAAGTATTGTGCAATAGCAAGAAATTTTCAATTGCACAGTATTGTACATTAGCAAGAAATCTTCAATTGCACAGTATTGTGCAATCAGAAGCGGATTTATGGGGAGGGGGCCCCGGGCCCCCCTTTTTTCGGAACAAATTTGGTTGCTTATATAGGGAATCACTGAAGCATAACTGGAGTGGGCCCCCTCTTAGGCAGTCAGTGGGCCCCCACTTATGAAAATTTCTAGATCCGCCAGTGGCAATAGCAAGAAATCTTCAATTGCACAGTATTGCGCAATATAAGTTTTTAAGTTGAAGTTCTTAGACCACATTCATTCTGTGTCAGAAACCTATGTTGTGTCAACTATTTAATCACAATCCAAATTCAGAGCTGTATCTAGCTTGAATGTTGTGTCCATACTAGCCCTAATTGTTCAGGGTTCGACCTCTGCGGTCGTATAAAGCTGCGCCCTGTGGAGCATATGTTCCATTCATTTGTTTATTTCTTAATTTGTGTGAATAAACATTGTTACAGTATATGTTAATTACTACACTTTCATACCACAACAAATATTGTAATGGTACATGAATCACTTATATTTGTATCCATATAACAAAACAAAAAATGAAAAGGAATAATTTTGCAATACCTTTTGAATACCTAAACTTTTTAGACATTTAGACATATTAAGACTAATTAAGTAGATGTTGATAATATCTGCTTGACATGCTTGAAATTCTATCAGATTACTTTTGGAGCAGTTATGAGTCTTTGGAGCATGCTCGCAAAGGTTCTTTTGGTGAAATCATTTTCATATTGGTCAAAATTTTTCTTTACTTCGACCAGCTTTGGAGGAGATACAATCAAAGAATTGATATAAATCAGCATAGAGGTTTACTTCCTAGCTCATTTAGCCCCAAGCATCATGTCAGGCATTGTCATTTCTAAAAACCAATAAATGTATTCTAATCTGAGGAACAATTCGACATTTTAACAAAAAAAATTACTAATGATACTGACGATCCACCACACAGTAATATAAATAGAACCATACCAATAGTAAGCAAATACATTATATAAAAAAGATGTGGTATGATTGCAAATGAGACAATTCTCCACAAGAGACCAAATCGACACAGAAATTAACAACTACAGGTCACTATACGGCCATAAACAATGAGCAAAGCTAATACCGCATAATCAGCAATAAAAGGCCCCAAAATGACAATATAAAACAATTCAAACTCGAAAACTAATGGCCTTATTTATGTTAAAACAATAAACAGAAAACTAATATTCAGCACTTAAATAAACGACAACCACTGAATTACAGGCTCCTTATGTTATGTTCTCAAATCTAGATATCATCTCCTATTTAGAAAAAAACACGTGAAAAAATGAACCTTTTATGTGTTGCTCTCCTAGCTACAAAATGTATCCAAAGTCAAAGATGTAGAACATATTCTATCATAACCATTTGGTAACTTATGTAATTACTGTCTCCTCCATGCCTGACACGGAATAATAGAAGTCAAGGAACTTAGAATTGGTTAGCCTGATAATTTGAATTTATATTCATTTTATTTGTGCTGTGTGCAATACACTATGCTGTTGCGAATTGAACCCCCCCCCCGCCCAAAACAAATGATATTATCTGAAATGAGAAAAAAAATCTACACCCCTTCCCCCCCCCCCCCCTTTTCCATTTTTTTTTTAAATCTCTCCCTCAAGATATGGTCATAATCTCAAGTCAAATTTTTAATGGAGATCGATTGCAACCATAATTACCCATTTAAATACATTGTACTTTAAATGTGATTGGATTACTTTCCTTACTTACGTTGCTTTAAAATTGTCTTTATATATATATATATATTGTCCATTAACCAGGAAACCAGGGTTTTCCGCCCTTTTTCCCCCCAATTCTTAAATGGTTTGAGCCACAACCCCCTCAGGTCAATCCAAACCATCCTTTTTTTTTTTTAAAGTCAAGCTAATTTATAGCTATGTCAGGAAAAAAAATCAAGTCCTAAACCTGTGTGTTTCCTTTAAAAAAATCAATATCTGATGACCTTCACCTGTCTAAAAACACCCGGCAATTTCATTGGTTGGTTATTTTAAATCACGAATTGACCTTTTCAAAATCTGATAAAATAGGTATTTTCCATCAAAAGTGTTTAATCAAAGAGAGGTAACTCAAGTTTATTTTGGTTGCTCACATGTAATCAATCTGCACTTTTCTTCTATAGTCTGTTCTGTAAATTAGTTTCTGAAAATAAGAATATATAAAATCAAGGATATGAATGGTAGGTTTACAATTAAAGTAAATAGTTTTATACTGTATAGTATAAATAAAACTTTTTTTTATATCTTTTTCCCCAATTTTTTTGTATAAAGATAAGCTGTAAACAGCAAATGTGTTCTATTAATTAAACTGACTAGTTTACTTTGAGTAAAATATGTCAAAACATCCTTTTTTTAATGAAAAGCATACATGTATGAAGTGAACCCTTTTTTTAAATTAACCTATCTCATAAAAACACCTACATTATTTTGAGATCACCACTCTTCATATCATCTTTGAATTCTTGTAGTGAAAGTTCATATTTCCTTAGTCTTTTATGGAACTTGTGTCCCTTTTTGCTGTTCCAATATGCAACCTGTTATGAAGAAAAAGCTAACATGACAAACAATGGTTACCACTCTATTTGTCTATATAACAAAAAAAAACAATAATTCAAATTGTCACTTTATGCATGAATTATTTCAAGATTTTTAAAACCTGTTTGTAGCTGTAGATATATAATCATGAATATCACCATTGAAGTATACATTGTAACTTATTGTTTAAAAACTAGTACTTCTAAGTGGAACCCATGGAAAAGCATAGTACAATGTAATTGAAATAAAGAACATTCCATCACCTGTTTTGTCTTTGGTGGAGAGTTGACCCATTGGTAATCATGCACAATCATGAACAACTGTCATTTCTATACATATGTCATTAAGCTACTTTTCAATGTAATTTATCAATTTAACATTCTAAAGTTAGCTTTTTTTTTATTACTGATCATGATTAATGTTTAAACTTATAAAGATATACAACTTAGGCTTGAAAAATGTAATATTTTCTTGCAATTAGTATAACAAGTGAAGCATAAATTCATATTATGTGTTCATCTATTAGGAGTAAGGAAAATAATTATTTATGGTAATAAAATGTTTAAAAAATTTAATCTGTTAATCTCCTGTATTGCGCATGTCAGTAATACATTTATGCTCGTTGAAATTTAAATTATCGTAATTAAACATAAATAATGTTGGAAAACAATTGTTTTAAGATATTTAGGAACTTTACCAAAAAAAGCATGTAACTGTAAAACAAATATGATGTTGCTTGTGATAGCTAGTGTAACAAGAGTCTCAAAATAGGATTCAGATATACAATAAAACAAATATTTAATTTCAAATGTTCGCTTAGTCACTTTAAAGATCTAATTGTAATAAAAACAATTTTTAAAACTAAAATAAAGACTTGCATACATATATTTGTTTAAGTAAATCTAACCCATATGATCCCAAAACATGTATGTTAAGCTGGACCGTACGAGTATACTCGTACGGTCCAGCTTAACATACATGTTTTGGGATCATATGGGTTAGATTTACTTAAATATACTCTTACGGTCTACTCGTACCGTACGCGTATGGTCGGACCGTACGAGTATAATATACGGTCTGGTCCGTACGTGTACGGTCTATATACTCATATGGTCTGGAACAGTTATAAACCTTGTGTATAAATTTCATGGATTTCTATTTACTTATACTAAAGTTATTGTCCATGAACCAACTGTCTTCGGACGACGCGGACGACGATAACGAGGACGACTACAACGTGATACCAATATACGACCGCAACAATTTTTTGCAGTCTTATAAAAACTGCAAAATTAACTTTAAATGAACAATTCAGGGACAGCAACCAACAAGGGGTTGTCCAATTCGTTTAAAAATTTCAGGACTGATCGATCTTGACCTGATAAACAATTTAACCAAATTTCAGATTTGCTCTAAATGCTTTGGTTTCAGAGATATAGTATGAAATACAAAACAGTGTGGCTGTGGCCATTGATTGACACATTAAATTCGTCCATTGACTGGGACAATTTACGTGAACGTTTGTCTGTAACGACCACTGTTCACGACGTAGCTACGATAGACATTTAAACTGTGGGGTCACCAAAGGTTTCTTAACGCCTTTAATTATAAAGTAATTCGAAAAAATAATCAGGAATAACCTTTATGTTTTGATTTATATAATTGGTATAAATCAAAACATCGTGTTATTTCTGATTAATTTTTTCGAATTACTTTATTGAGGTGTTGAGAACCTTTGGTAACCCCATAGTTTAAGTGTCTTTAAAAAGTACATAGTGATCAGTGGTCGTTACATACAAACGTTCACCTAAATTGTCCCAGTCAATGGATGAATTTTATGTGTCAATCAATGGCCACAGCCACACTGTTCTGAATTTCATTCTAAGCCAAAATCTACATTTTACTCCTATGTTCAATATTTACACATATCATTGGTCATCTCAACGATAATCTATACCTATACACCCTTCATTTAACATGTTAAAATGTCTATTCATTTTTCTGCATTTTGAAAAATTAAATGTAAACAATTTCAAAACAAGCATCATTTAATGATTTCTCCATTACAAATTAATAGCAGACGGCAATAATAATTAATAACCAATACAATGACAACAAACCTTCAGTTAATGTCCGCTGTTGGATGTGACACAAATTACAATAGCACGCTGTTAAACCTATACTGAGCCAAAAAAGTTTAGCAACAAAAATATGAAATTTTATTTTATTACAAAATCATAACAACATATAATTTTTATAATAAAAAACTGGAATTATTACGTGTCAGAAGCAACATGGGTGTTTATCACTCACATTCATTAGGATTTTCTTTGTATGGATCGCGGGAGGGTCAAAATGCGGAAATGAATATACTGTTATTCAGAATCAATTTCTCAGCCATGCCCTTAGTGCACCAATGAAGGATTGGCACACCAACAGCTGCCCTTAGTCAATGCACTACTTTTGTGGCCGGAAAAAACTTGTCACGTGTTGATGAAAAGCAAAGGTAGCGCTACTCCTTTGGCGATAGTTTTTTTGGTCTACGGGATATCGACCTATCCTGTGCAGTTGCAATTTGTCGATATCTGTTTGTTAGTCTCTAAACTGTTGCCGTATGCACATTAAATCGATCCACGATGTCAGCAACACTCATTCCGACATCAACCATTCCAAGACCTTTCTGACGGTCATTTTCGGGGAGCCCTGGTTGACGCCCCATGCAATTTTTTCAAAAGTGTATGTGTTTTTCCTATCAATGGCATGTTTCTGAACGTCAGTGAAAAAGAAATTTTTACTATCGTTTTAAAAGTACAGGTACAGAAGGTAAAACGTCAATTACACGTGCAAAGCTGAAATGGCGCGAAATCAATCACCAGGAAAAAAGTACGTCTGTTTTAAATTACAGGTAAAACTAAGGATTATATCAATGATGTTTGAATAATTTTTTTCCAGAAACAACAAAAAAAAATTAAAATAAAAGTGTTGCTAAACTTTTTTGGCTCAGTATAGTAGTAAATCAATAAAGAATTGTTATTCAATATTTTTTCATTAGTATAGAGTTTGTAAAAGTGAACATTTATCGGTCGATGCATCTATATGGTTCAGTTGTTTCCTATGTCGAAGTGGGAATTTCCACTTCTTAAACTAAAAATATTTGTGCATTTAAATTGTATTGTCAATTTGATTTTCTTTCACAGATAAATAGCTAATTGTATAACATATATGACAAGGCTTTCTGTTGCAGACAGAACTTTGATCTATAATCGTTTACTTTATAAATTGTGACTGGTATGCTATGGAGAGTTGTCACTCATACCACATATTTTTATATCTATATATATTTAATGACAATGATATGCATTCTAAAGAAAATTATGATTAAACCAGATCAAGGACAGGGAGTGGGAAAAGTTTAGTTGATTATATATGAAATCATCGAAGCATGACGGGAGTTGGCAACCCTCTGGTCAGTCAGAGCCCCCACCCCTTTATGAAAAGCTCTGGATCCGCCACTGAGATTTGCAGGTTTTCTTTGTAAAGATACCTTAAAATATCACCAACTCTGACTGAGCACACAGTTTGATTCATTTTAGCTCATCAGCTGGGCTCACTGGCTAAAAATTTTCATTACGGTTCACTGGCAAATATTTTATGATATGCATGTGTAGATAATCTGATAATCTACATGTGTGTGAGGAGAAGTTAATACCAAGCTGGCTTTCGTCTGTATAAAATGTCATAGGCCAAGTTATGGAGGTGAAAAGCCAGTTACAGAACGATGAACAGATGATCAGGTTTTCGTCGTATAGATCCCTTAAAATTAAAACTGAGGACACAATTTGATTCACATTAGCTCATTATCTGCACTCACTCGCCATTAAGTTCATTGTGGCTCACTGGCTTATATTTAGAAAAGCTGATAACATGTACATACATGAGGGTGTTATAATTCCCTTTACTGTCAGGTGTCAAACAGTCATTCTCGGCTACTGTTAGCTTCAAATTGGTTAAAATTTAACTGTGATTAGTCAAAATATCTTTAAGGAGATTTGACAGATGTCTCAAATAATTATCATTACTGGTCCGAGACCACAATTATTTCGTAGTGCATTTCTTTTAGAACATAAATGAAAATAAAAAAAATCCCACCTGCGCTTTCTCAAAGAAATTTTTACAGTGTGTTGTACTACTTTTGGGACAAATAATATCAAAATTATAGAAAACTTCATCGGCTCTAACTCAAAATATGGACAATTTTATGTTTAGGGCGTCTTGAAATCTTTTGACAGCTTCCGAAGTGCTAATTTTTAACCTTTTTCAGCTGGACCAAATCACGACTTTCCTTAAAAATTCTGGACCCAAATTATTTTACAGTGTAATTTCATCCCCCTTCTTGCAATTTGAGGCATTAAACATGGAGAAATAAATTTGGAAGGGGAATAAAAATTAATGGCAAGTAACCCACTGTCAACACTAGGGACTATTTACAATTGTGGTCTCGGACCTACTGTTTTTTTTTGGAAAACAAATAGCGTGATTTGTCAAATTCAGCTGATTTTTTTTATCGTCTGAAAAAAAGTTTACATTTTATCGTCATGTCTAAAAATTACCGTTTAATCTTCATTTGGATTTGGCAAGAATACTTCAATAAGGTACCACCATTACTACCCTTATACATGTACATGTATATGGTCAGATCATATGTTATCGTATGTCATTTGAATTTGTACTTTGCATGCCTTTTCAAATGAAATTGTGATGTCAGAATCAATGCATTCTTAATAGAACAATAACCGATGAGAAGAGGACACATATATATGTAAACCAAAATTTTTGCAGCCACATCAAAACCCTATCAAGCTTGCGCTCATGTTGTGTTAAAACTTTTTTAGGAAGCTGAAAATTACCAACAATAGAAAAATAAACAGATAATCGATATTGTAAAATATCAATCAATGCTTTGAAAAGCCAATGATCTACATACATGTATATACATAAATATGTCAACCATAAAATACAACTGATTTAATTTACACCACAACTGTTGGAATGGTTGGAAAAAACCTTTATGTCTATATAACTTAATTGTCTCATTCTAGTCCCTTCAACTGACAGAATCAGTGTAAATTTCATGAATTCTTTAATATCATGTATAATCATGGACTATTGTTTATAGCAATATCTGTTAGCCATTTAGGGGTCTTTTGCATTAAAAGTTCAGTTTAAGTGGGTTTATTTTGCGAAAAAAGAACTCAATTTCCATATCATAGTTTACATTTTCTTTATATTTTGGTGTGTCAAAATGACCTTAATATAAAGGACAATATATAGACCCAAAAATGGTATATCACATTCTACACATGAGATTTTAGCAGGAAAGACTGCCATTGGAGTATTTAACCATTGCAACTTTTTAATTTGATCTCCTCCACTAATTGAAGTAGAATATTTGATGAAGGTTTGTCCACATTTTGGAATATGTTCATACATGTATAGAAATAATGATGAGCCTGTTTCTAGATGCATGAGATAGACTTCAATATTTATCATTTATTGAAAATAAATGGAATAACTTTTCAGAAAAGTTTTATTCTATGGAAATTTATCCCCTCCCCCTTTTATAAATTGAAAAGGTTACATTTTCCCCCTTATTTCAAAACCTAAGCTTGAATGTAGTGCCCATTCTTGCCCCAACTGGTCAGGGTTCAACATTTGCGGTCGTAAAAAGCTGCGCCCTGCCTAGTATCTGATTGTAACATGTACAACCATCAAACATCAACCCACACCAAACTGAATGTAATTGAAAGACAACTAGAGGTCAATATACAGTCTCTAACAGAAGATAAAAAAGGGAAAAATATAGTGAATTTTGGAGAATTTATATATTAAATGTACATGCATTTGAAATATTTGAGAAATATTGTTTCAAATTTTTTAGTTCTAGGTTCCACGGTGACCTAGCTACCATTTTAGAAAACTGTGATTTAAATACTAGTCTATTAGAGGGATATTTCATTTTCATTGGTTGTAGATATGGAATCTTATTTTATCATGAAGTCAGATTTGAAAATGACTTTGGGAATGAAGATGTAGTAAAGACCGAAAATTAGTTTTAGTCTTATATTTGTACTTCATAATTTTAGTCTTACATGTATATAATTATGTGTACATATATCACTGATTCAGTGGCAATGGTAAATAGACACTGACAAGTCTTAGATAACATTTCATAGTTTTGAATGTTTTGTCAGTTGACTAAAACTAGGTGGAGGTGTGTGAATTCATTCTTTGTGAAATAAAGATTTGACTGACATGAACTCTCATGTACAAAGATTTGTCAAAGTAGTATCACCTCTATGTACAATGTAAGTATTAGGGAGATAAAAGCATTCTATTATGATTTGAACCAAACATATTATAAAAAAAAAATTACCCGAATATGCTACTCCTGCTACTAGCAATATGATGCTAGTTTGTTTAAATACACCTGTACTGCCTACTGATGACTCGGGCCTGAGTGTAAATGGTCCATCAATTATGTTAAAAAAAATTGTTAGGCCTATCTAGGCTTATTGATTTCTAAAACTATATTTCATTGTACATGTTTGGAATTTTTATACAACCGCAGAAATTTTTGCAATCGTCAATAGGTATCCTGTTGTCATCTTCCGAAGACAGATGGTTTCCGGATAATAACTTTAGTATAAGTAAAAAGAAATCAATAAAATTATAACACAATGTTTATAACCACAAAAGGAAGCTTGGGATTGATTTTGGGGGTTATAGTCCCTAAGGTTTAGGAATAAGGGTTCCAAAGGTGCCCAAAACAAGCATTAATCTAGTGTCAGTACAAAAAGTTGTGTATAAGTATTTCAATTGTTCTGAAATTGTACCATAATGTTTAAAACCATAAGTAGAAGGTTGGGTATATTTTGTGGGTTATGGGGCAAACAGTTCAGGAATTAAGAGCCAAAAACAAGCATTTTTGTAGATTCAAAACCATGAATTGGAGTTATCTTTCTTTGTCCAGAATGGTTGTTGAATTACCTAAAACCAATGCTTTATGAAATCTTCTTTGAAAATTGGAGTTATCTTTCTCTGTCCAGAATAGTAGTTGAATCAACTTAAATTAATGCTATATACAATAAACAATGCAAAATTCACTTTACTACCAACTGATAAATTAAAGCAGTCTTTAATAACCATTCATTGATTACAAGCACTTTGATTATCATTCTAAGGTTATGCACTTTTACAAATGGAAAAATTGTAGAATTATTTAGTTTCTTAAGTTAATATTTTATGATGTATTTAAATGAGTAGTTATATAATTATTGTTGCAAACTCCATTAGAAATTTGAAATGAGATCATTTTTATACGACCGCAAAAACTGAAAATTTTTTGGTCGTATATATAGGTGTCACGTTGGCGTCATCGTCGTCCTCTGAAGACATTTGGTTTTCGCACTCCAACTTAAGTAAAAGTAAATAGAAATCTATGAAATTTAAACACAAAGTTTATGACCATAAAGGGAAGGTTGGGATTGATTTTGGGTGTGTTGGTCTCAACAGTTTAGGAATTAGGGGCCAAAAAGGGCCCAAATAAGCATTTTTCTTGGTTTTCGCACAATAACTTACGTTTTAGTAAATAGAAATCTATGATATTTTAACATAGGTCTATGAGCACAAAAGGAAGGTTGGGATTGATTTTGGTAGTTTTAGTCCCAACAGTTTAGGATTTAGGGGCCAAAAACAGGTTCCAAATAAGCATTTTTCTTGGTTTTTGCACAATAACTTTAGTATAAGTTAATAGAAATCTATTAAATTTTAACCCAAGTTTTATGACCACAAAAGGAAGGTTTGGATTGATTTTGGGAGTTTTGGTCCCAAGGAATTAGGGGCCAAAAGGGTCCAAAATTAAACTTTGTATGATTTCATCAAAACATGAATTATTGGGGTTCTTTGATATGCCAAATCTAACCGTGTATTCAGATTCTTAAATTTTGGTCCTGTTTTCAAATTGGTCTACATTTAGGTCCAAAGGGTCCAAAATTAAACTTAGCTTGATTTTAACAAAAATTGAATTCTTGGGGTTCTTTGATATGCTGAATCTAAACATGTACTTAGATTTTTGATTATGTGCCCAGTTTTCAAGTTGGTCCAAATAGGTGTCCAAAATAATTAAAGTATTGTGCAATAGCAAGAAATTTTCAATTGCACAGTATTGCACATTAGCAAGAAATCTTCAATTGCACAGTATTGTGCAATCAGAAGCGGATTTATGGGGAGGGGGCCCCCCTTTTTTCGGAACAAATTTGGTTGCTCATATAGGGAATCACTGAAGTGTAACTGGAGTGGGCCCCCTCTTAGGCAGTCAGTGGGCCCCCACTTCTAGATCCGCCAGTGGCAATAGCAAGAAATCTTCAATTGCACAGTATTGCGCAATAGCAAGTAATATCCAATTGCACAATATTGGGCAATAGCAAGAAATTTTCAATTGCACAGTATTGCTAATAGCAATAAATATTCAATTGTACAGTATTGTCCCGTTTTCAATTTGGTCTACATTAAGGTAAAAAATTAAACTTTGTTTCATTTCAACAAAAATTGAATATATGGGGTTCTTCAATATGCTGAATCTTACCATGTATTTAGATTTTTAATATTTGGGCCCGGTTATCAAATTGGTCAACATTGAGGTCTAAAGGGTCTAAAATTGAACATTATTTGATTTCATCAAAAATTGAATTCTTGGGATTCTATGATATGCTGAATCTAACCATGTATTTAGATTTTGGATATTGGACCATAACAGGTAAATGTCCAATTTAAATTTTTTTAAGTTTTTAAGTTGAAGTTCTTAGACCACATTCATTCTGTGTCAGAAACCTATGTTGTGTCAACTATTGAATCACAATCCAAATTCAGAGCTGTATCTAGCTTGAATGTTGTGTCCATACTAGCCCTAATTGTTCAGGGTTCGACCTCTGTGGTCGTATAAAGCTGCGCCCTGTGGAGCATATGTTCCATTCAGTTGTTTATTTCTTAATTTGTGTGAATAAACATTGTTACAGTATATGTTAATTACTACACTTTCATACCACAACAAATATTGTAATGGTACATGTATCACTTATATTTGTATCTGTTGTGTACAAGTTATCATTTTGTACAAATTATAATTTGTACAAAATTGTCTTGACAAAATATCATTCAATAGTACTGCTTCACTACTTCTTATCGTTATTTGAGGAATTTTTTTTATTCAGAAATTTTGCAAAAACGATTAATTTTGTAAAATTTGATATTTTGTATCGTGAAAGATCGTGTACAGCATTTTGATGATCGTGAAAAGGATCTCAAAAGATTTGTTTCCACTTATTCGTTATTTTAAAAAGTCCATGAAAACAATCAAATCTTTCTTTAAACAAGTGATAATTTATATTTGTAATTGGTACATCAAAAGATTGGACTTACATAACTTATTCCGCTTCACTTTTGTTTGTGAAAAGATTGATGGTTCGATTCAATGCCATTGGGTCTGAAGATTTTTTAATACTACACCAACTAGTTTTCTTATAAAATAAAAGTTCGTCTGTCTGTTCTGCATAAGTTTTATGTTGTTTTTAAAAGTTAAGATTTTCTCAACCGATTTCCGTTAAGTTTTATGCACAGTCATAGATATTTATAAAACAAAGATCCTTGTTGAAAAAAGACATTGATAAAAAAAGGCAGAAAAACAACTGACATATTCCTGACTTTAGCATAGTCATATTCCTAACCAAATGGGGTGTTTAATCTCCCTTTCTTTCTGGGATATTTATTTGTCTAAAAGTCTAACTTTTCGTTGTAACTTGGGTGTACTGTGTGGTCATTTAATAGCAATTCAATAATGTGTATCAATTATTTTTTCACCAAAATCCATATGATAAATTATTGTACAAGTTATAAGTGAATTTTTGACAATTATTGTACAAATTGTAATTTGTACAAGCACTTTTTGTACAAATTACAATTTGTACAAAGTCAAAATACAAATTATAATTTGTACAATATTTTTGTACAAATTATAATTTGTACAAAATGATAACTTGTACACAACATATCCATATAACAAAACAAAAAATGAAAAGGAATAATTTTGCAATACCTTTTGAATACTATAACTTTTTAGACATTTAGACATATTAAGACTAATTAGGTAGATGTTGATAATATCTGCTTGACATGCTTGAAATTTTATCAGATTACTTTTGGAGCAGTTATGATTCTTTGGGGCATGCTCGCAAAGGTTCTTTTGGTGAAATCATTTTTATATTGGTCAAAATTTTTCTTTACTTCGACCAGCTTTGGAGGAGATATAATCAAAGAATTGATATAAATCAGCATAGAGGTTTACTTCCTAGCTCATTTAGCCCCAAGCGTCATGTCAGGCATTGTTATTTCTAAAAACCAATAAATGTATTCTAATCTGAGGAACAATTCGACATTTTAACAAAAAAAATTACTAATGATACTGACGATCCACCACAAAGTAATACAAGAGGCTCTCAAGAGCCTGAATCGCTCACCTGAATTTTTTTGGTTTAATCTCTCATCAATGATTATTTTGGCTTTTCAATTTATTTAAATGTTCTTGAAATCGTCCTATTCTCTTCAAAAGCCAAAAAAAAAATCAATTTCTCCTACGTTCTATTTTAGCCATAGGAGCTATGTTTCTTGACATACAAGGAAATGAAATATAAAATTTATACTAGATACTCTGAAACTCTGAAACTCATTTAGCCTAAGTTTGGCTGAAATTGATACAGCAGTTTCAAAGGAGAAGATTTTTTAAAGTAAGTCAACATGATGAACAAATTGTGAAAAAAGTTTTTAAAGGGCAATAACTCCTTAAGAGCTCAATTGACAATTTTGGTCAAATTGACTTAGGGCTATTCCAGAAAAAAATGTATGGGGGGGTCGGAAGGCAGTTTTTGTCAGCACCCGCCAACCAGACAATTGTAATTGAGTATTATAGTGTGAAAAGTTGCTCTGATTCCCATCACCCATGTATTATTAATATAATGTGCCTTCCAACCCCCCCATACATTTTTTTCTGGAATAGCCCTTATTTGTAGATCTTACTTTGCTGATCATTTTTGCTGTTTACAGTTTATCTTTATCTATAATAATATTCAAGATAATGACCAAAAACTGCAAAATTTCCTTAAAATTACCAATTAAGTGGCAGCAACCCAACAATGGTTTGTTTGATTCATCTGAAAATTTCAGGGCTGATAGATCTTGACCTAATGAACATTTTTACCCCATGTCAGATTTGCTCTAAATGCTTTCGTTTTTGAGATATAAGCCAAAAACTGCATTTGACCCCTATGTTCTATTTTAAGTAACGGTGGCCATGTTTTTTGACGGATCAAAAATTTAAGCACACACTTTGTGCAGGATAATCTAAAGAACAATCATGCTAAGTTTCATCCAAATCCATTCAGTAGTTTCAGAGGAGAAGATTTTTTAAAGTTAGCAAATATGATGAACAAATTGTGAAAAATTGCCATTAAAGGACAATAACCCCTTAAGGGGTCAATTGACAATTTTGGTCATATTAACTTATTTGTAGATCTTACTTTGCTGATCATTTTTGCTGTTTACAGTTTATCTTTATCTATAATAATATTCAAGATAATGACCAAAAACTGCAAAATTTCCTTAAAATTACCAATTAAGTGGCAGCAACCCAACAATGGTTTGTTTGATTCATCTGAAAATTTCAGGGCTGATAGATCTTGACCTAATGAACATTTTTACCCCATGTCAGATTTGCTCTAAATGCTTTCGTTTTCGAGATATAAGCCAAAAACTGCATTTGACCCCTATGTTCTATTTTAGGTAACGGCGGCCATGTTTTTTGACGGATCAAAAATCGAAGCGCACACTTTGTGCAGGATACTCTAAGGAACAATCATGCTAAGTTTCATTCAAATCCATTCAGTAGTTTCAGAGGAGAAGATGTTTGAAAAATTGTTAACGACGACGACGACGACGACGACGACGGACGCCAAGTGATAAGAAAAGCTCACATGGCCTTTTAGGCCAGGTGAGCTAATAAATAGAACCATACCAATAGTAAGCAAATACATATATAAAAAAGATGTGGTATGATTGCCAATGAGACAATTCTCCACAAGAGACCAAATCGACACAGAAATTAACAACTACAGGTCACTGTACGGCCATAAACAATGAGCAAAGCTAATACCGCATAATCAGCAATAAAAGGCCCCAAAATGACAATATAAAACAATTCAAACTCGAAAACTAATGGCCTTATTTATGTTAAAAAATAAACAGAAAACTAATATTCAGCACTAAAATAAACGACAACCACTGAGTTACAGGCTCCTTATATCATGTTCTTAAATCTAGATATCATCTCCCATTTAGAAAAAAAACACGTGAAAAAATGAACCTTTTATGTGTTGCTCTCCTAGCTACAAAATGTATCCAAAGTCAAAGATGTAGAACATATTCTATCATAACCATTTGGTAACTAATGTAATTACTGTCTCCTCCATGCCTGACACGGAATAATAATAGTCAAGGAACTTAGAATTGGTTAATAGCCTAATAATTAGAATTTATATTCATTTTATTTGTGCTGTGTGCAATACACTATGCTGTTGCGAATTGACCCCCCCCCCCCCCCCCCCCCCCCCGGCCAAAAAAATGATATATAAATCTCTCCGTCAAGATATGGTCATAATCTCAAGTCAAATTTTTAATGGAGATCGATTGCAACCATAATTACCCATTTAAGTAGCAGTCCATGTAAAAATGACCAAGACTAATTTCCCTCATGTATATTCTCAGGTTGTGTACGGTAAGAATATTCAGTTTCATCAATATCAATATTTTTTTACCTGGTGAAATGATGGACTGAAGAAAAAATGTAAGGCATGGTCTAACTTGTCTTTATCCATCCTATGTCGAAAGACTGGGAGCTGTTTAGGTATTATAGCACCTGAATAAAAGCAAATATTTTTATAAATCACTAGTGGAAAGACTTAAGACATTTTATTTTCATAACATTTTAGTTTGCATATTACTGTTTCCTTATATTCCATAAGGCAAAGAAACAAATCTGGTAGTTAACACATTCAAAACAATTTATTCTGCTAAAAGGTATTCATATGCTTACTTAGCACATTTTGCAATTTCTTTTTTTTTTATGATAATAACATTTGTATCAATGAATCAATAAACAAAGAATGATGATAATAATCAAAAGGAGTAAGTACTTGGACTAAATATGATTAAAATCATTCTCTGAATGTGACTTTGACCTAAATGATATGACCTTTGGGGGTCAAATTCTGGAATAAAACAATGCAGTAATGCCTAGAAACAATTGTTATTATAGTTTTCTTACTGTGACCTTAACTCTTAACATCTGACCTTTGGTCAAGATCAAGATACAGTTTTTGAGTTATGGGAAAAAGCTGTGTCTGACTGAAATTAACTTAGCTGTTTTTGTTTTTAACTGTGACCATAATCTTTAAGAAATGCTCTATAATAGAGTAAGTAAATCTTTTTGTGCAAAAAATATTATTCTATTTTTTATTAATGAATTGAAAATCTCAATAATTTTTCAACTTCAAGTTATGGTAAATATATAATATGTGGATATTAAAATTACCATGGCCATTAGTTTTAGCATGTTTCCTGGCATCATTTATTGCATACACTGTCAGCCCAGGTATAAGCTGTTGAAGATCTTTCTTAGTATGTGACAAGGCAATCAATGACAAAAGTTGCTGTTTTGTGTTTCTGTCTGTACTCTCCTGATGAATCTTTACAATGATCTCTTGAAGTTCAGATGAGTTGGCAGATTCTGGGTCTTTATCTTGAATCATCTTAAAAAGTGCCTGACTTTGACCTGGAGCTATACCTGAAGAGAAACCAATTCAGTTAGTGATTTTTATGTTATGAATATTATTATACAATTATGACCCTCAGCATGCTCAGGCAAAGTAAATATTCCAAATGTTTAACCCTTCAAAGTTTTTTTACTGAGGGCACAGTAAAAAAGAAATGACTGTATAACGACCTATAGTTTTTAATTTCTGTGTCATATTGTCTCTTGTGAAGAGTCGTGTCATTGGCAATTACACCACATCTTCTTTTTTATATTTTAAGGTTACAATTTTGGATATTCACCACTTATTAGGGGCACAATTATACAGAACAACAGTCTCCTTATTAATTTTTTATGTACATCTGGCAATTGGATTGTATCTTTTGAATTATTTTACACTGGTCATTCTGGGTCCTTTCATATTTTACCTTGCAATGTGAGTCAATGCTCCAGGTTGAAGGCCAATACTGTGATCTATAATTGATCATTTATGACATTTGGTATTGGATGGCAATATATCTCATTGGTAATTTTACCACATATTCTTATTTTTAAATTTATAGATTAATTTAATAGTCTACAGTTTTCAAACCATAGTACTGTTAATGGCTTGCCATTTTTGCTAAAATGGTCATTTACTAAGGGAGATAACTCATTCTCAAAAGTTTTTTGAACAGTGAATGACTGTAAATTGTTATTGTCCTTCCTTGCAATTGCATTTAAAAGTAAATTTAATAAGTTATATCATGTCATGTGTTTATGTATAATTTGTTTATAATATATAAGTAAAATATAATATATGAGAATGGCTGTCATATCAAGTTAAAAAGGGACATAACTCTATATTATTTTTATCAGTGAGAGTCAGCTTCATAATAATTTATTTAATAAAAATAAATGAGCTTACCATTAAGGACAGTGTCAATGGCTGAAACTACTTTACGTTTCACAGTTCTTTTCGTGGAAGGTTTTAGGCTACTTATATCACTTCTCACTTGAAATTTGACAGGACTTGAATGGCCTCTACTTATGATGTCAATTCTTTTATTTAGGTCAGATAAAGATGTTTCCATATTTTCCTGACTCCAAGAAGAAATTTGTGACAAACTTTGTGACTGTGAGTCTAGGAACTGAAAGTTAATAAAAGAATGTTCAAGTTTTAATCTATACACATTTAGAAAGTATTAATCAATTCATATATTGTCATCACCATCTGTTCATTTTAAGGAGTAACAGAACTGGTGCCACTAGTGGAGCAGTAACTGCTTACTCTTCATGAGCATTCTAGCCCACTACAGTTTTTGGGTGGGTTTGTTTTGCTCATTTTCAGCTTTTATTGTTTGTTCCTGTTTTAAATTATTTTAAAGTATTTTTCCATTCTATATTAAAATTCTTAACATAACTAAACAGAAGACTTGATCCCACTAACATGTTTAACCCTGCCACATTATATATGTATGTGCCTGTCCCAAGTCAGGAGCCTGTAATTCAGTGGTTGTTGTTTGTTGCTGTGTTATATATTTATATTTATTATAGGATTAAACGCCTTTTTAAAGGAATTTTTTGGTGTATAAAGGGGACCAATTCACTTACTAATAAAGTCCGAAGGACTTTATGATATGTTTGTGAGTGACTTGGTCCAGTTTATACACCAATAAATTCCTTTTTAAAGCCATTTAATCCTTAAAATTCTTTAACAACACGGATAAGTGAAAATAAGTATTTTTTTAACGTCGAGCCTGACAGTGTTATTTTAGCCGCCATTGGTTACAAAAAAAGTAGTTCTGTCAATGTCGTCTATCGAAAAACAGTCAGGGGACTTACTGAAATAAGTGATTATTAAATCACTTATTTGAGTAGTAAATTCGAAGTTTTGTCACAAATTGTGGTTTTGTAGTTTTACCAAAATTTTAAACACATAGGTTTGAAAAATATCTTTTCATTAGTAAAACTGAAAAAAAATGAATTTTTTGCTTCTTTTAAGTATCAAGGTTTATGCCTTTGATGCTATCATTTAGCTGCAAATTCTATTTTAATTGAAAAAATGCTACAATAATGGCTTTACATAATGAACTGATACTTTCTCAACCGATTTTTCCCAGCAGTGGGAGTATTTTTCCTGTAAAGTTCAAGGTTACATCTTCCAAATTATGTAATAAAATTTTACTGTTCGCGATAAAAATTTCACTGTTCGGGGGTGTTTAAATTAGTGGGGGTTATTAAAATAATGATACTGAAAGAAGTGATTTTGGGGAAGGAAATTGAGGTATGATACTTAAACAAGTGATTTTAATGTCATTATCCTAGATTCAGTACAAGGTCATCACCTGAAATGACCTGGTCATCCTAGACAACACAGATGTTGGTTCTGATAACTTTAGAAACATAATTAGTACCTGGATCATTATTTTAGTATTCTATATTTAAAGCTACAGTAAAATTAAATCACTTCTTCTAGTGATTATTTTGTACTACTTAAATAGGTGATTATTAAAGAAAGACAACTCTTACTTTCAACCTTTATGAAAATAATATTACTTGAATCAGTGATTTAGAAAATCACTCATTTAAGTAAGTCCCCTGACTGAAAAAATAAACAACTTCAAGAGTGACAACCGGAAGTCTTCTCGACCAATCATATGAACGTATTCCCTAATATGCAAATAATATCAGAATTATTTGTACATTAATTTGGCCGTTAGTTTTCTCGTTTGAATTGTTTTACATTTGTCATTTTGAACTAGCTACCAGTAAGTGTGAGTACTCTCACATCTGTACTAATGGTCTTTTTGTTGTTGGGATGTATAAGTGCCAAGCTATGTTCACTCTGTTTTTGTTAGATGTATTTCTATTTGTATATATCTGATGAGTTAAGCCTTTTCAACTGATTTTTATAGTTCAATCCTATGTTGTTCTGTTACACCACTGTCCAAGTTTAGGGGAGGATGGGATCCCGCTAGCATGTTTACCAACCCCCCCCCCCCCCTTCCCCATCCTACCCCAAATTATGTATGTATGTGCCTGTCCCAAGTCAGGAGCCTGTAATTCAGTGGTTGTTGTTTGTTGCTGTGTTACATATTTGTTTTTTGTTCATTTATTTGTACATAATTAGGCTGTTAGTTTTCTTGTTTGAATTGTTAACATTTGTCATTTAGGGGCCTTTTATAGCTGACGTATGTCGTATGGGCTTTGCTGATTGGTGACCTATAGTTGTTATTTCCTGTATCATTTGGTCTTTTCCGAAGAGTTATCTCATTGGCAATTACACCACATCTTCTTTTTTATTTCAGCTAAACATACCGATTCATCATCAGATAGGGACTCGGCTGTCTTGCATGTGTGCATTTCAATACTCGTGTCTTCCAGTTTTATTCTCTTTCTGTTTTGAATAGTCTAAAACATATAAAAATATCAATCTGATATTATGAGTTAAAATAATGTAACCAATATTACAGCAATAATAACTAAAAAGCTGTTGCACATGTTTTTTGTGTTCAATACCCAATGTGTTGGTGTTGTTAATTTTTTAAATGCAAAAATAAAAACTCTTCTCAATTTTGTCTACCATGTCCACAGTTAAATTTTTCATTTCCTACTTATATAATTGCTAACTTCAGATAATGCCAGTATGTGCATGAAAGAAAACATTTATTTCAGGTATCATTATTATAATTTATAACTCACAAACATGTACATGTCACATAATAATTTTTACAAACAAACTTCTGTTGATTCTAACAACTAAAGGAAACAAGTTGGCAGGAAACTTCTCAAATCAAACCAAATATTTACAGAACAGCTGGATCCATTATTCTTAATATGAAAAACTGTTTCCTAATGTTGCAAAACATTTATGGACGTCATACAATATGTTTCAACAATCTATTTGTTTCTAAATATAACTTAGGAAGATAAGCAAACTAAATAAGAGTCAGATCAATTTCGGAAAAAAAATGTCTTAATTTCGGAAAAGATTACAGAACATAAATTATAAATAGTTAGTTATACTACTTACATTTACAGTTTTACTTTGTTCAGGGTCAAACTCTTCTTTAGCAGATGATGCACTAGTTGAAACCTGTTCAAAGCCTCCAAATGGTTGTTCTTTGTGCTATAAGATTAAAACATAAAACAGTGTTTATGCAAATACTGTTTGTAAATAGGTACTACAAACAAATTTCTGATATATAAATATATCACTGTAAATTCAGAAGTTATTGTTTTGGATTTATTATTGTGATTTCATTATTTTACACCAAAATGAGAGAAAAGAAATCATGCTCTATTATTCATATATAAAAATCCAATATGTGAGTTTAAATTATTCTGATTACAACTGTATCATATTTCTCGCACTAATAAACATTGCAAGTATTTCCACACTTACAGAAGTTACAGTACTTTGTTCATTCAATAAATTAAACTCTGAACACTAAAAAAAGCAATGCATAGGTGTGCTGGGTGAGACCATTTTTTACCACTTAATTTTTGTACAAATAATTGAAATTTCATAACATATATATATATATTGAAGACCTGTTGGTGACCTTCAGCTGTTGTTTTTTTTATTTGGTCGGGTTGTTGTCTCTTTGACACATTCCCCATTTCCATTCTCAATTTTATATGCTAAATATATACATATATGATTATGCGTACATAAAATTTTCATAAAAGATTAAAGTTCTCATCTTATGCATATATAAAAGTTATTTCTAGTTTTTGGAGACCTTCCAGAAAAACTTACATGTACATCATTATCTTCAAACGACATTGAGTCAAGGTTTGGAATACCTCCTCTACATGTCCGACATATTCCTAAATGAAAAAAAAAATCAAATGCAATTGTAAATTTTAGATTAATATTAATGTGTGTAGGTCTTTTCAATATATGTTAAAATCCCAGAGGTAGGGGGCATTTGTGGAAAAATTTGGTTGATTATATTGGGAAGCATTGAAACATGACTGGAGCTGGGCCCCCCTCTTTTGTAGTCATTTGGACCCCCTTATAAAAATTATGGTTCAACCACTTATTACCCCTATCAACATCAAGAGGTAATCGTAGCTTTAGGCTGACATTAAGGATGATACATGTAACTGACCCACCCACCATTGAAAAGGCATATTCAATATACATGTAGTATAATCTTTCGAAATGGCAATATTTTTGTTATAAATAGGGGGTGCAAATTTCTGAAAAATTTCAATAATAACAAACATAATTCTACATTGAACATCTTTAAACCTGAGAAACACCATCTGAATATCTTTTTATTATCAAAATCCCCAGTATGATTTTTTACATGAATTTTCCCAGAAGTGAAAAAAAGCAAATTCTACTTTTTCTTTTATTTTTTCTTGATTGATTATAAAAATGTGAACAAATTGATTATATAATAATTATAGAAAAGGTTTGAACAGGTACAACAGGGGGTTATATTGTATATAAAGTTCTTACCTGAACCAACTGGCAAGTTGTCCTGTTGAGATCGATCAACAGATGTCGGCTGACAATTGGGGTGACACCTCTGTCTGGCTTGGTTTTCCCTTTATGGTTGGGATGACTGCATGCAACACTCCTTCTCCATCTTATTCCAAGTGTGGCCCGATGGTGTGGACATATTGTATAATCACAAAACAAAGTGAAAATACCAAGACGGAAAAAAATTAAATGGCCTTCTGATGGAATGCAGGTTTTTGAGAGTTGTAGTGATTGTAAATGGCTGTTAATATTAATGTTGCAGCTGCTTATTGTAATAAGATTATGTTCTGATGGAAAATAGTTGGAAAAACCACATCTACTGTTAGAAAAAATTGAAATGCTGCAGTTTCTTTCTCTCCATGGAGCGTCTGTCATTGTTTACATTTCCCTCCAATGTAGTATACCTATTTTCTTTTGCTGAAGATTTCCGTCAGGGGAGATAATAACATGGCAATTTTAAATTTTTTTTCAAACGGTTTTTTATTATCAATTCAAAAAATCCCAAGATTTTTTTTGTTTTATTTGATAGATATAACAATTGTCTTTCTATCTATATATAACTTATCATATATTTTTTCTAGCCTTAAGAAAAAATTAATGAAAAATATGTGTAATTTTACATAGGACAAATAGGCAAAAATCCTGAAAATGAAACCTCTCTAGTAAAAAGCAGCAGTTTGAATGATGAATATAAAAATTGTGAATGATGCATTATTTTGACCTTTTTGAAGTATTTATTGCAGTTTTGGGTCATTTGATAAGATAAGGTATATCACATTTTAGTTAATTTGTCAGGTTCTTACATGGACTGCTACTTAAATACATTGTACTTTAAATGTGATTGGATTACCTTCCTTACGCTGCTTTAAAATTGTCTTTATATATATTGTCCATTAACCATCTTTTTTTTTAAAGTCAAGCTAATTTAATCTGTTAATCTCCTGTATTGCGCATGTCAGTAATATAGTTATGCTCGTTGAAATTTAAATTATCGTAATTAAACATAAATAATGTTGGAAAACAATTGTTTTAGGATATTTAGGAACTTTACCAAAAAAAGCATGTAACTGTAAAACAAATATGATTTTCCTTGTGATAGCTAGTGTAACAAGAGTCTCAAAATAGGATTCAGATATACAATAAAACAAATATTTAATTTCAAATGTTCGCTTAGTCACTTTAAAGATCTAATTGTAATAAAAACAATTTTTAAAACTAAAATAAAGACTTGTATACATATATTTGTTTAAGTAAATCTAACCCATATGATCCCAAAACATGTATGTTAAGCTGGACCGTACGAGTATAGCTGGACCGTACGAGTATACTCGTACGGTCCAACCGTACGCGTATGGTCGGACCGTACGAGTATAATATACGGTCTGGTCCGTACGCGTACGGTCTATATACTCATATGGTCTGGAACAGTTATAAACCTTGTGTATAAATTTCATGGATTTCTATTTACTTATACTAAAGTTATTGTCCATGAACCAACTGTCTTCGGACGACGCGGACGACGATAACGAGGACGACTACAACGTGATACCAATATACGACCGCAACAATTTTTTGCAGTCTTATAAAAACTGCAAAATTAACTTTAAATGAACAATTCAGGGACAGCAACCCAACAAGGGGTTGTCCAATTCGTTTAAAAATTTCAGGACTGATCGATCTTGACCTGATAAACAATTTAACCAAATTTCAGATTTGCTCTAAATGCTTTGGTTTCAGAGATATAGTATACTAAAGTTATTGTCCGGGAACCAACTGTCTTCGGACGACGCGGACGAGAATAACGAGGACGACTACAACGTGATACCAATATACGACCGCAACAATTTTTTGCAGTCTTATAAAAACTGCAAAATTAACTTTAAATGAACAATTCAGGGGCAGCAACCCAACAAGGGGTTGTCCAATTTCAGGACTGATCGATCTTGACCTGATAAACAATTTAACCAAATTTCAGATTTGCTCTAAATGCTTTGGTTTCAGAGATATAAGCCAAAATCTACATTTTACTCCTATGTTCAATATTTACACATATCATTGGTCATCTCAACGATTATTTATACCTATACACCCTTCATTTAACATGTTAAAATGTCTATCCATTTTTCTGCATTTTGAAAAATTAAATGTAAACAATTTCAAAACAAGCATCATTTAATGATTTCTCCATTACAAATTAATAGCAGACGGCAAAAACAATACAATGACAACAAACCTTCAGTTAATGTCCGCTGTTGGATGTGACACAAATTACAATAGGACGCTGTTAAACCTAGTAGTAAATCAATAAAGAATTGTTATTCAATATTTTTTCATTAGTATAGAGTTTGTAAAAGTGAACATTTATTGGTCGGTGCATCTACATGGTTCAGTTGTTTCCTATGTCGAAGTGGGAGTTTTGGGGTAGCACTAATGACTGGACCGAATGACAGGACCGAATGACAGGACCAAATGAAAAAAGCTAATAACTTTTTTGCTATTCATAGGATCAATCTCAAATTTGAAATATAATAAGATGTCACCATTTGATATATAAAATTTAAAAAAAAATATATAAAATTTTATCAGAAACTTGCAAAAACGTGACAGGACCAATATCGAGAATGACAGGACCAATATCGAGAATGACAGGACCAAATGAAAATGCTCATAACTTTTTCATTTCTGGAAGATTTTGTTTCAAATTTGAAATTTAATTAGATTTCAACATTTAATACATGAATTTTAAAAGAAAAAAAATATTTTTCTCCAAAAGCTTGCGAAAACGTGACCTGACCTACACCGACAATGACAGGACCAACATCGACAATGACAGGACCAAATGAAAATGCTAATAACTTTTTCATTTCTCGAAGATTTTGTTTCAAATTTGAAATATAATAAGATGTCACCATTTGATATATAAAATTAAAAAAAATATTTATAAAATTTTATTAGAAACTTGCAAAAACGTGACCTGACCATCGATGACAATGACAGGACCAATATCGAGAATGACAGGACCAAATGTAAATGCTAATAACTTTTTCATTTTTTGAAGGATTTGTTTCAAACTTAAAAAATTGATTAGATTTCAACATTTAATACTTAAATATAAGAAAAAAAAATGAAAAAAAAATGTAAAAGCTTGCGAAAATGTGACTTGACCAACGTTGACATTGACCTGACCAATATCGACATGACCTGACCGATGAAAACTCCTTATGTTATTATCTAAATAACAAAATTAGAAAGTTATTAATTTTTGATAGTTAATTAATAAGAAATTACTAAAAAAAATAGATTATTTTAATTTTTTAAGGTAATAAACTTGACCAACTTACGTTGACTCACTCACTCACAGTGTCATAATTAACCGTTATCGTGACAAGGAAAGATGACTAATTACATATCTAGATGTAAAAGTAAATACTTCAAATTTATTAATCTTAATTCTTAAGCCAAGAATAGTTTAATTCCTTTATTAACTTTGTGTATAATCTAAAGACTGATTCTGTAATATAATTTATCTGTTTTGCTAGCATTCTGCATGACTTAAATTATAGTCATCCCAGGGTACAGGACGAGGACCTAGCTAGCAGTGTACCCCACCCTGAAATAAAGAAAAAAATAAGTAGGATTACAAATGCAAATAGATATAATTAGAAATGTACATGTATCAACAAGAAATAGAAACTGAAAACTTTAAATTATAAATCACAATAAAAAAATACGTCTATGTTTGAAAGCATTTAAAAATAAATTATGTAATGGAAATAATCTTACCTGAAATTAAATATAACTGAAAGGTAACACATGTAAACTATTATCAAACATAATTACAAACGCAAAATTTAAAGACATTCGGGAAAATTTAAAACTAAGACAGGTATCCTGCACAAGGCTCGGGCATACCTCCAGTAGTCCACGAAAATATTTATTTATTTTTATGAAATATTATAACTATCAAGATATCCTGCACAAGGCACGGGCATACCCCAAGTAGTCCGCGAAAATGTTTTATTTATGTTTATTTAAATATTTAAAACTACCAAGATATCCTGCACAAGGCACGGGCATACCCCAAGTAGTCCGCGAAAATGTTTTATTTATGTTTATTTAAATATTTAAAACTACCAAGATATCCTGCACAAGGCACGGGCATACCCCAAGTAGTCCGCGAAAATGTTTATTTGCGTTTATTAAAATATTTATAACTATCAAGACATCCTGCACAAGGCACGGGCATACCTCGAGTAGTCAACGGAAATAATTATTTAATGATATGAATTTAATATATTAAGAAAACAAACTATGCATAATGCTAATTACTGTAATCACAAACTATTTGGGATTTATCAACTTGTTTATGGCTTATTTCACACCTATCGTTTGTCAATTTATAACTGTAAATCAAACGTGTCAAATCATGACCGGTAATATACAACAAAATTTACAACACAGTTATAGATACAATATACTACTTTAAATACAATAAAAAGTTCAAATAACACGGTGCTCGTCACAGTACCAATCTTCTAAAACTCCTGAACATGTCTGATGAACCCACTTAGCACAATTGATTCTTCCACGTTTTGCCTCACATCCTATCATATTCTCAAAAACATCTGGTTTTCCACACTGACAGTTACTGTCAATCCTTCTTGCATATATTCTCACAAAATCGGAACTTGATGTTATTCCTTGAGGAAATGGTGTAAAGTGACCTTTTTCTAAACAAGAAATTAAATGCGGTCTCATATATTTTTCAATAAAGTTGGTACGTCTCTGAGTGTTGAATTTTCCTTTATCACAATATTCCATCATGTTGGCAATTGCATAGACACCACAGTCATATCCGTTTGTTTGCTGTTGTGCGTCAGGTAGTTTCACAAGTAAGTTCCTTTTTCCATGACCATAAATTGCTGACAACTGAATTTCCATCGAAGGTGTAAGTTTAAACTCTGTACTTTTACTGTCTAACACATAAACGGCATTTTCCTTTTTATGTTGAAAAGAGGTTACCCAGTGCGACTTTCCTGTATGATGAACTCTATACACATCCATAGCGGTTTTGTCACCTTTTTGCACAACTTTTTCTATGGCTTTTAACACTGAGGGGGCGGTACGAACATATTCCGGTGCATTTTCTTTTTCTTTTCGGTTTCCATGAATTAAAGGAGTATACACATTCTCGTCACCTTCATAATGCACTAGCACTAAATTCTTCTTGTCTTCAAAGTAAAACGCTGTTCTTCTGAATTCAAGTGAACCAACTGGTCTACTCCTCTTACCTGATTGTTGACTTATAGAACCTGGTTGTTTTATCTTGAAATATTTCTTTTCTAGCACAGCACTGCCAATTGTCACTTTTTTTAACCCATATTGTATCCACGGATATTGGTCACATTTCCAATCATCGGAGTTTTCACATCTTATTAAATAGACCTCGTTGGCTTTCGGCTTTGCTGGTGGTGTGTCTGAAATACAAGATGTGTCAGGATTACTCAAAATACTTACAATGTCATTGTGATAAAGCTGCTCTGTTACAGTGTAAAGTGTCACACCACCACCTACTAAAACTCGTGAAGGAGAGCTGGGAATGAAAGTATGTGAACTAATAGAAGTGGTAGCAGGTGTACTGTTAGGAGCGGGAGAATGTGAGTGGTTAGAAGTGGCAATAGGTAAGCGGTTAGAAGTGGAAACAGAAGAGCGATGAGAGATGGATGCATACTGACGGTTAGAAGTGTTAATAAGTGAAGACACAAGACAACATACCTCTGGAAGAGCAGGCTACTCTTCAATTACCTGAGTGTCAGTCGACACCTTTGGAGTTGGTGCTGGTGGAAGTGCTGGTGTTGGTGTACTGAGTAGCGCTCTCTTGTACGGTGCTTGGTCAAAATACTTGCCCGTGGCCTGGGAATGGCCATCAATAATCACTGGAAATGAAGACATGATTAGAAATGAACAATAAGAAAAAACAAACAAAAAATATCCTAACACTTTTCTTTGTCTCAAATTATTAACACTAAATATACTATTCTATATTTGTCTTTTCTCAATTAAATACAAAAATAATAAATATTTTAAAGTAATACAAAAATATTTGATATAAAACAATATAGTAATCCGAAACGATAAAAAGCACTGGTTGTATAGCACTATGAAAACTTATGAAAGGGGAAAAAAAAGGCCACATATATATAACTAGATGAGTTCTTTTAATTAAGTTCACTCAAATTTTAAAAGCTGACCAAGTTTCCTTTCTTCTTTTATTGAGACAATGATCACCAATTATCCATCTAATCAGTAATTGATTGCATTGAATGTTTATTGATATTAATTAGATTAACAAGCCAGTAATCAAATCAGATCTAATCTAATTAAGCTGATAATTAGATTAGTATGGACAACGTGTGCATTGGCCAGATCACGTTTTATTACCTCTTAACTTTTTTCCAGGGTGTTTTGTTTTTATTTCATTATAAACAGTACTGATTTATGAATTTTAAGCAAATCCTAACTGCAACAATACACAATAATTAGCTTTTTTTTTTCATGTACAACGACCAGGACACTGTTGGTAGTCAACGTTGGTTAAATCAGTTTTTGGTTATCAAAAATTATTTTATTATTCTCGTATATTTATATTCTATCTTTAATTTGAGATAAATCATTTGAGAAATAAAAAAAAATATGATTATATGATATTTATATATCAAAATCTAGCATTTCCATTAGGTCCTGTTATTGCCGATGTTTGTCAGGTCATTGTCAACATGGTCAGGTCACATTTTCGCAAGCTTAAATATTTTTTCTCTCATTTTTTATTTATATTTATGTTAAACATGCTAAAATCTTATTATATTTCAAATTTGAGATAAAACCTTTTTGAAATAAAAAAGTTATTAGCATTTTTTTCGATCCTGTCATTGTCGATGTTGGTCCTGTCATTGTCGGTGTAGGTCAGGTCACTTTTTTGCAAGCTTTTGGAGAAAAATATTTTTTTTCTTTTAAAATTCATGTATTAAATGTTGAAATCTAATTAAATTTCAAATTTGAAACAAAATCTTCCAGAAATGAAAAAGTTATGAGCATTTTCATTTGGTCCTGTCATTCTCGATATTGGTCCTGTCATTCTCGATATTGGTCCTGTCACGTTTTTGCAAGTTTCTGATAAAATTTTATATATTTTTTTTTTAATTTTATATATCAAATGGTGACATCTTATTATATTTCAAATTTGAGATTGATCCTATGAATAACAAAAAAGTTATTAGCTTTTTTCATTTGGTCCTGTCATTCGGTCCTGTCATTAGGTCCAGTCATTAGTGTAACCCGGAATTTCCACTTCTTAAACTAAAAATATTTGTGCATTTAAATTGTATTGTCAATTTGATTTTCTTTCACAGATAAATAACTAATTGTATAACATATATGGCAAGGCTTTCTGTTGCAGACAGTACTTTGATCTATAATCGTTTACTTTATAAATTGTGACTGGTATGCTATGGAGAGTTGTCACTCATACCACATATTTTTATATCTATATATATTTAATGACAATGATATGCATTCTAAAGAAAGTTATGATTAAACCAGATCAAGGACGTATATTATAATTATATGTTAGTTATACGTCCTTGACCATATTAAGGAAGTAGGTTCCTCTTCGTACAAAATATCAGCACAAACATATAGCTATATATATATATATACTATACAGATAGCAATCGATTGATTGATTAATGTATATATATATATATATGGGTCATTATCAAAAAACATGCAAAACTATGTTATTGGGTCTTTTTAAGTCACACACATGAAAATATATCAAAATAACACTTGCATATATATGTTAGATATGAATGTTTTGTGATACACAATATACAGTTTATAGTATGAAATGTTATAAAAACATCCTTAATGTTTTCTTAAACTCTTGGAGATAGCCAGAATTAACTGGTTTTTTTTACTGAAAATCCTTTCAGACTTGAAATGGGACTATTATTCATATCATTTGTTATTATGATTTATCACTTTTTATTGCATTTTGATACATTCAAACCTTTTTTTAATGATTTAGGATGTGTATGTTGGTTTTATAATAAAAAATTTCACCAAAAGGAAATGTTACATTTTTAGGCAGTTAAGCTGCCTTATGCGAGCACCCTAGATTTGTGTTCTACCCAATAAATGCTGAAATATGTGCCATTGTTATTATCTAGCTGGATGTTATGTTATTCATAACTAATTGGACAGTTTTTTCATACTTTTAATTCTTGATTACAAAAAATATGATCAGACTGAAAACCTTAAATGATCGTCGATTTATCCAAAAGTTTTGAAGTTGCATATAGGAAGTAGGGCACATTAGGAATCTTTATGAAGTTTATTATCCCCTGAGATTTTGGCTAAGCTGTCAAAGAACAAATGTATGAAATGTTTAATCGCCGAAAATTTCTAAAGACAAGTAGTTTAGATTTCCAAAATGGCAAAAGTCGTAGAAATATTGTTTGTCGTCAATACGTAGTCAACTACGTCAGTAGTCTTAAAATAAGTTCCACTGTTCATGCTGTTGGCGGCAATTTTAAATTATAAGACGATTTTTTTGTATCTTTTCAATTTGGAGGCAGGGGTTCAATTAGCGGTTGCCAGAGGTCTGCGAACTTCTATTTTTTGCAGTCGGACTTTCGACTTGGTTACTAGCTACGCTCGAAATGCACGGCTTGAGACGAAATAAAAAAATAGCTTTCAGCAAACCTTTTTACCAAAGTCTCCTAATAAACTATCTCAAAACTTGTTTTTAGCATTATTATTCATGACAGCGATGTTCATTTTGTTCAACCGCTAGCTTTATACAGAAAATCGCTCACAAATAATGTGTAAATTCGAGTAAAATCGTATCTGACACACTTTGTGATCTGACAAAAACAACATTGAAAACAAAATGGCTGACATGAGAAAAAAATTCTAATATCGGATCCGATTCCGGGAGCGGATGTAGGTAATTCCGGATTTTGGCGATCTTTGAACTTTTAAAAAAATCAGACAGATGACAAAATACATCTTTGCATGGTAAAAAAATATAAACACTAGAACTGAAAACCAAAAGATATATGTAAAAGAATGAAAAAAACAGAAAATATTTTGTACTGAAAATGTGAGAAACGTACAATTAAATACAATGATGATGAAGTAGAGCAGAATATAATGGTGCAACAGTGCCAGCGTTCTGAAGATCCATAGGTATCAATAGGAAACTCAAAATTACTTTTTGACAAATTTTAATGTCAAAATCCAATACAATGTGAGTCTTTGTGACAGCTGGGAATAGTATATCTAACAATATATATGGTCCTGGTGACAGTATAAATTTTCTTTATCAGTAATAAATGTTGGTAAAGCAAGTTAGATGCTTTTAAAGTGTAAACATATTACTAAATGGGTATTTTTTCCTCAATTTTGATGGGTCAGTTAAAATAGCTAGAAGTTTCTATTTTACACATATAGTGCAACTAGATTATATGATACCTGAATGTAAGTAAATTATATGTATGTGGAGTCCTTTGGGGCACTCTACCCCCTCATGTTTGATAACTTTGAAACGGATGAGATCCCCACCTCTCAACCATATACATTCATGTATGGGACTATATAACAAATCAAATGAAATATAGGTGAAGTCCCTAGGGTCACCCACAATCTCCTGCTTCAGAACTTAGAAACAGTCGAGATCCTAACCCCTCAACCATATTTATTCATGTATGGGACAATATAACCAATCAAATGAAATACAGGGGGAGTCCCTGGGATCACCCAACCTCTCCTGTTTGGGAACTTTGAAACAGTCGAGATCCCCACCCCTAAACCATATATATTCATGTATGGGACAATATAATAAATCAAATGAAATATAGGGGGAGTCCCTGTGGGTCATCCCACCCTCCTGTTTGAGAACTTGGAAACCGTCGAGACCCCCCCCCCCCCTAAACCATATATATTCATGTATGGGACAATATAACAAATCATATGAAATATAGGTGGAGTTCGTGGGGCCACTCTACCCCTTCCTGTTTGAGAATTTGAAAACGGTTGAGATATCCTCCATAAACCATATATATTCATGTATTGGACAATATAACAAATCAAATGAATTATAGGGGGTGTCCCTAGGGTCACTGTACCCTCATGTTTGAGAACTTGGAAACAGTCGAGACCTCACCACGTAACCATATATACTCATGTATGGGACTATATTACAAATCAAATAAAATATAGGGAAAGTCCCTGCGGTCACCCCACCCCTCCTGTTGTTTGAGAACTTAGTAACAGTCGAGATCCTAACCTTAAATTAAACCATATTTTCATGTATGGGACAAAAGAACAAATCAAATGAAATATAAAGAGAGTCCTAAGGGTCACCCTACCCAATCCTGTTTGATAACTTGGAAACAGATGAGATCCCCACCCCTCAACCATATATATTCATGTATTGGACAATATAACAAATCAAATGAAATATAGAGGAAGTCACTGGGGTCCCTCACCCCTAAACCATATATATTCATGTATGGGACAATATAAAAAATCAAATGAAAAATAGGGGTAGTTCCTAAGGTCACTCACACCCTCTTGTGTGTGTTTTGAGAACTTGTAAAAGATTGAGATACCAACTCCTAAACCATATTCATTCCTGTTTGTCATTTCAAAAAGATCGAATGACATACAAGGTCAATCTCATAGGCGTCACATATGCATATCACTTTGCTAGACCTAACACCTGTCATTTTATTCTAAACTTAGACATCATGGACTTGGGTTGAAGGTGGGAGTCATTTACATTTACTATGGACAGGTCAGTCAGACCTTACTATTGATCCCTGTAGTAGTAAACATTTGTCTGATTTGTGTCTCATAACTTTTGTACTGTAGAACACAAACTCAGTTTTTTACCAGGGAAGCAAGTCCATTCATACTTTTACAAGCTCGTACTAAAGTCAACTTGAAATACTAACAATCAACTAATACGAACACGTACGATCAACTAGAAGAACTGCAATCATTGCGAATTTGTACCACTGCTGACTTGAGACTCATGACCATTAAAAAAAATGTACTTAATATATACGTTGCTATTTCAAACCTTGATAAAATATGAATTATTTGCCTTAATGATTAATTCATTAAATGAATATAAATGTACAATTATATATGAATGATAAATGTTTGTTCTTTCAAATCTTTAAAAAAAAATTGAAGTGACTTTGCCACAGTTTTCATAATTATGTTTGCCTTGGTTTTTGGTTAACTGCGCACAGTGCTTACAGCGCTTTGATTTAAGTCAATGGTGTAACCAAAGGACAAATTAGTAGAATGCACCAGTAACAACATATAGAATAGGGGAATGGAGCACTTAATTTGTAACTGAATCTTAAAGTACACCTTAAATCATTGGTGTTACTGTCAAATGTGCTTACGCTTGAAGCTGATTTATCTTTTAAACCTAACCTGCTGTTTGCACCTGAGCTTCCCATATATATATTTATCTATGTAACCAATTACTAATGACTGATAAAAAGTTACTCAAATATTTGAGAAAGAGTTTTGAGCCACCAAACGGAGAACAAAGGCTTACTCCTGTTGTATTAACAGATAGCAAGGGAAAATACCTTCAACCACAGTGTAGCCTGCCCATTGAAACCAATATCAGATGGTGGTATAAATCTGGTCGTAACACTAAACAATAAAAATAAGAGATAACTTAGAAACAGAGATAGCACTTATAGGCAACATTTCACTTTACATATGGATAGGCACATGCGACCTAACTGAATATAACCATCCTTTTATAAAATTGAGAAACAATCCGGATGAAATAGTACAATCTGTAATCAATAACTTCCAGAAAATTGCAGAAATTCTCCAGAGTTACCCTAACTGTAAACTAACTTTCTTGGAAATATCTCCTTATTCTATATACAACTGGAATTCTCTTCGCTTACACCCTGATATCAAACAGTTTATTGCTGAGGACATAACTCTTGTCAAATACATCCGTCAGATCAATGATCATATTAGGTATATAAATAATACATTAGAAACCTGGATGTTCTTCTGATTTACTTCACCCTATAAATAAATCAAAAAACGAATCAAGCAGAACTGCAGGGGACGAATACAACTATAGTTTATACCGAGACGGAATCCATCCGACGTAAATCTCGCTAAAGTCTGGCTACGCAAAATTGCACACAAAGTCAAGGTCGACTGTTGGTAGACTGTTGTATATAGCGGTCAGGGTGGGACCTTCCACAGGCACCGTAGACACAGTCTAACTAGGCTAGGGTGGGACCTTCCACAGTTTCCTAGTTGTCTGTGTATCCACAGTCCTGCCATACAGTAAGAACGTATAACTAGTGCATAGAAAGAAAAACTAAAAGTAAAAAAATGGAACTTGTCACAAAATCATTGAGGCATTACAATAGTGACAGTAAAATTTTAATAAGGAGTGAATATGAGAATAACTACACTCTAAATTTAGAAAAATCACTAAAAAAAAATTGGAATCAACAAAAGGATCAGAAATAGAATATATAAGAACAAGGGGTGGTGTTACTGCAAAATTTGATGCAATTTCATTTAAACTCTTCATTTATGCTTGTGAGCAGCCCTATGCTGACTCGAACAACTATAACTTCACTAAAACAACTGGTACTGACAAACAGAAAAAATAATGTCCAACATAACCTTTTATATAGTGAAAAAAGATACTGTACCAGCTACCTACACAATCAATGCATATCTAACAAAATGTTCCTTATTGATGAATGGGAAAGATGTGCAGTCATTTATGGATAATGATGTTAAACAGATTCATAAAATAATGTCAAACACCACAATACGAGGTGCACAAATTAATGTCAGCCTGCTAAACCAAAATTTGGCCTTCAAACTGGAAACAGCTTTAGAAACAATCGATACTCCAAAATGTACTGTAGAATCAAAAACAACTGAAACTGCTATTACAAAAGCTATAAAATATGCTACAATTGTAACAGAACATGCAAATCCAGAGCTGTATTATGCCAAAATGGACACTGGGTGCATTATTTGTGTGATAAGCTTTCAGAACATGATATCCAAAAATCACCATCTAAATATACAACATTACCATCTAATAATGTAAATTGTAGAAAAGACTCATTTCAAATTGGAACAACTACCTCAGCAGAAGCATTATTCTTAGAAGAACTACAATGCAATGGTTGTACTGACAATTTAGTTAACGTCGAAAACAGATGTACCAAATGTGACATGATATTTCACTCACAATGTTTAGATCAGAAAACTGACATATGTTTTTCGTGTATAGGGACAGATGAACAAGATACAACTGATGACCCCATAAACTTACATCAAACAGAGATGAAGCAAAATTTAGACCACTCTCAAAATTTGAATGAAACTACAGAAAATATGCAGCAGATACAACATCACAATGGGCACAAACCTATGTCTGACAACTCTGTACCAGTTAAATAAACTCAACCTGTAGTACAAAACAAGGTTATGTTATCATTAAATCCATCTATAGTGACAAACAATCTAGATAGTCATTCAAAACTGACACTCCAAATGAACAAAACATGTCATTCAAAGGGAAAGAACTAAGAACCTTAGAGCTAAAAAAAAAGGAAGAACAGTTAAAAATCAAAGAAGCTATGTTAAACGAGGACATGACAGAAAAAACTAAAATAATTGAAAGATTGCAAAAAGCTGAAATCAGGAACATTGAACTTGAAAATACCATAAAAACTCTACAAACCCGGATAGAGCAGCTACATGTACCAACGCAATCATCAACATCATATATCAGATCACCACATGTTCATTCTTACAAAGATAAAGGAGATGACGAGCTAATAATTGGTATGAGAAAGCGTGTTACAAAATTTGTTTTAGTAAGAATCGACAATGAGCTTAATAAATTAGAATCAAACTTCAATATCTCATCTGAATCCGAAAAAGATCAAGCTAGGACAAACCTGTACCAACAAAACAATGAAGATACTCCAAACTATTCACATAATCATTGGAACTACGACCATGCTCATTCTCCAACAACATTGGAACAACAATCATACTCATACTCAACAACATGGTGTAAGACAGTCTCAAAACATTGCACATGAAAACTGGTATCACAGCTATGAATATGATTATGCTCCTTTTCGGTACTCGGAGTCTGGTCAAAATATCTGCATGGATAATCTAATTAAAATTCAACCTATTTTTCAACCAACTGAACCAAAATCAGAAATCTCAAAGCAATATATATGTAATGACAAGATGTTGCCAACAAAAACTACTAGTGATACACACAGAAATATCCAACCATCACAAACTGATACAGCTCTACCTCAACTCAAAGTAGGACAACCATTATATTATATATCACCTACACAACAGACTCATTTTTACTTCATGCCAGCCCGAATCTAGGACACGTTTAGATGAATCTGGAAATAGCGAGAATGATGTAAATACTCGTATGGAAGAGACACTTAAAATTTTAGATTTTAATTGTAAAAATGTTTTTACATGTGGTCCAATTTTTAAGGAACTAGAAAACAGTATTGATATTTTCCTGCTACAAGAACATTGGCTATATGACTGTCAGTTATCGATACTAAATGAAATAAGTGACAAGCTTACTGGTGTCGGCAAGGCAGTTGACTCATTAGATCCCATCCCTGCTACACAGATGCCTAGAGGTTATGAGGGCACAGCTATATTATAGAAAAAAAAACATCTAGACTCTATAATTTCACCATTAACAATAGGGAACGAAATAATTCAAGGAATAGAAGTCACTAGTGATCCTAATTCAATTATTCTCTTTGTATACTTGCCTTGTAAAGGATCATCTCAACACCTTAGTGATTTCCAAGACTGCATTGCTCAATTACATGAAATAGTCAGTACGTATCAACAATCACACCAAATAATTATTGGATGAGACTTTAACGAGGATATTGTCAATGGTCCAACATCACAAAGGAAGACATGTGTCAATGACTTCATGAAAAAGCATGTTTTCGAAACAAAATATAATGGTAGCACTTTTATCCATTCAAACGGCTGCGATACCACTGCCATTGACTATTTTATTTTTAAATTTATATAAACATACAGTCCTTGAAATTTCGAAACTGGACATAATATCTAATGTATCAGATCATTACCTAATTAAACTGATTCTTTAATATCATCATCCAGTGAAACAAACCAATTCAAGTAATACTTCTTTCAAACGTAAGATCAAATGGGATAAAGTTGATACACAGCTATATATATGAGAGTCTTATTGCTTCAGATATATCAGACAGCAAACCAACAATAGAAACAACAGAAGATGTAACAAACGCTTTCAAAAATCTTAATCAAAGTATTATTGAATCTTCTGCAGCACCAGCAATCAAAATGGGGGAAAAAGACCTAAGCTACAAGTAATGAATGACGCCATAAAAGAAGCTATCAAAAAGAAGAAACTTGATTTTCACGACTGGAAGTTAAATGGACGTCCAAAAGAATCCAATAGCATATATCTGAAAAAGAAGAAACTAACAACGCACATTCTACGTAAAGTATGCAGATTAGAAGTAGCTAAACGTAGAATAAATGAACGTCAAAAACTAATTAATGCCAGAACATCAGACAGAAACATGTTTTATAAAATTATAAAAAGTCAAAGAGGAAAATTATCTAGATTTATAGATCAATTACATGTAGATGATAATACCTATCACAACGATAATATCATTGAAGGCTGGCGTTCACACTTTCATAAGATTGCAAAAAAAGAACAAAATCAAAATTATGACACTAAATATCTAGATCTTATTGAAAAAAAAGCTAAAATTATAACTGACATATGTAAAGATCGTTTCAAGTATAACCCTATTACAGAAGAAGAGATTTCAAAAGCAATATCATGTCTAAACAGGAATAAAGCTGCCGACTTCTTTGGTGTAAACGCTGAAAATATCATGCATGGTGGTAAACAATTGCAACAATATTTACAACTACTTATCAACAGATCTTTTGAACTAGGCTGTATATCTGATATTCTGAAAATTGGTACACTATTTCCTGTATTCAAGAATAAGGGTGATGCAAGATATGCGAAAAATTATAGAGGAATAACAGTCACACCTATATACTCCAAAATTATTGAAAAGATAATTAAATTACGGGAAAACCCTATCATCCTGGAGAAACGAAATCCATTACAAAGAGAATTTACTGAGAACACCACCCCTCTGTTATGTGAATTAATATTGAAGAGTTTGAGCGTGAAAGTAAAGATCTCAAATTACCAACATATATAGCTTTACTTGATGGTAAATCGGCATTTGATGTGGTTGTACATTCAAATTTTATAAGGAGATTATATCAAACAGGTCCATAATATTGATAGACAGTCTATACAAAAATGCAACATCTTGTATAAAATGGAGAAATAAAACTTCAGCAGTATTTAAAATAGAACAGGGTGTACGCCAAGGCGGTGCCATTAGTGCTGATCTGTACAAGTTGTATGTAAACACTCTACTAAACCTCTTATATATGTGACACAGGAATAGGTGGACACATAGGCAATATTAGCTGCTGTGCTTCAACATGTGCTGATGAAGTTGCTATCATAGCAAACAATCCAATAGAACTTCAGACGCTAGTAAATACTGCTGTCAATTTTAGTAGGAGAGAGGGATACACTCTACATCCAACAAAAAGTGTAATATTACCTGTAAACACTTCATCTAGATCGATTGAAATAGAGGACAATTTTTGGCATATAAACACAACCCTATGCTAGTTGTAGATCACTCCTCACATATTGGTATACAAAAGTGTCAGAAAAACTCGGCAAAATTAACTGTAGATGTAAACACAAAGAAGGCAAGAGGATCATTATATAGCCTAATGGGCGCAGGCTTACATGGGAGGAATGGATTAGATCCTGAAACAGCTATAACTCTTTTAAATACATATGTTATGCCTATATTAATCTATGGTTTGGAAATACTACTTCCGACAGGCAGCATTTTTGACACAATCCACCAATTCCACAAGAAAATTATTAAACAAATACTCTCTTTATCTCAACAAACAGCTGACCCTGCTATATACATACTAAGTGGAATGCTACCAATTGAAGCTGAAATCCACCTTAATGCTTTAACACTTTTTGGAAATATCACCAGAGCTAACAAAACATCATTTGAATGGAGATTAGCAGAAAGACAGCTGCAATTAAAAACACATACAAGTAAAAGCTGGTTCATACAAATAAAGAAAATATGCCTAAAATATGATCTGCCAGACTGTCCGAATTTCCTAACATACCCTCTTGGAACATTCCAATGGAAAAAATTGATTACAAGGAAAATTTATACTTATTGGAGAGAAAAGATCAATGAACATTCAGAGAGTTATTCAAGCTTGCAACACATCGCATTTGCCTATATAAGATCAAAACAATCCATCCGATCCTTACAACAAACACTTCAAACTGTAGGGACATCAACAGAATACCTATTGGAACCAAAGTGGCAACAGGAAATTACATACTGCAATCAAATAGAGCCAAATTCAACAAATGTGAGGTATCAGGCACCTGCAAAATTTGTAATAAAGAAGACGAAACGATTGAACATTTTCTTATCTCTTGTATTCATCTTGAACCGGACAGAAATAGGCTTTTAAAAGTGATACGTGAGCAATGTCTTAGATTGGTAGAACTATTCAACATTAGTTTGGATATAAATTTAATCCATGTAATAATTAATCCATACTGTCTTGTGAAATTCTGTGCTTGCACCAAAACTAGTGATTTATGTAGTTTTATTAGCTTGCATGTTGAACCTGCTTGTAGAACACTTATATATAACCTGCATATGCAAAGATACAAGCTCATAAACGCCGGACAGAAAAACTTAAGAAAGTCAAATTTAGCTAAGTAGTAGTTGTGTGTGGACTGTAAGTTATTATTAATTAAAAGTAAATATATTCTTAATTCCGTGAATAAGACTTAATATGTGATATTGGTGAAGGAATATATTGACATACTTTTATTGTGTACAGACTGTAGTATAATTATATTGGTGATTGGATTTATATTGGATTTATTACTTCGTACTGAAGGTGTGCCTTTATTGGCAGAATATATGAAGATACAGAATACAGAAATGGTGAGACCATTTTGATAAAATAACACCATTGACCAGTTTAGTAGCACCACTGAATATATCATGACAATCAGCATTGTTTTGTGTTTCTTTCATGTTTAACAAGCGAAACATCATATTATTTATGAAAAACAATACTTATTTAACAATGTTTTAACAATATAATGTATTACATATACAAAGTTTTCACAAACTGATGTATGCTGGTAACACCAATGACACTATTTAGTAATACTATTGACGTTTTTAGTAATGGATTTTTGTTATATAATTTGAGATTTTTTAGCCTAAGTCAGAAGTATTTTTTCATCTTTTTCTTTTGCTCGGTGTTCTTGGCTTTGTGTTCGGTACTTAATAAAAGTAAAATTTGAAATGTGATGGCAATGATGATACTTTTGTGTCATTGAAATTACTGAAGGGTCAGTGGTGTTGCTTTATAAAAATGAGACATTTGTTTATTTTTATTCATAAACGAAAGTGTTTTAAGTCGTATACGAAGGATTAGGTGTATTATTATCATTTAATCTTATACTTTTACATGTGTTCAGTTTAAGTGGGTTTTTTCAGTATTTACAACGGCCATAATTAGGACAGCCAACTTTTTTACGACAATGTATTCTGAAATTTATGTTTGAATAGAATGCACTATATGAATAATGTCAATAAGTCGTAATTTAAACCCAAAAAAAATTGGAACAGTTGTTTGATGTTTAACGATGCTATTTAGTACCTGAATGTATGTTTTAAATTGGTAACACCATTGACACGATTCTATCAAAGGATGACCTAAAATTGTTAAAATTGAAGGAACTCTTCATTTCCCCCATTGCATATTTCGGAATATAATATAGTAATATAGAAGTAGTAGTAGTAGTAGTAGTAGTAGTAGTAGTAGTAGTAGTAGTAGTATTGTGCTTAGAGAGAACAACAGAAAACTGACAATACTAGTCATTTAAGATTGGAGTTTAGTACACCTAACCAGTGCAAGATTCAATCACACAACCTCAATGTTGACAGGACTCTGAACATCCCTCTCCCCATGTATAGGTAAGTCAATGACTATCAGATAAGACCCCTCCCCCTTTTCACCTTCCAAAAAAAAGTGAAAAAGCTAATCTATTTATCATATGAAATTTCAAAACAATATTAATTTACTACGAAAGCCTATTAGGGTCACAAAATATAAAATTGATCTCGTAATTACGAGATAAATAAAAAATAATGTGACCCTTATAGGCTTTCGTAATTTACAGATTTTACTCACTTAAAAACTTTTTATTTCTGAAAGACACAGTCACATAAAATTTGCTAATCTTTATTTATATGATAGGTACAAAAATTGTACAGGTACATGTAGAAAGATTATTGTCAGTATCTTGTACAAACTTTACCAAAAAATTATCAGAGCAAACAGCTGTTTAAAAGCAAGTACTAAACATATAAGTTTCAAATTAAATAAATTTCTTTAGATGTCCAACCCTGAAAAGTTGGGGCAAAAATGGACTCAATATTCACTCTTAAAACAGGTATGAATTTGGATTGTAATTAAATATTTGACACATAATAGGTTTCTGACACAAAATAACTGTAGTGAGTCAAAAACTTAGAATTGGTTATATGATTTGAATAATTTATAATCATTTTTGTTTAACTCAAATATAAGCTCTCAATAAGCATCTCAAACTTAAATTTTGGATCGAACTTAAATTCTTAAATAGATTATAAGCAGCTATACTTGACCAGAAAAGTCAATTTGGCCAAATTATGTTTATATACAAGAGCAGATGTTGATCGACATTACAACCAATGGATCATTTTTAAATGATTTTACAAAATTTAAAAATAAAAAAAAAAGGTTTACATTTTTACAGGGGAAAAGATATCCTAATTGGTCAATATTTTATTATTTAAGTTTTATAGTTTTAAATACGTAGATTCAGTACGATTGTACATACTAGAATTATAAAACAGTGCACATTTTGAAAGGTTAGGTAAAAATTAAGAAATTAAGAAATTAAAATTGATACTATAAGCTGGTAGTGCATCTATTAAGGATAAAGATAAGCTAAAAATATTGATAGGTCATGGACCTCCTTTTCGAGATATTTGAGATTTAAAATATGGCGGGAAAAGGCTGACTTGGACTTTTACCTTATATATGCATTGGTACTATTTGGGTCTCAAAACAAAAGAAAGAAAATTAAGAATCTTCTAAAATTTTGGTACATGACCTTTCATGAGCTATTAAGTCTAATATGAAAAAATAAAAGGGTGTTTTGAGGCAAAATATTTTACATTGTATTGTATGGAAAAACACCAAGGAGTCCGAACATTTAACACAAATTCCAAAACCTCACCTAAGTACATCCTTAAGTGTGACGACCATTTTCACTGAACTAGTACACCTTTTTATTTAGGGGACAGCTGAGGCCCACCTTAAGGGTGCTGTATTTTTAGCTGCATTTAAGACATTCGACTTCGATCTGCTCTTTGGTTGGGTTATTGTCTCTTTGACATATTCCCTATTTCCATTCTCAATTTTATTCTACAGGTACCACAAAACTTATTATCATTATCCATGAAAATTATGACAAGGTCAGAAGAACAGGAACAGACCAGATCTGATGTCAAGGTCACATAAAATATTTATGTACAACTTACAATCATACCATGTACAAAATATGAATAACCTTCTGCTTATACCTAAAAACAAGAGTGCACACGCTGAAATGTCTCGCCTTCTTTACTTATCATTGACTTTATGTTGAGTCATAAATATAAAGCTTTATTACAACTGTCACATAAACTTAACATTAACCAAGAAAACTAAACATTAACCAATGAACCATGAAAATGAGGTCAAGGTCAGATAAACCATGCCAGGCAGGCCCATACAGCTTACAATTATTTCATATAACAAATAGAGTTGACCTATTGCTTATAGTTTAAGAAAAACACACCAAAAAACAAAATCTTAACACTGAGCAATGAACTGTGAAAACGAGGTCAAGGTCAAATTAAACATGCGCGACTGACATATTGATCATAAAATATTTCCATACACCAAATATAGTTGACCTTTTGCATATAGTATTAGAAAAATAGACCAAAACACAAATACTTAACTATAACTACCGAACCATGAAAATGAGGTCAAGGTCAGATGACACCTGCCAGATTGACATGTTCACGTTACAGTCCTTCAAACACCGAATATGCTAGACCTATTGCTTATAGTATCTGAGATCAGGACTTATTCACCAAAACTTAACCTTGTTCATTGATCCATGAAATGAAGTCCAAGTCAAGTGAAAACTGTATGATAGGCATGAGGACCTTGCAAGGTACGCACATACTAAATATAGTTATGATATTACTTATAATGAGAGAGAATTTAACATTACAAAAAATCTTCAACTTTTTTTCATGTAGTCAATGAACCATGAAAATGAGGTCAAGGGCATTGGACATGTGACTGATGGAAACTTCGTAACATGAGGCATCTATATACAAAGTATGAAGCATCCAGGTCTTCCCCCTTCTAAATATAAAGCTTTTAAGAAGTTAGCTAACGCTGCCACCACCGCCGGATCACTATCCCTATGTTGAGCTTTCTGCAAGTAAAGTTGCAGGCTCGACCAAAAACACCATCTAAAACTAAACTGTTATTTATAATATCTGAGACACAGTCTTAAAGTCCTCACATGAATTACAGGGACCCTTCCTTGCAAACTCAATACAAAACAATTGTGGTCTTATTAAAAGTGATTAAATGTTGTGATAATAAATGAGGTGCAACAGACAGAAACTTTGAAACATAGATCAGCTGTATACAAAAGATGAAGTATTTATGTATTCTACCTTTTAAGATATTTAGTTTACACAGTTCCCATCAATGCCATAAGATCAGTATTCCTAAGTCTAACATTCTGCAACATTGGAACAAGCAATACTTTTACAAGTGGTTTAATACATCCAACTTTTTACATTTTAAATACAAAAGCTCACTATTTAAATAGAGCCACATTCATGTGATTGTTATAAGCCAGGAATCTCATCATATGTTGTCCAATTTAAATGTTTATTCTATTTAATTTTTTTTTTTTGGGGGGGGGGGGTAGTGCCTGCCCCAAAATGACCCAGGAATTTTTCATTCCAATGTCATGAGAACTGTTTTTGCTGTCTATATCACCATATTTTTTTCTGTGTCACATAGGCGTGCCTTATTAAATTTTAAGAAACACTGTTAAAAATTCGTTATTTTTCCTTCTTTTGACATTTTTCATGCCTTTTACCCCCCCTAACCTCACCCATTTTCTGAAATTAATGGTTTTGAAAATCATCTGAACAAACTTCAAACCTAAGGGAATATTTTAACGTAATAAGAAGCTTTCCAAAACAAAATTAATAAAATGAGAAGAAAGGGGGCAAACAAACGAGTCTTATCGTACCTTGTCCTTTCTAAAGATTTTGCTAAACTTATTCATTTTTTGTATACTCTGTTTGATTTAGAGCTTGGCATTCTGGATGGACAACTTTCTTATGTTCAATACTGTACTTTAACCTGCATATTGACTTGTAGACATCTTTTGTGAATTGTTTAGGTTTTGGGTATTGGGCTTTTGTTTTCTCTTTAACAAAGGAATAGATCCAGGAAGGCTTACAAATGGGAATAAAAATTAATCAATGATGGACATTTTTAATCCTTTATAACAAACATATCAAATCCCATGAACAATAATAATTCATACATAGCATAAATAGAATCAGTAGATCCTTCATTCAATAGGCTTATACAACTCATACATTTTGATATAACATAGCACTATAAAATAAAAATAATTTCACATTTATTTGGGAGCAATTCAGTACATACATAAAATCATGCAGGTCCTTCAACCTTCTGAAAACAAACTAATAATAACCAGAGGCTCTGCAGGGTGCAGCATTATACGACTGCAGAGGTCGAACCCTGAACAGTTGGGGCAAGTATGGACACAACATTTAAGCTTGATACAGCTCTGAAGTTGGATTGTGATTAAATAGTTGACACAACATAGATTTCTGACACAGAATGAATGTGGTCTAAGAACTTAAACTTAAAAACTTAAAAATTTTAAATTGGAAATTTACCTATTATGGTCCAATATCCAAAATCTAAATACATGGTTAGATTCAGCATATCATAGAACCCCAAGAATTCAATTTTTGATGAAATCAAATAATGTTCAATTTTAGACCCTTTAGACCTCAATGTGGACCAATTTGATAACAGGGCCCAAATTTTAAAAATCTAAATACATGGTTAAATTCAGCATATTGAAGAACCCCATATATTCAATTTTGGTTGAATTCAAACAAAGTTAAACCGATTTGGACCAACTTGAAAACTAGGCCCATAATCAAAAATCTAAGTACATGTTTAGATTCGGCATATCAAAGAACCCCAAGAATTCAATTTTTATTAAAATCAAACTATGTTTGATTTTGGACCCTTTGGACCATAATGTAGACCAATTTGAAAACAGGACTAAAAATTAAGAATCTAAATACACGGTTATATTTGGCATATAAAAGAACCCCAATAATTCATTTTTTGATGAAATCAAACAAAGTTTAATTTTGGACCCTTTTTTGGCCCCTAATTCCTTAACTGTACCCAAAACTCCCAAAATCAATCCCAACCTTCCTTTTGTGGTCATAAACCTTGTGTTAAAATTTCATAGATTTCTATTTACTTATACTAAAGTTATTGTGCACAAACCAAGAAAAATGCTTATTTGGGACCTTTTTTGTCCCCTTATTCCTAAACTGTTTGGACCAAAACTCCCAAAATCAATCCCAACCTTCCTTATATGGTAATGAAACTTGTGTTAAAATTTCATAGATTTCTGTTTACTTTTACAAAAGTAATTGTGCGAAAACCAAGAAAAATGCTTATTTCGGCCCTTTTTGGCCCCTTATTCCTATAGACAGTTGGGACCAAAACTCCCAAAATCAATCCCAACCTTCCTTTTATGGTCATAAACCTTTTGTTTAAATTTCATAGATTTCTATTTACTTTTACTAAAGTTATAGTGCAAAAAACCAAATGTCTTTGGACGATGACGACGCCAACGTCATACCAATATACGACCAAAAAAATTTCAATTTTTGCGGTCGTATAAAAATGTTAAATATCTTTCTTCTTCAAATAAATATAAGAAGATCTGGGAGAATTATCTATAAGATAAGCTATCTATGAACAAAAATATCACAGAGATCTCAACAAAAATCTTTATTTCATTACCTAAAACTCTGTGACATTGTTGACTTAAAAGATATCATGTAGCTTTTTTATAAATTACATCTGATATCAAACTTTAAGAGATCATTATCTAGCTATAAATTTGTGTTTGGAATTGATAATAACTTTTATAGTACAGTAAAATTAAGAACACAATTAACCTAACAAAAAGGTCAGTGTGCTTTAGGAATTATCTGATAGCTGCAAAAAAATGTCAGAAGATAAGTTACAGGGGGTTGAAAAGGACTGCTTGCTTTTCATTCAACTATTGCCATTATATAACATGCATTTGAACTCCTCACATTTCATACACTACTCCCATTTACACATAACATGCTTTTTTCATTTTGAACATAATTATAATAAAATAGGAAACATTCTTGTTAAATTCCTGCTAATGAGAATCTACAAGCATACCAGGGTATTTAAACCACATTTACTAACTGGTATATATTCCATTCATTTTGAACTTAATAATAATCCTATACATGTACCATACATTATTGTTAAACTCATGGTTAAACTATGCTAAACAGTCTCCACACATAAGCTACATTTACCAACTGGCATATATAAATAAATAAAGAAAATTTATCCACTTCAATAACATACTTAACAAACAAGATATCCCACAAAAATATACCATTGTTAATACATTTGTTATTGCATAATTTCAAGAAACGTGTGAAAATACATATATTGGTTTAATTCTCTCCTGAATACATTTGTAGTACTTATTTATTATCATACCTGAAGAATACAATTTGTCTACATATACATGTTATTGTATGTACATGCAGTAGGCAAAGAAGGATATTTTGGATTTCTATTTAATAAAAAAGTGGACTTGTGAGAACAGTTGATAACATTTGTTTCTGCAGTTGAATGCATCCATACGGGTTCCACTAATCACACATGACAACTTCAGGTCAAGAGATATCAAGGAAAGAGATAAGTATGATATGTTTAAAACAATGATCTCAATTTAAAGATTGTTGTCAAATAAATGTGAACATAAAATACCCATGCATCAGAATCTTGATAAAACATTTCAATTCCAATTTAAGCATACATTTACTCAACTGCTAATTCAATTAATTCTAAAGGTGTAATGTAGCATATCGTCTTATCACAGGAACATGTGAAGTGTTGCTGTGGACTGTTATCTTTTTCCCGAACAGTGTGTGACATCATCAAATGTCAACACAAGTGTTTCATTTTAGCTTCTATTCAAAATTTTAATATCATTTACTGATATAAAAGTAGTTAAATAAAAATTAGGAGGATTTTCAATCTAATATTAGATTGCTCAAGATAACTTTCTGCTTGTGTCAAACCAGAAATGTCATACAATTATTACATAATTTGTTCTTGTACATGGTGTGGGCTTTGTAACTCAATAATTCACTGATACCTATTCCATTTTCTGTTGAAGTGATTTTTACAAAATTGCAGAATTCAAATTCCCAGTGCTAATAAAGGATGCCATTCTTACAGTTTAAACCTGTACAATACTAATGTTGAATCAGTAATAATCTTGACAATAGATTTGAGGAAATTTTAGTAAGTTTATTCATGATTGTCAATTGAAATTTGTTTTTACCAGTTTGTTATAATCATCCAATGGTCCAAATCATATTGAACCATTCACCGCCTTTGGGAACTTTGAATTTCTACACAAAATCTTACCAAAGATAAATGAATTTCAATAATATAGACATTTTCACAAATTAATTTTTTGATCACACAAATTCTCCTCGTAGGCACTTGAAAGATTCTAACATTTATCTGGTTGTCTTTCTGGACTGGTATCATGTTTTTTAATATTGTAACACCTGTCTCTATATATAGCTAGCTGCCATTGGAAGATTACCATCACAACATGGTTACCATGGAAACATTCAATCACACACTATATCTAGTCCGACCATATCTATCCTGTCCTTGGCAGTATTCATTATATATCAGTTTAAATAAAAACAAATGGAATATAATTATAAGGAATGCTAAAGAAGCCCAAAATATAGTTGGAAGTCCTCCAAAATGGTGCCCATGTTTGTGTAACGCAATGACATGGTGTTCATGTGCTGGAGCTGAAAAAAAACATGAAAAATTATCTTAAGACAGTAAATTGGTGTAAAGAACTTCATATTTTAAAAAGCCACAAGAAGCAAGCACTTCTATCTATAATATATTCATATCAGATCAATTTACACAGTAACACCTTGACAAATTGTTAAGAAACTTGACTACTGGTATGTTGACATTTGTCTTTTTGTATCCTTTTTTCAATTGATGTATACCTAAAATCATATTGTATCCATGTAATATAAATGATTACCTTCTTTTATCTCCTTGACATGTATTGTGTGTTTGAGTTCCTCCATGTGCTGTTTATCAGCTGTTATATACAAGATGGAAGTCAATGGTTCTGTCCTCTTTACAGGAAACTGTACAACCTCTTTACTGACAAAATAAAGCAAATATTTGCACAGGCACTGGTCTCAGAAAAAAAATAATCCTATATACATGTACCTTAATATCGAAATAATTACTATTGACATACTTTGGTAGGCCTGCTACATATCATTCTGACAACAAAAGTAGGCGTGTTATACACCATTGTGTAGAAAAATCAATTTAGATTTAAGACATAACAAGTTTTAGTGAAGTTGACAACTGAGAAATTGGAATTTTGCCTGTGAACATTTGATATGATTATCACTTGTGTCTTTTTTCCATGGTGTCTAAACCCCTGCCCAACTTTTCTACAATTCTTCCCTCCCAAAACTTTACAATATAAACATTAACACTCCTCTCCCCTATTTTTATTATCTTTTGACATTCTTCAATACCAATAGTTCACGACAAATCTCTGCTTAGGTACATCTTTTGCTTGCAATGAGGATATTAACTTGTTTCTCACTGTTGAAGGTTTGCTTTGACTTTGAGATGGAGAACAACACTAAAAGCCCTTTTTCTTTTTTGAGGGTTATGAATGGTACATGAAGGGAACATTTTAATATCATGATATGAAAATAAATATTCCATATCTTTCCATTTGTGCACACTGCACATAAACTGATCAAACAACATAATTTTATCAAGTTTGTAAAAAAAACTTATATTTGTGTGTTAACTTTTGTCTTCAGTTTACCTTTCCCCAATAATTTTTATCATACAGATTTGTATCCTTAATAATTTAAATACTTTTCTAAGGATTATAGAGCATTTATTGTTTTTTAATGGTAAGAATTATAATGAATACAGAAAAAATATTGAAACACTCTCAAATTTGCAAAAATATGTGCATTTTTCATCATGTTCCTAGCTATGCTGCATCAGATAGACATCCACCTTTAATATGCAAATGTATATAAAAACATCTGTTAACTTATGTCAGGATGAAAAATATCTATGCAGTCTATCATTATTTCATAAGTTGATATAAGAACCTTACAGAACAGACCAAAATAATCTTTTATTTCGAATTTGAATATTCCAAAACCAATCAAACACTTATACTGGTTGATGTATATGTGCACTAGATAAGGCCAATTTATATCTGAAGCAGCTCATATTAAATTACATTCCATATTATACCTTAAGGCGATAGGTGCATCTATACACCCAGCATCACAGGCATAGTATGGCCGATCATTTCTATCTAACGACACACGTATGACAGCTTTATTGTCTAAATCTACTATCACTGATATGTTAACATGTGTATTGTTGCCATAGTTAAGTCTATGGAATAATAAGTCTCTATGGAGGTCCTTTGGTTCCATCGACATCTCTAAATGGTTGTCGTCAAACCTTAAACCACCAAGACTAAGTAATATGGCTTGTAATACTCCTTCAGCACCTAGCAGAAAATTTAAATGGACAGTTTTAGTCTTTTGTAATATTGCTTACCTTGACGTGTAAAATTTTTACGTTTCTAATCCTTTGATTTTTTTTTGTCATTGTCTTCCTGCCTCATGGGCGTATACCCCACATTTCCTATTACTCATAAAGTTTCATATTTTGTAAAACATACGATAGTGATTTTTTTTTTTAAATTGCATAAATGCCATGCACACAGTATCATTGTCCTTGTATAATTAGTTATCAAAAGTACCAGGATTATAATTTTATACGCCAGACGCGCGTTTCGTCTACATAAGACTCATCAGTGACGCTCAGATCAAAATAGTTAAAAAGCCAAATAAATACAAAGTTGAAGAGCATTGAGGATCAAAAATTCCTAAAAGTTGTGCCAAATATGGCTAAGGTAATCCACTCCTGGTGTAAGAAAATCCTTAGTTTTTCGAAAAATTCAAAGTTTTGTAAACAGAAAATTTATCAAAATGACCATATAATTGATATTCATGTCAACACTGAAGTGCTGACTACTGGGCTGGTGATACCCTCGGGGACGAAACGTCCACCAGCAGTGGAATCGACCCAGTGGTGTAAATAGTTATCAAAAGTACCAGGATTATAATTTTATACGCCAGACGCGCGTTTCGTCTACATAAGACTCATAAGTGACGCTCAGATCAAAATAGTTAAAAAGCCAAATAATTGCAAGAGCATTGAGGATCAAAAATTCCTAAAAGTTGTGCCAAATATGGCTAAGGTAATCTACTCCTGGGGTAAGAAAATCCTTAGTTTTTCGAAAAATTCAAAGTTTTGTAAACAGAAAATTTATAAAAAATAACCATATAATTGATATTCATGTCAACACCGAAGTGCTGACTACTGGGCTGGTGATACCCTCGGGGACGAAACGTCCACCAGCAATGGCATCGACCCAGTGGTGTAAATAGTTATCAAAAGTACCAGGATTATAATTTTATACCCCAGACGCGCGTTTCATCTACATAAGACTCATCAGTGACGCTCAGATCAAAATAGTTAAAAAGCCAAATAAATATAAAGTTGAAGAGCATTGAGGATCAAAAATTCCTAAAAGTTGTGCCAAATATGGCTAAGGTAATCTACTCCTGGGGTAAGAAAATCCTTAGTTTTTCGAAAAATTCAAAGTTTTGTAAACAGAAAATTTATAAAAATGACCATATAATTGATATTCATGTCAACACCGAAGTGCTGACTACTGGGCTGGTGATACCCTCGGGGACGAAACGTCCACCAGTAGTGGCATCGACCCAGTGGTATAACAGATAATAACAAGATTTGACAGATTCAAATATGAGCAGTCCTGTTCCCATTTTTGCACAACACTTAATTGGGTCATTAAGTTATTATAAGAATACTCAAATTGTCAATTGTATAGAATATTTAACACAAATAAATCTAGGTCATCCTTTATTTACTTAAAAACAAATTGGAGAAATTCTTATCAACATACTTAAAGTTACTAAATTACCATACTGAGCCAAAATAAAAATAAAACGTGCTTTGTGTGTACTTTTATTCTCTTCTAAACAATCTTCAAACATAAGGGAGGTCATATGATCATGCTGATTAAGAAGTTTTTATCACCAGCAAACTTTGGAATTGTGAAAAGTATTTCAGTGTAAGTTATATACGGTACAAATAAACTGAAGACAAGGTCACTAACATCAAAAGCTAAATAATAATAAAATTACAGAGGTATGCTCATGATTAAATCTATCAGGAGTTAACTGTCATCAGATTTCTGTATTCTGTAATCTTAACTTTTTGTAGAAGACAACACTTTACTTCCTTATACCTCAGACAAAAAAAAAGGTTGTTCTGGGTTGCTTTCAATATTAGTGGCTATGTAGTGCTACCTAGATTGTTGTCTACTGAATGTCGAGTAGCTAGCCTAGCTGCTATCAATATCTATGTAGCAGCTCCGCTATCTACACGTTCAATAGTCATCAACCTACATAGCCCTATGTAGCCGCTACGATATTAAACACAACCCTGGATCAATATCTATGTAGCAGCCCCGCTATCTACACGTTCAATAGTCATCAACCTACATAGCTCTATGTAGCCGCTACGATATTAAACACAACCCTGGATCAATATCTATGTAGCAGCTCCGCTATCTACACGTTCAATAGTCATCAACCTACATAGATAGCCCTATGTAGCCGCTACGATATTAAACACAACCCTGGATCAATATCTATGTAGCAGCCCCGCTATCTACACGTTCAATAGTCATCAACCTACATAGCCCTATGTAGCCGCTACGATATTAAACACAACCCTGGATCAATATCTATGTAGCAGCTCCGCTATATACACGTTCAATAGTCATCAACCTACATAGATAGCCCTATGTAGCCGCTACGATATTAAACACAACCCTGGATCAATATCTATGAAGAAGCTCTGCTACCTACACGTTCAATAGTCATCAACCTACATAGCCCTATGTAGCCGCTACGATATTAAACACAACCCTGGTCAATATCCATGTAGCAGCTCTGCTCTCTACACGTTCAATAGTCATCAACCTACATAGATAGCCCTATGTAGCCGCTACGATATTAAACACAACCCTGGATCAATATCTATGTAGCAGCTCTGCTACCTACACGTTCAATAGTCATCAACCTACATAGCCCTATGTAGCCGCTACGATATTAAACACAACCCTGGATCAATATCCATGTAGCAGCTCTGCTCTCTACACGTTCAATAGTCATCAACCTACATAGATAGCCCTATGTAGCCGCTACGATATTAAACACAACCCTGGATCAATATCTATGTAGCAGCTCTGCTACCTACACGTTCAATAGTCATCAAACTACATAGATAGCCCTATGTAGCCGCTACGATATTAAACACAACCCTGGATCAATATCTATGTAGCAGCTCTGCTACCTACACGTTCAATAGTCATCAACCTACATAGCTCTATGTAGCCGCTACGATATTAAACACAACCCTGGATCAATATCTATGTAGCAGCTCTGCTATCTACACGTTCAATAGTCATCAACCTACATAGATAGCCCTATGTAGCCGCTACGATATTAAACACAACCCTGGATCAATATCCATGTAGCAGCTCCGCTATCTACACGTTCAATAGTCATCAACCTACATAGCCCTATGTAGCCGCTACGATATTAAACACAACCCTGGATCAATATCTATGTAGCATCTCTGCTCTCTACACGTTCAATAGTCATCAACCTACATAGATAGCCCTATGTAGCCGCTACGATATTAAACACAACCCTGGATCAATATCTATGTAGCAGCTCCCCTATCTACATGTTCAATAGTCATCAACCTACATAGCCCTATGTAGCCGCTACGATATTAAACACAACCCTGGATCAATATCTATGTAGCAGCTCTGCTATCTACACGTTCAATAGTCATCAACCTACATAGCCCTATGTAGCCGCTACGATATTAAACACAACCCTGGATCAATATCCATGTAGCAGCTCCGCTATCTACACGTTCAATAGTCATCAACCTACATAGCCCTATGTAGCCGCTACGATATTAAACACAACCCTGGATCAATATCTATGTAGCAGCTCCGCTATCTACACGTTCAATAGTCATCAACCTACATAGCCCTATGTAGCCGCTACGATATTAAACACAACCCTGGATCAATATCTATGTAGCAGCTCTGCTATCTACACGTTCAATAGTCATCAACCTACATAGCCCTATGTAGCCGCTACGATATTAAACACAACCCTGGATCAATATCCATGTAGCAGCTCCGCTATCTACACGTTCAATAGTCATCAACCTACATAGCCCTATGTAGCCGCTACGATATTAAACACAACCCTGGATCAATATCTATGTAGCAGCCCCGCTATCTATACGTTCAATAGTCATCAACCTACATAGATAGCCCTATGTAGCCGCTACGATATTAAACACAACCCTGGATCAATATCTATGTAGCAGCTCTGCTATCTACACGTTCAATAGTCATCAACCTACATAGCCCTATGTAGCCGCTACGATATTAAACACAACCCTGGATCAATATCTATGTAGCAGCTCTGCTATCTACACGTTCAATAGTCATCAACCTACATAGCCCTATGTAGCCGCTACGATATTAAACACAACCCTGGTGTTGTATATTATTCAAAGGTCTTTCCTTCAAAGATGCTACCAAACAGGATGTAATGCATTATGAATGTACCTGCTCTAACTATAATATTACATCCTTTCTTCTCTAGTGTGATCATCCATGTTGAGGTAACATCAGCAATGTCTTCCTCATCTTTTATCTCTGACCATAATGTTTCAGAATAAAACCTATAATATACAGATATGGATTGTTTTAAGTCAGAAAAAAAAGGTTAAAGTCATAAAACTATACCCAAAAAATTGGAATAAAAGAGGATGAAGAGTTATTTCAAGTAAAAACTTATGCCTCATACTATTTCATAAAGAAAATATAACAAAAAATAAAAATTAGTTTGTCACTTCATCAGTAGAGTAACTTGTAAAAATAAAAATAGTGAAAGAAAACTACAATCAACACACCAGAACTAACATTAGAACTTATAAGGTGCTTGCATCATAGCTACCTGAATAATGAGACTTTTCAAAAGTAATACTAGAACTTTAACATGTTTAAAATTTGTGGCATCTCAAAAATGTAAAGTGTTTAAAACTTACAATAATGTGTGACCTCCATAACATCTATCCGGATAATGTAAAGTTTTCTGGATCTTTGACTTTTCCTCAACAGTTGTACTCAGCTCATGTAATGGAGCCTGTATGGTACTTAGAACATAGAATATTGTAGTGTTGATTTTATCGCCATTCAGAGAACCAGCTGCCTTGGAGTTACTAATACCAAATTCACTTTTCCATATCTTAAATGAAATTGAAAATTGTACAGAACTGTGACTTCCAACACAAGAACATGTGACTGACAAAAGACAGGCAAATGGAACACAATGAAATCATAGGACACATGTATAAGGTTGAATTTGATTTAATGCAAAATACACATGTTCGGTCTTGTGTGATTGTTAGCAAAGGTAATTAGTTGAGAATGCTACAATACTGGAACATATATAGAACTGTGACTTCCAACACAAGAACATGTGACTGACAAAAGACAGGCAAATGGAACACAATGAAATCATAGGACACATGTATAAGGTTGAATTTGATTTAATGTAAAATACACATGTTCGGTCTTGTGTGATTGTTAGCAAAGGTAATTAGTTGAGAATGCTACAATACTGGAACATATATAGTATTTTATTCAATTTTAGATAACTTATTGAAAGTTTGTTTATTTCATTTTTTTTTCTTCAGTTTTTGACAAAATAATTTATTTTATAACCTAAATAACTTTTTTTATTTTAGACTACCAGGGTAACCTAAGCACAAACTTGAACATGTTGAACAAATTGTTGACACTGCAACCAAAAACAGCATACTCAAATCTTTCTTGCATTTTCAAGGCAAGAAAAAGGTGCTAATAATCACCCAGCCAGTAAAGAGTGAACACTGTATAAATATACAGTTTACAAGTATTCAGTGGTGTTTTCTTTTGTTTGTTGTTGGGTTTTTGAACTGTCCTATAGTGTGTAACACTTGTTTATTGTTAAAAAATGCATTGACTTCTTTTTTATGTCATAGGGTTACGTTCTCATTGTCTTTTAATACCATTTCACTTTTTATGCAGGACATTAAATTCTGTACAAGTTTTCATTTATGCGGATCAACAAAAAAATATTTTTTCATTTTGAAAAGATTCAAAAACCATATATAACTTATTATCATCTTAAATTTCAACTTACATCTCTCCAAACTTTAATATGCTCTTCTCTAAGTGATGCATAATCTATCTTCATAACAGACTCCAAGAGCTAAAATAATATTCAAAAGCTGGATGTCAAGTAAGTTAATATGACCGTGTATGCATTGAAACATAATACTGATGTTTTATTAGCTTTACAGCATTTGAATATAAGCATTCAAGAAACTAATGTTAATATCCCTCTGGCAAAGTTGACCATAGATGAATTTGCCCCTTCTTTCAATATTCCTTTTGGTCAAATAGCTCTCTACTTTTCAGCATATTTACACATCCTGTGTTTCCAAATAGAGCACCCCTGATTATGGTAAATTCGGGAGAGGCTATGAATGAATGAAATTTATATATAAGGTAATATTTTCATTTACTACGTTTTAATTTAGAAAAATAAATATGAAGAATCTAATATCAACTTTTTGATTTATAAATATTGGGATAAATAATATATGTACAGTAGGATCTGAATATAAATGTCACCCTCAGGAACACAGAGAACTTACTGTCAGAGGTGAACATTAAATTGATGTTCAAAGTTTTATATAGGAATTATAACAGTGGGTTGAGAAGAGGGTGGCCTGATAAGATAAGTTTTTGCTTTATAATGGTGACCTTTATTTCAGGGTTGACAGTAACTGTATATAAAATAATCGTGTACCTGATCTACACTCCTCTGTAAGTGTTCTGGTGCCTTAGACTTTAGATCTACAGCTTGTGTATAGTTAACTGCTGTTACAACATGGAATCGAACAGATCTGAAATATTATCATTAAAGTATTGTAATTAAAAAATTTGGGACAAGTCTATTAAAATTATTTGTGACAAGTCTAATAAAATTATTTGTGACAAGTCTATGAAAAATATTTTTGACAAGTCTATTAAAATTAACAAAAAGTTTTAAATAAGCATAATTTTTCTCCTTTAGTTTGGGTTTTTAATTCTTTTTTGACAAAACTGCAATTTTTTTCTAAGCACAATACTTCTTTGAATTGTGTACATTATCAACATCACAGATTTATTGTTTCAGTACTGGATTAATATTCATGATATGTTATGCAGGTCTGATATTCAAATAAGAAACAAACTTAAAGAAATACAACAATATGTCAAGATTCAGTATATGGAGTTCAGCCTGGAGAGTTTTTTTTTTTTTTTTTTTTATTAAAGCCCTTTTAGTAAGAGCAAAATTTGAACCTGGCATTCTGTTTTAAAGTTATCATGTCTCAATATAAAAGTGTCTATTTTTAAATAAAGTAGCAGCTGCATTATAATATGTCATTGGTCAACATTACTATCAACCTGTACAAACAAGTGTAGTCTATCCAAGCTACATCTTCTAGTTTATATAATCTTAAAATCACTGACTGGAAATAATATTTACAGTTGATTGCAATGGTTTAGGAATCCCTATTTTCTTCTGACAGAAAAAATATTCCCATTAGATTACAAAAAGATACATAACTATCGAGTCAGTAAGCTTGAAGATCATTTAAACTTCGCTTATACAAGTAGTTGTAATATTATTTTTTGTAATTTTCTAACTTTAGTTTTCTTACTTTCCAGCTTTGATGGCTACAGAAGGAAGAATTTTAACTGTTGCGATGGCTATATGTACTTTGTACTTTGAATCTGGTATTAGGATGACTCCCTGAGTTGAGGTATACTCCACAGACATTCCTGTAGCATCTGTAGTACTGCAAAGACAAATATTTTTTATTTCAAGTTACACATTAATGATGGCGGTAGTTAATTAATTAATTGAATTGCTATCAATTTAATGTACAACAAATTCTATCTTATGAGTTAAATATAAAATAGATATGAGAAAAATATAGACTCCAAAAAAAAAGTAAAAAGATTGAAATGCATGATATGATAAGAGGGCAACACATTTCCTTTTCCAAACTATGCATGTGAAAATGCAAAAAAATTATAATGGGATTTTGTGGTTATAGGTGTTACCTCGATGTGCATAACAGGCCTTGTGGTCATAAAGTTTCATTACAAGTTAAAAAATGATGATACTCAGACTGAATTATCAACCAATCAAAGAACATGATTTTATGTTTCAGACACATATTTTGTACTCAGCTGAGTTCAGTTTTATGAAAAAAAAACTCTTCCTTGAACGTGTATGCTGCAAACATTTGTAAAACAAAAAGATCAATCATCTTCATTACAACTTTTCCTTCATCCATGAAAATTGGTACCATCAATGAAATTTTCCCATGATTTGATTTTCCTCTGAGTTCATTATTTTTGTGATTTTGCTTTTTATGAATCAACAATATACTATTGGTTCTTCTTGATCAATAATGTGTGTGACTGATCACTAGCCATCTAGATCAGCTGTTTATAGATAACATATAACAAATTTCATGTATGATTACCTTGCTTTACTAACTTTGGCATCCTTCAACTGTGTCTGACCAATTTGGTCTAAATTTACTACCACTGAGTTTTTCTACAAAAAAAGTAAAGTTCGTTTTTAAAATGATATATTCGACTTTTCCTACAACTGTGATTGATACTGTAGTAGAGAATCAAGGATTTTGTGTTTGATGACTCATTTCTATCATTTCATTGGACAAGAAAGTCAGGTAGTTTTTGTCAAATGTATGCTCCATTAAAAACCAAAAGACCTGAGTCAGCCATTTAATGGTACAAGAAAATCTAAAAGACTTTAAGAAGTTCAATTATTTTTAATAATAACAGTAGAGTAGGATTGATATCACTTCAATCATTGATAATTTTCCCTAGAAATAAATCCTTTTCTATTTTCTATTTAGTCTGCCATTTTTTGGCACAAGAAAATCTGAAAGACTTTAAGTTCGATTATTTTTAATAATAACAGTAGAGTAGGATTATTATCACTTCAATCATTGATAATTTTCCCTAGAAATAAATCCTTTTCTATTTGTGAAAGGTTACCAGAAAAAGTCATCCATAAATTCAAGAAAGACTGAGGAAGACATTCTTGATGATGGATTATCTCCCATTTAAGTAGGATGTGATGATTAAAAAATACTGCCTTTCAAAATAATTGATTTTTAGAACTATCTTTTGCTACAATTTAAATACATGACGTTTAATAAATTTTATAAGGTTAAGAAATGCACAATTCCATGTTTCAATTTTGCTTTAAAATTACTATAACTACTGCAGTCTGTGTAACATGTGATTCAAATACAATTTTTGTACCTTTTGTAAAAATAGAAAGACACTAATCTACTTTTATATTATACAGAAAAAGGTCATATACATTTTTTATTCAGAATGTGGTTATTTGTTTTTAAACATAGTAAGTAACTGGATACTCACAATATTTAGTTCAAATATCTCTTTTAATTCATTTAAATGTTTTCTTCATTATATAATATAAGTAGGAAAAGTATCTCTTATGTTTTGAACTTACACTAGGATTTCTGATTTTGATATCTTGTCCTACTGGCATAAACCAAGGATTCTACTGTAACACAGTTACTCCTCCATCCTTTGTTCTAAAAAAAAACATTAATACAATAATTCATATTTTAGTCTAAATCTACAGTACAACCCGTGTTTTTCTGTGTTATCACTTTTGCAGATGAGGATTGACACACGGTTGCATGTCTTTAAATGTAAGCATGTTGATTACTGTGTATGCATAATTCCTGTAATAACAATTTCATGGATTCTGTAGGTAAAGTTGAACCAAATTTTCTATAGGTGTGAATGCAGACTTTGGAAAAAACACAAAATAAAATCTCAGAAAATATTATTTTTTTATAAATCTACAATAAGTTTGTTCTGGTAACTATTATTGACTGTTATATAGTCTATATATAACAGTTAGTGATAAAAAAAAACATCTTTTCAAATTTATTATTCCTATACTATTGTCTTATGAATATTCAACATCATGTTTATTATTTACTTTGCATTAAAGCATCAGATTTTAAATCTCATAATACTATATTTGAGAAAATTCAATACAAACTATTAGTATACAAAATTTGAATATACAAACTTACAACTTCAAAACACTGTATCTTGTCTGCTATAACATGGTGTATATTTAACACTGTTGCATCTGTAATTGAAAAATCAGAAATAAAATCACATTCCCAACAGTGGCCAACTTTCATGATATTGCATAAAAATTTAAGAAAAATATCAATGTTAGTGCTACGTTTAAACCCATAACACTTTTTTGCACTTGTTCTAAGTCGGGAACCTGTTGTTCAGTAGTTATTGTTTGTTGATGTGGTTTATAAGTGCTTCGTATGTTTTATACAGATTAGAACGTTGGTTTTCCGGTTTGAGTGATTTTATACCAGTCATTTTGGAACCCTTACAAGCTTGCTGTTTGGTGAAAGCCAAGGCTTCAAGTTGAAGGCCGTACTTTTAATCATTTACTTTTTTACAAATCGTGACTTGAATGAAGAGTTGTCTCATTTGCACTCATGCCACATCTTCTTATATCTATGAACAACTTACCCTTTGAACTATAGTCATCTAAGTGTTCAGTGACTATAGGATAATACTTAACAGTTAATGACAAAGCCCTGTTAAGTCTGATGTACATTCCTTTCTCACTGTCCAAGGATACTGATACTTTTCCATTTCCTGGAAATTAAAAGCAAGACTGTACAGAAAGGTTCATTACCTTTTTATGCTTTTTTAGATCTGCCTAAAAAAAAACATTTTTCTGATATCTTCATATAGGCAACAAAAAAAGAAATCACTTATAAAACTGCATCAGCTATATTGATTGAAACCAATCATACAATACATGTGCATGAAAGTAAGTTCTGTGCAGTCTTTTGGTCAAAATTGAAACAAATCCAGTGCCTTAAAAATATAGCATTGACTTATTCAGCCATTTCACTTGCCATGTCAATATATTCTGATCTGATTAGTTTTTTCAGAATGTATAGAAAATGTGTTTACTAGTGTACAATAATCTAAATGTTATCATGTACCATTGACATACCACCGGTGGTTCCCCATAAACAGACCTAATCACAAACTAATCCATGCAAATGAGGGAAACTTTCAAATTCAGTAGACCATGATATGTGAGCAGGGTAAAATAATCTCCATGGAAATGAGAGGACCCAAAGCTTATACAACTGCATAACAAATATCATTGACCTACCACCAGTGGTTACCAGTAAAGTGACTAAACAACTGTACATGAATATTTGCAAATATGAATGAACATACATGTAACTGGATTTAATAGCAGAAAAAAATGAATTAAGATTTGAACAAGATTTAGCATATTATTTATGTTTCAACATTTTATCTTATGTCAACATTACCATGATTACAATGGAACACTTTAGACTAAATTGCTTTTCTAGCAATTTTCAAATTCAACTATAAATTGTGATTGATCTTAATGAAACTTTGCATGAACATGATGAAGGTGAAATACATTTTAGCCATTTAGTTCTGATTATAGAATTCAGACTACAATTCTTACATATTTCAGTACACAGTATTTGTTACTTATTCAACATGTTCAATGTATTATAATTCTGAAAACTCCTCAATTCAGTTAAGTTTGACTTAAACAGAATGATTCTTAAACAAATCTTATATTTCACTAAATGTTAACCTACCAACATAAGCTGGGTAGAACTGCTCTCCAGCTTTCAGTGGGTTGTGATTTATAAAAGCATCATACTTTTTTCCTTAACGTTTTAGAAACCTTAGATTATCATCAATGCATAATGAAGCTGTTTCTGCAAAAGAAAAATGATAATCATATCTGACATTACATAATGTAGATGATGTTATGATATATTTGTTATAATAAAACACCCATGCAACCACGCATCCCATATTGCATGATTGGACCCGACACTATTTTAGTGTTTTATGTAGTTAATCTTTGGATGGTCACTTTAAGATGCATTATTTGAATATAATAAAATATGAAAATTATTCATGTATTATAATATTGATATATTTATATTTTAATTCTTCTTCAATAGATCTAGTTTGTATGACACATCTGCCATCGTCAGGGGTCCAACTGTCAATTTAAAAGTCTTTAACTTTGATCTACTAAGCATATCTCCAATACTTTTATGTTTGCTATACGCAACTATTGGTGCTGTATTGAATATTTGAACACAATCTTCGTCGAACTGTAATAAATGCCAGTGTTTCATTATACGTTTCTTTATTTTACTTTTATATGGATTATATTTAGTTATTAAAACTAACGGAATATTTTGATTTTCTGTTAATTTGCCTTTTTGTAGTAATTCAGTACGGTCAATTGATAAAGCATCAGTAATACCTAATACTATCATCTATTTCCATATTATCATAACCCCTATCTAATAATTTTACTTTGAAAATAGTTAGATTGTTTATTAATTGTTTATGGTCACTTGTGTTTCTAATTTGCCGTATTGCTTCACCTTTAATAAATCCTCTGAATACATGCTGTGAATGACAGCTATTTCTGTGCAGAAACAGATAAGAATTTGTTTCTTTATAATGTGTGTCAAGGTCAAGAATGCCATGTGTTGTAAATTTTGACCTTTAATTACATCAACATCTAAGAACGACATTTATCGTTTTTGATTTCATAAGTGAACTTTAATAAGGGGTTATAATTATTTGCTAGACGAAAAAATTCCATAATTTCATCTGAGGTTCAATCATATATTATGAACCCATCGTCTCTATATCTGCCATGATAGAATATTTTGTCTTTATATTGAAATGCAGAAATACTTTGATTCATTATTTCGAACATAAGAATGTCACAGATTTCCGGTGAAGGAACTGCAACAATTGCCGTACCTATTATGTGTTTGTAAATTTTTCCATTAAATTCAAATACATTGTTTTCTAAAATGATCCTCAACAAATGTATTAATACATTGACTGGCGGAGCATTGGCTTTGAAGTTTGATTTGTCAAAACTGCCATAGGCTCGTTCAACCGCACTCAATAACGCTCCTTGAGGTAGATTAGTAAACATCTGTGTTATATCATACGAAACCAACAGGCTGTTTGGCATAGATTTTAATTTCTCAATGATAGTAATGAACGATGTAGTATCTTATATATATGTAGACTGATTTTGAACTATTGGTATTAAAAAAATAGTCAACGTAATGACCTATTATAAGTTCAGTTACAGAACCACACTGTGATATAATTGGTCTGCCAGATGAAATTATATTAAATTCGTTTAATCCATCATGTTGTATTTGTTTAAACGTCTCTGTTTCTCCCTAATCGTTCATCTTTTAATTTTGACCATTGTTAAACATTTAAATGATATTTTGTCGGTTATGCCTTGGTCGTATAATGATTTAACATACTCAATGACCTGGATTTTCAGTTTTGCCTTGTTAAATGAATCTAATTCGCAGTAATGTTGAGTATTTAATTGTCGTTTGACTTCTGTTATGTAGTCTAGCCTGTCTAAAATAACACAATTTGAATTGTTATCTGCCTTTTTTATTACTTTTGTTTCATCATTTTTCAAATTGCGTAGTGCTATTCTTTCGCCCTTAGTAAGATTGTTTTTTTACAATTCTTTCTATTGGTAGAAAAACAAGTCAAGCTTGGTTAAATCTATATAAATTTCCAACGTATGGCACGTAGAGGCAGGTTTATATCCTGTATTGCTACGAAATGGATGAAGGTCAGTTTTTTCTTGACTGAACATATACCGACATCGTAGGTTTTTAGCAAATTCATTGTAGTCGTTTAGTATAAACATTTTTGCATTTTTGTTTGATGGCGTTGGTATAAATGTCAAGCCTTTCGACAACAGGACATATTCCTGATTTGATAATCTGCGTTTTGATAGATTAATTACATGCTTTTTCGCATGTGCAGTTCTTTGCTGCATATTGTATTCATTCCGTTCTTTTTTATTGTAGAATCGGAATTTTTGCTTTTTAGCATTTCTATTACATGTAACAGATTAAAACGACGTGCCATTTTTGAGTTCACATTGGGTGATTATCTTAGCTACGTGCCTTTGTTGAGTTCACATTGGGGGTTGAAGAATTTTTAGGTTTATACATGTTATAAACCCTAAAAGACGATCCGCTCTCATTCTCGTGGGTTGATAGGCGGGGATAAGATAGCAGTGAGAAATTGTCCGTGTTGATGATGTATAAATGAGTCACATTGTTTTGTGGAATTTTTCAGAGTTAATCAGGCCATCAAGTATTTTTAACTCAAGGCTAAAATCTTTGTCCACCAGAACAATAAATTAACACTGTATCCCATCAAACAGGAAATGCGGATCGTTCTCAAAGCAGAAAACGATTCTCGGTAAGGTGCAGTAGGACAGCCGTCCTTGAATACATTTTGTTATAATAAAACACCCATGCAACCACGCATCCCATATTGTATGATTGGACCCAAACTATTGAATACCTAAATGAAGACCACACACACACACACACACACTCTTTTCCAATCAATTAAATTAATCTTATTAAGATAAGTGTATTTTAACCTTTTAAATGTTAAAGCATTATTATTATCGAAATGTGTAAAGAGACTCTTAACATACCATTTTCCAAAGATAAGTGCCCATAACCTAGCTTTTTCCATTTGTGGAGTTTGATACATTTAAAATTAAGCGCCATTTAAACAACATTATATATATATACACATGTTTACATTAACTATAAATATATCGAGCAAAGTAATACATCACGCAATCATCTCACCTGTTTACCTTCCTGGTTGACATACTTCTTCAAATATGAAAGATTCCTTTCTGTTCTCGTAGATCAGGTAATTACATCATATACTTTTTTGTATGTTAGGTTAATTAAACATAAACATGATAAAGATAGGGAGAAATATACCCGTGTTTACATCCAAAAAATATCGTCTGAGTACAAGCAAACCTGTTAACCTTGAATAATTGTCCTGATTTGGTTAAACTTGAGGCCTTCTAAGGTTAAATCAGCTCTTCAATGTTTGTATTATGTTAAGATTTTCAAATATTTCGGTTTCAGGTATTTATGAAGAGACATTTAATGTCAAAATGCACATTTGGTGGAATAGAATTTGTACCGTTAATGTTATTTTAATGCAAACTAGAACATATCCGTGTCACAGTGTAGATACTATTCTGTACGCTATCCGGAAGTCGCGATTTTCGAAGCGAGGATTTCAAACTGGCTAACAGAACGGTTTTGTTTTGGTGCTTTTTCTCATCATTTGTTTACTCCTATATCTATAAAGTGCTTTGCACATCTTAAATGTATGTATAACATCATAAATATGAGTAACTGTAACAAAAACATGCAGTAGAATATAAAATATTCGCGTGCATCACACCAACTTCATAGAAAAAAGTGAAATCGATTGACAATTTTGCTCCCGTAGTACAAAGCAGATAATCTTTTATTGCGAATATTTGCATCAGTTTACAGTAAAATATATACTGTTTCAATATTCCTACCGTATTTAAGTAGAATGTTCGTATTTCAAATAAAAAAATATGCTTTCCTTGAGGAACCCAAAATAAATTACTGTACGATCAGTCTAAAACTGACTGTATTCTAGTAGCGATTTCAGATTTTTTGTCTGTATGACCAGTCGTGATTTTGAAGGAAAAAAAAAACAACAAATGGAAGTTTTTAACGACCTTGACTGAAAAACAACGGCAATTTGAAGGTATATATGTGTCTATGTGATATTATGATTGTGCACGTCCATGGAACTATAACGTGTAATTTCTTTCATCAGACAATACAAATATATTTCTGATGATTTTTGTAAACGGCAAATTAATTTTTGTTCTGTCAGTCTTACTTAAAATCAAATGCCTAAAAAGCAATACATGATTCGCTTGTGGACTGTATTAGTGTGTCGTTGCAGTTATCTGTTTAACTATTACATTTTTAAAGACTATTTACACCGTCTACCGTTGATCAATTGGTGATTACATACATCCAGCCTGTCTCTTTTAAAATGACAAAAAATAGATAGAGAAAGCTTTGTTAAAAAACTTTAGGTATTGAGGAAAGAATTAACGAAATTATACCCCGCCACTTCTATAGTCCATGTTTTGGAAAAAAAAAAAATCACCAGAAAAACTAAATTATAGGTGCACAGGGGCATCATTTAATAACGAATATGAGAAAGTTTTATTAATACTAGTATATGGTAAGTTTTTGAAAGTTGCGTATAGTAAGCGGGTACCACCCAATAAGGTAATGGAAAAGTCCATATCATGGAAATAAAAAACTGATGATTTTTCGAAAAACCAAAATAAGAGGTACACAATTGAATTAAATGATAAGGAATCTGAAAAAAAAAAAGATTCATTAAGTTATGACAATTGTTTGAAGGAAGTTGTGGATATAAAATAGGTACGCCCAATATAAGGTTATGACAAAGTCCGTATTTACGATAGAGAAACATCAAAAATATGTTTACAAAATATTCGAAATAGAAGGTCCATACATACATTAATAGATTACAAATGGAGCAATTTTAGAAAAGTTTAACAATTGGTTTTGGAGGTCACGGTTGAAAATATCTGATGGGTGCCCCCATATAATGCAATGTTCAAGTCCGTATCTTATATAAAGAGACCCCATAAAATATTCTTAATAAAATCAGAAATACATTCCTTTTATTATATAAATAAGGCCGTTAATTTTCTCGTTTGAATTGTTTTACATTGTCATTTCGGGGCTTTTTATAGCCGACTCTGTGGTATTGGCTTTGCTTATTGTTGAAGGCCATACGGTGACCTACATTTGTTAATATCTGTGTCATTTTGATCTCTTGTGAACGGTTGTCTCATTGGCAATCATACCGCATCTTCTTTTTTATATTTTTTTATATTTATGATACGGAATCCGAGAAAAAAATAATTAATAGTTATACCAGTGACGGATTCAAGAAAATTGGGATCCGGCGGTTTGAAACTCTTTTTTTTTAAACTTTCAATGCATTTGTATGGGAACATATATTTGGAATCCTCTTTTCTCCTGGATTGGACCCCCTCTCCATTTAAAAATGTCTGGAAACACCAATGTATATTAAGTGGTGTACTGTATGTGGAGATGCGCTTGCAAAACCGGCGAAACATGTTGTACCGGTCCAACGGACAAACGGAAAGACGGACTTCATTATCACTATAAACCATCGCCTCACAAAGTGGTGTACAATTGAGTGTGAAAGAGACAGATCTACATCCAAAACAAAGTGAAGGAACTGTGATCAATTATAGGCTACAGTACGGCCTCGAATGTTTGTAAATTCATGCATTTTTATATAGTAACTATTAAATCTGTGTGTTTGTACAATTTTAAGTAAAACGGAGGACATTTCTGAAACTTCTATAAACAAACAAACCTTTTTCTTATTTCAGCCACATTCAAACATCCTTATACTTAATGTAATAAGTCGAGTACACCCTATCAAGCTAAAACATGTTTGAAAAGTTTACAGGATGTGAATTTATTAAAATATATTTGTGTTATTTAGAAAAATGCCATCTTCTAATGTATCGTAAATAACTTTGAAATCACTACTAGAATACAGTGAAATAACGACTGATCATACAGTTTCAAAATATACAAGCGAGACTGATCGTACAGTGAGAAATTCAAACAAGTGTAATTTTCTTATTTCTGGCTTCAAAGATCTGGCTGAAACTTTTACCACCATTTAAAATACACTTTATCTAGTAAATTAAGTCTGGATTTTACGTTAATTTGTACAGTAAGAGTGCAAAAAGATTGTTTTTAGGTTCACCAACTGATTTTCCTTAGTGATGCACTTGAAAATCTCTTAATTAAGGCAAAGATACGAATAATGAATGTGCTAAATTTAATTATAAACCATTTGTGAGTATCGATGTCAGCTGAATTAATCATTAAGCAATGTACAGATGAACATCTTACCGTTTAATATAGTATATCCGACAAATTTAAAATGTGATCCAAAATTTTCTCGCTTCGAAAATCGCGACTTCCGGAAAGCGTACAGAATAGTATCTACACTGTGCGTGTCTGAACTCAAGTTACTATATGTCTTATTTTTAGCCTGGAATTTTAGTTTTCGTATTCCCGAACCAGTAACCTGATAAAGTCATGCTCTTAGTTCTCTTTGCATTCAAAATCTTTCTGTTTAAACTGTCCTGGATTTCGGCATGTACTAAAAGGTGGAGTGGAGTGGAGTATTGGAATGAAGTGGTGGAGTGTTGGAGTGTTGGAGTGTAGGAGTGTTGGAGTGTTGGAGTGTTGGGGTGTTGGAGTGGAGTCATGGTGTGAAATATACTTAACATATCCAAGAATCAATATCAATTGAAAAATCATTTTATAAATGTGTGGTTTTTTTTAAATTGCAGCACACATTAATGATTTTATATTATTTCATTTGACATATTTGATTATTCATCAAAGTTAGATAATGTTCTGGGTAATATTTCATGACAGCTTAGATGTAGGGGATAATATTGTTTCTCGTGTAATTTATTTTACTGTCCTGAATTGTAGTGTATTTTTAATAAAAAGGGGGATGCAAAGGCCAAGTACCCTATGCAGTTAAAATTAATTTTGGACGAGCGAACAAAACTTTTAAATTACACATAGTGCTTATGTTAATTTTAAAATAATGGTAGGTTTAGTCCCTATAGTTAAAAAAAATGGATGTCCCGGCAAAATATGTTAGAATCAAACAGAGGCTAAAAAATCATCTTGTGATAAAAAAAAATATATTTCTATTTTTGTTATCAATTGACTATGATATAATTTATTAGATTTTTAACTCTAGAAATATATAACAAGTTAACATGCAGTTCATTGTAAATATGTACATGTATGTTTTAAAAGTGTCTCATAAGTCAACTGTTTAGCTGGGCATTTATCTAGGCATTGATTGAATTTGAAAGAAATTACTTAAATTTATTTGTATATATGTATTGTATCAATCAATGTGTGACACTCAAATAAAATACATATTTATTTATTTATATAATAGAATCAAATTGTCAATCAACATTTTCACTTTGATTTTTTTTTACATGTTAATTCAATGAATGTACTTATAAAATAGTTTTTTTCTTCCAATTAAAAATATATAAGGAAAATGTATCTAGCCACCATCGCCTGTCCACAGAACCAATAAAACTGTCTTTACTATAACCTCAGAAACTAAACTTTAATAGATGAAAAATGTTGTTTTTTTATTAATTGGATAAAATAAACAGACGTTATCTATTGCCTATTGTCTTGAACATTTAATGTTGAATTCGGAGGATTCTAATAAAAGCAAATGCTCATCTAATAATATTTGCTTTATTTCACTATGGATCAAAAAGTAAAATCACAAAAATACTGAACTCAGAGGAAAATCAATTAGGAAAGTCCATAATCACATGGCAAAATCAAATAATAAAACGCATCAAAAACGAATGGACAAGAACTGTCATATTCCTGACTTGGTACAGGCATTTTCAAATGTAGAAAATGTCTTTAAAAATGTCATTGAATTAAAACTGAGGATCATTTTTTCTTGCACACTCACAATTTAAATGAAAATGTGTGTTTTGTAGAGAAACAGATTGTTTCAAGATTTTATATCTTGAACTTAAATATATTCTATGATCATATCTTTCTATGTTTATCTGAAAATGATTGTCCACAGCCGGATTATTTTTTTTTTATTCCAGCTATGAAAGTAAGATGGAACGGTTGTTTAGTTAAATCATTTCTTTGAACTTCAGTGTCTTGTCTTTAAAATTATTTACACCAGAATATTGTTAACTAAGGTAAAGTTGCTGAATTAAAGAAATCTATCATTTAACATTGATCTTATTTTTTAAAAATATTGTTTGGAGGCATAACCTTAAAAAATGCCCATGACAAATCCAAGGTGAACTATATTTATAATTGTATAATGAACATGAATGCAGTTGGGTGCTGTTAAAACATTTATTCTATGATTTTTATAGTTTCACATGTTTACAAAAATATCTTTTATATAAACTTTATGTATTCACTCCGTGACTCCACTCAAAAACTCCAACACTCAACTCCTTCACTCCAACACTCCACCACTACAACACTCCACCACTCCACTCCACTCCACTCCACCTTTTAGTACATGCCCTGGCTTTCTTACTACAATAAAATTACTATAAGATTAATTCAGTTTTATAACTTATTAACCAAAATTAAAAGTGGTATTGAAGTGGAAAAAAACTTCTTGAATAGTTTACAATAGTATTACATAGATATAAAACAACTACTGCAAGTATACGACCGGAAACTACATGTGACAATACAATATTATTGGTATTGGCATTTTTTAATAAAGGAAACCAATCCCTACATTAATTGAAATAAAATACAAAGTGCGGGAAAATACAATTTCTGAAGGAAATAATACAAAAGCACTGCCAGACTTTGTTTCTTATTTTGAAAACCTTGAATTGACAGGCACAATTTTTCAGCGGTTCGTCGACTTGCTAAATCTATTTCCCACAGGACGTTAAGTAAACAATCATCAATCAATCAATGCTATACATTTTTTACACATTTGTGCTTTCGATGAACGATTAAATTATAAATCCTACATAGAAGGGCATGTATGAGGACCTATATTGACATGATTGATTTACCTTAACTTTGATATCAAAACTTGACAAAAGGTACAGTGACTTGTCCGAAACGTCATCAGTGAAAAGGGAATGAAAACGATATTAATGAGGACAAGGTTCCTCATTAAACTATTCAAGAAATTGTATTTCTAAGTTTGTATTTTATTTCAATAAATATGTGGATTAATTTCCTTATTCTAAAATGACCTCAAGAATTTCTTATTTGCTTTTAAGTTTGTTTGATAGAAGTCATGTCTCGTCTGCAACTTCTCTAAAACAATGGATTTTTAAATATTTCAATGACTCTTCATGTGCAGGCTTTGCATTGTGCATTTCCTATTTTTTTATCTGTTGTTTCGTAAAGTATTACAAGATGGAATAAGCTAATAATATTTTTTAAATTTGCTTGAAGTTAGTATGAACCATCCGTCCTAGATTCCTCTCCAACAAGTAATTAAAATAAAATAAAATCTTTAGGGATTTTTCAGTAAGGATTCGCATTTTAGATTCTTTTATCCAAAAGGCTGTGTGGGTTTCCAAAAGCTAACAGGGCTTAGACTTTGGTTACGTTAACTTTGTGCTTGATTTAAAGTAAATATATCCATTTTTTTAAATCCTCCGAAAAATAGTAGATAGAATTTTTGTTTTTTTACTTTTTGTTTTGCTTTTGGAACGAGTGATTTCGATGGGATTAATTTTTAGTCCAACGCAGAGGTTAATGTATAAATATTTTTCAAAAATTAAACAAAATAAAATCCCCATAAAAGTCAAATTATCAACGATGATCTTTTTTATTGACTGGGTTGCACGAAGTGCAAAACTGACTGATGAAATAATGATGTCGGGCGGAAATATTTCACATTTAGATTACAGACATCGTTTAGTTGTGCAACTGATATTATGATATTATCTGTTTTAAAACTGTTGAGGATTTTTGTTTTTCGTTTTTAACATTCACAAATATTTAATGCCAGTGCCCTTTTTCTGTTAGAAATAACATATCAATCAGTAATTAAGACGTTATATCCAATGTTACATTGTTTAAGAAACATTTTTGGTAACACGGTCGCTGACAATGCATGTTAATTGTATTGTAATTTGTTTGAGTTTTGTAAGATCATAAAGATAAAAAAGCATTGAAACAATTTATAAACTTGAAGAACATTTTTTAAAATAAATATACGTAGTACATGTAGTACTTTGACAATTTGAACATATGAACCTTTCTGATTGATAGTCTTATCTTTTTTTAAATTTTAATACTCAGTGTCCAAGTAGAAATGTGAATAAACTCATTATTGTCAGAGAGTTTTATTGACTGACACGATGAAGATATACATGTATGTTTGTTTACTTCTTCAAATTATGAAAATGTTGGTTAATGCTTGCGAAAAGCATGAATAATGTCATTTGATATTAAGTCAACAAATTTAAGATAAATAATATACTATTAAAATTATAATTCTTTTATTTTTTTATTCCTTGAAAGATTAAGTGAACAGTTTTCATTTTTGATCTTCTACTACTAGGTCAATCTTCAGTGAAAGTTTTTCCAGTGATATTTTATTAAACTGTTGATCCTCATTATTTCAAAAAAAGGATATCGCTTGGCCACAAAACATAATATCCTGCTCGGATCTTATACAAAAAATCTGTTCGATGTTGCTGATTCCTTTTTTTTTTTGGTACCTTCAGATGTTTATACTAAAAACTGTATTTCCATTAGACGTAAAATCTGATTCGATATGTGAAGAACAAGGTTTTTTAAAATGTGAACGTTGTGAAAAAAAAACATATGTGAATAAAGTAGAATGTGCCTGTAGAAAAGCAGTGCAAACATGCAATTATTGATGCCATCCAAATCTTGTTTGTCAAAATAAATTATTTTTCTTGAAATATTGTGCATAACATTTTAAAATATTTTGTATAGTGCCTAACATTCTAATATATTAATATATTGAGGTTATCATTAGGTCTTTCCACCTTTCCGTGGAAAGATCTATTGGATTTCTTCTTCTGATTATTTTTTTTCTTTTTCTTCCGCCAACTTTTTTTTTCTTTCGCATTTTTGTTTGTTTCACAAGATGTCGCTTAGACATATATCATATGATATCGAACAGTAAGTACGCTTTTGAAACTGACACCGCGTAACTAAATACTTTCCCATATATGAGTTATCTCCCTGAACACTGTTTTTCTTGTTATCGCTTAATATTCGCAACCGTATAAGAAACCGACAAATTTATTTTACCAAATTGCTAGTTATATCCTCAGGATGATTTGATTAATTTTGACCGAAGCTATCTGGAGACTCCATGTGAGAGTTATTTCCCCTTTTATATTTGATATAAGTGATATGCATTTTTAACTGGAAAACCATAAGTGATAGAGGCCTAGGCTCTTTTGATTTGAGGTCCTTGGTCAAGGTCAAAGGTCAAATTCATGATAAAAATTTTGGTTTTGGCTTGTTATCTCTTATTTTTAAAAATCATATAAGATATCGACAAAATATTTTCACAAAATTGTTAGTTACGACATGTCGTAACACATAAATTTTAGTCAAAAGGGTATGTTTGACGTGAGTTTTCCGCCTTTTTATATCTAATATCATACGTATGGTAATATAACTCATTAACAATATAAAGTAGAGGACTGCAGTTTTTTTATTTGAGGTCCTTGGTTTATGACCTTCAAATTGAGCTCAAGGTCATATGCTAATTTAACGTTCTAGATTTTGACCTTTGCTTTTACCTCATATGTACACATGATAAAGCCATGGGACTTTTTGAATTACGTTGTAAGCAATGTGACCTTAAAAAAGACAACCGGAAGTGACCTTTTGTAAACCGGAAGTAGCTATTTTTTGTACTTTTGTATTTTTTTATGTAAAAGTATATAGAACCATATAATTTTGGAACCAGTGTCAAGTTAACTATCAAACAATACCGGAAGTAAACTTTTCAAACCGGAAGTAAAAGATTATCTCCCTTTTTTATATATTTTTTTATATAGAAACCATATATTTTTGTTATCGGCGTACAATAAGCTGTCATTTGATGCTGAAACTGACATTTAAAATCAAATTTTAATATTTTCATTTTTAAATAGATTCTTACTGGTGGAAAGACCTTCAATTGTTCTCTGAACAATTGGTTTTTAATTTTAATATATTGTGCTTAATATTTTACTATTTATGTGTACAATGTTTTAATATGATTCTATAGAATAATTATTTAATTTTATTATATTTTTTTTAAATAATTAATTAACTAATTCTTCATTTCAGTTATTATGGATAATCCCTGGCATTTTTTTCTAGTTACATAATCTCTGAAATATTTAGTGATTATATATAAACTCTAAACAAACCAGTGATTCTACATAATCCCTGAGAATTGCAGGGATTCCACATAATCACTAATTATACAAAATCACTGTAACATATGAACTGTTAAAATGTGTTAGTTGTTGTATATAAGGGATTAAAAATGCAAAAAAAAAACGGGAAGAATTTACCTTTTTTAATTGAAAATGAGAACGACCAAAAAATAAAATTAAATCACATTCAGGTCACCTTAATGAGAACACGTCCACATTGTGAACTAAAACGTTTGTCTATCAAAACTAGGGTCAACTGATTGAACGATACTGGTTTTGAACTAAGATCGATAATAGTTCGTGAATTTCATGGCTAATTTATTGGTGGCATACAAGTTTTTGGAATATGAATCCATACAGGGGTTTAGGATTATCTGCACCCTCCTTTGAAAAGTTTGACAGTGCAAGGAAGAAAACTAAACCTTGATTTTTTTAGAACTTAAAGAATGCGTGGTTTTAAAAAAATCATGCCTTCCTTGAACGTGACAAAATTTAAAAAACAAACATTAGCCTGAAACATTTCTTAAATACTGTACATTATTTTTTATTGTAGATGATGGCAACCTCTGTACCTTCCTGTGGTGTATGTGAGTATCGACTAATCTTCAAAGCAGCATCCATTTGGTGTTCGGATTGCGATGAAGGCCTCTGTCTTGACTGTAAGGAACATCATGGGATTTCAAAGGCAACACGAAAGCACGGTACTATACCGATATCAGACTATCAAACACTGCCTGATTATATAACAAATATTAAGCAGATATGTAGTGTACACGATGAAAAATATCAAATTTACTGCAATGAACATGAATGCACATGTTGCAGTAAATGCATCATTGAAAAGCACACAAAATGTCAAAATATTGTCGCTCTTGATGATATTGTCAAAAACACGAAGACCTCGAATGCTTTTCTGGAAATTCACGAAACATTAAATGAAGTTGCTGAAAACATCAAACGGATCCGTCAAGATAAAAATGGCAATCAGAAATCATTGTCAGAGAAAAGAAAACAGATAGAATGTGAAATACAACAGGTTCGATTGATAATCAATCAACATCTTGATAAACTACAAAAGAACTTCGTAACGGAATTGCATGAGAAAGAACAAAAAGAGAGTGAGAAAATCAGGCAGTTAATGAAAATTTTAGATGAGCATGAAATTAAAGTTGCCGAGCACCAAAAACACATTACATACATAAAACAATACGCATCAGATCTACAGACCTTTCTAGCTCTGAAACAACTTGAAGCCGATGTTGATGTAAAAAGTCAGTTCATTGATTCACTTAGTGAAAGTGATACATTAAATCGTGTGGAGATCAAGATTAATATTGATACATCACTGACAGACATTACAAATATTGTTCCTGTATTTGGAAAAATATATATTGACAACTCCTGTCCTTCGGTAGTTATTGCTAAGAAAAAGCGAAAACAAGCTCAGTTGATACTACCTAAGAACGCGCCTGTGTCCATTGAGAGTATACACATAAAGTTAGAACAAACTATAAAGATCGGATCGCAAGTCAGGGGGTGCTGTATATTGCCTGATGGAAGAATGGTATTCGCTTACCCTATAATAGACACGGTATCGATAATTAAACAAGATGGGTCGGTTGACTTTTCATTGAGTGTAACAGCAGCATCTGGTGTAGCATACAACATTGAAGATAACACTTTAGCGATATCCTCCAGTCGTGGCAATGAAATAACAATGATTGATTTAACGAAACAAAAAGTAACAAAAACTTTTTCTCCTGGTGGGAAAACCATTGGCATTGTGGCTACCAATAACAAATTGGTTTATCATATATACAAAAAAGCAATTCAAGTCATGGATCTTACTGACGAATCAACACGAGATATAACTACTGAGAACATAGACACAGCCATCAACATAACTATATCTGGGCACAAACTGTATTATACCAGTTATTATTATCATACAGTAGTGTGTTGCGATTTCGATGGCACAAAACAATGGTCATTCAAAGATGTTAACCTTTTAAGAAATCCGTATGGGATATCTGCTGACAATGATGGAAATGTGTATGTTTTAGGGAATGGAACGAAAAATGTCGTAGTTTTCTCACACGATGGACAAACAAAAAAGGAACTCCTATCATCAAATGACGGCTTAAATTCGGCATACGCAATTAACTTTGAACGTGCAACTAACCATTTATTAGTTGCAACTGACAATTATAAAGCATATCTGTACAAGGTTACCGGTAATTAAGTAAATAAACTCATCATTGATAGATCAGCTATCTAGTGTATATATATCTTTTCCGTCATTGACCTTTGGTCTTGAGTTGGTGGAAATTACCCGGTACGATTTTTTACGACCAGGGCAAAACGAAAGAACAGATAATGTGAGCTTTCGAATGATATATAATAAAGCCGTTTGTGTGTGCGTTAGAATTTTAATTACATGGTTAAAGTCACTCCACTTAAATAATTGTTGTAAATAAAATCAAAACGTAAAGATAACTGTTATAAATTCATGAAATTTAACGAAACTAAATCCAAATTCAAATTCACAAATTAAGTCTCTGAAATGTTTTTTAAGTAATGACTCTTACAGGGCAAAAGGAATTTTAAAAAGTTATTACTTTTTAATTTGAAGAAATTTTCATTTCAATAGTTTCAAAGAATCAAAAACAAAAGCATTTAATTTAATTTAAAAATTTCAAAGTCAGACAGATACAAATGTAAAGTTAAAAAGATCTGCATGAGGTAAAAGAGTTCTCTTGAAGTGCGTAATTGAGTAAGTAACCTGAAAAATATAAAAACAAATATTACTCGAAAGTCGAGACGCATATTACCTATGCTATGACATAACACTCTTAACTCGAAAAACAAAGAGCAGAGTGTTGTCAAAAGTCGACCCGGACGTTTCGTCCATGTTTTTTTTCTTCATGAAATTGTATGTAGGTCAGATCTTTGGTTAATTCAATTGTTTTTGTGTTGTTTTTTTTAAATGTCAAGGTACAAATTTTATGTCATTGTTGAATTTACAAGTCTTATTTCCTTGAGCTTTTATATTATTTTGTATTGATGTTTAACCAATGTTTCTTTTATTTTATTTCCAACCTTCTGATAGAGATGGAAGTAATATTTGAGCCATAATTGTAAATATGATTTTTAAAAAAAATTGATTAAACCTAAGTTTGCAAAGTCTTAATAATTTATACAGTATACTTGTAATCATTGCTCGTTATATGTCACCAGTTGAGGACTGAATAATCAGATTTTAATTGCAATATTTTTTTTCAAATGACGTGAGCACTCTTGGGGTACACAGGCAAATTTTGTTCACGGGAGTTTCACGTGAATTTCACATGAATTTCACGTGAATTTTTGCTGATGTGAATATCACGTGAATTTTTCACGTGAAATTCACATGAAAACTGTTCACGTGAAATTCACGTGAAATTCATGTGAAACTCACATCATCTGAATTACGTGAAATTAACGTGAACGTGCTAACGTGAAACTCATATGAAATTCATGTGAATTTTTTCACGTTAAATTCACGTTAACGTGATTTCAATCACATAAAGTTCACGTGATCTGACTCACGTGAATTTCACATGACCTAACTCACATGAAATTCATATGATCTGACTGAGGCTAATTTTATATATAATGTGCTTACAAATATAATGTATGTGCCTGTCCCAAGTCAGGAGCCTGTAATTTAGTGGTTGTAGTTTGTTTATGTGTTACATATTTGTTATTTGTTCATTTTTTAATATAAATAAGGCCGTTAGTTGTCTTGTTTGAATTATTCTCCTGTGGAGAGTTGTCTCAATGTCAATCATACCACATCTTCTTTTTTTATATTTACAGAGTTTAATATAATTAAGTGTATGCACTAATTATTGCCATTTTGACATAATCAACCAAAAAGTAAAAATAATTATTGAAGAAGAATTAGGATAATAATATAAATATTTTACTGGTTTGAAATACAAAAATTCACAAATTCTAACCAAATTTCACAATGAATATTTTAAACACACAGGACAATATTTTTACTAGCACTTGTATGTATGACTATATATCCCCTTTAAAATCTTATGGATAAAAAGATACTTTTAACATTAATATATGTCAAGGAGGGGCGAAAGATTCCAGAGGGACAGTCAAACTCATAAATACGAAAACAAAACTGACAACGCCATGGCTCAAACATAAAAAGACAAACAGACAAATAATAGTACAAAAGACACAACATAGAAAACTAAAGACTAAGCAACACGAACCCCACCAAAAACTGGGGTGATCTCAAGTGCTCCGGAAGGGTAGCAAGATCCTACACCCGTCGTGTTGCTCATGTTATTACAAACCAGGTAAATTAACACTTCAACACTCTAACATTTCAACACTAAACCATCATTAAACCAGAAAGGAAATGTACCCCTATGTTATGGATTTTGATTCAAAAGTTACTCTATATTTAATTGCGTCATTTGACAACTTTTCTCCAAAAAAGCCAAGACTATATACATATTTAAAAATAGCCTGAATAATAGTCAATGATCTTGCACGCGAGTGGCTGGGTCGTTACGCGTAACGATACATGTACACAATAAATTAATTTTGTAAACGCCCAAAAAGTGTACAAAACAACAACAATAATAAACAAAAGGAAACTATAAATGTAAATATTTATAAATATTTCGAATAACAGATAGCCTTCATCAGCATGATTATGATGTTAAATGAATCATATCAATCTACTTTGATTAAACTATAACAATCTTAAAATTTAGACAATAAGACAGTTAAAACCGAACATCATAGTAAAGACGCTTGTACAATTTCGAGGCAATTTATTTTGCGAAAACAAATTTACAGATCTAACATTGTTGGGCTGATGTTTAGACGAATTATATATACATATGTATTTTCAGATTGTATCAACATCAAGTGGTGATCCGATGGATCAAATCTGTTGCAGAGTCGTCTTTGGTTCAGACGTACTTTTCATATATAATCCGGATCTGGTGTACTAAAAAAATATTGACACCGTATGTTTGTGGCAATACATCGTGGCCACAAGTTAATTTTTTTTCTGTTTAATATTAAATATATTAAGATCCATTTTGTTACATCTTGTGATCAATTTTGTTACATCTTGTGATCAATTTTATTTGGCAATCGCCAATGGCAGTCAGCAGAGTTAAAGAACACCAGTTGTTCGGCCTGTTAGTCAAATGCGTTTTGTTTAAATATACTTTTTCATTTTTTTGGTCTTTTGGAAAATGTTGTTTGTGCTGTTTTTAGACCCTTCTACAACGAAATTTGTTTTACATGCACACGTATAAAAATTGCGGTTTTTATCCAACGCAATCATAGGTTTGAACGTAGTTTTCAATTTAGACTCGCATATATATATATATATATTTATATATAAAATGACTGAATAACAGCCAACGATAAATCTTACGGGGCGATGGAACATATAATTATGATACAGTACACTACAAAATATAATATATAACAAGTCTACAAGTGTACAACATCACCATATATGGGACTACAACCCCCCCCCCCCCCCCCCACATACTCACCTGGGACAGTGGGGATGTAACAGTACAACATAAGAACGAACTATAAAAATCAGTTGAAAAAGGCTTAGCTCATCATTGAAGACCTATCATGGTTTACTTTTATAAATTGTTATTTTACGTAATGGTGTACCCTTTTATACTTACACATGATTCGTCTAAACATCAGCCCAAAAATGTTAGATCTGTAAATTTGCTTTCGCAACTTTTTTTTTATTCTCTCGCCGGGATTCGAACTCGTGCTACTGAGATATGGTGACACCAAATCGCCTTGCACTGTATCCGACACGCTAGACCACTCGGCCACCTAGGCTTCCCAAAAATAAAGCTTTCGGTGGCTGGGTTTTATTTTTCTTCGTCAGTTTTAATCTAGCGTCGTAATACAGTACATGATATATAAGGTATGAAGATGGAATTGTTACAGATCAGCTGAATTATCTTTTGTTAAGGATCCTACAAATTAATGCAAGACCTATATTAATGTTATCATTTGCAAATGTATGTATACAGTCTTCTTCTTTCCCGCTTTTCTTTTGGTGTTTTAACCCTGATATTACACTTGATAAATTTATCAATGCAAAACAGTAGAACGATGTTTTTAGTCATGTAATTTGCGATCTGTTCAATCGGATAATTAATAAAATAGCCTAACATTTATTTCTTGATCTCTTTTTTTTCAATATCGCTGAGGATATGTATTGGCCTTTTATAAAGTTTAAAATATTTGTCTTACTTAAAGATACCTGCGCACTGAATTGGTTTAAAGTTTATTTCATTTATTACAAAATGGTATTGAAAAGTCTTTGAATCGTGCAGATTTCCATATAAATTCTTTTTTAAACCAATCTCTCTCATATTTGAAAATTATCTTCTACTGACATGGGTATTTTTCATAGTTTTGTAGGAAGGCTCTTTTGAAATTGGCAGCTGTCATAATTTCGTAGAAATCTTCTCTAAGACAGGTATCTGAACATTTGCATACTAGTTACAATACCTATCATACCTTTCAAACATTGATCTGTTGTTATCGTAGCTGGTTTACAATCAGTTTCTACAGTATGACTGCTGTAGTGCACGCATACTTCAATGTTTAAAATTTTTAGCACATATATTGTATAAAGGTGTGCTAAAAGTAAAATTGAACAGTAGTAGCATCGACCTATTGGTTGTAAGAACTCATCCAAGTTTTAATACTTATGGAATTTGAAACAAACCTCTTGAGAGGTCAGACCAGTTATTAAGTTGAAGATCATCAAACATTAAATTTGCAACCAGTAATGCCAAAGATTACTATTTTTGTCTATTTAATGACTACAAACCGGTATAGAACATGGCATACAACTCCGTGTTGAATATAAAAAAGAAGATGTGGTATGATTGCCAATGAGACAAGAGACCAAAATTACACAGACAGAAAATAACAACTATAGGTCACCGTACGGCCTTCAACAATGAGGAAAGCCCATACCGCATAGGCCCCGAAATGACAATGTAAACCAATTCAAACGAAAAAACTAACGGCCTAATTTATGTCGAAAAAATTAACGAACAACAAATATGTAACATATAAACAAACGACAACCACTCTATTACAGGCTCCTGACTTGCAACATGCCTTTACATAGATAATGTGGCGGGGTTAAACATGTTAGCGGGATCCCAACCCTCCCCCTTACCTGGGACAGTGCTGTAACAGTACAACATAAGAACGAAAGACTCATCATTGAAGACTGTTCTTTGACTTATAACGGTTTACTTTTATAAATTGTGACTTGGATGGAAAGTTGTCTCATTTGCACTCCTATCACATCTTCTTGTATCTATATAAGCATCTCTGTAATTCATTCCATGTGCATTTAACCTGAATCCTGTAGTCTGATATTGTCCGCATATTTGCATAATGAAGAGAAAAAAACAGCAACCATTCGAAGAAAGAGAACTGTAATTTTTTTATTATTGATAAAACAAACCATCGAACAGAAAGTTACCAATACTTAGTATATATAAATTACAATTAAAAATATTATAACGAAGATAGAATGGAAATCTATACCACAAATATACCAAAACAATATATGACTTATGTACAGGGAAATAAACCATTAGGAATATCATGTTTAGCTGTTGAAAATAATTGTATTCATCATTTTTCAAAGCCAATGATGATTCACAGATGAAATGCTTCTATAGGGGTAAATTCAGTAAAAAATCTCCCATTGACTTTAATGCTAATCTATGTCTTGAATTAAATTTATACCTAATTTACCTTTAGATATTAACAGCTTTCGTATATCTTTCTTGAAAGTACAAATGTAGCCCTATCTTTTGAACAATAAAAACATATGGTCATGCGGCATTTTTGGGCATTCACATGGCCTTGTTTACAAACACTGTAGATTCGCACTTAATTCCTTTACTGACCCCCAATACTTTTAGCCCTGTAGTAAAAATAGTTAGTACATTCAACATTTATTTATAATCTTTTTTTAACTCTAGTTTTGATCCATCTGTCGAAAAATATTTATTACAAACATTATCTACAAATCAGAAGAGCACAGGACTTCACTTTTATACAGAAAGTTATCCCCCAAATTGGCGGTTCCTAATGACGTATATTTATTAATTAAATTTACCCCGATATCAGTATGAGAACGAGGTAATACTATCAAATTTTCTACTTCGTTCTGGCTGCTCATCTTCACTTGCATTCAAGTGATCAATTGATGTCCTCTACTAAGATCTAGTGACTGCCTGGTTTTTGTAACGCAATATCGACAACAGAGTAACAGCATATGCACTTTATACAAACACTTGAAAGACGTATAAAAGTGGGTGTCTATGAAATCCGCATTAAGGCGACAAAACGGTTAATGCCTTTTTTCCTATTACTTTTATAAATAAAAAGTTAACATGAGATTAACAGACAATTGTTGGATTGAATAGACTTGTACAATGAGTAACTTTTAAGCGAATGATAAAATTGAGTATGGAAATGGGGAATATGTCAAAGAGACATCAACCCGAGCAAAGAGCAGATGACAGCCGAAGGCCAGCAATAAGAAACTAGATATATTCAACATGTCCAACAGAGTAAGCATCTACTCCCAAGAATATTGAAATCATCATATTATCAGCCCGAGACAGCTCTGATGTTAGACGTATTCATACATTAAAGATTATTATCAACTGCGTGCGTATGTATGATTCATCTGCATGAGACATGTAAAGGACGATCGACTATTATAGTATAATGCCAGTTGTAAGGTCACATTGACTTAAAGGCTGTACAAAATTTGAAAAAAAAAGTGGCGCCTCATCTTTTTTAAGCCGGAATATGCTTTTGATTAAAAAAAACGTAGTTTTTCGAATTATTTTAATATCATGTGAACAGTGAATTGAAACCAAAAGTTTCATATTATCATAAACAGAATGTTTACTACTATAACGATGATATAATCGGAAATAAAACGTCCACCATAAAGGGTATACTGCAATATATAAAGTCATCAAGTATACCAGGCTTCTATTTAACCAAAACGTCAGACGCGCGTTTGTCGTCATATGACTTATAACTAGTGCTAAACAAACATGGAATTTAGCTTCAAAATGTCATATTGTGTTAAATGAAGAGAAACCAAGCCAGGACCATGTGTTGTTGGTTGTTTTTTGTGTTTTTTAGTAGGTTTATTTCTTCGAGGGAGTTGTGTGTTTGTTGTTAATGTATGTGTTGTACTATCCAGTATTTTTTTTAAACTTTTAGTAACTCGTGTTATTCTTTGTATTTTCTAGTAAACACATGTAAACAGAAAATATCTTCCTCAACGATATTTTACGTCACCTGAGTGTAAACTATTGAGCTCATAGACGATGCAGTACGTCGTTACATATTTTAAGGTATATCCACTGTGTATTTGTTTAAAAAAGCACAGTTGATTTTTTTTTTTCGTTCCTGGCTTTTATGTTCAAGTTTATATGAAAGGGACATATATTCAAATAACTAATGGCAAAGCTAATGCTGAATATTTGTATTTTACGGAAATATAATGATGAAGTAGTTTCCAATCGTCTCCGAGTTATGGTAAGGGAAATGAAGAGAAGTAGTTGTTTAAGTGACAACGTTGGCAAGTGTTATTTGCCTTAACAACATCTTACGTTTGCATTATCTGTTTTGTTGATTGCTATATTGATTGTTTGAAAATCAAATACATAATTAAAAGAGAGGCGAAAGATACCAGAGAGACAGCCAAACTCATCGATCGAAAATAAACTAACAACGCCATGAAGAAAAAGAAAAAGACAAACAGACAAACAGACAAACAGACAAACAGACAAATAATAGTACAAAAGGCTACATTGAAATAAGTCCGGACATTGTCATAATATGTGTCGAACATTATTCAGTATTCATACAAACGGAAATTTAGTGTCTCCCATACTGTCAATTCATTTATTTTCGTGGGTATCAATTTTCGTGGATTGCTGAAAACTTACATATTTGTGGATATTTAATTTCGTGGTTTTGCCAATCTCTGTATACAAAGCCTATTGAAAAAATGATATTCGTTGAACATTTGAATTCTTGGTTCGCCTGTACCCACGAAACCCACGAAAATTGGTATCCAACGAAATATAATGAATCCACAGTATGCCATTTTATTTATTTTATTGTAAATAATATTTTCATAGAAATTGTAATGCCGATCCAACTGGCCTGTAGATTATAATATCAAAATGCAATATTATTATAATAATCTAGTTGTTCTTATGTCTGTTCCATTGGTTTAAACTTTTCCATGAAATCGCAGTGTGTTGCAAAACTCCATGAACAATGTGTTTCTAAAATGCTTGATTCACATACATTGACTTGTGTCCACCTGTCAACAAAACAAGTACAGTAGAAATATATGTTCATTTCATATTTGTAAATTTTCATTCAAATTATTTTAGTATGCACAAGACAAAACAAAATAGAAATTGAGGTTGCAAACTCATTTTCTTACCTTATATGCTGTTACAATTATAAAATGAATTATGTGTTTTATACCACTCGCAATAGTTTCTAAAGTTACTTGGTTTTTAAATAGTAATTGAGGTCATTAATGTTATGACTTGAATAAGTATACGCTTTATCAAACTGTCTGAGATGTCTGGCAACTAAGCTATTATATCTTAAGATTTCAATGAACTTGGACATTATATATATGTTATTTTGTACAATTTTAACGTTCCCGCAGCTAAGTTATCACGTTGTGATTGGTTTAAAGCCGTCACGTGGTGACCCCCTAAGGATGCGTAGGGGTTAATAAATTTCATAGGGGGTCAATGACGTCATGTCTACTGTTAATGGTGACGTCATCTATTGATGTTGTTGAGATTCATTTTTTGTTTTGCTACAAAACGCAGCAGAAAAAGTACCGCGTGCGATAAATTCGTTATGCGGTTCATTACTTTCCTTTACGGACCATAGAGGGTGAATTAAGACCAAAGAACAATCGGCCTATGGATTCACCCCTATGGATTTTATAAACCCTCTATGGATCCGTATGGGGTCAGTAGCGAACCATATCAATTATAGTATCTGGTACCCTTCATGAGCATCTGCGATCCCCCTGGTGTTTGTTGTACTCATCGTAAGTTTCTTATTGTGTTGGTTTGTTTTAATATTTGTCTTTTCGTCGTGTTTTTTTTAAATTTTATTATTTTTGATATGGCGTTGTCATTTTTACTTCGGTTCATGATATTTAATCCCGTTTATAACTCCCGCCTCAATTTGGTATTCGCAGTAGTATTTCACTGGGTTTTTTTTATTAATGTTTATATCTGTTAGAAAATATAAATATTACACTGTTTCTTTCCTTCTTATCACCAAATATATATCTTAGAATATCTTTTAATACCGTTTTCCTTGTCAAAAATTTCGTGAATTGTGGATTTTGGCTTTAAACGAATAGATTCATAGATTGAGTTTGATGCTTCCGGACTGACATCGTCGTAAATATTTGATTGTCTTTCTCTGGTCCCAGGTGATTCATATGTTTCTTTATATCTACAAAATATGTCTTATGCCCAATTATGGTTTATTATTACAAGTTGTGACTAGGATGGAGAGTTGTCCTATTGACAAAAAGACCACACCTTCTAATATCTACTTTTATTTTCCAAATGGTGTGATTTACAACAGGAGAAGTATTATACACCATAATTTGCGCAGTTTTTGTGTTCAGATAAATTTATTTTTATTTAACTCTAATGCATGGTTAATGATGAATAGTATATGTAGAAGATGTAATTAGCCAAATGGTTTTCTACCAGTTTTTTGATATCGCAATTTGTCGTAAGCATCAGTTCCTTTTGATTATCTGTTACCAGCTTTGCCAGATAAGTCTTTATACTGCAAAAAAAATCATTGAGACAAATATCAACAAGCGATTAAAGGACGTAAACGTAAGCAGTAATTGGTCATTTTACGGTTTTCATCAAAGAGAGCAAATCATTCACATTAGAGTATGCTTTGAAATACTCCAGCCAGCATGATATTATGATTTTTTTAATCAATAGTAATAATGCGTCGGTTTTTTTACCACATTGTTTACATTTTGTAATCATACGGTTTGTGTGCGTCTTTTTCGATTTCCTTTTGTTAAGCTTTAAACACATTGCAGACACTGTTTAGAAAAAAGTTTAGAAATAAACATACCGGTCATGACTAGTTGATGTTGCTTTTTTCTCTGAAACAAAGAACAGAAGAAACAAGATTGATGTCACTGACGTTTATACTTATAGTTTCGATATTCCACACCGCCATAAAGGATTCATTATGGAAAGCCTAACTATTCACAAAACATTTCATGAAAGTTTAAGAATATAAAGAAAATAAAGACTGAATGGAAATAATGTTCTTGTTATGTATCATTCAAAACATTGTCTTACGTCAAAAAATTAAAAGTATTCCTTATGTTTAAACAAGACGGTTACAAACATTGATTGTTTTTCTAATCTTTCAGTTTAAAATAATTAATGAAAGAAGCGTAACAATATTTTAGTATTTTCATATTTGTTTGACTCACCTCTTTTTTCTATTTAATATAAAGATATATTTTGTAGTATAACTTACCTGTTAACCTCTTATGTTGTACGATCACAATTATCAATAACAAAACTATAACAACAGATAGAATTCCTCCAGTTACAATACCTATAATTTGATCATGTGATGTCTCCTTTGTCTGGGTTACTTGAAATATATAAGATACATTATAACATGCACAAAGCAAGTATTATTTTTTTCTTCAGTCAATATTTTATCTCTATTTGAATAATGCTTGGTTGTATTAAACGCTGTCTCATCTGTTATTTTTCTATTATGATTATAATATTTCTTATTACAACGTATTTTACATCAGAAAATGCCTGTACCAAGTCAGGAATATGACAGTTATTATCCATTCGTTTGAAATTGATGTGCTTGAGCTTTTGATTTTACAGTTTGATTAGGAACTTTCCTTTTTGAATTTTCCTCGGAGCTCAGTATTTTTGTGATATTTCTTTTTATAGGTTCCAGAAGTAAAAGGAATATACATGTATGGAGAATTTATCAACGAAACAATGGTCGGTAACGCCAGAAAACAACCTGTCATCTTCTGCGTAAATTAAATCATAGTTTTCTATTGAACTTTTCGATTGTAATCTTATTCCCCAACATTTTTCTTGTATATTCTAAGATTGAAACATCAAGAGTTATATTTCATTCTGTAATTGCTTTAACTTTCACAAAATCATATGAATTAAAAATGTAATTCAAATCAGCAAAAAGAATAGGCATTCAATTGTTGTATTCGATGTGCAATTATAGCAGATTTGAACAATGGCAGAGAAATGCAGCGTTATGTTCATATGTAAGCATGTGTGCTGACAATACATTCTAGCAAAGACAAAAGGAGGTTAAAAGGTTAAACATTACAAGTCATGACTATCACGTATTGACAAAACATCACAAGGTAGACAAAATGGAGTTAAGAAAGTCAAATATTACATGATATGTATAAGGTTTGATGTGAAACATCATAAGGTAAATAAATAGAGTTTAGAAAATCAACACTACACAGTCTTAATATCTGCTAATATTGCTGACCCTAACATAGACAAAATGGAGAATAAAATGTAAATATTGAAAGACATAACTCATGATAACTAACGACAAAACATTATAACATAGATAAAATGAGGTTTAAATAGTCATATATATATATATATATATGTTGTGTACAAGTTGTAATGTTGTACAAATTAGAATTTGTACAGAATTTTTGTACAAGTTATCAGTGTTTTATGACCTGCTGAACAAAAATGGATGATGCCAGCATACAGTCTTTTGCTCCGCATATTTCTGTCAATTTTTCACAACTTCATTATACAGTCTAATACTGAGCATTGATACAAAAACATTATAAGACCTCACAAAGATTTTGTATAGATATGAATATGGTATAAGGAAAAAAATAAAATTAGAATTTAAACCATTCAGGTATCCTCATTTCCAGTTTGAAGGCAAGGAGAATAGCACTAAACGTTAGGTTGGCGTATATTTTTTTGAATTTAAAACATTACACTGGTACATTTTATAAGTTAAACCTGTATCACCTGTTGCAAGAAGGTAGGTGTCAAAAAACTTATAACTTGTACAAAAACCCTGTACAAATTATAATTTGTACAAACTTACATCTTGTACACAACATATATACAACAAAACAAAACTCACGTGTGCTGTAAATACATCATAACGTTGACAAAATGGAGAATAGAACAATAAATTTCACAAGACTACCCACACATGTATTCACAAAATATCGAAACTTTTACAAGGTGGTGATTAAAAAGTCAAATATAAGAAGAAATCACTCACGTTAACTGACACAACATGAGAACGTAGAGAAGTTCAGAAAGTCAAATATAACAAGACATAACTCGCCTCTATCAAATACTTACAGAGTAAATATTCATTATGAATAAATTTTTGTTCAGCTATACCGTATTTAATTACAACGTTTTGCTGGGATATAAATGTTAAAAACAAAGGTTCAACTTCATCATGTATATGCTATTATCATATACTATACTTGACATATGAGTTTTAATCAATACGCAACTGAATTGTACCTCTATGTACTTTTAACTTATCAGCACGTTTTTTTAAACAAACGATTCAAAACTTTTTTATCATTTGTTCGGCAAGTAGACAATTAAGATAACATTTCGTTGTTTGATTGTTTTAATGACAAAGTTGCTATTTAGATAACCATGAAGATATTTTCATCTACAATTTAATAGCAAACTTTCATTCCGACACAGTAAGATCTCTAGTATACATTACCTGTTATATGTTTGATGTAGACTGTAACACTATCATTTAAGGTATGATTCATTATATCCTCTATTTTAAGATGGAAGGTAATGATGTCACCGTGTTTTATTTCAGATGTAAGACAGACTGATTGGTGCGAAATGTCTTGAAGTTTTCCCGTATAAATCTGTTCATTATTTCTTATGAATGTGAAATAAAAAGCTGTCAATCCATTTACGTTTTCGGTTCCATTTATAGGTAACAATCCTATCTCCTGTTCGTAAATTCCTTTTACTGATGTAGAAGCGACCTCTGGTGTTATTGGAGCAAGAAAGTTATTCAACACAAATTTGTTGTTGTAAAACCTTTTCTGCCAAGAGATGCACAATTTTGAAGATTTATTATGGTTCATGACCTCGGTGATGTTAAATGAATCATCAGGGCTCACAACAATCACCGACGAATTATCATACAAAACAAATCTTCTAGATCGTCTAATATTCTTAGCTTTATCCTTCACGGTCAGTAATACAACATACAACATTGGAGTTTTCGGTGGTAATTCTACATTTACAGATGTACTATTGTCAGATGGATATATATTTAATATTTGGATAACATTGTTGTCTCTGCCCTGGATCGCTGAAGATATATGTTCAACCTCATAAACAGCGATTTCATAGATTTCTATTCCTGATCCAATGTTCATGTCTGGATCCATCCATCCGTTAAACTGGACAGTTATATTTCTAAACGATAATAATCTTCTCGACAGTATAAGTGGTTCACCTCTACAAAAATGGTCTTCTGCACAGTGTTTTGGAGGAATGTTATCATAAATGTAGCATAATGTATGAGACGTCTCAATTTTATCGTAAGGAACTTGTCTTTCTGTGTTTGTTGTAGGATCTTTCGAAACAAAATATCCACCAGCTTGGACACGAAATGTGAGACATATCCTATAACATCAGTTAAAAAAAATTCATGACTGTGCCAAAGATGTCAAATGCAACATTATTAAAGAAAAAGAAAAATCTATATGGCAATTAGATGCAGTTTTGTATAGCATAAAATTTAGATTTTGAAGATTAATTTTTTTTCTGACACTTTACGAAAACAGAGATGATTGCAGCTTTCCAATTGTGAACTTTCCATTTCTAAGTAGCAACATTCCAGCAGCACCTGCATACGAGGTATATATCTCCCAATTGATACGATACTCCCGTGTTTGCATTTCCTATCATGATTTTCTTGATAGAGGGTTGCTGCTCACAAGGAAGCTATTAAACCAAGAGTTCGAAATGGTGAATTTGAAAACATCCCTTCGTACATTTTACGGACGCCATCACAAGTTGGTTGACCGTTATGGATTAACCCTTTCACAAATGATATCGGATATGTTCCTTACGTCGTAACGACAATCCCCTTCCCTTTCATGAATGTGACCTACCGAATTAGACTATTTACCGGATTTGTTATCACATAAGCAACACGACGGGTGCCACATGTGGAGCAGGATCTGCTTACCCTTCCGAAGCACCTGAGACCACCCCTAGTTTTTGGTGGGGTTCGTGTGGCTTATTCTTTAGTTTTCTATGGTGTGTCATGTGTACTATTGTTTGTCTGTTTGTCTTTTTCATTTTTAGCCATGGTGTTGTCAGTTTATTTTTGATTTATTAGTTTGACTGTCCCTCTGGTATCTTTCGTCCCTCTTTTAGAACTTTTACTTTTCAAATTCTGTGTGAAATTAAGATAGATAATGTTTGCATCTTTAAGTTTTATTGGTTAAATCAGCAAAAAGGGAAATATGTCTCTGTACAAATTACAATATTTAATTGGTTATCAAAGGTACCAGGATTACAATTTAGTTCGTCAAACGCGCGTTTCGTCTACAGAAGACTCATCAGTAACATTGAATTTAAACATGCAGTTTTGATACTAAATGTTACTCTACCTTTCTCCATTTTGCAATGATTCCTGTACAAATATTGTTGCATTGTCATTTTCATAGACTGGTTGGGGATATCTTGATGAAGAATCAGATTTATATCTTGTAGTACCTAAATCTTTTTGGTTTCCTATAAATGAGACAAGTTGTGTTTTGCATATGTTCCGGACCATATGAGTATTTGGACCATACGCGTATGGTCATGACCATATGTGTATCCATATGCGTATACTCATATGGTCCGAGCATACGCGTATGGTCCGATCGTACGCCTATGGTCGGACCATATGAGTATATACTCGTTTGGTCATTAACTGGCCGGACCATATGAGTATTTGGACCATATAGGTATTTTTTCAATAATATGCATTAGAAAACTTTATAAAAAATAACAATGATTGCTACATCCATGGTTCATGGTTTTATCACCTTGCTAATCTTTTGATGTTTTTCCTTAAATGCATATCGTATAATTTACTTAGATTTGTTCAAGTATTGTCTTATGATTGTAGTTTATGAGGGTCTTTTGAATAGTTTATGTTATATATTTATATATATCATAAGCAGTTGGCAGTGATATAGGGTTTTTTTAATCGACCATACATGAATTTTAAAATTGAGAATGGAAATTGGGAATGTGTCAAAGAGACACTAACCCGACCATAGAGAGGACAACAGCCGAAGGCCACCAATGGGGCTTCATTGCAGCGAGAATCTACCGCCCCGAGGGCGTCCTTTAGGTGGACCCTAAACAAATATATATACTAGTTCATTTATAATGGACGTCACACTAAACTCTGAATTATACACAAGAAACTGAAATTAAAAAGCATACAAAACTAACAAAGGCCAGAGGCTCCTGACTTGGGACAGGCGCAACAATGCGGTGGGGTTAAACATGTTTTTGATAACTCAACCCTTCTCCTATACCTCTAGCCAATGTAGAAAAAACAAACGCACAACAATACGCACCGTAAAACTCAGTTGAAGAGAAGTCCGAGTCCGATGTAGTATACTTTGTTGGTTATTTTTATTAATATAACACTTGTCATTTACTATTCCGTCTATTGCTGCTTATTTTTAATGTATTTATGCATCCTTGATTTTAAAATGTTTTGCGTTCCAAATGACAAGTACTTATAATATACTCTACAGAATTCTTAACTGACCTGAAACTGTTATCTTCTTCATTGAGATTTCAACATCGGTAATACCAAAAAGTTCCCTGGATATGAAATGTGGCCTTGAAATAGTTACTTGTACTTTGAAAACTGCCTGAAAATTGATTTTAAAACGATCCACTTGAAATCTTCCATAGAAGTCTTTTTGCATAATACATTGAACTGCACCACCATTTGAATAACTTTTAGAGCCATCTTTTGCAACTGCTGTTATTTGACAATAATTTATTGTAGGTTTTATGATTGCTGGAAAAGAATATCAATAAGATCAAGTATCATATAGACAAAAGGTATGAGTAAAATTAATTTTTTTTTTTAACTTTGTTACTCCAGTTATAGTTACGCGTTTAATATTGGAAGACATACGAAAATCATTGCGTATATTTATTATTGCGATTTTGTGATTTTATACTACAATACTGTTTTATTATTTGCGATATTGAGAAAAACCCTGTTTAATACATATAAAAAAAATCAAATTTCGAGTTTAAATTACTGGGATTATAATTGTTATTAAAGGTACCAGGTTTATCATTATTTTACGCAAGACGGGCGTTTCGTCTTTATTAGGGTCATCACTGACCCTCAGATCAAAATAATTAAAAAGCCAAACAAGTATAAAGTTGAATAGCAATGAGGACCCAACATTCAAAAACGTTGTGCCAAATACGGCTACGGTAATCTATGCCTGGGATAAGAACATCCTTAGCATTTCGAATAATTCATTTTATTTGAAGACAGCAAATTTATAAAAATGGCCATATGGTTGATTATCATGTCAACACCGCATAATCCTGTCGCAAAAAAACATCGCAATAATTTTTGAATTGATCTCCCACGAAAGTTTAAAAAAGCAGTGTACCATCTAGAAATTTTGACACTTCAATCTAGTGACTTTTAAAAGTGTGTACGGAAAGAGGCTTTGAGAACTAGCGGCAGTTAAGTACTGCTCTGTATTTCGCGTTGCACACATGCATAGAAACTGTCAAATTATCTTTCTATCCATTTTGCTTAGAATTGAAACATTTGTCAACATGCTTTATTCCTTAATGTATTGCAGAAAATTGTAGCAGGAACAATCTCGAATAATAAATAATATAAGAAAGAATCAAGTTAAAAACATGTGACTGCTACGAGTAAAAAACATATTGAGACCAACAACAACAAACATAACATGTTAATGTGAGTTTGTTCTACTCCAACTGGTATTATTTACAAATACCTTTATCGAACATCTTATTGCATGAAAGATGGTCAAGATTAACTATCGGAACTTATTTTTACAATAAATTTATCGCTATCAAGACGTTTACAAAATATATTCAACACTTGAAAGGACATTGCAGTCGTCCTTTCAAAGGGTATAAAGGGTATATGAGTTTCGGCAAGCACAAAAGTACCACGAAAGAAAGGGAAAATCTATCTTCTTGTACACTTGGTGAAAAATATGAGATATGCATCTGATGAAGAAAATATACATGGAGGGCACTTTTTATCTATCAAAAACAACTGCAGATGTTGATACAGTAAATAAAGGCAACAGTAGTATACCGCTGTTCAAACTCATAAATCCATGGACAAAAAACAAAACCGGGGTAACAAACTAAAAATGAGGGAAACGCATTAAATATAAGAGGAGAACAACGATACAACACTACAATGTAACACACACAGAAACGGACCAAGCATCAGACAAAATCCCACGAGAAAAACAAATATAACATCAAAACCAAATACATGAATTTGGGATAGACAAGTACCGTGACACGTCTTATCGCAATGTGAATTTACATAGTAAAACGGTTCCGTGGGTAACTGGAAATAGTAATGTTATGGTTTCTCTTGGTTTTCCCCTTCCCTTAACAACATGGGTTGTCTGTTTGACTGTGCAGGACGTATTACAATGCAGCTGCGTACGGTCACAATTTTGGATATTACATCCGATGCCGTGTTATGTAAAGAAATTAACACGCTATTTGCTTACTAAGAACGTTTAAAGAACACTTTGATGGGTACCTAGGTGGCACAGAAGCAATGCGTCTTAAACTTTATATAATAATATTAAATTGTGAACATTAATTAGATTATATATGTTAAGCCAAATAGAATAATATTCTAACTTAACAAAATATGAATATTTATACGGTCAGTGCTTGTTTTGAATTTTGTTGTTTGTTATTTAGTTTAAAACATCTTGAAATCACCTTTCGTTGTTGTAATTTCAGTTTTCTACAGGACAATTATTTTCAAATACAAGAAAATCAAGAAAAAAAACATTCTACAATCTGTTTTTAAGGAAGCGTATTAGGGCCATAATTTTTAATTATTTTTTTTAATGTCGACTTAAATTTTGGAAATATCAATTTTAATCTTGGAATTATAAACTTTATCTTAAATAAATCCACTTTTATCTTGAAATTTCCAACTTTAATTTTGTAATTATCAACAGTAATTCGTGCGGCATATTGTGGCATTATTTTCCTCTTCACTTGTAAAACTTGTAACTTGTAGCTTCTCTTTAGAAACGAAACGTCTGATTGACTGGCAGGTGGGTTGCAATTACACTGACACAAATTAAGAAATGTAGAAGTTCATGTAACAAATGGAAAAGTAAATATTACAAACCAAGAAATTGCATTTTACGAATTTAGAAATTGCAAATTAAGAAATTGTATTTCACAAATTAAGAAATTGTATTTTACAAATTAAGAAATTGTATTTTACAAATAAAGAAATTGCATGTTGCTAATTAAGAAATAGCATGTTACTAATTAAGGAGTTGCATTTTACAAATTAAGAAATTTACAATTAGGGCGGATATTCCCTTTTATATCTTTTTACCTCTAATCCGCTGTAAATAAAATTCCGCCTTTTACAGAACCGCATACATTTATCAATTGTCTGGTCTGGTTGGTTCCATGAAGGATTTGGATAATCATACAAACGAGATTCATCATCAGAAAAACATCCAACATAAGCTGTGAAATATAATGCAAATATATCTACTACATCATATCATATTTGAATTCATTGTGGTTTTGTTTTATCATACTGAATGATACAAAGAATGCATTAGATTTTTAAACAACGGATTGACAACAACCCATGCAGACCTTGGTGGACCTTATAATCACATATTATTGATATTTTGTGTTGCTCATAGTAGTACAAATAAGATCATCAATCGTTATTCTAAAAGTATTAAAGGAGGAGTATTTGTCACTTCAGCGTAGAGTTGATTTTATTCATGATTCTTGTTTCCTTAACGTCCTTTTTTCAAATATACAATGTCTTATTTCAAGTTTTGCACATTTAGGACAAGAAAATTAACATAATTTTAAAAGACATGATCGGAAAAGTTTGTCGACCAACATAACGGAGGAAACATTTACACTGCCACAGAAAAGGCAGTCTCTTTCCCATACGAATCCTACCTTCTGATCCTTCAGACGTTTCAGAGACGGTGGTAGTGAACATAACCAATACAACTTATATAATGACCTTATTCAGACACATCATGGCTGCGTGTGTATTCAATATGATTTAGCATTTGGATGTGTGATATTCATATAATAGAGATTACTTTCGATGCTTAGTATATTTTTTTCAAAATAACAAATATGAATGTATTTTTGAAAAGAAAGGGAAGACGACGAATGTTAATGTGTATAAAATGTCTACCCTTTTAAAAACAATCAAATTCATTTCTTTGAACAGCTTATAACTTAATTGTAAACACTGTTACTTTACTCTTTGCAAACGAATGGTTAAAAATAAGTAAAAACTAGATTTGTAATTGCTAGCAATAACGGATGGCACCCTTGTCCCCCATTGCCAGGCGAGCGTCAGCCATTTTGAAAATCCCAAAGTCAAAGAGTGCATCTACACATGCAAGTCATCATTTTTGTAAAATTTCATTAAGTTTGGAGCATTTTGAAATTTTGGACAATTTTGCTGTTTCCATGGTTACGGCGGCCATTTTGGAAATTCCAACTTCAAAATGCAATTCCGCACATGTCAGCCAGTATTTCTGTAAAGTTTCATCCAGTTTGCAGCACTTTATTTTTTTTTTGAAATTTTGAACATTTGTGCTGCAACCATGGTTACAGTAGATAATTCCAAAATTCTAAAAGCAGACATCTCATTGCCACATGTCATGTTATATATCAATACAGTTTCATTTATTTTGCTGCACTATTCTCTGAGAAAATGCTGATTTTATGCATTTTTCCATAGGGTAAATGCAAAACTTGGCCCTAGTTTCCATGACAACGGCGGCCATTTTGAAGTATCCAAATATTGTTTTGACATCTTGGCGTACTGGGTCACATTTTCATAAAGTTTCATCCAGCTGGATGTTATAATGAAAGAGTTAGAATTTTTTATATTTGAGCTGTTTCCATGGTAACGGCAGCCATTTTGGAAATTCCAAAGTCAAACTGCAAATCAGCACATGCCAGTTACCATTCCTGTGGAGTTTCTTTCAGTTTGGAACACTTTGAAAATTTTCGGATTTTTGCAGTTTCCATGGAAACGGCAGCCATCTTGACCATTCCATTCCATTGTCAGGTGCACAACTTCATATGCTGGTCCACATTATGCTATAGTTCCATTAACATTGGTTCATACAATTCCGAGAAACTGTGTGGACAAAAAGTGTTGAAGAAGAATAATAAAAATAAGGAAAAAAAGAAACGTACAATAACAATACGTCACCCCAACTCCGTTGAGGGTGCCATAACAATATAACACATATTTCTCTCGTATGAATAAGACAATTAATGTTTCACATTTGAAATATATTTTGTGGTAGAAGTCAAACAATACCTCTCGTCGCCTTACAAATCTTTATGCACATTTCTGAAAGAAAAATAAATTTATGATAGAGAGAAAGTATACCGAACGAGTATCACTTAAAATTAGCATAACATATCTTTTTTAAGGCGTCAAAGGAGAAACTAGAAATAAAAAGTTAAGTTTACGCCAAGTACAATTTCAATTTTGTAATTATCAACTCTTCTTCGAGATGGCGATTGTCCTCTTGCAGCATCTATGGCCATTTCACAACTTGTTTGACTGTTTTAGCCAAGGAAGCCTTGTATTAACACAGAAGATAATATAAATAACGTGTCGACAGATCTCACAGACTCTGGAATATTTGTTTGCAAGTGTAGTCGGTATCAAAACTATTCTGTAATATAATGTTTCTCGAAGAGAAAAAGTATAATACTTTAAGTTTAGTCTTCCTTTTATTTTGTATGTAGCCAATAGAACTAACCCAAATGCATAATATTCTGTTATTCAGAGGTTGTTGTTGTTATGTTTGTCATATTTGATTTTCGTAAATTGTTTTGTTATAATCAGGCCGTAAGTTTTTTTTCGAGGAAATCGTCAAAACATTTCTCATTTCGAAGCTATTTATATCTAAATAAATGGTTAAAAGCCAATTGCAAACGATATACCTGTGTAATTGCTTATATTCATACCATTCAAACCTAGTGAATAGATGTTTGATTGGCAATTGTCTCAGATCTTATTTTCATAGAAATGTTGTTTTATGTTTTTCTTCATCGGCAATATTGTTACAACAAACGTCCTATTAGGGGTTGGTTCATTTAGTGAAATTGTACAAGTTTGCTATTGTGCGGGTTTTTTTTAGGTTTACGCATCTTTGCTAGCCAAGGGTCACGGAGTAGAGGGGACTGCATCGTTAACCGTGGCGAACATGGAGTTTTTAATTATGGATTAAATGCGCATGAGAACTGGTTTTATCTCTTCCACAGTGTGTGCCTGTAGAAAGTCAGGCTATCTGGGCCATTTCTTGGAGTCGGCAGTTGGTGATTGATATAACTTGTTTTCTCTCTTTTGATTCATGAGGTTTAAATAACTGTATGCTACTGTTGCCTTTATCATTTAATGTACTATATGGTAATCTTATCGATTGGTGTTATCCTTTTATGTAATACGGACATGTTGATATCGGTTATCATTTGAAGCATGTCATTGAGATAAAATATATAGATACATAACTTACGGTATCCAAGTATTAAAAGCCATATCTTTAAATATTTATCTGTGGTCTAAAAATAAATGAAACGACAGATTAAAAACCACTCGAATTTTATAAAGGAAATTTTTAGGAGCCTATTGCATATAACTTACGAAAGTTAAACGGGAAGGGAGGTACATATTATATGATAATATATTGACAAGTCTTCACGTCTTGCTATCTCGAACATTATAATACATACCTTTTAAGATAACATTAGTCTATTCTTGCTAAAGACAGGAAGAAAATACATTTTATTGGTTTTGTTTGGCAACCAGTCGATATATGGGTTTATTAGTATACATTTTTCATACTTTGTACAAAGGTACGAGATAACATGTTTAAATAAGTACACTATTTTTACGTGAAATTACATGGGAGCTTTGGAATTTCGGTTGAATACTAGTACACTACAATATTATAAATGAAACGGTTTGTATAAAATTAAAATCCTGGTAACTATGATGAGTTTATTATTGTAAATGTGTCTTTAACCACTTAATCTACAAAGAGTTGGAAATTGTTGAATCTTTTTTATATCTCAATGTTGATTCTTATTTCAAAGTAAAGAAACACCATTGCTGTGTGGTAAACGTATACAACACAGCATCCCTTCTGTACAGTTCTGTAATGCATTTGGTTCACTCTAAATCACATGATCAATAGAAACTATACATACATTTACATAAAGATCTAGATTGAGGTTTTTTATTTCTTTAATTATTTTTTTAGATATTTTTTCATTCATTCTTTTTCCATTTTGCCAATTAATCTGTTATCTTTTTAATTGAACACTACATTGTTCTCTATTCTCTATTTGGTTGGCCTATTTTTCTCTAAACGTTTTGTTTTGCCCTTTTTATCAATTATTCTCTATTCTGTTAACCCCATTCAGTAACAAACAAAAAAACGATAGAAGTCCGTTTTTTTCAGCATTTGCATTTGAATGATTATGACTTAGTCGACTTTTTAAGTACCCTTCCTCCAAAAAAGATCCTTCAAGATTTGTTTATGTTTTTTCTTTCTTTCTTTTTGTATCATCATCATTATTTGTTTGCTTTCATTCGTCTGAAAGTCCTGAAAATGCATGAAATATTTGCTACTTGACATATAGCAACGCAAAATCAATCAATCATGTGTCTGGTTTTCTTGTTTACAAGAAAAAAATAAAAATTTTCATTAAAAAAAGGATCTTTGTTTTGTCATGGAGCAGGCCCTTTGTTTGATTTGTTTTACATATTGTTATGTTGGGACGTTTTATAACTGACTGTATTTTATTGAGTTTTATCATTTTTTGAAGTGACACATAGTTCCTTCAATCATTCTCAGATGGTCTGATAGGTGATAATTGTAACATTGGCAATTGTCAATGTACAAGTTTAACTACATCATATTGGTAATGCCCGCGTCACACTGTCCCGATTTTTATATACGATGGACACCCGAATGCGAAAATTGTAAGTTCGTACGAAGTTGGTCCCGATCTCGTTAAAATACCCAAAAGTGACCGAAGCAAGTACGATGAATAACGAAGTCTATACGATTGTGCCGAAAGTATATACGATAGCAAAAGATGGACATACGAATGTTAACCGAAGACGGTATTTAAGCTTCATATCTCAGCCGAAGCCTACAAGATGGATCACGAAGGCTACACGATGGGTTACGATGATGGCGCGATGGCCATACGATGTTTAAAAGACGTCGTGTACTGCTTACGATGCATTTAAATTATATGCCGAAGGCATCACGCGTTTTAAATTGTTAGATTAATATTGAATATACATTATATTGTACATTTAATTTTTGGTTTAATCATAAAACGGAAGACCGTGGGTATTTCCAGTTACTGAATAATTTGGTTGATTTCTAAAAAAAATAGTTTATGTATCAAATATGCGTATTCAATTTACCATTTTCTGTATGTGTCATATACAAATATAGTGTCCATATTTGTCCCCAATATGTTACATACGAGGGGATGCCACGCTCGGCATTGCCTTGTTTAAACTGTAAAATGTGTGCACTAGTCTGAATAATCACCCATAATTATGCCCATGTTTACTGATCTATCTTAAAGGTTAGGTAAGGGGTTCGTTGATCCCTTTTATTGAAAAGGAAAGGAAGGATGTGGGGAAAGCAACAAATGTGGAAAATATGACATATAGAAAACAAAATGTTTATGGAGTAAACATTCGTGTGACAACAACTCAGACGATACATAAAAAATCAGAATAATGAAAAAAAAGTTGATTTCCCTATATACGTGTACCTGCAGTGTTGGTATACGAGGCGCGTTTATGATTTTTATTATGTTATTTGATATGAAAAATTGACAAAAAATAATATTTTATTTGTAAAAGTAAATCCTGAGCCTGTAATACCTGCTCTTCTTGTTCCATTTGAATTAATAGAGACAACGCTGTCGCCTTTCTTGTTTGCATAGAATCATATGATATGAGTTCCATGTTCTTTCTTAACTGTCGTATTAGACTGACCTGTGCATATCGCGCATGGCACTTTAAATGTATTTAAGCGCGGAAATGAACTTACATTTAGCTGGATTTATTGCCGTCGTAGTTCCATCTTGTCACCTTCGTACTTTTATTCGATGGCTTCACGACGGGATTACGAGGTCTTCACGAATTCGTGTTGCCATCGTAAGACCTTCGGTTATCTTCGTGATTCATTCGTGTAGACATCGTAATGTCAAAACTGCCCGATGGAAACGATGAAAACACGAATGCAATACGATGTTCAAAGATGCATTCCCGGTGACATTACGATGTTGAGGATGGTGATACGAACTCAATACGAACCCTAAACATCGGACGCACCTTCGGGGATTTTTTAACATGTTAAAAAATTTAGAACCCTTCCCGAAGTTGTCCCCGAAGGCTAGAAAAAGTGGCCGATGGTTCTACAATGGTTAAAGATGGCACTACGAATAGCCCGATCTGGATACGATCAGTCCCGATTTGAGAAAATTTCCATAATCGTGTTGCCATCGGCGTAAAAATCAGGACAGTGTGACGCGGGCATTAAGAAAATCAGAGATCCCTGAAAATGATTTTAAATGTGTTTTTGGAGAAATCTATTATATAAACGTATTAATAAAGGCAACAGTAGTTTACCGCTGTTCGAAAATTCATAAATCTATTGAGGAAAAATCAAATCTAGGTTATAAACTAAAATTGAGGGAAACACATTAAAATTTTGATTCTTTCTTTCCATACAGATAATTGGATTATTTAAAAGACAAAAGAAAAACAAAAAAGTTTAACAGTTCTAAAAAATGGTCTTGATATATAACAAATAACTGTACTTAATAAACAGATAGAATGCTAAGAGGACAAAAAATTCCAAAGTACAAAAAAAACCTTAACACATAACCAAAAAATGACGAAATGAATAAGAAGTCTACAAAATTTACAGATTGAGCAAAAAGAACCCCACTAAAATTATGTAGTAAAGATTGATTGATTGATAGGTGATAAACGCTACTATTGTGCTATATAATAAAGTTTTAATGACCTTGACTGATTATACAGCCCTTGCATAGTCGGCCATATTGTTCTGTTTTGTGGCGGACAGTTTTTATGGGTGAATGGAACTGGGGTGCCTGGAGAGAACCAATGACCTTTGATTAGAAAACTGACAATCCTTGTCAATTAAGATTGAAGTCAAGCGCACCTGTCACATACAGGATCCTAACTCACAACCTCAGTGTTGACGGACTGGTTATACAGTAGTTCGACTACCACTCGACAAACGAGCTGTGAATAGAAGTAAGATGACTGTTGAACCAATGAGGTTTTTAAATACAACTTTTTGTGTTAAGGAGTCTTGTTTTTTTAGTATGACATGATTTCAATCTTGCATTACAATTTTCGAGTATGGTTTTGTAAATATTTTGATTGATTTGAAGCTATGGTACTTTTCATCATGAGCAATTATTCCTGGGTCATAAGAAATTATTCGTAGGAAACATACTCAATAAAATTGATCGTAACAAATTAGAGCATTTTAATATCACAGCATTAGTTTATCAAATAGTTCAAAAGCAGATGATTTTAAAATACATGTTATCTTGAAGTTATCTGTGTCATCGACAAAAAGTACATAAAGATTTTATGAAAATTAGGTTGATCAAATTTTTATTGTAAAGCTTACCATGTGCATATTGTTGAATGTCAGTTCACGTACCAAAATCATTTACTATAACAGTATCCATAAAAAGTCGTAATGATGATAAAATATATTTGTCAATTTTGTTGAGACAAAAGTCAATTTTGTTAATTTTGTTGAGACAAAAGTCAATTTTGTTAATTTTGTTGAGACAAAAGTCAATTTTGTTAATTTTGTTGAGACAAAAGTCAATTTTGTTAATTTTGTTGAGACAAAAGTCAATTTTGTCAATTTTGTTGAGACAAAAGTCAATTTTGTGACGACAAAATTCATTTTTGTGACGACAAAATTGACTTTCGTGAGACAAAATTCAATTTTGTCAATTTTGTTGAGACAAAAGTCAATTTTGTTGAGACAAAAGTCAATTTTGTCAATTTTGTTGAGACAAAATTCAATTTTGTCAATTTTGTTCAGACAAAATTCATTTTTGTCAATTTTGTGTAACAAAAGTCGATTTTGTATGCAAATTACTTCACAGAAATCAAACTAAACTAATTTGAATACAAAATTGACTTTTGTCGTCCAATTTTCAAATTAGGTAACAAAATTCAAGTCTGTGTAACAAAAATGAATTTTGTCATGACAAAAGTGACTTTTGTCCGCTGATAGATAATTTTGTATGACACAAATTTTGTTAAACTGAACTTATTTTTGTTGAACAAAAGTCACTTTTGTCCGTACAAAATTGAATTTTGAGTACAAAACCACAAGAGTCCCATTCGGCGCCCCGTAGTAGGTGTGATTCAAGTACAAATGAGCAATGCATGAGAAAATGGAAACCACTTTGAAATTAATGTAAATCCTTTGAAATCTGAAGGATTTAAATTCGGGAAATTGTTGGTGATGAACTAGCTATTGTCCTCATAGCCAGAAAAGAAGTTTATTTTTTATATAGAAATTTAATAAAAGAAAATAAAACTTAGATAACATTTGCGTAAAGTTCATTTTAAATGTTATTTTTCGAAAATCACAATATAATTTTATTTCTAACCTGCAAAAATTTAAGAACAGAACTAAAATGTTAATTACGTTGAAACATAACTGTGTCATTAATTGGAAAGGAAGTTTTTCCCTAATTATATAGTATAAAATGTGCATGAATATTCATGACTATTGTCTAGAGCAGTAAATAAAATTGCGTGATCGAAACACGAAAACAAGATAATGTGTAAGTTTAATTTTTCAATAATAGAATTCAACTCCAAAAAATGGCTGTTATCCAACGTGACTTTTTGGGTCAGCATGGTAACGCAGCATAAAGAAGATGTGCGGGAATAATAAGGAAAGTTGCACGTTTAAGGGTAATTAAAAACACCAAATCGTTTACTGTGCATTCGTCTATTTTCATAGGCACCAATTTTCTTGGATTGGGTGGATTGTAATTTCGTTGATATTTGATATTTGATTTATTGACTTTGCCAAAGTATGCATACAATCTTTAAGAAAAAGTATACTTTAGATTGAATAATTATACCCACAAAATCCGAGAAAATCAGTTTTCAGCGATATGAAAATGAATCCATACTGATTGAACACAGTCGTTAAATTTTCACGAACCAGCAATGATATGCAAGGCTAAAACCAGTGTTCCTGACTTTTGCACTGGTACCAGTAATCCAATTCGACAACTGGTCTCCAGCGTTCTGTTCGATCTCAGGGCTTTTATATCCGGTACTCTATCTGAGAAATCAGTTTATTGCAGCTTCAAAAACAGCACCACATATCAAAGGTCTCCGACGAAGTCATTCAGAATCTTCAATTGTCATTTATAGCTGACTATGCGGTATGTGCTTTGCTTATTGTTGAAGGCCTTACGTTGACCTACAGTTTCTAATTTCTGTGTCATTTGCTCTCTTGTGGTGGGTTGCCATTTGATTAGTTACTCGTTAGCAATCATACCATATCTTTTATATTTAAATTCTCCCTCATGAATTCGTCCGAATTTAAAACATTTCTATACTAAATACATGGCTAAATAAGAGACAAGTCATAATTTAGGTTTGTTTGCTCGCAGTAACTTTCTTATTTTCTCAGCGAAACAACATTTAATATCTTGTGAACATTTTACAATATACAAAAATATACCACAATTCCATCTATATACATTCACAATGTCCTCTAAATACATATCAATACAAACATAACTGTAATATATCATGCAGAGCTTAACGTTAACTTCGTCTATCAAAGTTACTCGAGCACATCGATAATAATCAAACGTAATCAGGACTTATATATGCCTATAAAACCCCACCCGTACTACCGCCCTCGAAATATTCGTGCAGAAAACAACAGTAACATCAGACCACTTCTGATTTACATACTAGCCAAACTTGTACCACAAGTCTAAAGATAGAAATAGAATAGGGAAATTTCAAATATAACCGAATAGAAATAAATATCTATATACTCTTTCCGTCACATGTCTTTCCTTTTCCCTTAATTTCTGTGATTTTATATATATATATATATATATATATATCGGAGGTTGTACACCATGCGGAAGGGGCAATTGTAAGTGCTGCAGAGTCGCCACTATCGAAACCCAATTCGTCAGCACAGTCACAAAGAAAAAATACAACATATTCATAACATCAAATTGCAAAACGCAAAATTGCATTTATGTTCTAACGTGTGGAACTTGCAAAATACAGTATGTTGGTGAAACAGAAACACCATTTAACATCCGACTAAATAACCATCGGTCATTTTATACAAAAGAAAGGAACTGCCCAATTACAAGACACCTTTTAAGAGCAGGACATGATTTTGAAAACGTCACATTTCAAATCATTGAGAAAAATCAAAATTGGGATACACAAGGAAGACAAAAAAGAGAGAGATTTTGGATGCATCAGTTACAAACTCTTGAACCTGATGGACTCAATGAGAGAGACGAAAAAAGATCTAAAAACAAATCAAAACCATATCTTGAAATCATACAAATTAATTTATAGAAATTCATACAATTAATCGAACATCTATAAATGTGTTAAACTTTTATTCCAACTTCATGTAGTTGTAGCTACAAACATATGTTATGCAACATCAATCGATATGTTACACTTTTCCTCAAGTCTTGTATAGATTAAGCTACAAAAATATTTTTTTGTCATGCATCCGATTTCACCTTGAGAGATGCACACGCCTGATGAAGCTAATTTGTTTAGCGAAATATTGCGTATTTCTATTTAACATCTAATAGAACTTTTTAGTGTGTTAATTAGTGTGTTTAAGTTATATTCGTAGACATTTATATATTTTAATTCAGTAACTGTATCAGTTTATTTTCACAAACTGATCCACGCTTAAATAGATTGAATGTTGATTGTTGCTATTTTTAGACATTATATATATATATATATATATATATATATATATATATATATATATATATATAATTATACTCCGTTCGTCGCATGTCTTTCCTTTTCCTTTCATTTCGATATTTTATCAATTCCGGATGATCAATATCATTTATGAAAAAGTATAGACCATGTTGATCTTCACGCCATTTTTTTATCAAATAGTTTAAAACAGATATCTTTATAAAACGCGTTTAATCTTGAAGCTAATAGCTGTGTCGTCGCTAAAAAGAAAAGAACATATTATACGTTTTTAAAAAGAAAATTGATTTGATTTGTTTGTAAAGCTTACCATGTTGTCAGTTCACGTAACAATAATCATTCATTATAATAGTATCCATAAGAAGTCATAATGGTTATAAAATATTATCATTAATTCTCTGTTTTATTTTCCTGCTTACTTCCCGATTTAATTTTGGTATTACACAAAAATAACTGTCACATGTGGTAGGCGGGATTCAGGTACAAATGACCAATAATTTTGAGAATGGAAATTGGGAATGTGTCAAAGCGACAACAACCCGACCATAGAGCAGACAACAGCCAATGCATGAGGAAATGTCAACCAGTTTGGACATACAGTATATCCTTTGAAATCTGAAGAATAAATCAATGATCACATTCGGGAAATTGTCGGTGAGACGTCTTGGGGGAACAGTGAACTAGCTGTTGTCATCATTGCCAGAAAAGAATTGTGTTCAATTATATATATAAATTTATGGGGGGATAAAACGAAGACTCTATGTGCGTTAAAATGCAATGCGCTTTTTCCTTTTATGAGAAGTTTTAAGTGTAATTTCCGAAAGTCACAGTATACTTTCTTTCTAGCTTGCTGAAAAAGAGCAAAACCAAATTTTGCGTTGAAACAATGCTGTGTGATATCTTGGAATAGTAAGATGTTTTAAATTAATATAGACGTATTTAATTTTCATGAATTTTCGAAATAAAATATTGTCTCAAGCGATAAATGAAATTCGTGATTGAGACACGAAAACAAGGTCATGTGTAAATTAACATTTCCGATACTTCAATTCAACTCCCAAAAGTGTCTGTCACCATATGTACCGCTGCATGAAGAAGGCAAACGGGAATAGTTTTGAATTAATATGACAGTTGTTATTCATTCGTTTGATGTGTTTGAGCTTTTGATTTTGCCATTTGATTAGTTACTTTCCGTTTACAATTTACCTCGGAATATCGGAGTTTTTGTAATTTTACTATTTGCACGTTTACTGCGTAAAAAAGACACCAAATCGTTTACTATACATTCATCTATTTTCCTGGGCATCCGATTTTGAGGATGGGGGGCGGGAGTAATTACGTTGATGTTTAATTTCTTGGCTATGGAATTCTGCATACAATCTTTAAGCCAAACAACTTTGATGAACACGTAAATTTGAGGTTGACGTGTACCCACAAAATCCACAAAAATTAGTATTCAACGATTTAAAAATGAACCCCAACTAATGGAACATGTGGAACACAGTCGTTACAAATTGTGAAGAACCAGTTACGATATGCAAAGACTAGACACAGCCACCCAGATCACATGTTCCTGCTTCTTGCAACGGTACCAGTAATCCAATTTTCTCAGTGCGTTTGTTTTTGTTCACTGTGTTCAATTATAATTTTCTCACCCTTTTATCTTTTAACAGTGACTCCTTTCCTATCTTGTTCATTACAGCTTTAAAGCCGCAAAATTTCAACTTTGGTTTTTAACATGCAGAACATAAGTCTGATATGAAGAGCTGTCTAAATGGATTAAAATAATACCAAGAGCAAACACAGTAGTTTGTAAGTAATTGAACAATTACCGATTTGTTCAAGCATACAACTAACCAAATAACAAACTGTTTTGTTGTCTATATACAAATCCAGTGGAAAATAAATAACAACAAGAATGTGTCCATAGTACACGGATGCCCCATTGGCACTATCATTTTCTATGTTCGGTGGACCTTTAAAATGGGATAAAATCTCTAATTTGGCATTAAATTTAGAAAGATCATATCATAGGGAACATGTTTATTAAGTGTCAAGTTGATTGGACTTCAACTTCACCAAAAACTACCTCGACCAAAAACTTTAACCTGAAGCGGGACAGACGGACGAACAAACGGTAACTATCAGGAATATGAAAAGCAACGTCAGCTCCCATAATCTATATTTCAAGACCGTTGTGTTTTGCTTGTGAAGTTGATACGAAATATTTATCAACATGGTCTTGGTACCTTCCGATGAACCTTATTTTTAGATAAAAAGGACGAGACGTTCTTTGACATACCTCTCTGGTTCATCAACTTTCTACTCAGACACTGAATACGTTTTACAAAGTCTGAGTATCATCTGAACGCATTTTAATACCGAATAAAATGGGAGATGTATATCCCATATTGAGGCGAATTGGTAAATTGCTACTAAGGTTGGGAAAATTAATAATTTCAACATCTCGTTTTTCATAGATTATGGTACTGAGATGACCGCTCATATCAAATTCGATGTATAAGTCTAAAATGAGCTGGAGGAACCCGTGTCAGTTGTTTCTTTAATTTCTAGTTCTGTGTGATATATTAATGAAATCCATTCAAAAAAGTTAAGATTTTTAAGGGAGAGAATATCATTAATATATTTGACTGTGAAATTGTATGGCTTCCTTGTTCTTCTTGTTTTTGACAAGTATCTAAAGGAACACGGATTCATATGAAAAGTGGCAGAGGTCGGCAATAATATGAGGCAAGCGTTGTGCGTTATGAGTAGTTTACCATATGTTTGAATTTTTATAATTTACACATTATGTGAGTATAGAATGGCAGTTATGCTAAATGATAATGCAATTGGGCGATCACTATTATGTACACAAATTCAAACATGACCGCCATATCCGACTTCATATTGAATTACAATAGTTTATCAATACATAAGTCATATGACTATTAACCTTCCTGTTTGATAAAAGAGCAACCATGACAAAAAAACTATATGATCAGGTAATATATATATATTATATACATGATATAGCTGTAATATAATAATTGACAACGTGAATTAATTAGATCAGTTTTTCACAGCTATATGTGTCTGCCAGCTGAATTTTAACTAAATTCTATTATTTAACTTTCGTTTTCAGGAGACATCCGCTAAGATATCTAGAATGAATTCACTGCCAGTGTGAAAAATTGATCTATGTTATAAACAGATGAAAACTTGAGATAGGTAATTCAAAGATGGGTAATTATATTCAGTGACTCAATGAGAAAAAAGAAATAAAACAATGGAAATAAGGTAACAATAAGAATGTATAATTGTAGAAGCCTCACTCATTTCAAGTGGCGAATAAAAAGGGAGTAACTAAGGATTGTTTAGGTAGTTTTAAATCACGACGGATATTAGTTCAGAATCATTTTTTCATTATGTCAGCCTATCCATGCAACTATTCTTTGACCATTTCTTTGGCTCTTTCTTCTTTTCTAACCTACGGTAATGCAAAACACCAAATGTAAGATTCCTTCAGGGCTTTAAATTATATCAATAGCAGCTTAGCCATATTCATACATTATTCAAATACTCAACTAAATCGGTGTTCCAGACTCAAGTAAAACACTAAATTTAAATGTTTTTTCCTTGTTGTTTTTTTTTTTTTTTTTTTGTGGAAAATTAGTAAGCCTGTGAGCTCGTTACATTTATCACCTCTAAACTAAACTTGGCCAATATCATCATAAGAAAATCTTGTTATCAAAATGTGTCTGATTAACCAGCCTTCATAAAAAGGTAATATGTTTTATTAGTTACATAGTGTGCTAGTGACCTAATACGGTATATATGGGGTGGGAGCGATGCTCGAATTCCAGTATGGAATTTACTGACCCCCATATATACCGTATTACGTCACTAGCACACTATGTAACGAATTTATCTTACCGGCTATCTTAAAGTGTGGAATTTAGACTAGTGACCTATCAAAATAAGCAAGTCTTCAACAAGTCTTCAACAAGTCTCCAATGTTATTAGCATTAATAAACTACTTCTATTGATCCTACAAAAACAGATGCCAACAATAACAACTTGTTAGGTTTAAATGGCTTTTATGAATTTATTTCAATCTTCATCACCAATTTCTTCGTCTTTTAACCTTTAAAGACTTTTTTCTTAATACCATTTGGTTTTATAAAGGGACGTAACACCACTACTAACCGTGTATTAAATAAGCCCCGCCTCCCTACTAACCTAATAAATCAAATAATTTTATTGGTGTAAATTTCTATACAGAAATGATACCAGCCGACATTTACAAAATACAAATACAAACAAAAAATAAACAAACAAACAAACAAAAAACAAAAAAACAACCAAACATATTTTCTCAAGGATCATGATAAGAGATACATATTTTTTATTTACATTGCGTGGAGGTGTTATTCATACAATATTATTAATTCAAGCTATTACAATCAGCTTTAATACTATAAAGCTCTTAACAACATTATGTTTGCTTTAAATGAATGTTCAAATCATACATATCACTTATTCCAGCTACACTTACAGTACTAATGTCCGTATCATTACTTTTCAAAATGAAACTAAACTTATCTTGTTCACACATATTAACAAAAGATGGAACTATATCACTTAAATTACAAAAGAGTACATTTCTATTAAGTTCTAATGCTTTACATTGAATGAGGAAATGGAACTCATCTTCAATTCCATCCTTACAAATTGGACAAATTCTCTGTATGAATATATGAAATATACACGGTCTTAACGTGGACTCTTTTAACCAATCATATTCTTTAAAATATATAGGAGGTAAGATAATGTCTTTTATCTTTAAATCCGTTTTCAATATAGAAACTGACAAGTTGAGATCTACTATTGTTCGTGTACATCAAAACTGTTAAACGACTTCTATTTAGAGATATAGGTCAAAGTTAATTTATCAAACGTGAGCATTTGTTTCATGCAGTCAAGGAAAATTACGACACTTGGGTAGAAGATTCTATTTCTTTATTGAAAAAAAATAAAGCAGTATCTGCAGTAACATTTTAAAATTATGTCATGTTGATTTGTCAGTCAAATGAGATTTAATTTTTTGGTGGAAGAAGACTTTGTAGTCTTCTGAAATCCTATAATGCCTGCTGTAATATCATTGAACCGTCTCCAGGAGTATTTCTGTATCCCTTTCTGTGATTTACAATGTCATAACTTCCGTACCATATATTGATACCGATTTTTACACATAAACTATTATATTGCAAGTTCGTAAAATTGCATCTGCATCAGTTTGTAAAACAAATTTACAGATAGGTTTTAAAATAATCACTACTGTTAGTGATGTAATTTCACATGTTTTGATATCTACCCTTATTTCATTTAAGTCAATTTTTTATAACTTATTTTATCTTTACTATACGTAATTCATTTCCTTGAACCCGGATGTTTTTAAAGTAAATTTGGTAGTATGCATGCGTTAGTTTAATTATAATCCGAAATAAACTAAAATGTTTCAACACCCTCGGTCAACAGCCGTTTCTCGTTGGAGTATTTGAAACAAAATAACTGGATTATTCGAAAGTTTGATTATTTCAGTATTTTGTTGCGATAATATCTAGTCAAGCGCACAAGTTGACCTGCTAATTTGGTCAAATATATTTTTGTGTAAAATCGTTGAACATTTAAATTCGTGGTTCCCCTGTACCCAAGAAATCCACGAAATTTGGTATCCAATGAATATTAATGAATCCACAGTAGTTGTCACACTATACAGAAAATGAACAGGTTTGAAATGTTAACAGGTGCTAAGAACCCAATCCCTGACGAGAGACAAATCTACATTTATATTTAGCACTTTTCAAAATATGTTTATAATGATGAAAAAGAATAGTTACTGTGAACAATTCAAGCAATTCATAATTACCTGATTGATGTTGGTATTAAAACCTACTCTAGGCACACCTCCTGACTAAAATCATGTTTTATACGAAGGAAGTCGGAGTTCCCAAAGTGAACTATCTACCTTTAACATGAATACTTTCACATGTTTCAAGCGAAACTTAATCAATTACTGGTATAATTGCTTGCAGTATCATGAGTATAGAGTTGACCATTCTAAGACGAATGAAAGGAATTTTCGTATTTGAATCAACTGCTTTTGTAGATTTTTATGTTTACTATAGTCTTTTTTTTTTGTTGAGACTTGAGTATTATTATATTATTTTTGGAAGAAAAACTATGTCGAAAGCATTAGTGGGACATAGCAAACTTGGTTGATGTGGGCTGCTTTCGTGGTAATTTAAGGGTGTTCGCGGATCTAAATCATTTATATAGGATTTCTCTATATTTTTCTATAAATGAACTTTCATATAGTTAATAGAAAAATAAAATAAAAAAGTGGGGTCACCGTTAATTTGCGCTCACAATCTGCCTTCGAAAGAAGCATACATTTTTGTAAAGGTGGTTTGTATCTGTTGAAGTAATAGGAGAAATAAAGGTAATATCGAAATAAAAAAAGAAATTTATTTCAGAAATCGCTCAAATTTACAATAATTTAGTTTAAGTACAGTTTATATTGAAATTATATTAAAAAATATAGGTCACCGATGAGTTAAACAAGATATTTCAATTTTAAAGCCAAAAAATGGCATTTTTCCACCAAAGGGAGATAATTTGGAACTTTTTCAATGATGTATACATTTTATAAGTCATCTGGGGCCAACACGAATTGATTGTTTTGAATGATTTTTGTACCATATGATAAAGTAACAACTACAAAAGGTAACAAATAAAATTTGTAATGAAAAACAAATGTTTAATTTTTTTCTGAAATTTTTATACCCTCGAGCCTCCTTAAGTCATACTTCTATTCATTTTATCATTTGTTAAAGATTCCTGATCTTGATCTTGATCTTGAAGTCGCTGTAATGTGGGTTTTTTTTAAATTTTAAGTAAAAACCGTTAAATATATGTATAAGTACGTCTGAGTCAGTGACAACCCTACAACAGATGTATCCATCGGATCGCCACACACGGCCTGCGAAAGCTCTTTTTTTTAGAGCCCAGGTGGTCGTGTGGTCTAGCGGGACGGCTGCAGTGCAGGCGATTTGGTGTCTCGATATCACAGTAGCATGGGTTCGAATCCCGGCGAGGGAAGAACCAAAAATTTGCGAAAGCAAATTTACAGATCTAACATTGTTGGGTTGATGTTTAGACGAGTTGTATATACATTATGTACACAGCCATGTATCACCATCATTGATGGCGATCCGATGGATACATCTGTTGTAGGGTTGTCACTGACTCAGACGTACTTATATATATGTATATATATATATTCCAGGTTTGCTGCACGTGCTATTTATAAATCATGAAGAAGCTTTTGTCCCATTCTCATAAAATTGTATTAAGGTTTATATTGATATGTCAATTCTGGAACTCCAGACTGCATCGTCTGAGATCTAAATGTTTACCGAAAAGTCTGTTTATAAATAACGAAAAAGACAATACAAATGTTTTTTTCTTCAACGTTGACAAATAGGTTTGACAAAAAAAACTAAATCAAAACTGAAGTGCGGGCATCATGTCGCGTTCACTTCTTTTGGATGAATAACTCGTTTTTTAAAAATACACAATACGTTTAAGTAATATGGTAATCTGTTATATAATTATTTTGTGTTGAAAACGATTTTGCACCAAAGTATGAGCTATTGTTTTCTTTGCAGACTAATGGCAAGTAGCTTGAGTGTTTGCGGGGTCTGTGACTATCGCCACATTACCAAACCATCAGTCGTCTGGTGTTCAGAATGTGATGAAGGGCTTTGTGAAGAATGTAAATGTCATCATAGTATTTCAAAAGGGACCAGAAATCATGGCATCGTATCTATTACCGAGTACCAGAAACTTCCAAACAACGTCTTACAATTGGCACATTTTTGTGATGAGCACAACGAGAAATATCAGATTTTCTGTAAAAAGCACGACTGTCTGTGTTGTAAGAAATGTATAATTGAAACTCACAATGGTTGCAAAGAATTGACCGATCTTGATGACATAACGCGACACATCAAGTCATCAAATGCATTTGCGGAACTCGAACTAACCTTGTCAGAGTTGGCAGAGAATGTAAAAATTATTATCACTAATAGGGAAGACAATATTGCTTCCATTTGCAAGCAGAGTAAGAACATTGAAAAAGAGATTCAAGAAATGCGTGATAATATTAACCAACATCTTGATAAAGTTCAGGATGCCATATTGAAAGAATTGAAAACGAAAGAAGAAGAAGAAAGTAACAAAATACGACGATTACTGAAGTCTTTAATTGATAAAGAAAAAGAGATTACTGCACACCAAACCAATATTTCCAATATAAAGCGGTACGCATCAGAGCTGCAAACATTCCTTGCTTTGAAAAATATTGAAAAAGATATCGCAGCTGATGAATATTACTTTCAATCAATAGTCAAAAGTGATAGTGTAAATCAATTCGAATTGTCGTGGAAGATTAATACAGCATTGCAGGATATGTTATTTGACATCAAAAAGTTCGGTGATGTCGTGGTGACAGCAGAGCAATGTAATATACACTATCAGAAACAGAAGGATAAACAAGCTCAGATGATGGTACCTGTAAAACATTTGACCATCGATAGCCTGAAACCAACATTGCTGCAATCATTTGACACAAAGCTGTTATTTGTCACTGGGTGTGCGTTGCTGCCTGATTGCAGAAAAGTCCTTGCATGTAGTTCTTTTAACATGCTTCGAGTTTTGAATCCAGATAATTTACTAGAATTTGATATTCGAGACTTCGATCGGGTTTTTGATGTGACATACATAGGAGGTGATTCAGTTGCTGTGACATCTGGTTATGAAAATGATGCTATTAAAATTAACTTAATTGACCTAAAAGCGAGACAGGTTAAGAAAACATTGAGAGTGAACTCAGTAAACACTGGAGTAGCCTACAGTGAAGACAATTTGATTTATTGTGCTGAGAAAAATGGAATACAAATGATCAGCCTAAAAGATAAATCGATCATAAATGTTACTAAAACTAATGTAAATAAATTTTCATGTGTTGCATCATTCAAAGACAACTTTTTTTATACAAACTGTAGTAACAATAGTGTTACCTGCATTGACTATAAAGGGAACACGCGATGGGTGTTTAACGATGCTAGTGTTCTCAGCGCCCCTGTTGGTATATCTATAGATATAGATGGAAATGTGTACGTAGTAGGACAAGATTCGAACAATATAGTTGTTTTCTCTCCGAATGGACAAAACTGTAGACAGCTTCTTCTAACTAGTGAGAACGGATTAAAGGGGCCATCAGTTGTACACGTTGATAGATCGAGTTGGAAGATAATGGTTGCAAATAGATTCGGAAAAGCGGTCGTGTATAGTCTTAAATGATTTGAAAACTGTGAATATTTCTAGCAAAATCTAAAAAATGTTTGCTTTGTTTCATGCCAGTTTATAAAATTTTATAAATAAATTCCGTAAGTCCACCAAATATTTAACTATCGTGAATATTTCTTACAAACATTTGAAAATCAATTGCGTTGTTTCATACTTTTATGAATATATTCATTATATAATATATATATATATTATATAATACACCAATCGGTTTTCAACACAGCGAAATAGACCTATAATTCAACTGGCCCCTAAATAAAAATATGTAGTTCAGAGAAAATAGACAACACAGTCGAGTACTACACTACTAAATATACAAATGATATAAACGTTACATAACAAACACGGAAAACTAACAAATGCCAGTTTTCGGACTTGGGATAGGCGCAAAAATGAGTCGGGCTAAACAAGTTTGGAAACTAACCCCCCCCCCCCTCTATAACTTCACTCAATGAAGAATTAAACAACACACGGCAATGGCCATAGTTAAACTAGGTTTAAAAGAGGTCCTAGTCCAAACTAATACAGGTAACAGAGGGAAAAAAGTGACAATGATACATAATTTAACAAAGGACTATTAGCAGGTAAACCTCAACTAAACTGATTGAAAGTTTATGTCTTCATAATATGAAAATCAAGCACAATTCCTCCCGTTTGTGGTTTGGTATCATACCGTCATAAAATATACTAGCAGAACATAACCCGTATCATATCAACAACTAGTTCAGAATGTATGTGTTTATTTTCGATGCAAAGACCCTTTGCACTGAATCAAATCTATTTTAACGAATCTTTTATGTCCTAAAAATATTTTCGTAACTATGTCCCATCTTTATAAGTCTGTTTAAAGGTTTTGTTAGCTACGGAGTTGATTGACGACATTTTGTAATTGCTTCGTATAGAATATTACCATTAAAGATCGAGCGAGTTTGAATGACTTGAATCCGTGCAGTCGTTGTCGTTTTCTGTAAGGTAACATTCTGACTGTTTAAATTGTATCTATAGTTACATTACTGTATAAAGTTGTTTTGACATAAATTTATAGAACTCTGTCAGTATGATAAAACATGTCGATATCTGCAGTTACTTCTTTTATAACAATAACTGATGTAAACGATATAAATGGTCTGGTGTGGTCCAGAGACTACGCAGATATATCTCACTTTTTCTATCGACTGAAACAAGAAACATATAATTTTGGATGTAAACGGTCAGAGAAAAATAAGGCAGCAAAAATATTAGTTTCTATTCCATGATTTAAGTTTTTCTCCACAATCGACATTTCACAACTAGGAGTTTCGGTAACCCATAGAAGAGGGGGGCAAGGGGTACCAATAACAGCAAAACAGCAAATTGATTTGGCTTATAACAGATAACAAGGAATTAAAATGGACAAAAACAGATAACAGTAAATGAAATATTAAAATAAGTCGGGTCCTTGACAAATTCAGTATTTCTTATTACGGGTATAATCCTTTGTAATGAATTCCATTTTCTATGAAAATGTTTTTTTAGAATTATGTATCTAGATATGTATTTGGTATATTCGTGTCCGTCCGTCGTCAACATGTCGGACATTTTATTCAATAAAAATGGTGGGTTTTTTTTCAGTTTTCTGAAAATATCTCAAAAATCCTTTCACAAAATTGCAAGGAATTTTGATGAATTGTTTATATCTATTGACATGAACTCCCTTTCAAATTTTATAAATTTTAGATTTTACGTTTCCGAGTTAAGGGTTTTTTATTAATTAAAAAGGGGGGATTTTCTAGTTTTCGGACATTAACACAAAAACGTTTTCAGTTGTTCTCATGAAACTCTGCTGAATTGTTTATATCTATTGCTGTAAGCGCCCTTTTAATTTTTATTAATTTTCGATTTTATGTTATTCAGTTAAGATAATAACTCAAACTTTAAAATGTTTTCAGCAGTTCTCATGAAACTTTGATGTATTGTTTATATACAGTTATGTGCAGCTCCAGAACCCAGTACATGGTGGGAACTTTCATTGTACAATGTATTCGGTTCTGCTTTGAAAAGAGCTGAGTCTATACCATATAACATAAAAGGTTAACTGGTTGTAAGGACCTATTCCTTAATTGAGATCCTTGTCAGATATTTCTGGCCATATGTTTTCCTTTTTGTCATCGGGGCATATTAAGAATTGTTCTAATTTGATATGTTCGTACGGGAAACAAGGAACATTATTCTCATACAAAAGAATAAGATAATTCTAAATAAATGTTCCAAAATAAATGGAATGTATTACAAAGGATAATCATAAGATATACTGGAATATTGTCCTGGACCTCACTTCTGTGATGGGTATATGTTAATGGAATCCTTCTCCGAATACGGGACCAACATATTAGTAGTGGTAGACTCCAATGTCCAATGATCTTCAATTTCTACCGAATTTTGGCTGTCAAAAAAATGCTAACATTCCAATTTTCAATAACAGCTAACAGCAAAAAATACATTATCAAAATAACTGATAACAAAAAAACTAAAAGCCCAATAACAGCTAACAAAGAATAAGACAATAACAGGTAACAGCAAATATATTTTCAAAATAACAGATAACAAAGAATTAAAACGCCCCATAACAGCATAACAGCTAAACCCCTTGCCCCCCTCATAGAAAATTATAAAGAAAAGGGTGGAATAAGTCTTTTAGTTCTTTTAGACAGTAGTGTACCAAGCAGTGTGGAAACTTGAGTCCAACCAGCCTATCATCTCCTGCCATTTCAATTTTTCTATTTCAGCTAAAGAAGGTTGGTTTGTATGATTTAATATGTCCATTTTGCTGAAAGTATTCATTCAGAACAGCTGCTCGTGGGATATTTATGTCATTAATATTATTTATGGTCTCACCATAATTTTATTTCTAAAACTAAGTCGTAATTAAAGAGTTTTGCGAAATCATGTGTTTTGCGCCGTTCATATCAAAAGTGTTATTTTGTATAGTCCATGGACAATGCGGGGCTTCCAGAGCTTAAATTTACTCAAGTTGATTAAGCTAGTGATGATAATCGGTTTTTTTTCTGGCGGAGTTCTAACACTGCATATCTAAGCAACTCTATTTAATACCTATTGATCCAATTTTAACAGTCATAATATTACCTTATAGAAAACGACAACGACTGAATATTTATCTTACCTCCTATATATTCAAGGAATATGATTTATTGAAAGTGTCTGTGTGGAAACCGTGTAAATTCCATATAAGGTGTGTAGGGAGGCGGGGCTTATTTCAATATACGGTTAGTAGTTGAGTTACAAGATGTTTAGTGCACTATTTGATTATTTAAATGTATTGAAAGTTAATATTGTTATATCAAGGTTGTTGATATATTAAATTGTTATTGTTGACATTAGGGAGCTACCATTTGATTTTTATGGGGGTGCTACGATGAAAAATTTTGTCCTGCATTTTTTTTTTAGCTGTAATCTCTGTCCTGCCTTTTTATTTTTCACTCTGTTCGGTCCTGCCTTTTTTTTTTAGTTTATCCTGACTTTTTTTTACCTAAATTGTCGTCCTGACTTCTTTTTTTTTGCAAGTGTCTGATCCTGCCTTTTTTTTTTTTAACTCAAAACTCCTGTCCTGCCTATTTTTTTCAAATTTCATCCTAGCCTCCCCATAAAAATCAAATGGTAGCTCCCGTAGTTTTTTGGTGCAGACCAATGGCAGTAGGTTCATAAAATTGAACAATTAATAATTCGTGACATAGTGTGGTGGTGACCTAATACGATATATACGGGGTCAGTAAATTACATATAGGGTTCAAGCTTCTTCGCTCTCTACCCATATGGAATTTACTGACCCTGTATATATCATATTAGGTCACTAACACATTATGTAACTCATAGTATATGGCAATTCACAAAACTTATTTGAAAATTATTTGATTTTAACAAAAAGTAGATATGTAATACAGAAAAATTATTACACAAGGGTTTACGATATCATAAACGTTTCAAAACATTTACTAAATAAACTCATCATAGATACCAGGATTAAAATTTTATATTTATGCCAGACACACGTTTCGTCTACAAAAGACTCATCAGTGAAGCTCGAATCAAAAATTTGTAAAAAGCCACTTAAGGACACAATTCTTGAAAATTAATCAACGTGCACACATCTTATATGTTTAATTCTAACTTGAGGTCCTTTGAACGCTTTGAGTACACACCCCTGGTAAAATCTAAATATATATCATGGGCTGTTTCCATTGTACCCCCACGTCATATGTTTTTTAAAGGAATGAGGAACCTGACGTCATAGAACGATGACGCAAGAATATAAGCATTTTACGGGAAAATTCGCGCTTGTGAATCCGAAAATCATCACAACAGGGAAATGTAAACAAACGATGCTAAAATGTGGTATAAGCCATTTTTTTTTATACATGTTAGACATATAAGTAAATTATCATTTAAATTCATCCCAAACTATCTAAATACTTTATTTTAAATAGTTTAAAACATGTCACTAATTCAGTTTGCTCCGTTCTTTTACATCAATTTAAAAGTGCGTTTATTTATGAAAACGGCAAATATTTGCCTCCACCTAGAGCGCTTTGATCCAAAAGAATTGCCGTATTTGTCCTATTAGAATCGAAATAATTCATGGGGGCTTGAATATATCTAGATTTTACCACGGGTTGTCCCTTTATGCCGATATTTTACACCTCGCTAACGCTCACGGTAAAATATTTGTCATAAATGGCCAACCCGTGGTAAAATCACGAAATATTCAAGCCCCCATGAATTATTTCTTAAGTATTTCACATTTAACCTTAAGGATGTTTGCTTGTCATCTGACCCCCATTTTTTTTATGAATCTTTTACATGTATAATTAAAAGACATTTGTAAAAGTCTTATAAAATCTTATTTATTTTTTAATTGTTTTTGAGGACTTTAACTGGTCAATGATAAAGCTATGAAAAGTCAAGAGAGAACATTTTCCCGCCAAAATTTCAATGGCTAATCTCGAAAACAAGCACATTGACCCCATTATTTTTTTTGCTCTTTTGATTCCTCAATTAATCCCCTATCAATATATACTAGTGTTTTGGAAAACTATTTATTTTGAAACTGAGCAACGAACTTCCTTAAATGGAATATTTTATACACAGCACAACAATACAATCATTCACCTCAAAATCTAACCAACCCTTTTTTCAGAAAGGATATAGCTAGAATACTGTTATCTGGTCTTTAAAGGTGACATTTGTTTTGATAGATTTGATTCATTCAGAGTCTTTACATTGGAAATAAACATATTTATTCTAAAACCAGCTACGATGGTATGATACTAAGTCTATAATGGGAGGGAATGTGCTTGATTCTATTTTGATGAAGACATAATCTTTCAATAAAAATAATTGAGGTATTGAGCCGGCATGTCAGTAGCTGTCAGTAGTCCTTTGTTAATTTATGTTAATCAAGGTCACTTTGCTTAGTTTCTTTTGTTACCTATATATTTTATCATCGGCTTCCTTTTGTGATGAAATTAAAGTAGAAAATGTAAGGAACTAAATTTTTTCTATGCATTCACAATTTGTTTTGATCGACCTTATCAATGTCTTGAAAATACCTATTGTTGTATAATGTCAAAGGAGTGAAATAACCAGGTTTATTTCACATGTGAAATTATCAGTTTTTATTTCAAAGGGAAATCAATACAAGAGGCTCTCAAGAGCCTGAATCGCTCACCTTAATTTTTTTGGTTAAATCTCTCATCAATGATTATTTTGGCTTTTCAATTTATTTAAATGTTCTTTGAATCGTCCTATTTTCTTCAAAAGCAAAAAAAAATCATTTTCTCCTATGTTCTATTTTAGCCATAGGAGCTATGTTTCTGACATACAAGGAAATGAAATATAAAATTTATACTAGATACTCTGAAACTCATTTAGCCTAAGTTTGGCTGAAATTGATACAGCAGTTTCAAAGGAGAAGATTTTTCAAAGTAAGTCAACATGATGAACAAATTGTGAAAAAAGTCTTTAAAGGGCAATAACTCCTTAAGGGGTCAATTGACAATTTTGGTCAAATTGACTTATTTGTAGATCTTACTTTGCTTAACATTTTTGCTATTAACAGTTTATCTGTATCTATAATAATATTCAAGATAATAACCAAAAACTGCAAAATTTCTTTAAAATCATCAATTCAGGGGCATTATACCTGAAAAACCAGTTACCCAATTCGGCTGAAAATTTCAGGACAGGTAGACCTTGACCTAATAAATACTTTAACTTCTTGTCTTATTTGCTCTAAATGCTGGAGTTTTTGAGATATAAGCCAAAAACTGCATTTTACCCTGTGTTCTATTTTTAGCCATGACGGCCATGTTTTTTGACAAAATAAAAAATAAAGCACAAACTTTATTTTATACACCCTACTGATCATTCAGTTGAAGTTTGGTTGAATTTGGTTTAGCAGTTTTAGAGGAGAAGATTTTTTAAAGTTAGCAAATATGATGAACAAATTGTGAAAAGTTGTCATTAAAGGACAATAACCCCTTAAGGGGTCAATTGACAATTTTGGTCATTTAACTTATTTGTAGATCTTACTTTGCTGATCATTTTTGCTGTTACAGTTTATCTTTATCTATAATAATATTCAAGATAATGACCAAAAACTGCAAAATTTCCTTAAAATTACCAATTAAGTGGCAGCAACCCAACAATGGTTTGTTTGATTCATCTGAAAATTTAAGGGCTGATAAATCTTGACCTAATGAACATTTTTACCCCATGTCAGATTTGCTCTAAATGCTTTCGTTTTTGAGATATAAGCCAAAAACTGCATTTGACCCCTATGTTCTATTTTAAGTAACGGCGGCCATGTTTTTTGACGGATCAAAAATCGAAGCACACACTTTGTGCAGGATAATCTAAGGAACAATCATGCTAAGTTTCATTCAAATCCATTCAGTAGTTTCAGAGGAGAAGATGTTTGAAAAATTGTAAACGACGACAGACGACGACGACGACAACGACGACGACGACGGACGCCAAGTGATGAGAAAAGCTCACATGGCCTTTTAGGCCAGGTGATCTAATAATTCATGGCAATCAATGTAATAATGAGATATATCTGGATCATCTCCTTATTGAACGATTTGGCTTTATACAAACAGTTTACACAGTTGTCATAAATGCAGCAGACCAACGTTCCTATATCTCATATTCTGCAGTATTGGCACAGGCAAGACAATTAGGTTTTTTCAACACTTAAATAATATAAAGATTTAAAAAAAAAATGGTTTTATCCCGCCCTAAGTGTATGTGCCTGTCCTAAGTCAGGAACCTCATCATAGTTTGTTATATGTAACATTATAATTTTTAATTCAATTAGTGCATTTGGTGTGGAGATTCAATTTCAAAAGTTTACATCTAATTCAATCACAGCTTGGTTAGGGTCTGGGGGATTCAGAGTATTGCATATAAGAAAACCATCTGTTTAATGTTCCATTCTGTATGTAGAAGTCTTTTTCGAATTCTTAATGTTATGGGTTTTTGTTGTCTTTTTGATGTATATGCCACACATCCTTTGTTTCAACAGATATGAGAATTGGTCATAAAATTGATTTATAAATAATTTATAAATGTTGATGTATTTGTCTTCCTTTATTAACAAAGGAATTGGGTCCTATAAGATGTAGTAAAAACAATAGCCTCACAGGAGTAGAGCAAGTTAGACTTAAAAATGGCCCTAAATATTTGTATAACAAATCAATGGATGGACATTTTTAATCCTTTATAACAAACATATCAAATCCCATGAACAATAATAATTCATACATAGCATAAATAGAATCAGTAGATCCCTCATTCAATAGGCTTATACAACTCATACATTTGGATATAACATAGCACTATAAAATAAAAGTAATTTCACACTTATTTTTTGCAACCTCGTACATACACAAATTATATGCAGGTCCTTCAACCTTCTGAAAACAAACTGATAATAAAAATGTAATATATCTTTACTCTTCAAATAAATATATAAGAAGATTTGGGAGAATTGTCAATGAGACAAGCTATCTATGAATCAAAATATGACAGATCTCAATAAAATCTTTATTTCATTTCTTAAAACTCTGTGACCTTGTAGACTTAAAGAATATGATGTTGCTGTTTATCAATTGCATCTGATAACTTACTTACAGTAGGTCATTTTATAACAAGAAATATGTATCTGGAATTGGTGATTGATACTGTCATGAGTGTTGAATAAAAAGATAAATTTGTGTTTAAAAATATGTGTTTTCAAAGCCAGAAATGTGTTGCCGAACATCTCCAAATACTATAAAGTTTAAGTTTTGGTATAGGATGTCCAAAATACACCAATTATATAATTTGATGACCTGGAGAAAAAAATAATGTAATCGGTTAACATCTTTTTTAAAAGTTTTATCAAGGTCACACACATACTACAGAAGACTTTAAACTAAATCAATAAAACAAAAAGGTCAGTGTGCTTTAGGAATTCTCAGCTGCAAAAAAATGTCAGAAGAAAGTTACAGGGGTCGAAAAGGACTGCTTACTTTGCATTCAACTATTGCCATTATATTACATGCATTTGAACTCCTTACATTTCATACACTACTCCCATTTACACAAAACATGCTTTTTCATTTTGAACATAATTATAATAAAATAGGAAATATTCTTGTTAGATTCCTGCTTATGAGAATCTACAAGCATACAAGGGTAAACTACATTACTAACTGGTATATATTACATTCATTTTGAACTTAATAATAATCCTATACATGTACCATACATTATTGTTTAACTATGCTAAGCACAGTCTCCACACATAAGCTACATTTACCAACTGGCATATTAATAAATAAACAAAATGTATCCACTTCAATAACATACTTAACAAACAAGTTATCCCACAAAAGTATACCATTGTAAATACATTCATTATTGCATAATTACATGAAACATGTGAAAATACATATATTGGTTTAATTCTCTCCTGAATACATTTGTAGTACTAATTAATTGTCAAACCTGAAGAATACAATTTGTCTACATATACATGTTATTGAATGTACATGTTATTGTATGTACACGCAGTAGACAAAGAAGGATATTTTGGATTTCTATTTAATAAAAAAGTGGACTTGTGAGAACAGTTGATAACATTTGTCTCTGCAGTTGAATGCATCCATACAGGTTCCACTAATCACACATGACAACTTCAGGTCAAGAGATATCAAGGAAAGAGATAAGTATGATATGTTTAAAACAATGATCTCAATTTATTAAAGATTGTTGTCAAATAAATGTGAACATAAAATACCTATGCATCAGAGCTTGATAAAACATTTCAATTCCAATTTAAGCATACATTTACTCAACTGCTAATTCAATTAATTCTAAAGGTGTTATGTAGCATATCATCTTATCACAGGAACATGTGAAGTGTTGCTGTGGACTGTTATCTTTTCCCCGAACAGTGTGTGACATCATCAAATGTCAACACAAGTGTTTCATTTTAGCTTCTATTCAAAATTTTAATATCATTTACTGATATAAAAGTAGTTAAATAAAAATTAGGAGGATTTTCAATCTAATATTAGATTTCTCAAGATAACTTTCTGCTTGTGTCAAACCAGAAATGTCATACAATTATTACATAATTTTTTCTTGTACATGGTGTGGGCTTTGTAACTCAATAATTCAGTGATACCTATTCTATTTTCTGTTGAAGTGATTTTTACAAAATTGCAGAATTCAAATTCCCAGTGCTAATAAAGGATGCCATTCTTACAGTTTAAACCTGTACAATACTAATGTTGAATCAGTAATAATCTTGACAATAGATTTGAGGAAATTTTAGTAAGTTTATTCATGATTGTCAATTGAAATTTGTTTTTACCAGTTTGTTATAATCATCCAATGGTCCAAATCATATTGAACCATTCACCGCCTTTGGGAACTTTGAATTTCTACACTAAATCTTACCAAAGATAAATGCATTTCAATAATATAGACATTTTCACAAATTAATTTTTTGATCACACAAATTCTCCTCGTAGGCACTTGAAAGATTCTAACATTTATCTGGTTGCCTTTCTGGACTGGTATCATGTTTTTAAATATTGTAACACCTGTCTCTATATATAGCTAGCTGCCATTGGAAGATTACCATCACAACATGGTTACCATGGAAACATTCAATCACACACTATATCTAGTCCGACCATATCTATCCTGTCCTTGGCAGTATTCATTATATATCAGTTTAAATAAAAACAAATGGAATATAATTATAAGGAATGCTAAAGAAGCCCAAAATATAGTTGGAAGTCCTCCAAAATGGTGCCCATGTTTGTGTAACGCAATGACATGGTGTTCATGTGCTGGAGCTGAAAAAAAAACATGAAAATTTATCTTAGACAGTAAATTGGTGTAAAGAACTTCATATTTTAAAAAGCCACAAGAAGCAAGCACTTCTATCTATAATATATTCATATCAGATCAATTTACACAGTAACACCTTGACAAATTGTTAAGAAACTTGACTACTGGTATGTTGACATTTGTCTTTTTGTATCCTTTTTTCAATTGAAGTATACCTAAAATCATATTGTATCCATGTAATATAAATGATTACCTTCTTTTATCTCCTTGACATGTATTGTGTGTTTGAGTTCCTCCATGTGCTGTTTATCAGCTGTTATATACAAAATGGAAGTCAATGGTTCTGTCCTCTTTACAGGAAACTGTACAACCTCTTTACTGACAAAATAAAGCAAATATTTGGACAGGCACTGGTCTCAGAAAAAAAAATCCTATATTCATGTACCTTAATATATCGAAATAATTAATATTGACATACTTCGGTAGGCCTGCTACATATCATTCTGACAACAAAAGTAGGCGTGTTATACACCATTGTGTAGAAAAAACAATTTACATTTACGACATAACAAGTTTTAGTGAAGTTGACAACTGAGAAATTGGCATACAATAGAATTTTGCCTGTGAACATTTGATATGATTATCACTTGTGACTTTTTTTCCATGGTGTCTTACGATTTTTAAACCCCTGTCCAACTTTTCTACAATTCTTCCCCCCCAAAATTTGTGTGTTAACTTTTGTCTTTCCCCAATAATTTAATAGCATACAGATTTTTATCCTAAATAATTAAAATACTTTCCTAAGGATTATATAGCATTTATTGTTTTTTAATGGTAAGAATTATAATGAATACAGAAAAAATATTGAAACACTCTCAAATTTCGAAAATATGTGCATTTTTCATCATGTTCCTAGCTATGCTGCATCAGATAGACATCAACCTTTAATATGCAAATGTATATAAGAACATCTTTTAACTTATGTCAGGATGAAAAATATCTATGCAGTCTATCATTATTTCATAAGTTGATATAAGAACCTTACAGAACAGACCAAAATAATCTTTTATTTCGAATTTGAATATTCCAAAATCAATCAAACACTTGTACTGGTTGATGTATCTGTGCACTAGATAAGGCCGATTTCTATCTGAAGCAGCTCATATTAAATTCAATTATACATTCCATATTATACCTTAAGGCAATAGGTGCATCTATACACCCAGCATCACAGGCATAGTATGGCCGATCATTTCTATCTAATGACACACGTATGACAGCTTTATTGTCTAAATCTACTATCACTGATATGTTAACATGTGTATTGTTGCCATAGTTAAGTCTATGGAATAATAAGTCTCTATGGAGGTCCTTTGGTTCCATCGACATCTCCAAATGGTTGTCGTCAAATCTTAAACCACCAAGACTAAGTAATATGGCTTGTAATACTCCTTCAGCACCTAGCAGAAAATTTAAATGGACAGCTTTAGTCTTTTGTTATATTGCTAACCTTGAATTTTTACGTTTCTAATCCTTTGATTTTTTTTTGTCATTGTGTTTCTGCCTCATGGGTATATACCCCACATTTCCTTTACTCATAAAGTTTCATATTTTGTAAAAAAATATGATAGTGATTTTTTTTAAATTGCATAAATGCCATGCACTCAGTATCATTGTCCTTGTATAACGGATAACATATCAATAATAACAAGATTTGAAAGAACCAAATATGAGCAGTCCTGTTCCCTTTTTTGCACACAGTTAATTGGGTCATTAAGTTACTATAAGAATACCCAAATCGTCAATTTATAGAATATATAACACAAATAAATCTAGGTCATCCTTTATTTACTTAAAAACAAATTGGAGAAATTCTTATCAACATACTTGAAGTTACTAAATTATCATACTGAGCCAAAATAAAAAAAGTGCTTTGTGTGTACTTTTATTCTCTTCTAAACAATCTTCAAACATAAAGGAGGTCATACATGTCATATGATCATGCTGATTAAGAAGTTTTTATCACCAGCAAACTTTGGAATTGTGAAAAATATTTCAGTGCAAGTTATATACGGTACAAATAAACTGAAGACAAGGTCACTAACATCAAAAGATACACTCTAAAGAATAATAAAATTATTATAGGTATGCTCATAACTAAATCTATCAGGAGTTAACTGTTATCAGATTTCTGTATTCCGTTTATCTTAATTTTTTGTAGAAGACAACACTTTACTTCTTTATACCTCAGACAAAAACAAGGATTGTTTTGGGTTGCTTTCAATATCGTAGTGGCTATGTAGTGCTACCTAGATTTTTGTCTACTGAACGAGTAGCAAGCCTAGCTGCTTTCAATATAGTAATGGCTATGTAGTGCTACCTAGATCTTTGTCTACTGAACGAGTAGCAAGCCTAGCTGCTTTCAATATAGTAATGGCTATGTAGTGCTACCTAGACTTTTGTCTACTGAACGAGTAGCTAGCCTAGCTGCTTTCAATATAGTAATGGCTATGTAGTGCTACCTAGATTTTTGTCTACTGAACGAGTAGCAAGCCTAGCTGCTTTCAATATAGTAGTGGCTATGTAGTGCTACCTAGATCTTTGTCTACTGAACGAGTAGCAAGCCTAGCTGCTTTCAATATAGTAATGGCTATGTAGTGCTACCTAGATTTTTGTCTACTGAACGAGTAGCTAGCCTAGCTGCTTTCAATATAGTAATGGCTATGTAGTGCTACCTAGATTTTTGTCTACTGAACGAGTAGCAAGCCTAGCTGCTTTCAATATAGTAATGGCTATGTAGTGCTACCTAGATCTTTGTCTACTGAACGAGTAGCTAGCCTAGCTGCTTTCAATATAGTAGTGGCTATGTAGTGCTACCTAGATTTTTGTCTACTGAACGAGCCTAGCTGCTATCAATATCTATGTAGCAGATAGGCTAGCTACACGTTCAATAATCTACGTAGCCCTATGTAGTCGATATTGTCAATAATTGAACACAACCCTGGTGTTGTATATTATTCAAAGGTCTTTCCTTAAAAGATGCTACCAAACAGGATAAAATAAATTATAAATGTACCTGCTCTAACTATAATACTACATCCTTTCTTCTCTAGTGTGATCATCCATGTTGAGGTAACATCAGCAATGTCTTCCTCATCTTTTATCTCTGACCATAATGTTTCAGAATAAAACCTATAATATACAGATATGGATTGTTTTAAGTCAGAAAAAAAAAGGTTAAAGTCATAAAACTATACCCCAAAAATTGGAATAAAAGAGGATGAAGAGTTATTTCAAGTAAAAACTTATGCCTCATATTATTTCATAAAGAAAATATAACAAAAAATAACTAGAGGCTCTAAAGAGCCTGTGTCGCTCACCTTGGTCTATGTGAATATTAAACAATGGACACAAATGGATTCATGACAAAATTGTGTTTTGATGATGGTGATGTGTTTGTAGATCTTACTTTACTAAACATTGTTGCTGCTTACAATTATCTTTATCTATAACAGTACTTTCTGTGGAAAATGTTATTGAAAATCTTCAAATTTTAAGAAAATTGTTAAAAATTGACTATGAAGGGCAATAACTCCTTAGGGGGTCAATTGATTATTTTGGTCATACTGACTTATTTTTAGTTCTTACTTTGCTGTACATTATTGCTGTTTACAGTTTATCTCTATCTATAATAATATTCAAGATAATAACAAAAAAACAGCAAAATTTCCTCAAAATTACAAATTCAGGGGCAGCAACCCAACAACGGAATGTCTGATTCATCTGAAAATTTCAGGGCAGATAGATCTTGACCTGATGAACAATATTACCCCATGTCAGATTTGCTCTAAATGCTTTGGTTTTTGAGTTATAAGCCAAAAACTGCATTTTACCCTATGTTCTATTTTTAGCCATGGCGGCCATCTTGGTTGGTTGGCCGGGTCACCGGACACATTTTTAAAACTAGATACCCCAATGATGATTATGGCCAAGTTTGGTTAAATTTGGCCCAGTAGTTTCAGAGGAGAAGATTTTTGTAAAAGTTAACGACGCCAGACGACGACAGACGACGGACGCCAAGTGATGAGAAAAGCTCACTTGGCCCTTCGGGCCAGGTGAGCTAAAAATTAGTTTGTCACTTTATCAGTAGAGTAACTTGTAAAAATAAAAAATAGTGAAAGAAAACTACAATCAATACACCAGAACTAACATTAGAACTTATAAGGTGCTTGAATCATAGCTACCTGAATAATGAGACTTTTCAAAGTAATATTAGAGCTTTAAAATTTGTGGCATCTCAAAAATGTAAAGTGTTTAAAACTTACAATAATGTGTGACCTCCATAACATCTATCTGGATAATGTAAAGTTTTCTGGATCTTTGACTTTTCCTCAACTGTCGTACTCAGCTCATGTAATGGAGCCTGTATATTACTTAGAACATAGTATATTGTAGTGTTGATTTTATCGCCATTCAGAGAACCAGCTGCCTTGGAGTTACTGATACCAAATCCACTTTTCCATATCTTAAATGAAATTGAAAATTGTACAGAACTGTGACTCCCAACACAAGAACATGTGACTGAAAAAAACAGGCAAATGGAACACAATGAAATCATAGGACACATGTATGAGGTTGAATTCTATTTAATGCAAAATACACATGTTCGGTCTTGTGTGATTGTTAGCAAAGGTAATTAATTGAGAATGCTACAATACTGGAACATACATAGTATTTTATTCAATTTTAGATAACCAATTGAAAGTTTGTTTATTTCAGTTTTTTTTTTAAAGTTTTTGACAAAATAATTTATTTTATAACCTAAATAATTTTTTTAGACTAACCTAAATAAAACTTGAACATGTTGAACAAATTGTTGACACTGCAGCCAAAAACAGCATACCCAATTCTTTCTTGCATTTTCAAGGCAAGAAAAAGGCAATATACAGTTTACAAGTATTCAGTGGTGTTTTCTTTTGTTTGTTGTTGGGTTTTTGTACTGTCCTATAGTTGTTTATTGTTAAAAGATGCATTGACTTCTTTTTTGTGTCATAGGGTTACGTTCTCATTGTCTTTTACTACCATTTCACTTTTTATTCAGGACATTAAATTCTGTTTAAGTTTTCATTTATGCGTTTCAACAAAAAAATATTTTTTCATTTTGAAAAGATTCAAAAACTTATATAACTTATTATTATCTTAAATTTCAACTTACATCTCTCCAAACTTTAATATGCTCTTCTCTAAGTGATGCATAATCTATCTTCATAACAGACTCCAAGAGCTAAAATAATATTCAAAAGCTGGATGTCAAGTAAGTTAATATGATGGTGTATGCATTGAAACATAATACTGATGTTTTATTAGCTTTACAGCATTTGAATATAAGCATTCAAGAAACTAATGTTAATATCCCTCTGGCAAAGATGACCATAGATGAATTTGACCATTCTTTTAATGTTCCTTTTGGTCAAATAGCTCTGTACTTTTCAGCATATTTACATATCCTATTTTCAAATATTGGTTTTGAGCACCCCTGATTATGGTAAATCAGGGAGAGGCTATGAATGAATGAAATTTATATATAAAGTAATATTTTCATTTACTACGTTTTAATTTAGAAAAATAAATATGAAGAATCTGATATCAACTTGTTGATTTATAAATACTGGGATGAATAATATATGTACAGTAAAATCTGAATATAAATGTCACCCTCAGGAACACAAAGAACTTACTGTCAGAGGTGAACATTAAATTGATGTTCAAAGTTTTATATAGGAATTATAACAGTGGGATGAGAAGAGGGTGGCCTGACAAGTTAAGTTTTTGCTTGATAATGGTGACCTTTATTTCAGGTTTGACAGTAACTGTATATAAAATAATCGTGTACCTGATCTACACTCCTCTGTAAGTGTTCTGGTGCTTTAGACTTTAGATCTACAGCTTGTGTATAGTTAACTGCTGTTACAACATGGAATCGTACAGATCTGAAATATTGTCATTAAAGTATTGTAATTAAAAAATTTGGGACAAGTCTATTAAAATTATTTGTGACAAGTCTATCAAAATAATTTGTGACAAGTCTATTAAAATAATTTGTGACAAGTCTATTAAAATTATTTGTGACAAGTCTATGAAAAATATTTTTGACAAGTCTATTAAAATTCACAAAAAGTTTTAAATAAGCATAATTTTTCTCCTTTAGTTTGGGTTATTAATTCTTTTTTGACAAAACTGCAATTTTTTTCTAAGAGCAATATTTCTTTGAATTGTATACATTATCAACATCACAGATTTATTGTTTCAGTACTGGATTAATATTCATGATATGTTATGCAGGTCTGATATTCAAATAAGAAACAAAAGAAATACAACAATATGTCAAGATTTAGTATATGGAGTTCAGCCAGAAGAGTATATTTTTTTTTATTATAGCCCTTTTAGTAAGAGCAAAATTTGAACCTGGCATTCTGTTTTAAAGTTATCATGTCTCAATATAAAAGTGTCTATTTTTAAATAAAGTAGCAGCATTGTAATATGTCATTGGTCAACATTATTAGCAACCTGTACAAACAAGTGTAGTCTATCCAAGCTACATCTTCTAGTTTATATAATCTTAAAATCACTGACTGGAAATAATATTTACAGTTGACTGCAATGGTTTAGGAATCCCTATTTTCTTCTGACAGAAAAAATATTCATATTAGATTGCAAAAAGATACATAACTATCGAGTCAGTAAGCTTGAAGATCATTTAAACTTCCGCTTATACAAGCAGTTGTAATATTATTTTTTGTAATTTTCGAACATAAGTTTTCTTACTTTCCAGCTTTGATGGCTACAGAAGGACCAATTTTAACTGTTGCGATGGCTATATGTACTTTGTACTTTGAATCTGGTATTAGGATGACTCCCTGAGTTGAGGTATACTCCACAGACATTCCTGTAGCATCTGTAGTACTGCAAAGACAAATATTTTTGATTTCAAGTTACACATTAATGATGGCGGCAGTTAATTAATTAATTGAATTGCTATCAATTTAAAGTACAACAAATTCTATCTTATGAGTTGAATATAAAATAGATATAAGAAAAATATAGACCGAAAAAAAGAGTAAAAAGATTGAAATGCATGATATGATAAGAGGGTAACTCTCTTGACATTAGAGAGCTGCTTCAACTATTAAAGAAAATATAATACATTTCCTTTTCCAAACTATACATGTGAAAATTCAAAAAAAACATAATGGGATTTTGTGGTTATAGGTGTTGCCTCGATGTGCATAACAGGCCTTGCGGTCATAAAGTTTCATTGACAAGTTAAAAATGATCATACTCAGACTGAAAAATCAACCAATCAAAGAACATGATTTTTCAGACAGATATTTTGTACTCAGCGGAGTTCAGTTTTAAGAAAAAAACTCTTCCTTGAACTTGTATGCTGCAAACTTTTGTAAAACAAAAAGATCAATAATCTTCATTACAATTTTTCCTTCATCCATGAAAATTGGTACCATCAATGAAATTTTGCCATGGTTTGATTTTCCTCTGAGTTCAGTATTTTTGTGATTTTACTTTTTATGAATCAACAATATATTATTGGTTCTTCTTGATCAATAATGTGTGTGACTGATCACTAGCCATCTAGATCAGCTGTTTATAGATAACATATAACAAATTTCATGTATGATTACCTTGCTTTACTAACTTTGGCATCCTTCAACTGTGTCTGACCAATTTGGTCTAAATTTACTACCACTGAGTTTTTCTACAAAAAAAGTAAAGTTCGTGTTTTAAAATGATATATTAGACTTTTCCTACAACTGTGATTGATACTGTAGTAGAGAATCAAGGATTTTGTATTTGATGACTCATTTCTATCATTTCATTGGACAATAAAGTCAGGTAGTTTTTGTCAAATGTATGCTCCATTAAAAACCAAAAGACCTGAGTCAGCAATTTTATGGTACAAGAAAATCTGAAAGACTTTAAGAAGTTCAATTATTTTTAATAATAACAGTAGAGTAGGATTAGTATCACTTCAATCATTGATAACTTTCCCTAGAAATAAATTCTTTTCTATTTGTGAAAGGTTACCAGAAAATGTCATCCATAAATTCAAGAAAGAACATGAGGAAGACATTCTTGATGATGGATTATCTCCCATTTAAGTAGGATGTGAAGATTAAAAAATACTGCCTTTCAAAATAATTGATATTTAGAACTATCTTTTGTTACAATTTAAATACATGACGATTAATAAATTTTATAAGGTTAAGAAATGCACAATTCCATGTTTCAATTTTGTTTTAAAATTACTATAACTGCTGTAGTCTGTGTAACATATGATTCCAATACAATTTTTGTACCTTTTGTAAAAATAGAAAGACATTAAGCTACTTTGTTATAATACTGAAAAAGGTCGTATACGTTTTTAATTCAGAATGTTGTTATTTTTTTTCAAACAAACTGGATACTCACAATATTTAGTCCAAATATCTCTTTTAATTCATTTCAATGTTTTCTTCATTATATAATATAAGTAAGAAAAGTATCTCTTGTGTTTTGAACTTACACTAGGATTTCTGATTTTGATATCTTGTACTAATATAGAAGGTCTAGTCCTACTGGCATAAACCAAGGATTCTACTGTAAGACAATTACTCCTCCATCCTTTGTCCTGGAAAAAAAAATTAGTACAATCATTCACTTTTCCCCCCTAATACATTCATGTCTAAATCTACAGTACAACCAGTGTTTTTTGGTATTGACATTTTTGCAGATGAGGATTGACACAAGGTTGCGTGTCTTTAAATGTAGGCATGGTGATTACTGTGTATGCATAATTCCTGTAATAACAATTCCATGGATTCTGTAGGTGAAGTTGAACCATGAATTTCAATGTTCAAAGAAGTACACATTTTCTATAGATAAGGTGGAGGACAGGGGTAACGGAGACATGGAGAAAGGGGGTAGGAGAAAGGAGAAAGGGGGTGGGAGAAAGGAGAAAGGGGGTAGGAGAAAGGAGAGGAAGGCTGGGAGAAAGGAGAAAAAGTTGGAGAAAGGAGAAAAAATAAAATATCTCTCCTTTTAAAAAATGATCTATTTCAAGAAAAAATATCTCAAAAGGAGATGTTTTATTCTAATGGGAGAAAGGAGAACGGGGGTAGGAGAAAGGAGAAGAGGGGTGGGAGAAGGGAGAAGGGTACCCCCTGTCCTCCCCCTCATAGGTGTGTAGGCAGACTTTGGAAAAAACACAAAATAAAATCTCAGAAAGTATCATTTTTTATCAATCCACAATAAGTTTTTTTTGGTTACCATGGTTACTATTATTGACAGTTCTATATGTATAACAGTAATTGATAAAAAAAATCTTGTCAAATTTATTATTCCTATACTATTGTCTCTTGAATATTCACCATCATCTTTATTTTTTACTTTGCATTAAAGCATCAGATTAACTAAATCTCATAATAATATATTTGAGAAAATTCAATACAATTAGTGTATAAAATTTATAAATTCAAACTTACAACTTCAAAACACTGTATCTTTTCTGCTATTCCATGATGTATATTTAACACTGTTGCATCTGTAATTGAAAAATCAGAAATAAAAGCACATTCACAACAGTGGCCAAGTTTCATAATATTGCATAAAGATTTAAAACAAGAATGTGTCCCCAGTACACGGATGCCCAACTCACACTATCATTTTCTATGTTCAGTGGACCGTGAAATTGGGGTCAGAACTCTAATTTGACATTAAAATTAGAAAGATCATATCATAAGGAACATATATATACTAAGTTTCAGGTTGATTGGACTTCAACTTCATCAAAAACTACCTCGACCAAAAACTTTAACCTTAAACTGGACAGACGAACGAACGAACGGACGGACGGATGAAGTCGGACGGACGCACAGAGCAGAAAACATAATGCCCCTCTACTATCGTAGGTGGGGCATAAAAATGATCAATGTTGAAAATTAATATATAAACTTGAGGTTTAAAATAAAATCAATGTTAGTGCCTGTTAATACGTTTAAACCCACAGCACTTTTTTGTACCTGTTCTCAGTCAGGAACCTGTTGTTCAGTAGTTATTGTTTGTTGATGTGGTTTATAAGTACTTCATATTTTTTATACAGATTAGAACGTTGGTTTTCCTGTTTGAGAGATTTTATACCAGTCATTTTGGGACCCTTAAAAGCTTGCTGTTTGGTGAAAGCAAGGCTTCATGTTGAATTTACTATGAAACACTTACCCTTTGAACTATAGTCATCTAAATGTGCAGTAACTATAGGATAATACTTAACAGGTAATGACAAAGCCCTGTTAAGTCTGATGTACATTCCTTTCTCACTGTCTAAGGATACCGATACCTTTCCATTTCCTAAAAATTAAAAGCAAGACTGTAAAGAAAGATTCATTATCTTTTTATGTATTTTAAAATGTGCCACAAAAAAAAACGTTTTTCTGATATGGACATACAGGCAACAACAAAAAAGACTTCACTAATAAAACTGCAACAGCTATATTTATTGAAACCAATCATACAATACATGTGTATCATGTGTATAAACGTAAATTCTGTTCAGCCTTTCGGTCAATATTGAGACAAATCCAGTGCCTTGAAATCAAGCATTGTTCAGCCATTTCACTCGTCATGTCAATAAATTCTGATCTGATCAGTTATTTCAGAATACTTAGAAATTGATTTACTAGTGTGCAATAATCATAATATTATCTTGTACCATTAACATGCCAACAGTAGTTCCCCATAAACAGACCAAATCACAAACTTATACATGTAAATGAGGATATTTTTCATTTTCAATAGACCATGATATGTGAGCAGGGTCAAATAATCTCCATGGAAATGAGAGGAGCCAAACACTCAAACAACTGCATACCAAGTGAATGAACAGCTGTGGATAAATATTTGCAAAAAGAAAGAACATAAATGCAGAGAAAAAACTTAAGATTTGAACTGATTTAACATATTATTTATGTTTCAACATTTTATCTTATGTCAACATTACCATGATTACAATGGAACACTTTAGACTAAATTGCTTTTCTAACAATTTTCAAATTCAACTAAACATTGTGACGGATCTTAATGAAACTTTGCATGAACATGATGAAGGTGAATCACATTTTTGCCATTTAGCATGTTTAGTTCTGATTAGGGCTATTCCAGAAAAAAATGTATAGGGGGGGGGGGGGGGGGGGTTGGAAGGCACATTATATTAATAATACATGGGTGATGGGAATCAGAGCAACTTTTCACACTATAATGCACTATAATACTCAATTACAATTGTCTGGGTGGCGGGTGCTAACAAAAAGTGCCTTCCAACCCCCCAACCCCCCCTTACATTTTTTTTCTGGAATAGCCCTTACAGAAATCAGACTACAATTCTTACATATTTGAGTACATTGTATTTGTTACTTAGTCAACATGTTCAATGTATTATAATTCTGAAAACTCCTTCTCTATCAATTCAGTTAAGTTTGACTTAAACAGAATGATTCTTAAACAAATCTTATATTTTACTAAATGTTAACCTACCAACATAAGCTGGGTAGAATTGCTCTCCAGCTTTTAGTGGGTAGTGATTTATAAAAGCATCATATTTTTTTACTTCACTTTTTAGAAACCTTAGATTATCATCAATGCATAATGAAGCTGTTTCTGCAAAAGAAAAAAATATATATCAGACAGTTAATAATGGTTAGACCTTGTCTTCAAACTTCTTTCACCTGTCACTATTTGTGTAACATTAATTCAAAGTAAAAAAAAATTTGCAAAATATTGTAAGTTCTCAAATTTTTCGACTTGACTTTTAGGGCATTTCATAGCTGACTATGCTGTATAAGCTTTGTTCATAGTTGAAGACCATTTAGTATCTTATAGTTGTAAATTTCTGTGTCATTTGGTCTATTTTAGACAGTTGTTTTATTGACAATCATACCACATTAAGGCACATCTTCTTTTTAACATTTACTCATGTTACTTAATATGCTTAACCCTTTCCTCAATGGATTTTTTTTTAATATACTTGATTCGCATAGTATTTTTTTCAGTTAAAAAAAAATCATCAGTTTTAAAGTGTTAATGCATTGTGACAACCAATATTTCATCAATGAAATTCAAGTCAGATAATTGTCATCAATATCCTTTTCATATTGGATACAACTTTTTTTAAGTCTGATGCAGACAGTTTGTAGTCAAAGCATTTCAACTGGGGTACTACACAGGCGTCAAAAAGGCGTCATTATGGAGGAAAGGGTTAACTTAAGTAATACATGTATTTCATTGAACGCCAAATCGATTAAACTCTCAAAACTCCTCAAAGTATGGATGATTTATTCAGAAAGTTTTCAGTCTATTTTTTTTTGTCATCATGGTCATACTCAATGTATTCATCATGTTCATACTAAACAAACAACTCTGCCATAAAAAATAATTTATACCGTCAACTGGTGCTGATTTTCGTCCAATGCTGGGAATTCTAGAGCCAAGTAAATACAGAAATACTAGGAAAACTAATATTCCACCGATTATCTTCCTTGATCTGAAAAAATAAGCAATACACCAAAAGATGCATACATTTACAATGATTTATAACATTAACATATATGGACCATAATTTGCTATTGGGCTCGTTTCCTATAACGATAGAAAAGTGATAAAAATGTGTATTACTGCAAGAAAAGTTGTAACTACATCTAAAGATGCCTTTATTTTTATCAACATACACGTGTATGCTACTCTTCCCTAGAACAAAAATTGAAATTAACAAATTTCAAAGATTATACGACCGTATTTTTGTGTCGTTTCTCGCGTTACTTTTCGCTTCCGAAGTGCATAACGCTGACTGATTTATAGATAATCGTCACCGGCAAATTCGTAACTTTTGCTTTCAAATAATAAAGAACATCGACCAATAAGAATAGTCAGAAGAAAATGCCGAGAACTATAAGTATTTCTGTAGCAGGTGTAAGAACACTAGCGTTACTTTGGTTTCCAATTTCGTAACGCAAATTTTAGATGATGTAATCTGCTTTGTTGTAATTGAATTCTTTATAACAATATGTAAATATGAACTCTCGCGAGATGTTCAAACAGGTAAATCAGAGATGATTTACATTCTAATTTTGTTCTTGTAATAATTAAGTTAGAAAATGACGTTATCGTTATGCGTTACATTTCACACGAAACAAAAGTCCAGTTATTTCCTTTCTTTTTTTATTAAAATTGTTTTTGTCGTTAAGTTCTAATCATTTCCGGTCATACGTGAAACATGTGACTAACATGTGATCACGCCCTTACGGCCGGATATATGAAATACTAGGTCTAAACATTTTTTTTGTTTCCAACGGGATGTTAGCAAACATAATCTGTAGACTTGTTTCGTCTTGTTTAAAAAATGAAAATACAATTTTCAAAGAGATTGCGCCGGGGTCTATTATTTTTCCTATGTGCATAATGTTACATACGATCTTGTGTGAAAATAAATGCCCAATGACTTGACAAAATCGATTTCAGATTTGACAGACGTTATAACACACTACGTTTCCAGATACAATGTAAAGGGTCCTTGGAAAATTCAATCGACATTACGTCTCTTATCATTGTGCCGATGCTCGTTGGATTGATTTTGCTTCAGCAGTAAATATTACTGGATATTTTAGGTGAATAAAGATAATTTAATAAAAAATACATGTTAATATACCGTTACACTTGGAATGTACAAAGTTGGTATCTTTGTCACAATTTTTAATTATTTTTTTTTTATTCATGTTCTGCAAACACTTTTCAGAAACGCAATAAACTTGTCAAAGGAGAAGTAAACTTTTACCATGCATGACTTGAAAGGAAGTACTTTATTGATTTTAGCCCACTAAAGTAGGTTAAAATGTGGAAACCATGTAGATGGTGTACAGGTCACAAATATCACATGGTGCCTATTTTAAAGATTTTAATTACAAGTTAAAAGTTTTTTTCTTTACTGGATTTAAAGAATTGTACATTGCCAATGATTTGGAAGAAATTGTATATAACTGGAATTTCAAAACCAAATATAAATACATTTTTTTGGATCAAACACCAAGATACAACGATTATGGTATCCTGTATCAATGAAGAAAATATGGAAATTTCTGAATAAATTGTACTAATTGTTTTCAAAACAAGCACATATTTAGGAGTTTTATAATACTGTTACATTTAAGATGAATTTTAAGAAAAAGTATACTGTTCAGATTATTTTAAGCAGATTTTGCAATAAAATAAAACTAAAAAAATGCTTTCGGTTTCTTATGGTTTCCTGTCGCGTTTAAAAAAAACTTTAATTTAACATTGAAAATAGATTTTAAATATTAACATGAAGCAAGTAACACTAGTAATGGTGTTCATTTATGTCTTTTGAAATATATTGTGCAAAATAAAGAAAATAAAGATTGGTTTCCTGCGTGGTTTCCTGCGTGGTTTCCTGTCACGTAAACGGTGAATCAAAATGTATTATTTTTTTCTTGAAAAACTCAATTGTTCCATTAATACTATTCTAACACCAACACAACCCACAGAATAAAAGTTAAAGTTTTAGAACTTATAAAAAAGGATAAAAAAAGAAACCAAAGGCTAAATACCAAATTATGGTCCATATATACAAAATATAGAGCTGATGTTTCAATTTTTAATGGTTTTAAAATAAACATGATACATTGGTGTTTTCTGATGAGTTGATTAGAAAAATTTCCTTTTTGTCATTTTGGAAATCATGTACGTTTTTTCATGGAACAACTGTATTAAAACAATGCAAGGAAAAATTATGAAACCTGTATGTAATAATGTATGTGCCTGTCCGAAGTCAGGAGCCTGTATTTCAGTGGTTGTCGTTTGTTTAAGTGTTACCTATTTGTTTCTCGTTAATTTTTTTGTACATAAATAAGGACGTTAGTTATCTTGTTTGAATTGTTTTACATGTACATTGTCATTGCGGGGCCTTTTATAGCCTACTATGCAGTATGGGCATTGCTCATTGTTGAAGGCTGTTTGGTGACTTATAGTTGTTAATTTCTGTGTCATATGGTCTCTTATGGAGAGTCGTCTCATTGGCAATTATACCACATCTTCTTTTTTATACCTTCGTATTGTAAAAACTAATTCATGTAATTGGCATGAGGTTATTAAATTGTCTTCAGATAAAATTAAAGATGTGTTTACATTGTACCTTCGCAAATTAAATGTAAGTTGCAAAATAGGTCATGCAAGTTAGATATGCGAGGGTGATAATGGGGGTACCTTCATGACGAATACAGGTAAAAACCTTGCCAAATGACATTTATAAACAGTCAGAGCTCAGACATAAACAAGTCGATTTTTGTTTTTGACTTAAAGAAGTCAAAACATGTATTTATTATAAAAATGTGAATTCAATTTTAGACTTATCTAAGGCACAAAATGACAGACTTGTTTAGGTCTATTTATGTTGATGAAAAAACTTAATTTTACTTAGTGGCCAATTTTTATTAGTATACCACCTATGACAGCAAAAACTTGTCTGAGAGTTCACAAGGACTTGAGCTATCTATATTTAATTATCTAATTGAACATCCTCATGTACTAAACACAGATGTTTTACCTCATTAAGTGTGGTTCCAGGTGGTTGCATTGTAAGGTTAATTAACATTATCTCTGATTTTTTAGACTCTTATTCATATTTTTCTTTAGAAGACAAAGCATTGGGTCATTCCAGTTAATGTCTGATAAAGGGGAATGGATGGTCCTTTCTGAGGGGTGTAAAATTTATACATCTTAGGGGGTGAAATTTGGTTTTTTTCATCTGACATACAATTATAGGCAAAAAACTTCTAAGGGTCTTGCAGTAGTAAATAGTTTGAAAGGTAAAAGTAATTACATTTGTACATCTTAGGGGTTACAAAAATGCCTTTGTCAGGTCTTTGGGGTGCTGCTTTGGTATCTAGACAGTTTTGTATCAAACATTATCTAACTCTTATCTGGTATTATATTTATGACTGAATTGAATGTTGTCCACAATACAGTGAATGGATATTGATACAAAATTCTGATGGGTACAACCCTTGCAGTGAAAAATTCTGAAGGTCAATTTTTCCCATGATAAGGCCATCCACCCAATATGAACATAAACTCTTCATCTGATAGGTCTTAATTTTAAGATCTGATAGGTAGTTTTTCATAATGTTTTTTTCTGATACCTATAAAATAAATTATCCCCATCCATCCCCACCTGTCAGAAATTAACTGGAATGGCCCATTGTCTTTAATGTTGTCATTATCTGATTTAGATGCATGACCTTTTTATAAAAATACTTGAGTTTCCCTCAGTTTTAGTTTGTTACCCCATTTTGCTTTTTGTCCATAGATTTACGAGTTTTGAACAGCGGTATTCTTCTGTTGCCTTTATTTTGCAGTTTACAAATTTTGATAACTTATCGACTTGTAGGAGTCGATATTTGCAACTTTTTGATTCTGGTCAATTATATCATGCTTAACAATATTTGACTTATTAAAGTCATATTTTGTCTTGCATTAAAGGGAGACAAATCTTAAAACTTACAAATTTAGACTTCTATGAGACAAAAGCAGATTCAGACTTATTTAATGCTGTTATCATGCTATGTAGAAAGTTTTGTACTTATTGAGTGGTTCAGGGTAAATAAAATGCAAGCAAATCCTGACAAATTTCAAGTTTTGGCTGTTGGCAAAAAGACCTTTGAAAAGAACCCATCTATACATATTCAAAATTCGAACCTCACATGTGAAAAAACAGTAAAATTATTAGGCATTGAAATAGACTACCAGCTAAATTTTGATGTTCATGTCAGCTCAATCTGTAGGAAGGCATCACAGCAATTAAATGTTTTAAAACGTTTAGGCTCATTTTTGGATAGACTTAGTAAACTTACTATATTTCATACTTTTATTCTTAGTAATTTTAATTTTTGCCCTTTGGCATGGCATTTTTGCACTGAGAAAAATTCCAAAAAACTAGAAAAGGTGCAGGAAAGAGCACTCCGTTTTGTTTATGAGGATTTTACCAGCTCCTACGAGGACCTCTTACTTAAAGCTAAGGTGTCTTCCTTGCAGATCAGACGGATAAGAACAATGGCTCTAGAAACTTTTAAAATTATAAACAACATCGCTCCTGTGTGCTTACAAAATTTGGTGAATGTCAAAAAATCTAAATATTCTTTCAGGTATGTAAATATTCTTGAAATTCCACAGGTAAAGTCAACCCGTTACGGTAAAAAATCGTTCAAATTTGCTGCTGCTACTTTATGGAACAGTCTTCCAAACCATTTCAGGACTGAAAACAGTTTTTCACATTTTAAAAGTCTTGTTCAGTCCTGGAACGGTTTGGAATGTCACTGTTCTGCTTGCAGATAATTCTTAAACTGTTTTATTATTTATGCTGCTTTTGGTTGCTCTGGTCAAGCATGTTTTTACTTCATTCTAAATTTGTTGATTATTTTTATTGCATGCTATGTATGTGAGATTCAACTTTGTATTACAGGTTGTTTTATATGTCAAAATGCACTGTTTTTATGTTATTTATATGTTTTTATATTCGGTCAAAAGCTCCTTAGAGCTTGTGTTGCTTATTTGTACTCATGCCGAATCAATATAAAGTTTTCTTATCTTATCTTATGTCTGAGTTCTGACTGATAATTGGTATTTTTTGGTGCACAACAATGAAATGTAGACTTTTTTAAGAGAATGATGAGCACAGGACAAATCACTGGGTAACTTAAGGAACCTGTGGAAAATCGTAGAAAACGTTAGACACAGTCTAAAATTAGATCTGACTGTTTTGGTTTCTGTATCAATACATGTTTTTACCTGCTTAAAGAATTAAGCCTATTAAGTGAATTCACTGCAAACCCTTTCACCCACATCTGACGGACTCTAAATATCACTGGTACTTTACAACAAATAATTCTTCTCATGAAAATCAGACCATGCCTTATCATGCTATGTAGAAAGTTTTGTACTGCCACATCCAATATCCCATGTCAACATCGTATCCGGTCCGGATTTGTTTTTGAAATGTCAGATCCTGATCGGGCAGAATGTTTAATAAAAAATCTAAAGAAAAAAATCAGTTTTGTATTCATTTGAATTCATTTTATCCATTATATTGAATGAAAGAAATAGTATGTTGGCTTTTTGTCGTTAAACTTCAATTGCATATCCAGATCGAAATAAAACTTTACTTCTGCTTCACTTCCGGTATGCGAATGTTTTCATTCGATACAAAAGTTCTGCAAGAATTTATTTATTTCTGGTAGTTTATCATAATGCAGTGGCGAACAGGATATTTTCATAAAGGGGGCTTGGAACTGACTGCATTAGAGGGGGCCAGCTTCAGTGATTCCCTAAATTAAATAGTCAACCAAATATTTCCTATAAAAAGCCTTAAAAGGCATCTATAAAAAGGGGGAGGCACCCTCTGTTCACTGTAATTCCGCCTCTGTAATGAAACCTATTCAACATTTTAACTCTTATATTTCAAATTCCATTTTATACAAATGTTGAAAAAATAGTGCCTGTATATGTCATTAAGGTTCATCATAACAAATAGTCAGAGATTACTCTGACGTCCAACCGCTGTTTTGCCAGACAAGCTGGGGCCGTGGGACGTCAGAGCTCGTCCCATATAAAAAAAGTGGATATTTGCCCACCCAAAATAGATGCGCTGCTTCGTCGCTTCTGGTGCCGACTGACGGCCTTGGAATTATATAAATCGGGCATCAATCTGTTCATTTTTCATTTATCTTTTCATTTATGTAAGTTTCACCTACCTGCCAACCTTTATATTTCCATATTTTAACAGTTTTCACAGAGACCCATCGATTTCTGCATTTTGCCTTTCATTTTCAAAGATTATCACGTGACCACGGGAAAACAGTGATGATTTATGCAAATGACCATAATGTAACACCTCGTTCATTTACGATGCAAGTTATCTAAATGTCCGAGAGCTTCCGATTGTTCTCGTGGTTGGAACTAAATGCTTAATACCGATCTCCTGTAAAGGAGGTGACAAATCGTGGTTGGCTACTAAATGTTAAACATCGATCTCCTACAAAATTTGCATATTTGAGTCTCGAGGCCACGAACTCTCTCGTAACTTGACGTCCATTTGAAAGTGAAAGTCAAAATGCAGAAATCGATGGGTCTCTGTGAAAACTGTTAAAATATGGAAAAATAAAGGTTGGCAGGTAGGTGAAACTTACATAAATGAAAAGATAAATGAAAAATGAACAGATTGATGCCTGATTTATATAATTCCAAGGCCGTCAGTCGGCACCAGAAGCGACGAAGCAGCGCATCTATTTTGGGTGGGCAAATATCCACTTTTTGATATGGGACGAGCTCTGACGTCCAACGGCCCCAGCTTGTCTGGCAAAACAGCCGTTGGACGTCAGAGTAATCTCGGACTACATAACAAATTGACAAATATGGCCGTATTTTCACCTCAAAAACTACTCTGTGTACAGACTTACCTGTGCTGTTTGGAAAGTTTTAATGCCTAGCCTCCACTAGATATATAAAAGTTAAATGCATTTTGTGTTTAAGAAAGATAAAATCTTTCTTGGTTTTTGATGGGCATTTTGTTCCTTTCTGCAGAAGCTGTAAAAATAAACAAACACCTGAATTACTTTGATACTGTCCACTCACTGACTCAGATAAACTCTTTAACTCACCTGTAGTTGTGAAGATAACTCTTGTCCATGTCAATTAAGGACAATCAAAACAATACAAACCAGTTTTTTTACCTGAGGGAGCATCTCATAGTTGTACCACAACTTAGTTAATTTTCACACCTTTTGCATGAAGGAAAAAAAATGCCCATCTAAATCCAAAAGAGATTTTATCTTTCTGAAACACAAAACGCATTAAACTTTATTATATCTAGTGGATGCCAGGCATTAAAACTTGTCCAACTTCACAGGTAAGTCTGTACTCAGAGTAATTTTTGGTATGAAAATACAGCCATATTTGTCTGTTTGTTATGATGAACCTTAAGCATCAATGTAAACATGGTAAAAAACAAATTATTTTTAGAAACACAAAATTATCTAGTCCTTAATAATTTTGTGTTTCTAAGAATAACTCTCTGTACCTCTTGTATACATAGAAAATAGGCAGTGTCTGCGCGTACCCGCATACGGGTACGAATAGACAAATTGCCATTCATAGGCTACGCGTACCCACATCCGGTTTTATAATAAAGTGCCATCATGGCCATCGGATCGAGAATGAAACGTGAAATATAAACGGAAATTATCGATAATATGGTCTTTTTGTAGAACGAGTGAAGAGTATGAAAAATAAGAATTTCAAATTGTATTTGTTAGATAATAATACATAATAAACATTGCAAATTAAATGCACACTGACGGAAAATGAAACTACAGTTCCTGTGAAAGAAAAATATGAAAAAAGAATAATACTATTATAGAATGTTAATGCAAATTTAAAGAATTAAATTTTACTGAATTTAAAAAATAACCATATGAGATTTTGAAAAAAAAATAATCTTTTAGTAAAATGTAAAACAGCAACTAAGTTTCAAGTCAGTTTAGGTGGACAGGACATTCCATTTGGAAAGTACTGAAAGTAGACATATATCCTTAAAATCATGAACGGTTTACAATAGAAAAACTAGAAGTATTCGACATAAAAAAATTAACTGGACAAATGTATGAAACACGGCAAATTCGATTTAAAACTACAATTTAAAATAAATGCTGGTATTTTATCATGTTTATGTACGTTGTAACTTATTTTGATGACAACTGTCCTTTGTGGTACATTTTTTTAGATGGACTTTGTAGTCTTTGTAACCTAATATTAGGCATTTTCCTGACGAAAATTTTGGAATGTTTTGCCTCTGTGAATACAGGAAAAATTCATTCTGTTAAACTTTTAACACTTTTTGTGTTTCCAGTTCTTCTTTCCTCTGTAGCTGCAATTGACTCCCAGATTTTCTTTTATACAATTGTATCATATTAATCGACTGATAGTGATAACTTTAAAATGTCTTCCCCACATCTGGGAACAGTATAACTAACTTAATATATATGTTCCTGCCCACATGTATATATCACTCTCTGCCGCAAGAATATTTATAAATTGAGAAAAACTGTTCACTTACAAATGAACCTATATATAAATATTTATAAAACTTCTGAGTAGTCTTAATCAATTTATTTACTAATTGCGACAAATTCCCTTTATATTTCACGTTTCATTCCCGACCTGATGCCATTTCATTATAAAACCGGATGTGGGTACGCGTAGCCTACGAACAGTAATTTGATTATTAGTACCCGCATGCGGGTATGCGCAGACACTGCCTAGAAAATATCTTTGCCTTGCAATGTCCTTTGACACATCTTTCTCAAATGGCTGTCCCAAGTTAAAGTTGGGATGGCACGCATACAAACCTGTTTAATAATTCCATACTTTGTGTTAGCCTGTAATTCTGATGTTGTTGTTCAGGTGTCAACTTATAATTGTTCCGCCTAACAGAAGTTCCAATGGAAACTTTGTTATAGACATTGTCATAATATCTATTCCTGTAGGAACAAATATTCTATACCATTTATTCTGCTAGGAACATGTACTGTAATATTTATTCCTGATGAAATATTAGTCTATTCCAGAATATATATATGTTTTGCTTTTGGAACTTATATTATGAAGGAACTTCTATTCCGTGACATTCAGGTTTTACATGTACATGTACTTCAGTAGCTGCTTATTTATTTGAATTTATCAAAATGTCTACTGTAAATTCAGAAATTATTGCGTGCATTTATTATTGCAATTTTGTCAGTCATTGTCAGTTTTGACTTAAATGCCATTTTGAGAAAAAAATCTATTTATTCCATATAAAATATTTCTAAATGCGAGTTTAAACTATTGCTTATACAACTCTATCGCATTTTTAGCAATAATAAAAACCTCACAATAATTTCTGAATTTACAGTAATTGTGATTTCACTTTTTTAATATACAAAACAGTAACTAATACATGTATCTTTCTCATTTTGCAGCAACCAATGAAAATTCATCATGTTGGTGCCAATATTTAATTTAAAAATTCACCACAAGGTGAATCCGCGGATGGTGACGGTTGGAAAATATGATGGTAAACACCCAGCATTAACATGTGCTACCACAGCAGGAAAGGTGAGATTTTCTATCTTACAAAACAAAAAGGGTTTTATTGTATGAGGGGTCAAGTGAGCTTTTCCCATCACTCTGCGTTCGTCGTCGTCCGTCGTTGTCCTTAACTTTTACAAAAATCTTCTTTCCTGAAACTACTGGGCCAAATTAAACCAAACTTGGCCACAATCATCATTGGGGTATCTAGTTTAAAAAATGTGTCCGGTGACCCGGCCAACCAACCAAGATGGCCACCATGTCTAAAAATAGAACATAGGGGTAAAATGCAGTTTTTGGCTTATAACTCAAAAACCAAAGCATTTAGAGCAAATCTGACATGGGGGGTAAAATTGTTTATCAGGTCAAGATCTATCTGCCCTGAAATTTTCAGATGAATCGGACAACCCGTTGTTGGGTTGCTGCCCCTGAATTGGTAATTTTAAGGAAATTTTGCTGTTTTTGGTTATTATCTTAAATATTATTATAGATAGAGATAAACTGTAAACAGCAATAATGTTCAGCAAAGTAAGATTTACAAATAAGTCCACGTGACTGAAATGGTCAGTTGACCCCTTTAGGAGTTATTGCCCTTTATAGTCAATTTTTAACCATTTTTCGTAAATCTTAGTTATCTTTTACAAAAATCTTCTCCTCTGAAAATACTGGGCCAAATTAATCCAAACTTGGCCACAATCATCTTTGGGGTATCTAGTTTAAAAAATGTGTCTGATGACCCGGCCATCAAATCAAGATGGCCCCCATGGCTAAAAATAGAACATAGGGGTAAAATGCAGTTTATGGCTTATAACTCAAAAACCAAAGCATTTAGAGCAAATCTGACCCAAGTAAAACTGTTTATCAGGTCAGGATCTATCAGCCCTGATATTTTCAGATGAATCAGACAACCCCTTGTTGGGTTGCTGCCCCTGAATTGGTAATTTTAAGGAAATTTTGCTGTTTTTGGTTATTATCTTAATATTATTATAGATAGAGATAAACTGTAAACAGCAATAATGTTCAGCAAAGTAAGATTTACAAATAAGTAGCTGTGACCGAAATGGTCAGTTGACCCCTTTAGGAGTTATTGCCCTTTATAGTCAATTTTTAACCATTTTTCGTAAATCTTAGTTATCTTTTACAAAACATGCAAAAATCTTCTCCTCTGAAACTACTGGGCCAAATTAATCCAAACTTGGGCACAATCATCTTTAGGGTAATTAGTTTAAAAAATGTGTCTGGTGACCCGGCCATCAAATCAAGATGGCCGCCACGGCTAAAAATAGAACATAGGGATAAAATGCAGTTTTTGGCTTATAACTCAAAAACCAAAGCATTTAGAGCAAATCTGACCATTGGTAAAATTGTTTATCAGGTCATGATCTATCTGCCCTGATATTTTCAGATGAATCGGACAACCTGTTGTTGGGTTGCTGCCCCTGAATCGGTAATTTTAAGGAAATTTTGCTGTTTTTGGTTATTATCTTGAATATTATTATAGATAGAGATAAACTGTAAATAGCAATAATGTTCAGCAAAGTAAGATTTACAAATAAGTCAACGTGACCGAAATGGTCAGTTGACCCCTTTAGGAGTTATTGCCCTTTATAGTCAATTTTTAACCATTTTTCGTAAATCTTAATTATCTTTTACAAAAATCTTCTCCTCTGAAACTTCTGGGCTATCTTAATCCAAACTTGGCCACAATCATCTTTGGGGTATTTAGTTTAAAAAATGTGTCCGGTGACCCGGCCATCAAATCAAGATGGCCGCCATGGCTAGAAATAGAGCATAGGGGTAAACGCAGTTTTTGGCTCAAAAACCAAAGCATTTAGAGCAAATCTGACATGGGATTAAATTTTTTATCAGGTCAAAATCTATCTGCCCTGAAATTTTAAGATGAATTGGACAACCCATTGTTGGATTGCTGCCCCTGAATCAGTAATTTTAAGGAAATTTTGCTGTTTTTGGTTATTATCTTGAATATTATTATAGATAGAGATAAACTGTAAACAGCAATAATGTTCAGCAAAGTAAGACCTAAAAATAAGGCAACATGACCAAAATGGTCAATTGACTCCCTAAGGAGTTATTGTCCTTTATAGTCAATTTTTAACAATTTTCATAAAATTTATAAATTATTATTAACATTTTCCACTGAAACTACTGGGCCAAGTTCATTATAGATAGAGATAATTGTAAGCAGCAAGACTGTTTAGTAAAGTAAGATGAACAAACACATCACCATCACCAAAACACAATTTTGTCATGAATCCATCTGCTTCCTTTGTTTAATATTCACATAGATTATGGTGAGCGACACAGGCTCTTTAGAGCCTCTAGTTACAAATGGTTACAAATACATTAATTGACTCAAAAGACTGTACAAATTAATTATGGTTAAATTTATAGAGCACCAGAATCAAATATTTTTATACTTTTGTTTGATTTTTACTTGCTAGTCTTCAGTCCACCGTACATGCCATAAAAAATGTCACATTTAATGTGGATTTGTAACAGTAAAATTTGAGATCAAGTTTTCAGCAATGTGGGATTATTTCTGGTATACATCAATAAGACAGCTAGTAAACAACACAAACAAATAAAAATATCATTTCGTAGACAGTGTGTGTTTTTTTCAAAGGTTACCAGTTTAATCTTAAGTTAACAATTTCAGTGAAAGTGATTTAGATAATAAATAAAGGTAATTGGTGTTAAACATAGTATAAATATTTTTTCAGGTATTGATTCATAGTCCACACACAAGAGGTCAGCGTGGAGGAAGAGTGGACACAACAAAAGACCAAGATATCAATTTATTAAATATAAATCAACAAGTATCATCAGTGTGTGCTGGATCACTAAATGGAAAGAATGATATACTGGCCATTGGAACACAAACAAATATACTGGCTTATGATGTCAATAATAATAGTGATTTGTTTTACAAGGATGTGAGTTCAATATTAACAAAAGTGATGTATTTTTGTGGGATATATTTTTTTTTTAAAGATTTTGTGGGTTATCAGGGTAAAGGTATACCAAGAAACTTAAATATATCCAACAAAGTAAAAAAATTCCTATAGGTCTATATGGAGACTATTAATTGGCTTATCCATGAAATCAAATATCCATGAAAATTGGTAGCCACCAAAATGGATAAATGAGGGTCTGGATGGGGGAGGGGGGTCTGTTATTCTGTAAACATTTAATTTTCACCCCTTTTTATTAGCTCACCTGGCCCGAAGGGCCAAGTGAGCTTTTCTCATCACTTGGCGTCCGTCGTCCGTCGTCGTCCGTCGTCGTCCGTCGTCGTTAACTTTTACAAAAATCTTCTCCTCTGAAACTACTGGGCCAAATCAAACCAAACTTGGCCACAATCATCATTGGGGTATCTAGTTTAAAAAATGTGTGGCGTGACCCGGTCAACCAACCAAGATGGCCGCCACGGCTAAAAATAGAACATAGGGGTAAAATGCAGTTTTTGGCTTATAACTCAAAAACCAAAGCATTTAGAGCAAATCTGACATGGGGTAAAAATGTTTATCAGGTCAAGATCTATCTGCCCTGAAATTTTCAGATGAATCGGTCAATCGGTTGTTGGGTTGCTGCCCCTGAATTGGTAATTTTGAAGAAATTTTGCTGTTTTTGGTTATTATCTTGAATATTATTATAGTTAGAGATAAACTGTAAACAGCAATAATGTTCAGCAAAGTAAGATCTACAAATAAGTCAACATGACCAAAATGGTCAGTTGACCCGTTTAGGAGTTATTGCCCTTTATAGTCAATTTTTAACCATTTTTCGTTAATTAAAGTAATCTTTTACAAAAATCTTCTCCTCTGAAACTACTTGGCCAAATTAATCCAAACTTGGCCACAATCATCTTTGGGGTATCTAGTTTAAAAAATGTGTGGCGTGACCTGGTCAACCAATCAAGATGGCCGCCACGGCTAAAAATAGAACAAAGGGGTAAAATGCAGTTTTTGGCTTATAACTCAAAAACCAAAGCATTTTGAGGAAATCTGACATGGGATAAAAATGTTTATCAGGTCAAGATCTATCTGCCCTAAAATTTTCAGATGAATCGGTCAATCGGTTGTTGGGTTGCTGCCCCTGAATTGGTAATTTTGAGGAAATTTTGCTGTTTTTGGTTATTATCTTGAATATTATTATAGATAGAGATAAACTGTAAACAGCAATAATGTTCAGCAAAGTAAGATCTACAAATAAGTCAACATGACCAAAATGGTCAGTTGACCCGTTTAGGAGTTATTGCCCTTTATAGTCAATTTTTAACCATTTTTCGTAAATTAAAGTAATCTTTTACAAAAATCTTCTCCTCTGAAACTACTTGGCCAAATTAATCCAAACTTGGCCACAATCATCTTTGGGGTATCTAGTTTAAAAAATGTGTGGCGTGACCTGGTCAACCAACCAAGATGGCCGCCACCGCTAAAAATAGAACATAGGGGTAAAATGCAGTTTTTGGCTTATAACTCAAAAACCAAAGCATTTTGAGGAAATCTGACAGGGGATAAAAATGTTTATCAGGTCAAGAACTATCTGCCCTGAAATTTTCAGATGAATCGGTCAATTGGTTGTTGGGTTGCTGCCCCTGAATTGGTAATTTTGAAGAAATTTTGCTGTTTTTGTTATTATCTTGAATATTATTATAGTTAGAGATAAACTGTAAACAGCAATAATGTTCAGCAAAGTAAGATCTACAAATAAGTCAACATGACCTAAATGGTCAATTGACCCCTTAAGGAGTTATTGCCCTTTATAGTCAATTTTTAACAATTTTCATTAATTTGGTAAATTTATGTAAATTTTTACCAAATATAGTTCTCTGTTACTAATGGGCAAAGTTCATGATAGATATAATTGTAAGAAGCAAAATCGTTCAGTAAAGTAAGAACTTCAAACACATCACCATCACCAAAATACAATTTTGTCATGAATCCATTTGTGTCCTTTGTTTAATATGCACATAGACCAAGGTGAGCGACACAGGCTCTTTAGAGCCTCTAGTTTCTCTAATCTTCAAAAAAATAACCCCTTTTTTCTCTAATCTTCCAAAAATTAACCCCTTTTTTCTTTAATCTTCATTTTTTTTGCCCGTTATTCTCTAATCTTCATTTTTGAAGGGCATTATTCTTTAATCATTTAACCCCATCCAAACCCTCATAAATACACAGTATGATATACTTGTGTCATCTTAATTTTAAAGCTCTTTGTCAAATTGTCATAGATTTTTTACACAGCTTACAGTGACTAGTTATTTAACAAGATTATTTTTTAAATACCAAAAAAATACCAGCATCACTAACTAATTATAAATTTTCATATACTTTTCTTTATACGCCATCATTTTGATTATAACCTTTGTCTTAAATTTTTTATTATAGTGTGCAGATGGAGCCAACTGTATTGTTATAGGAAAGTTAGGGACCATTATAGAACCAATGGTATTGATTGGTGGTAACTGTTCACTACAAGGATATAACCAGGATGGAAATGATATATTTTGGACAGTGAGTTTTTTCATTGACAATAGACTGTTTTAAGAAAAATATGAAATGCTTGTTAACATCAATTGGTTGCTATTTTATTAGCTTACATTTAGCATGTTTAGGATCATATTTATCCGCTACAATATATATGGTAAAATACCTTATTTTTGCAAATATTTTTTTCATGACTTTTAACAGAGAAAAAAATATGCAAATTTGAAAAAAAGAATCTTCTCTTATGGAGAGAAACATACACTCAGAAAGTTTTCTAAGGAACTTGCAATATTAAAATATTATTGCAAAATCACAAAATTAGTAGGTTTACAGTATTAAAATAGAATTAGTGTTGAAGATGAAGTTACATTGACCTTCATTATTTATTCTAACAGAAAAACAAACACAGTACAGTGACCTATAGTTGTAATTTCTGTGTCATTTTGATCTCATGTGGAGAGTTGTCTCATTGGCAATCATACCACATCTTCTTTTTTTTTTTATAATAAATGTAATGGTTAAAAAAGTCAATAAGAGGGTTGTTTATTTGGTATTTTTTTTATTAAAAATTTAGTGCAATTCAAATAAATTAAATGAGTTTCTTTCTGTAATATCTGTTTTTCATGTAATAATAATAATCTATATTTTTACATACTCTATTTACAGGTAACTGGAGACAATGTATGTTCCCTTGCTTTGGTGGATTTTAATGCACAAGGACAAAATCAGGTAATAATATTTATCGCTATTGTATGAAAATTCCTTTCTCAGCAGAGTCCAGTGTTATGAAAATTATCGCTAGAAACTAAGGGGGCACATGGCGTTGCTAATGAAATTGACATGAAATTGACAACGTCATAATAGGTAAAATAATGATAAACAGATTATCATCGGTCATCTCAACTCGATTTCTTGTCTCACTTTTGTCGTACTGGCTCAAGAAAGAAAATGAATCTTGTTAGAGATGATCAACGATTATCTATAATTATCTAGGATTACAAGTTTAAAAATGGAAATATTACATGAATATTATTATTAGGTCATTAATAGTATGTTCAGTTAGCATTTGTTCCAATTGAAAGTACCTGATAGAAATGGCAGACTTTTTATCATGAAAGACAAATATCAAATATAGTATAACAATCTTGGTTGAAAAATAAGTAATTTTCTTATCAAGAAAGATATGTTCTTATTTATAAAGTTTTTATTTGAAAAATACACTAATAAAACTGGTTAATACGTTATAATTGATAAGGTAGCTACATATGATTATCTCCCTTATTATACTTACTTCAATTCATTATTGAAGATTTTTGTATTTTAAGACAGTAAAAGTTTATTAGATTAGCAAGTTTTAGAGATACACATTTTATTTATTTCCTCTTGCAGCTTGTCGTTGGTTCTGAAGATTTTGATATAAGAGTTTTTAGAGAAGATGAAATTATTGCTGAAATGACAGAAACTGAGGTACTTACTCCTATATATGTGCTGATTTTGCTTTTTTTTCACAAAATCACAAATTTGTTCATCAAAATGTTACAATCAACAGTTTATTTACTAATTGAAAATAGTTTACTGGAATGTTGAAGTCTAAAATTACTTTAGTGATATATTATGACATTGAAGTTTTCAATTATAATCATATGATCTATAATTATGAAGTCACATAGAGGCTTTTAGTTATTGACTTTATAATTCTATGTTTTTAGGCCATTACATCTCTGTGTCCCATGATGGATTCCAGGTTTGGGTATGCTTTGGCTAATGGTACAGTAGGTGTTTATGATAGATCAGCTAGATACTGGAGGATTAAGGTTAGTTGTTTTAATGCAAAAGGGGAAGGATTTACATACAGTTGTTTCTAAACAAAATAAGTTAAGGAGGAAATGTGTTAATGTTATTTGTTATTAGGAGATTGATAGGTATAAGAAGATGTGGTACAAGTGTCAATGAGACAACTCTTCATTCAGGTCACAATTTGAAAAAGTAAACCAGTATAGGTCAAATAAAGGCTTTAAACACAGAGCCTATGCTAACACTGAACAACAATCTACAAAGTGAACCAAAAATGACTTGTGTAAAACTATTTAAACAGGAAAACAAACAGTCTAATCTATATAAAAAACGAGAAACACTTATGAACCACATCAGCAAACTACAACCACTCAGTCAGGTCAGTCAGAGGGTCCCCCATACAAAAATTTCTGGATCTGCCACTGATAGGTGCCAAAAAATGTAGCAGGTTTAAAGGTTTTAACTGGCTCCAACCTTCATCCTTACCTTAAATAGTTGTGTAACATTAAAACATAGAAAGAGACACTATTAAATAACTATGTATCATTTGTATGGCTATTTCTTGATCAATAAAGCATTTGTTTCTGTTTTATAAACTAAGGATTTTAAGATGTGACATATTTCTACCTTAATATTATTATTTTCAATTAATCTTGAAAATCCTTTAATTTCATTTTAAACATAGACATTTATGAATATTGAACCTTGTATATTTCAGTCTAAGAATCAAGCCCTGACTATCCACAGTTTTGATATAGATTCTGATGGTGTAGCAGAATTAATAACAGGATGGAGTAATGGAAAGGTACTTACTAATATATAAATAAGACAAATAAAGTAGTGTTTAAGGACAACTAGTATAAGAAGGATTTTTGGTGTATCTACCTCATCAACTTAAAGATATTGTCCAAAAAAAACATGATGAAAAGCTAGATACAAAATTTCTTGATTTTTTAATTTTATTTGTCTCATTAGATTGCCATAGAAAATAAATACAATTTTCACAAACATCGTCTTTGTATTAATATTATTAGCTGGAAAATGCATGATGAAAATTGGTAATAGTTTTTGAATAAAGACATTGTTAAGTATATTGTAACTAAGACATTACTCAAACTAGGTAGATAGATAAATAACTAGCAGACAAGATACCAGTAAATATTTTCAACTTATTTGTAGGCATGAGTAAAATGATGTAAGGGTTAAGATGCTAATGATAATGGTATAGCAATTTATTTCCAATGGGAAGTGCAATTCTTTATTCACATCCAGAAAAATATTAATTTACATTAAGGTGTTATAATAAAAATAGTTGAATTTCTGTTAGTTTTAGGTTGTATATTTATCTATTATTTTCTACTTTGTTTTTGTCTACAGATTGATGCTAGAAGTGACAGAACTGGGGAAGTTATATTCAAAGATAATTTTGCATCTGCTGTTGCTGGTATTGTACAGGTTTGTTTAAATTAACGATATTTAATGATAAGATATATTTCTTTTAATTCAATATGAATAATGGATGACATGAGACACAAATTACACAAAACCCAAAGAAATCTTGAGACCACCAAAATATAAGTACTGGTACAAATATCAAGATCTAAAGTGACCAGCCCCTAGATTAAAACTATCTTTGTTACATGTATTTTTCTATTAAGTCTTGCAAACTATGATTTAGAAATTAATTCCTGATCATGTCTATCACAATTCTGTTTGTTTTCAATGAAATATATATATATTTTAGGCTGAATACAGACTTGATGGAACTCAGCAGTTGTTGTGTGTTTCTACTGAAGGAGAGAGTAAGTCAGATTGACATTTAGAATAAATTTTAAATTAGAAAACTTATGATGTAAAAGGATATAATTAAAAGAAATATTTTGATCAGTGAATTTTGTGCATGTTTGTATATAAAAGGACTAATTTCATTGAGTAGATGTCTTCTTGAGACTGATCATTATTTTTATTCATCCTTGGTAAATTAATGGTGATCAACCAGTATCTTGTTCCTTTTGTGGTGTCAAATAACCTTATATACAGTTTGTTATTTAATTTTTTTTTAGATATGAATGATATTATATTGGAATGAGAAAAAAAATTAAAGTTCATAGTAGACATTTTCAATCATCATTTTTAAATGTTTAAGTTTTCTAAATCAATCTTCTATTTTATGCCCCACCTACAATAGTAGAGGGGCATTATGTTTTCTGGTCTGTTCGTCCCTCCATCTGTTCGTTCATTTGTCTGTCTGTCCTGCTTCAGGTTAAAGTTTTTGGTCAAGGTAGTTTTTGATGAAGTTGAAGTCTGAACAACTTGAAACTTAGTACACATGTTCCTTGTGATATTTTCTTTCTAATTTTAATGCCAATTAAGTTTTTATCGCAATTTCACAGTTCAGTGCACATAGAAAATGATAGCGCGAGTGGGTCATCTGTGTACTTTGGATACATTCTTGATTTTATTTTTACAGTAAAAGCATACAATCCAGCTCCAGCAGAAATGAGAGGGAATCTGATGGATGCCAACTTAGAGCAGGATACTATTCGAGAACTAAGTCTTAGAAAACAGGTTAGAGAAATTTTATTTTTTAATAATTTCATTCATCTTTTTCATGATACTATTATAATAGGTTTCTTGTTACTTAATGTCATGGTTAATTTCTATATAAGGACAGGACAGGAATCAAATTTTAAAAGTTAAAACATGAATTAAATCAGTATAAACATTTAGTTTCAATATATAAACTTATTGTTTACTTATGGCAAGATTGAACTGTGTTAATGAAAACTTCAAAGCTATGAGGTTTATAATTTGGTACACCATTTGTGCATTTTGTCTACATAAGACTCACCAGTGACATTCAAATCAATCTGCTGGAAGGCCAAATTAAAAACGAGGTTGAAATTTATTGAAAACAAATCCAAAAGCAAATCAAAGATTTATAATTTGAAGAATATTTATAATTATTGTAGAATTTACAAATGGAGCTGAAGAATTATGATGAGAATACAAAAGCAGGAGTTTTAGCCTTACAAATGCAACAAACAGCTGCTGCTAGTGGGAATAAGTTCTCAGCCGAGAAACCTTTCCCACCAGGTGGCGAGTTAGATCAACAAGCTATGGGAGTTATTCCAGTAAGTTGATTCAAAGAAACTTTAAATTATTGGTTGTGATCTTCACAGGCAAAGATGACCTTTTTGGAAGTGATACATGTAAAAGTATTATTTTTAGCCTTTAAATTATATCATTGAGTTGAATATATGAGACTTTTAGTAGTACTTAAGGATGTACTTAGGTGAGGTTTTGGAATAAGTGTCAAATGCTCGGACTTCTCGGTGTTTTTCATACGATACAATGTAAAAATATTTTGCCCCATAACACCTATTTATCTTTTAACATAAGACTTTATAATTCATAAAAGGTCATTTTACAAAATTTAAGCTGATTCTTGATTTTCTTTCTTTTGATTTGAGACCCAAATAATAGCGATGCAAAATTAAGGTAAAAGTCCGAGTCAGCCTTTTCCCGCCATATTTTATAAATCAAATATCTCGAAAAGGAGCTCCAAGACCTATCAATATTTATAGCTTAGTTTGATCCTTTTCCAATACTCTTCCAGCTTAAAGTATCAATTTTGAATTCTTGATTTATTTAATTTTACCTTAGATCACCTAAGTACATCCTTAATCTTTTAAAACTGATAATTGAAAGGATTTGAGTTGGATTTGCACTTTAAAGCAAATCCATTAAAATATAATAAATGTTAACCAATATATCAAAGTTGCAATACTGAATGGCTGTTATCAAAGTCTGCCAAATAGCTTAATTGCCTATAGAATATTTGTACTTTGCGCATGTTAAAATTTATATTTCGCCTATATCCATGCAATCCATGAAAGTTAGTTTCCCGCCAATAATGAATAAATTGGAGACATAATTGCTTAAGTCTTCTTTCAAATATATCATTCATTGCATTATTTTTTAACTTGACAGGCATCAACACAGTTACAGACAACACTCACAGTTAATCCCGGAGAAGAAGGCAAACCTGTAAGTTTTTCTTATATTGATGATAAATTATAACTATTGGTTTATTAAATTTAATGATATAGTTACTTGGTTATTTGTTAGTGTGAATCTGTTTCAAATGTGTAATTATGTATTCTAATGCAACAACGTTTGTAACATTCATTTTGATTGGATAACGTCATTTATTTACATGGCATCTATTGACAATTGATGCCATGGGACGTACGCGCAAGCGCAGATGGCATATGACAGATTTTAAATACATGTTATAACGTTGTTTTCTGTCAGTTTCATTAGAATGCAGATAACAATATTGTATTTTAAGCTCTGACGGCATCAATTGGGGATTTGATGGTCGCAAATGCCCGTTTACTGTCTCCGCTAATGTGTTGCCAGTAAACTTAATTTGCGACCATCAAATCCCCAATTGATGCCGTGGGAGCTTAAAATACAATACAGTTATCTCCTAAGTACTACTTGTTTTTTTTTGTTGATGAAAAAATATATGTATAATAGAGTTGGTAATAAACACATTCTATGGAAGAAAATGTGATAAAACATAAAGGAATAGGATGAAGGTATGGCATAAACATTTGTTTGGACAGAGAACATAGGTCAAGTGATATGTTATACACTTAAAGTTGTGTAGACACTTATTGCAAAAGTGAGTAGTGGGTCTCAAAAATGCAAACCCTTTAGATTGCATTAATATGCTCATAACTGGAGCTGAAGGTGTTGTTATGCCCCACCTATGATTTATGCCCCACCTGTGCGTCTGTTCGTCCGTTCGTTCGTTCGTCCGTTCCTCCATGCATTCATTCGCCCACTTCAGGTTAAAGTATTTGGTCAAGGTAGTTTTTGATGAAGCCAAATTGGACTTTTGACCCCAATTTCACGGTTCACTGAACATAGAAAATGAAAGTGGGAGTTTCAGGTTAAAGTTTTTGGTCAAGGTAGTTTTTGATGAAGCTAAAGTCCAATCAACTTGAAACTTAGTACACTTGTTGCTTATGATATGATCATTCTAATTTTTAAGCCAAATTAGACTTTTGACCCCAATTTCACGGTCCACTGAACATAGAAAATGAAAGTGGGAGTTTCAGGTTAAAGTTTTTGGTCAAGGTAGTTTTTGATGAAGTTGAAGACCAAACAACTTGAAACTTAGTACACATGTTCCCTATATGGTATGATCTTTCTAATTTTAATGCCAAATTAGATTTTTTACCTAATTTCATGGTCCATTGAACATGGAAAATGATAGTGCGAGTGGGGCAACCGTATACTTTGGACACATTCTTGTTTTTTAATGCCATACAAAGTTGAATTGCTGTCACATTGAAATGTATACACTGAAAATCAATCTTTTTTTATTTTATCAATATATCATGATATTACAAGTATATGTGAATTTGAGTTCATTATTTTTGCAATACTAACCTAATTACATTGGTCATTAATATACACAATAAAAAAAATCTCTCAATAATTTCTTAATTTATAGTATGAAATCTGTATGTATACAATGCTCATGTGTTCAGTTTTGTAACTCTCCTTTATTTCAGCCACATGTGGAGCTATTTGTTGGTACAACTAATGGTAAGTATGGATCATAGTCTGTACTTGTATCTACCTAGGGACAGTTGGTCTTCATTTAGAAAGAAAAAATACACACAAAAATCAAAGCAAATATAAAAAAAACTTGCAGATATCAAAGGAATTTGTTTACTTTGTCATTCATATAATTCAGTCAATTACAGGTTTTCAAACAGCAATGAACCAAAAATCATCTAATTTTATAAAAAGACAGTTCTTAGTTAACTTTCCTATGCTATTTAGTAGTATATGCTATTTATTTTGTCTTCTGGCCTTGCCGTCATAAAACTTTTGAGCACGATTTTTGAACTCAGACTCAGAAATCAACCAATCAAAATACTGGATTTGGTGTTTTGAGCACTATTTTTGTACTCCGAGTTCTGAGTAAAGTTTTATGACCAAGGACCCAGGGGTTTGATAGTTTCAAAAAATATTTTGTTAAAATGTGAATATTGGATTACAGAACTTTGACATTCTTTATGCTAAATTGAACTTTTTAAATTTTAGATTATACGGATTTGGTAATAACTTTGAAATGCTAGAATAAAAAGATGACTGATCTACTGTGTATTTTTGAAAGGAAGCAAAGAGAATGAAGATGGCTAGTTGGCAAAATTACTTTACAATTGTTTTTATACTGCACTACAGAAAATATTTGTCATATACAGATTTCAGTTACATATTTATGAAAAATTTCTATTTTAAGGATTTTTTTATTTTTTCAGATACAATTATTAGAACAGTATTATTATTTGCTGAAGGAATTTTTGATGGAGAAAGTCATGTTGTGTGAGTTTATGTAGAAGGTTTTTTTTTAATGATAAAGAAAAATAGCTTTACATTGAGATTTTCATTACTGAATATTGAATCAATCCAATAGTTTTATCAACACTTAGAATAATATGTATAATCAGTCACTTGGACAGGAAGGCCTAATAAGAGAACAATACTGTTAAAAGATATTATAAGATGTGGTATGAGTGAATTATACATTTACTCTAGGGGGAATTTCTTTTGCAACTGTCCCTTTCAAAGTCTGCTATTTTGTTTTTTCTCTCTTTTTTGCAATTACTGATTTCAGTATTTTGTTGAGTACATTAAAAACTTTATTTTAAAATAATAAAAATTCAAATGAAAATACGTGCAAATATATTACTAAAAACAAAACTGAGAAAAGGGGATGTCTTAAAACAAAATGATTTGATTACAGTAATAGCAACACATTTTCCTTTTGATAACTTGAACTAATTGGTGTAAAAGAAATGATAATTTTCACAATTCTTGAAAATGACACTTAAAATAAACTAGAATTGGTCAATACAGTGGTAAATGTGTTTTTTATAACCCCGCCATGGCGGTTGGGGTATTAAGTTTTACCCTTGTCCGTCTATAAGTATGTTGTCTATTCATATGTCCCAAAGTTGGTTTCCATTCTCTAACTTTAGTTTGCCTCAATTAAAGGTTATGAAACTTATACACAATACTTCTTACCACAAAACACAGATCAAGTTGGAACTTTGGTGGCATCACTCTAACTGTTCTGAGTTATGCCCCTTTAAAATTTAAAGAAATGCTGATTATTTTGTTTCCGTTTTCTAACTTAAGTTTGCCTCAACCAAATGCTATGAAACTTTTACACAATGCTTATTACCACAAAATACAGATCAAATTTGAATTTTGGGGGCTTAACTTTAACCATTCTAGAGAAATGCCCTTTCACAAATAAAAAAAATCAGCTTTTCGTTTCCATTCTCTAACTTACGTTTGCCTCAACCAAATGCTATGAAACTCTTACACAATTAATGCTTATTACCTCAAAATACAGATCAAGTTTGAATTTGGGGAAGTCATTAAATTTTCTAGAATTATGCCCCTTTGCAAATGGAGAATTTGCTGATTTTTTTGTGTCCGTTTTCTTAAGTTTTAAGTTTTGCATCAACCAAATTCTATGAAACTTATACACGATACTTTTTACCACAAAACTCAGATTAAGTACAAATTTGGAAAGGTCACTTTTACTATTCTTCAGTTATGTCCCTTTATAACTTTACATGATATGCAATTGCATTATCTGTGTCTTATGGGCACATTCCCCATTTATTTAACCGGAGATGTTGAATAAAAAAAATTGACCGCAAAACTGTCAAATCAACTCTGCGATATTCTGAAATATTTCATTACATGATATAACTTAAGATTCTTCTCTGATTTTTGCCTACTTACTTGATTCTTTGAAAAAACGATGTAAATCAAATTTAAAAGTAGTAATTCTACAATTAATATCAAATGTATTTACTTTCAGACATCCACACCCCAGTATATTATCCAACTGTTTAAAATGTCCTATAGTACCACCTAAAGATTTACCTGTAGATCTACATATAAAAGCATTTGTGGGTTATAAATCCAGGTAAGTGTATTATATGTATAGAAAGAATATGTGGTATCATTGCCAATGAGACAACTCTCCACAACAGACCAAATGGCACAGAAATTCAAACAACTAAATGGTCACACATGTGCATGATATGACATCTGAAAACAATATATCTCTCAATCTGAATTAAAGTATGAAATTTGAAAAAATACATTATGATTGCTAATGAGTCCCCAAATAACAAGGATTAAAGCAGCTACAGGTCACTGTATGGTCTTCATAATGTATAGACAGCTATAGAAGAAGCTAACATGACAAAAATGGTAAACAATTTAAAAAAAAAAGCCTGATTAATAACAAAACAATAAGCTAAAAACAAATATTGTACAGACAGCAACCACCAACAACCACTGTGTTGGTCATGAGAATACGTTTGGGAAACAATTGTCCATCTTTATTTTTACATCCTGTTTAGTTTCTTGATTGTCCTTAAACTAAATGTGGTAAACACTCTGTATTATCTTCAGGGAGATTACAGTATGCTCCCTTTATATTTAAATTATTTTCCCAATTTTGTGAGCACTGCTCCTAAATTAGTGTGAATTTTAATAACAATTCATACAATAAGTTTTCTATTGTATTTCAAATATTCAACATAATTCAGTAGAATGATATTAAGTAACATGTTTGTTCTATATATGTTTTATGCTCTGTATAATGTATATCAATTGTCCTCTACTACTTTTTCAGTGGACAATACCATGTATTTGAATTGACACGACAGTTGCCAAGATTTTCTATGTATGCTTTATGTAAACCTGACATTCCAGAACCTAAGAGTTCAGTCACATATCAAGTCAATGATAGAGTTCAAAGGGTATGTGTATTTGCCACCTTAGGTCAAAATAAAATTGAGAAAGGAAATGGTGAATATGTCAAAGCGACAACCACCCGACCATAGAGCAAACAACAGCCGAAGGCAACCAATGGGTCTTCAATGTAGCGAGGATTCCCGCACCCGTAGGTGTCCTTCAGCTGGCCCCTAAAATATGCATAATAGTACAGTGATAATGGACGTCATACTAAACTCCGAATTATACACAAGAAACTAAAATTTAAAATCATACAAGACTAACAAAGGCCAGAGGCTCCTGACTTGGGACAGGCGCAAAATTGCGGCGGGGTTAAACATGTTTATGAGATCTCAACCCTCCCCCTATACCTCTAGCCAATGTAGAAAAGTAAAAAGAATAACAATACGCACATTAAAATTCAGTTCAAGAGAAGTCCGAGTCTGATGTCAAAAGATGTAACAAAAGAAAATAAATAAAATGACAATAATACATAAATAACAACAGACTACTAGCAGTTAACTGACAAGCCAGCTCCAGACCTCAATTAAACTGATTGAAAGATTATGTCTTCATCATATGAATATCAGGTACAATCCCTCCCGTTAGGGGTTTAGTATCATACTATCATAAAATATATGAGAAGAACATAACCCGTGTCATGCCAACAACTGTTTTTTTAGAAATAAATGTGTTTAGTTCCGATGCAAAGACCCTATCAGTGAATCAATGTTAAAGCCAAAATATGCAATCTTTAATGACCTGACAACAGTATCGTAACTATATCCCCTTTTAATAAGTCTATTTAAAGGTTTTGTTAGTTTCTGAGGAGAATACTGACATTTTTGTGCTTTATAAAGAATATTTCCATAAAATTTTGGATGTGAAATACCTGAAAAAAAGTGTGTTTAGGGTGGGGGGTGTTTAACACTACCTTTTCTAAACTCTGTTGGTGTCTTTTTATAAGATTATAAGAGAAGATTTGAGATTAACGTATTCTATTTTATTCTATTTGTGAGAGAAAATAAAGTCAGTTGGTTTACTGCATGATTCTATCAGTTTTTTGTTTTTTTTAAGTTTTCAATTTATTAAATATTCATACAACAGTCATAACCAAAAGGTTCCAGAAAACAATCATATAAAACCTTACTTTTGTTTTTTTATTTTTTATTTCAAAATGAAATAAGAAGATGTGGCATAATTGCAAATGAGACAATTCTCCACCAGAGATCAAATGCAAGCTATCAAATAAAGGTTAAATATGAGCAAAACTCATACTGCATAGTAAGCTATAAAAAGCCCCTAAAATAACAAATGTAAAACAATTCAAATGAGAAAACTAATATGATATACAGCAACAAACAGCAGCAACTGAATTACAGGATTCTGACATGGGACAAGCACATACAGAATGTATGTTCTTTTATAGAATTTGACGTCTACCCTATGGTTAAAAAAGTTCAGTGTATAAATGTACAGAAAAAAATTAGTTCCTAATTATAATTAGTTACAAATCAAACACACCTGATCATGTTGTTCTTCAAGTACAGTTAAAATTTCAAATTTAACATTATCTCATGATTTAATAATTTGTTGTTATAGGTATTGTTATGGATAAACCAAAGTTTTCTCTTACAAGATGATATATCCTGTGAAGGGAATTTAAATGTAGCATTTATGTCATTACGAGGGTCAGGTCCTGTTATTATACAAATGGAGACTAGTGGTCAGGTAAGCTTATACAGAGGAGTATTTTTTTAACAGATCTAGAGCTAATTTAGATAAAAGCATATTTATAGGCCATTCAATTCTAAAACCTACTGTGGATTCATTATTATTCGTTGGATACCAATTTTCATGGGTTTCGTGGGTACAGGTGAACCACGATTTTAAATGTTCAACGAATAGCATATTTGCAATAGGCTTTGTATATAGAGATTGGCAAAACCACGAAATAAAATATCCACGAATATGCAAGTTATAAGCAATCCACGAAAATTGATACCCGCGAAAATAAATGAATCCACAGTATTCTATAAAAAAAAAATATTGCCAAAGCATATAATATTTTGAAAGCAGAACTAATTTCCTGGAGGAAGAGTTATAAGACTAGATGATAGATCATCAAAACTATGTATCAAATTGAGCATGGCAATGGTGAATGTCGCCGCCGACAGAATGTAGGATAGCTATGACACAAATGTGTGAGTACAAATATAGATATGATTTTCACTGTTTTCAGGTTGTAATCAAAACAGATGATATGGACATGGCAGGTGATGTATTACAAGCAATGGCTTCTTTTCTGAATATTGATGATTTACAGTCCACAGCAGATTTCCCAGAGGAAATGGAAAAACTTAGGGAATTGCTGGTCAAGGTATTGTTTATGTTTTATTGATAATTAAAAAAGTCAAAATCATATTCATTTACATTCACAGAAACAGCAACAAAACATTTGTAAATTCTTCATTACAACCATTCTCTAAACCAAATTAAGCTGACCAATTATACTTCACTCACTGAATTTTCTCTTTCTAATCCAAAAAGTGCTTTGATAATAATTGTTAAGTAATTCATAACTGAGGGAAAATATTGGAAATGATATTATTCAATTCAATGACAAGAGTTATAATCTGTCAAAGAAAACTTTTCTATGAATTAGTGAATATCATTATAAATTTTAGAAAAGATAAATGGTATGAAAAGATTGAAAAGGATTTGAAAGAAAGTGCCATAAAAACAGCAATGATTTAGTGTAATTGACTATGGAATACTGTAAACCAACTAATTTAGCGACTTTGCATGTAGAAAAAAAATGCAAATATAAATCATCGCAAAAATTTAAAATTAGATATTTTTTATCTAAGTCCACGAAGTTACTCTGAAAATCATGAAATTACTGCAAAGTGTGTCAGAAAGAGCTAAACTTAAAATAAAGTATCTGCCAAAATAAGTTGGTTTACAGTAGTGTTAAGTGTTCTTCAGGATGGATGTGGTCTCAATAAGAATACTTCAAATATTTGATGTATTTTTTATATACAGTACTCACTGTTACCAGCAATGTATTTTATCTCTGACCTAAATGTATGTATTGGTTTAATTTTGAAAAAAAAACATTGTTTTCTTTATAGGTTGATGAATTCCATGTAGTTCGACAAAAGTTAACAGCAGAAATGGCTGACCATTCTAATTTAATTAGAAGTATGGTGGTGAGAGCTGAAGATGCCAGACTTATGGGAGACATGTAAGGCTTAAGATTCAGTACAAGTACAAACTTTTACAAGAATGGCTAGGATATGTTCACATATTTATATGACTCCGCCTTTTGAAAATTTTGATTCTTCATACACACTAATTATTTGCTAACTTGAGTCAGGAATATTACTTTTCCATAGGACTTAGCTGGTTTTATCATTATCAATAAATGGTCAACACCTATTGTTGTATGACTACAGGGGAGTGAAATTACAAGATTTACTTTGCATGTGAAATATTGATTTAATATTAATTCATTGGAAATCATGGTATTACTTTGCAACTATAAATGTTTTTTAAAATACATGTAATATTCTTTTATATAATTTCAGGAAGAACATGCGTAAAGGATATTTAGAATTATACAATTTGAATAGAGACTTAATAAATGGATATAAAATTAGATGTAGTAACCATACAGAGTTATTAGCCTCACTTAAGATTGTTAATCAAATTATACAGAAATCTGGCAGGCTCAGAGGTATATTGAAATCTATGGTCTTTTATGGAAGCATGAAAATCATGCAGGTTTTGAATTTTAATATCTTTCTTTATTGTCCAAGCTTATTATTCAGTTTCAGAGATTGTTTTGCCATGTTGACCATATACAACAGAAATCTACCTCCCACTTTTGTCTCAAATCAAACTTATTGTGAAAAAGCAAATTTAAACAAAATATATTTGTAGCTTCTAAGTTTAACTTTCGATATGAAAAAGAAGATGTGGTATGGTTACCAAAGAGACAACACTTTTAAGGTTTCTAATTGGCATTTAACATGTTTATAAAATAATGATATTAATATCATGAATCTGATGAAGGTTAAAAATTAAATTGAACGGTAACATTATGTTATTAGGAAATTCACTAGTGCTTCGCCTTTCTCTAATTTAGTTTTCAAATAAAAAACTTTGTCTTTTATACTTAATTCTGTTATAAACAAGAAAACTTATTCTTTACAATAGAATTAGTTTTCTTTTGTTTTAATTGGTAGCTTTAGTTGATTATTGACCCTAAAAAAAGAAATTTTCCATAGGTGACCATGAGAAAAAAAAAATTGTGGGTCATGTTAACTTAAATTGAAATTTCTGATGGAAATCTAAAATGAAAGGAAGTGAAATTTTTAGGTAAACAGAACTACATTTAATGGATATAAATTAACAATTTGATACTGTCTTTTTTTACAGCAACAAATAATTGTTTACCCTTGGAAATGTAATATTTACCAATTCATTTACTGCAATTTTAAAGGATGTCTGTCCTTAAGAGAATTTACTATTCTTTCAATTTGAATTCAGAGATAATCTGAGATGTGACATAAAACCCAAATGAGAATATTTCTGATTATGCAGGCTTTAGATTTCTTTGTCCTATATTATTAAAGGGGTCTCGGTTGCTGAGTGGTCTAATCAGTTCATTAACTGTAATCACTAGCCACTGAGGTTGTGAGTTCAAACCTCTCTTGTGGGTGCACTAGACTCCAATCTTGATTGGCTCGAGATGAAATCAGATAAACATGACTCTTGCAAGAATATTATTTAATATTTGTATTGTTTTGGTTATAAAACTAGTTACTTGTTTAGGGTGCTTAGGAATGCATGCAACAATATGCTATGGTTAAATAAGAATGTATACTAATATTATTTCTATTTCTTTACAGTTGGTAAATACAAGACACAAGTGATATCAGCATGTAGACAAGCGATCAAAAGTAACAATGTCAGCTCACTTTTTAAAATTATAAAAACAGGTTCCTAGTGATATATCACAAAGTGTACAGTGAAAGTCATTTATATGAGATACTTAAAGAAAGACACATAAACAGTGCTAGTCAAAACAACTCTAATGGCACTGAAGATGCTTGGAGTGTACTAAAATCATCTTAGACAAAAACAAAATATTTTTTTAAGAATGGGTTACTGTGGATTCACTTATTTTCGTGGGTACCAATTTTCGTTGATTGAGGAAAAATTACATTTCCATGCAGATTTAATTTTGTGGTTTTGTTGAAGTCTCCATACAAGTCTATGGAAAATTTGTAATTAGTTGAGCATTTAAATTCATGGTTCACCTATACCAACAAAATCCAGGAAAATTGGTATCCAACGAAAATAATAATGTTTCAGGATTTTGACTATAATTCTAAATAAGTGTTTTATTAAGGGATACTATATAAAGTTCTTAAAAGATTTTTCAGGTACTGTAATTTCCAAATTATTGCTATGTTTTTATTAATGTGTAAAATGTGATGATAATTCAAACTTACATGTAGTGAATTTTCTTCATAAAAGTTTTGCAATCGCAATGATTAGATTTCACATTATTACAAATTGTCAATAATACCATCATAAATACATGTACACATACATATCAAAATGAAAATAAGGAGATGTGGAATGCATATATTTATTTATAAACTGACAGAAATGTATATCAAGGTTTTCAAAATTAAAATAATGAAAAGAAGTGCTATTTTTATATGATATACATGTAGTTACAAATTGCCTCTCAAAATGATATCCGTCCATTTTTTACATATACGTTGTGGTCAAACCACTCTGAAGGAACTACAGATTTAAGAAGACTTTTGTTTTTATGTTTCAATAAAATAAGAAAATGTGTATGTTTTGTTTGCAAATATTATGAGATTGTGTTTACCATTATTTAATTTATATTTTGTGTCAATAAACTAAAAAATTCATAAAAGTATTGATTGAACTTGTTACATATTTAGTATTAAGATGTTTTGCCTTACTCTTAATCATCCCATTTCTTATATGAAATCCTAGAATTAACCAAAATAATGCAGATATTATAGTTTGGTGCATCAAATTTTAAGCTTAGGATGTACTTAGCATGCTTAGGTGAAATTTAAGATAATCTAGTATTTAAAATTAATACTAAAAGTCAGAAGACCATTAATTAAGGAATATAATATGCTAAAAAAATCAATAGGTTATGGAGCTCCTTTTTGAGATATTAATGTTTGTTGAAATAGCGGGAAAAGACTGACTCAGACTTTTTCTTAATATTTGAATTGGTATGATTTGGGTCTCATCTGGAAAGAAAAAAAAATCTAGAATCTACTTTAATTTTGGTAAATGACCTTTTGTGTTCTTTCGAAGTCTTATATGAAAAGGAAAATGTGTGTTATGGGGCAAAAAAAGAGTCCGAACATTGACAACGTTCATAAACATGAATTTTTCAAAAACATGAGTACATATATATATATATACATTTGTACTTAATAGAAAAGGACTATTTAGTTAGTTTGGGGTGTTTAACATCTTGCACAACAACAAAAATCATGCTTTGAGTAGACACTAAGAATGGATTGATGAAAGTCCACCTAAATATCTTATTTGACCATGGGCTTTTTTATTTAAATATACCTGAGGGATGGGGCACACCTGTATTTCTCAAATTCCCACAAATAGAAAATAACATATGCCTAATATAGAAATTGGTTCACATAAAATGATATCACCCACCTTACTTAAAATCAAATTCCCAGCCCTTCCCCTTTTTCAGGAGGTAACTTGGAATTTGAAAGCCCTTAATTATTATCTGTGATAATTTATATGATTTCATTTGTATTTTATATGTACTTAAACATTTATATTTTATTTCTAATAATTGTGTTTAAGATATTGAAAGAAAATTTGTTTTTTTCATTATTTGTGTTTAGTTTGTTTCTTGTTAAATATTGTAAACATCAAAATATATATATTTGGTACAGCTGCTTTTGCTGTTATTAATCTCAGTTTGGGTTTTGAAAGACAAAGTGTGTTACAACTTAAAAAAAAAATAGAATAATCAGAAATATAAATATTTTTTTTTAAGTATAAACATGATAAAGGACAAAATCATCTTCAAGGTGTTTACCTTTTTAACCATCAAACAGGAATTTTAAATTTTGAAATATACTTAAAATTCCATTCTGTGTGCACCATCATGATCATCATGTAGAAATTAGAAGATAAAGAAAGATACGTTAAGGCCACATTTTTGGCTCCTTGAATTCAAAAAATCAAAAAGTGTTATAGACCACAAAACAACATTGTTTAGGTGTTGATAAAACAAGTTTGACAGTATTTATTATATAATTATAATTACAATGTGCAGCAAAAACTAACCATATTTATGGTTTGTTGTTAAGTCTGTTGCAGGTCTGTTGTTGATAATGGTAAAACAAACATATTTGTTACCTATATTTATAGATTCCTTTTATTATGGTCAGGAAGGTTGTATCTGAAATAAAAAAAATCATAAAACATCTCTTGTCTGTTATATAAAAAAAAGAAGATGTGGTATAACTGTCAGTGAGAAAGATATCCATCAGAAACCAAATGCTGTACTTGAGACCAACAATAGGTCCCTGAAAAGCCTTCAACAATGAGCAAAATCCATATCCTATTGAAAGCTTAGCTGTGTCCTGTAATGACCAAATGTAAAATAATTCAAGCAAGAAAACCAACAGCTTGATTTATGTACAAAACAAAAAAATATAAATGACAGCAACCAACCACTACCACTGAATTCAATTAAGACATATATACATGTAGTATGTTGTGAGGTTAAACATGTTTGCAACCATCAAAACCCTGACCTGGAATAGTGGTGTTGAATTCCTGTTTGAATGGTTTTATTTGAAGACCATACTCTGACTTATAATGGTTTACTTTTATAAATTGGGACTTAATGGAGAATTGTCTCATTGTTACTCGTACCACATTTTCTTATACATGTATCTAATTGCAGCTGGACATAAAACAAACAACAAAAATCCCTTGAAAAAGGATGGAGAGAGTTGTCTCATTGGCACACATACCACATCTTCCTATATCTATTGAACATACTTGTATATATATCGTCAATAATATTTTGTTTTGCTTCAGTGGTGTCTTTAGTTGTCGAACCAAATGTTATGAAAAATACACACAACGCTTATTACCACAAAATACAGATCAGGCTGGAATTTTGGCAGCAACCATTTTACAGTTCTAGAGTTATGCCCCTTTTCAAATGGAAAAAAATCTGAATTTTCCATTTCTATTCTCTTACTTCAGTTTGCCTCAACCAAATGTTATGAAACTTAAACATAATGCTTATCATCACAAAACTAAGATCAAGTACCAATTTGATAGTGACACTTTTACAGATCTTGTGTCCCTTGATAATGTTATACACAAGCAGGGGCATCAGCTGTGTCCATTTGGGACACATTCTCTATCAATTTTTTTTTATTGTCACTTTTATGATATCTTTAACATTTTGTCAGCTAATTCATTGTAATAGTTATGAGTGAGAAGATTTAAACAAGAGGCTCTCAAGTGCCTGAATTGCTCACCTGTAATTTTTTTGCTTAAATCTTTCATCAATGATTATTTTTGCTTTTTACCCATATCTTCCATTTCAGCCATAGAGTCTAGTATGTTTCTTGAGGTACAAGGAAATGAAATACAAAATTTATACTAGATTCATTTGAGAAGTTAAAAAACATAAAACAACTTGTGTAAAATTGTCCTTAAAGAGCAATAAATCCTTAAGAGGTCAATTGACAATTTTTGGTCATATAAACTTTTTTGTAGATTTTACTTTGTTGAACATTTTTGCTGTTTACAGTTTATCTTAATCTTCAAAAATATTCAAGATAATAACCAAAAACTGCAAAATTTTCTTAAAACAACCAATTTAGTGGCAGCAACCCAAAAATGGGTTGTTCGGTTTGTCTGAAAATTTCAGGGCTATTAGGTGTAATACCACCATTGATTTTCCCCTATTAGTCTTTGTTAAATTTGCACTTTTCAAAAAAATTTGCAGAATTTATCTTTGTTTCAAATAAAGAAATACTTGGCATGAGTAAAGTTTTATCCTGTCCAGTACTATAGAAAAAATTTCAAATAACATTTCATTGCATTGAGAAAATTACCATCATTGGAAGTTAACAAATCAAATGTCTCCCCGTAATTTATCTGTATACAAGGTTAAGTCACCATGTAACCTCAAGATTACAAAATTTTCTATAGAAATCCCAAATAAAAAAATAATGGTGTTTTGAAATACCCAAGGCATATGTTTATGACCAGGGTTTAAGCTAGGATTTTGAGGGCTTTAGTCACTTTTGCGCGCTATTAAAATCAACCTTATTTTGTGTAAAAGCAAGGGACCAATGATGTATATTACTAGCTTCATCTTTTGACTTTGTCCGATTTTAAGGGATTGAGGCACCAGCATGGTTGGCAGTTATTGTATGATTTGACTGTATTGGCCATTATTATGAAAGATTCTGACATGGAATCCAGAAATTTAGTTCACAATTTCTCTTCAGTTTGTTCCAGGGGTCATTCCTGATCAACAAAAGTTGGATTCTATTTTTTTTTTTTTAAACAGGGAATCACAGCAGAAACTAACTTGCAATGATTATTTCACTCCATAATCATTATCCTTATAAAAGGTCTAAATCGATATTTGGAAATCATTTCTATCAAGTTGGAAATGTGTAAAATCCTTTTGGAACTATTATAATTACTGAAAGGAGGTTGTAAACAAATCAACAATAGATCACGTTTACTACTTTCGGTTTTAAAATGAAACGAAAACGCAGGTGGCAGTTAGGTCCGCTGCTGTATGCCCTGGGGTAATCGGTGCCCTGAGGTAATCATGGTAATGCGTCATTGATTAAATACGCACGAAAATATAGTTCTTATTTAGATAGATCTTAATACCAAATTTTAATGTGACCAAATACCAAAGATGTCAACAAACTTCCCAAATGATTTTATTATTTGTATTCACCGATCGTTCATTTCGTATGTACGTGTAGGGTGGGGATGGCTTGTAAAATTATAAACTTTTTTTTTTTTTTTTTCATAAAAGTTCAATTAATGATCTGAAGTATTCATTCATGACAGGGTTACCTGAGGTAACCCCAATTATAACAACAAATGCAACCATTAAACTCAAGTCAACTGGGATAACTTTATATATAATCACATAAACAATACAAATCTATGAAGTCCTACATTCTAAATTTAGAAATTGTGTAATTAAAATATAAATGTATACACTAACAAAGTATGTACTAAAAATTCTTTCATAACAGGGTAACCTGCGGTAACGCAAACAATAACAGTAAATGCAACCTATTTAACTCAAGTTAATTCAGATCACTTTTACATATACATCACATAAACAATATAATTTCAATGAATTCCTACATAACAAAAGAAGAAAGTGGTTTATTACAGCATAACTGCATATACTAGCAAAGTATCTAATTAGTATTTTGTTATGACAGGGTTACCTCAGGTAACCCATAAAATAGCAACAAGTATTATCCATTGATATCAAGTTAACTAAAGTCGCTTTTCCGATATATCACATAAACCATACACATCCATGAGGCCTACATGTAAAATAAAGAAATTGTTTGATTACAACATAAATGTTTTCACTAGCAAACTATCTAATACGCATTCTTTATAACATGGGTACCTGAGGTAACCCCAGACATAATTACAAATATAACCCACTTAACTTAACTGAAGTAAACTGAGATCACCTTTACATGTACATCAAATAAACAATACAACTTTCACGAAGTCCTACATTTAAAATAAAGAAGTTTGTTTATTACAATAAATGTAAACACTACCAAAGTATCTACGAGGTATTCATTCATGACAGGGTTGCATGAGGTAACCCCAATAATTACAATAAATACAACCCATTCAACTCAAGTTAACTCAGGTTACATTTATATATACCTCGCATACACAATACAAATTTATGAAGTCCTACATTTTAGATTAAGAAATTGTGTCATTACAGCATAAATGCATATACCAACAAATTATCTACGAAGTATTCTTTCATAACAGAGATACCTCATGTTATTTCAAAAATAACAACAAATATCCATTGAAATGAAGTTAACTAAAGTCGCCTTTCCTGAATATCATATAAACAATACTTATCTATGAAGTCCAAAATGAAAAAGTAAATGGTTTATTAGAAGTTAAATGTAAACTCGGGAAAACTATCTACAACGTATTCTTACGTGACAGGGTTACCTCAGATAACCAAAACAATCACAAAAAAGATAATCCATCTAACTCAAGTTCACTCAGGTTACCTTTAAATATATATACATCACATAAACAATACAAATCTATGAAGTCCTACATTTCAAATTAAAAAATTGTGGAATAACAATATGAATGTAAACACTAGCAAAGTATCAACTAAGAATTCTTTCATAGCAGGGTTACCTGAGGTAACCAAAACAATAACAGCAAATACAACCTATTTAACTCAAGTTAATTCAGATCACCTTTACATATACATCACATAAAAGATATAACTTCAAAGAATTCCTACATTAAACATTAAGAGGTTGGTTTATTACACCATAAATGCATATACTAGCAAAGTATCTACTAAATATTCTGTCATGCACTGTTACCTCAGGTAACTCATTAAATCGAAACAAGTATTATCCATTCATATCAAGTTAACTTAAGTCGCCATTCCAATATATCAAATAAACAATACCCATCTATGAAGTCCTATATTTAAAATAAAGAAATTGTTTGATTACAACATAAATGTTTACATTAGCAAACTATCTAAAAAGCATTCTTCATAACATGGGTACCTGAGGTAACCCCAGACATAATTACAAATATAACCCACATAACTGAAGTTAACTGAGGTCACCTTTACATGTGCATCACATAAACAATACAACTTTCATGAAGTCCTACATTTAAAATAAAGAAGATTGTTTATTACAATTAATGTAAACATTAGCAAAGTATCTACAAAAAATTCATTCATTACAGGGTTACCTCAGGTAACCATAACAATAACAACAAATACAACCCATATAACTCAAGTAAACTCAGGTACCACCTTTAAATATATATGCATCACATAAACCATACAAATCTATGAAGTCCTACATTTTTAAATTAAGAAATTGTGTAATTAAAATATAAATGTATACACTTGCAAGGTATATACTAAGAATTCATGCATAGCAGGGTTACCTGAGGTAACCAATACAAATACAACAAAAACAACCTATTTAACTCAAGTTAATTCAGATCACCTTTACATATACATGTACATCACATAAACAATATAATTTTTTTTTTAATGAATTCCTACATTAAAAATGTAGAAGTTGATTTATTACACCATAAATGGATATACTAGCAAAGTATCTACTAAATATTCTGCCATGACAGGTTACCTCAGGTAACCCATGAAATAGAAACAAGTATTATCCATTCATATCAAGTAAACTTAAGTCGCCTTTCCGAAATATCGCATAAACAATACAGATCTATGAAGTCCTGCATTTAAAATAAAGAAATTGTCCGATTACAACATAAATGTTTACACTAGCAAACTATCTCAAAAGCATTCTTCATAACATGGGTACCTGAGGTAACCCCAGACATAATTACAAATATAACCCACTTAACTGAAGTTAACTGAGTTCACCTTTACATGTGCATCACATAAGCAATACAACTTTCATGAAGTCCTACATTTGAAATAAAGAAGTTTGTTTATTACAATTAATGTAAAGACTAGCAACGTATCTAAGAAGAATTCATTCATTACAGGGTTACCTGAGAGACAGGGTTACCTCAGGTAACCTAATAATAACAACAAATACAACCCTTTTAACTCAAGTTTACTCAAGTTGCATATATCTATACATCGCATAAACAATACAAATCTATGAAGTTTTACATTTTAAATTAAGAAATTGTGTAATTACAACATCAATGCATATACAAGCAAAGTATCTACGAAGTATTCTTTCATAACAGGGTTACCTCAGGTAAACCCAAAAATAACAGTAAATATAATCAATTCAAATAAAGTTAACTTAAGTTGCCTTTCCTAAATATCATATAAACAATACACATCTATGAAGTTCAAATTTATAAAAAAAAAAGTAAATCGTTTATTACAACTTAAATGTATATTCTGGAAAACTATCTACAAAGTATTCTTACATGACAGGATAACCTCGGGTAACCATAACAATAACATCAAATAAAAAATACAAATCTATGAAGTCCTACATTTTTAAATTCATAAATTGTGTGATTAAAATACAAATGTTTACACAAGCATAGTATCTACTTATATTTTTTTCATAACAGGGTTACCTGAGGTAACCCAAGCAATAACAGCAATTACAACCAATTTAACTCAAGTTAATTCAAATCACCTTTACATTTACATCACATAAACAATATAACTTCAATGAATTCCTACATTGAAAATGAAGAAGTTGTTTTTTTACACCATAAATACATATACTAACAAAGTATCTACTAAGTATTCTGTCATGACAGGGTTACCTCAGGTAACCCATAAAATAGCTACAGGTATAATCCATTTAAATCGAGTTAAGACAGATCGCATTTTTTAAATATCGTGTAAGCAATTTACATCTGTGAAGTCCTACATGTAAAATAAAGAAATTGTTTGATTACAACATAAATGTTTACACTAGCAAACTATCTAATAAGCATTCTTTCATAACAGGGGTACCTGAGGTAACCCCAAAAATAATTGCAAATATAACCCACTTAACTGAAGTCATTTGAGATCAACTTTACATATATACCCCATAAACAATATAACTTCATTGAAGTCCTACATTCAAAATAAATAAGTTTGTTTATTACAATTAATGTAAAGACTATTAAAGTATCTACGAAGTATTCATTCATGACAGGGTTACCTCAGGTAACCCCAATTATAACACCAAATACAACCCATTTAACTCAGGTGAACTCGTGTAACATTTACATATAATCGCATAAACAATACAAATCTATGAAGTCCTACATTTTAAATTAAGAAATTGTGTAATTACAGCATAAATGCATATACCAGCAAAGTATCTACGAAGTATTCTTTCATAACAGGATTACCTCAGGTAACCCCAAAAATAACAACAAATATAATCGATTCAAATCAAATTAACATAAGGTTGCAGTCTTGTTATTGACTGCTCCATAGGCTCACATGCAAAACAGCTGATCTTAGAAAAAAATTCATGTTCATATCATGGATGTACCAAAGTGAAATTGTGATTTAATTGAAAAAAGGGGGTCTTGCCACGAAGAATAAAACGTTACGCAATCCTGAAGTCAACTCATTTTTTTCTACTTTCTGTTTGCTATTTTTACTAGACCTCACCACTTCAAGTAAACATGATATCCTTCCACTTTCCTGGAATGATATCCCCAAAAGATGCAAGATTTTTTTAAAAGTCTATATTTATGTTTCCATTCACCATAAACCTATAAACAAACAGAAAAAAATGAGTTCAGAAAAAAATTCAGTCTACTAAATTATCTGTAAATCTCATTCTTGTCTATCTTTATGAATAACCTGACCATGCACAGTTGTACAGTGGTTCCCTGAGGTAACCTTACCATGCACAAGAGTACAATGGTTCCCTGAGATAACGTGACCATGCACAGTTGTACATTGGTTCCCTGAGGTAACCTGACCATGCACTTTAGTACAATAGTTCCCTGAGGAAACCTACCATGCACAGTAGTACAATTGTTCCTGAAGTAATCTGACCAGGCACAGTAGTGCAATTGTTCCCTGAGGTAACCTGACCATGCACAGAAGTACAATGGTTCCCTGAAGAAATCTGACCATGTACAGTAGTACAGAGGTTCCCTGGGGAAACCTGACCATGCACAGAAGTACAATGGTTCCCTGAGGTAACATGACAATGCACAGTAGTACCATGGTTCCCTGAGGTAACCTGACCATGCACAGTAGTACAATAGTTCCCTGGGGAAACCTGACAATGCAAAGAAGCACAATGGTTCCCTGAGGTAACCTGACCATGCACAGAAGCACAATGGTTCTATCGGTAACCTGACCATGCACAGTAGTACAATGGTTCCCTGAGGTAACATGACCATGTACAGTATTTCAATGGTTCCCTGAAGTAACTTGATCATGCTCAGTAGTACAATGGTTCTCTGAAGTAACCTGACCATGCACGGTAGTCCAATGATTCCCTAATTACTTACCATGCACAGTAGTACAATTGTTCCCTGAAGTAACCTGACCATGCAGAGTAGTGCAATGGTTCCCTGAGGTAACCTGACCATGCACAGTAGTACATAGATTCCTTGAGGTAAACTCACAATACACAACAGTACATTGGTTTCCTGAGGTACCATGACCATGCATAGTAGAACAACGTTTCCCTGAGGGGACTTGAACATGCACAATAGTGCAATGGTTCCCTGAGGTTACCTGACAATGCCCAGTTGTATAGTGATTACCTGGTGTAACATGACCATGCACAGTAGTACAATGATTCCCTGAGGTTACCTACCATGCACAGTAGTACAATGGTTCACTTAAGAAACCTGATCATACACAGTACAATGGTTCCCTGCAGATTAGTATAATGGTTCCCTGGGGTTACCTGACCATGCCCAGTTTTACAGTGGTTCCCTGAGGTAACCTGACCATGCACAGTAGTACACTGGTTCCCTGAGGTAACCTGACCATACACAGTAGTACAATGGTTCCCTGAGGTAACCTGACCATGCACAGTAGTTCAATGATTCCCTAAGGTAACCTTAAAATACACAGCGGTACAATGATTCCCTCAGGGACCATGACCATGCACAGTAGAACAATGATTCCCTGAGGAGACTTGACCATGCACAAGAGTACAAAGGTTCCCTGCACAGTAGTACAATGTTTTCCTGAGGTTATCTGACCATGCCCAGTTGTACAGTGGTTCCCTGAGGTAACATGACAATGCACAGTAGTACAATGGTTCCCTGAGGTAACCTGACCATACACAGTAGTACAGTGGTTCCCTGAGGTAACCTGTCCATCCACAGTAGTACAGTGGTTCCCTGAGGTAACATGACCATGTACAGTAGTGCAATGGTTCCCCGAAGAAACCTGACAATGCACAGTAGTACAATGGTTCCCTGAGGTAACCTGACCATGCACAGTAGTACAATGGATCCCTGAGGTAACCAGACCATGCACAGTAGAACAGTGGTTCCGTGAAGTTACCCGATCATGCACAGTAGTACCATGGTTCCCTGAGGTAACCTTATTATGCACAGTAGTACAATGATTCCTTGAGGTAAACTCATAATACACAACAGTACAATGGTTCCCTGAGGTACCATGACCATGCATAGTAGAACAACGTTTCCCTGAGAACTTGAACATGCACAATAGAACAATGGTTCCCTGAGGTTAACTGACAATGACCAGTTGTATAGTGGTTACCTGGTGTAACATGACCATGCACAGTAGTACAATGATTCCCTGAGGTTACCTACCATGCACAGAAGTACAATGGTTCACTTAAGAAACCTGATCATACACAGTACAATGGTTCCCTGCAGATTAGTATAATGGTTCCCTGGGGTTACCTAACCATGCCCAGTTTTACAGTGGTTCCCTGAGGTAACCTGACCATGCACAGTAGTACACTGGTTCCCTGAGGTTACCTGACCATCATAGTAGTACAATGGTTCCCTGAGGTAACCTGACCATGCACAGTAGTTCAATGGTTCCCTGAGGTAACCTTAAAATACACAGCGGTACAATGATTCCATGAGGGACCATGACCATGCACAGTAGAACAATGATTCCCTGAGGAGACTTGACCATGCACAAGAGTACGAAGGTTCCCTGCACAGTAGTTCAATGTTTTCCTGAGGTTATCTGACCATGCCCAGTTGTACAGTGGTTCCCTGAGGTAACATGACAATGCACAGAAGTACAATGGTTCCCTGAGGTAACCTGACCATACACAGTAGTACAGTGGTTCCCTGAGGTAACCTGTCCATCCACAGTAGTACAGTGGTTCCCTGAGGTAACATGACCATGTACAGTAGTGCAATGGTTCCCCGAAGAAACCTGACAATGCACAGTAGTACAATGGTTCCCTGGGGTAACCTGACCATGCACAGTAGTACAATGGATTCATGAGGTAACCAGACCATGCACAGTAGAACAGTGGTTCCTTGAAGTTACCCGATCATGCACAGTAGTACCATGTTTCCCTGAGGTAACCTTACCATGCACAGTAGTACAGTGGTTCCCTGAGGTAACCTGGTCATGTATAGTAATTTACAGATGACCTGAGGTAACCTTGTCATGTACAGTAATTTACAGATGACCTGAGGTAACCTGGTCATGTACAGTAATTTACAGATGACCTGAGGTAGCCTGTCCGTGAATAAAAAGAACATAGATGTAATCTGGACTGACTAAGCTGACGAAGGGAGTTATGAACATTCAATTGTGGTAACCTGAGGTTTGTAGAAAATTAGCGTTTTGCAAAGTTTATCTGTGGTAACATGCAGCTGGTACAATGACCATGAAGTTGTGACCTTAGGTTACCTCAACATATTCTTATATACAGAGGTATTCTGAGGTTACATATTTATATACAGTAGTTAAGAAATGACATTAGTTAACATGTGCACTTGGCCATGTATAGAAATGCAGAAGTGCCCTGAGGAAAACTAAAAAAATAGTGTTTTGTAAAGTTTATACAAAGTGTGGTAATACAAGTATGTGCAGTAATACAGAGTAACCTCACCATGTACAACAATACAGAGGTAATATTAGGTAACCTCACAATGTTCAATCATACAGAGGTGACCTGAGGTAACCTCACCATGTGAGCAATCATAGATACGATATGAGATACAGGAAATACACAGTAATTTAGAGATGACCTAAGGTTATCTGACCATGTACAAAAGTCCACTGGAGATGTGAGGTTTTTCCTTGAAAATATCCAACATCTCTCAAATAAGATTGATAAAGACAATTAACATTTTAAAAAGCAGTTATATACTATATAACCTGTGCTTGTAACTACGTTACTTTCAAAGTAATGTCAAATGGAAAAAAAAAATAGATTACTGTTCGTACTACAATGTTTCTCTTTTTTAATACTGGTGAATAAAATCCTTACAGTGTGTACTGGCTGGTCATCATCGCGAATGATACGATTTTGATACTCATACACAGTTAATGAATATTATGCATGCATATAGATAAGATCAGCACGTGTAGCCATAGACTGAGAGTTGTAGATTTGTAGTGTAAATATATAGATGCCGTTTCAGGGATGATTTCACTATATAGTTTAGGGCCGCTGAGCGGCCCTTAATTCTCCCAGCGACCCCCAAAAAATGTTTGTGAATATAAATTCCCAATTCAGGAAAATAAAATAAAAATTGGTATTTCCGGAAAAGTTTCAGTCACCGATTACGGCAACTATAATTTGTCATAGTTTGTCGTCAAAACGTAGCAAAATCCGGATAAGAATGCTGACTACTATCGCCTTTTATTAACAACGATTTAATTATGTCAACTTGAGGTAAACAATTTTAGCAGCCGGATTTAATTGAATAAAATGTTATGGGAGTATTTGAATTTGCAAAAGTGGATCGCTCAGCAGGTTGATCAAAAACATGCTTTTTGTCAAAATTGTTGTCAAAGCAGACCTCGGCAAAGAACAAATTCAAATTTTGATACAACATTGATGAATAAATTTTAATGGGCGCCGATCTTATAAAAACAGATCGCCCAGCAGAGCCGGTTATGTAACTTGATTAAAACTTGTTTTGTAAAAGAATTTATTTTATATTTTGCTCTATTTCCTCAAAAGACAAAAGTTTGAGCGTTTTTGAAAATAATGTTGATGATAGACCATTCATGACGTTTATAAGATATCTTACATAGTTCATGAGATATGTTACAAAATTTATGAGATATCTTTTATAGTTTATAACATATCTCATATAGTTTTCTTTTAATATCAGATATCTTATAAACTATATGATATATATTATAAACTATATATAAGATATCTTAGATAAAGTATATTTATAAGATATCTTATATACTATATAAGATATGTTATATAAAGTATATTTATAAGATATATTATATACTATATAAGATATGTTATATAAATTATATTTATAAGATATCTTATATACTATATAAGATATCTAATAATCGATATTAGATATCTTTTGTATCATATAAGATATATATTTATATTAGATATCTTATAAAAAAGATTATTTAAGATATCTTATATATCTTATAAGATATATTATTAGAGACATCGTATAGAAATTATAAGATAATTCATATAATATATCTTATATGATTTTCTTAAGATGATATCCAATAAACTATATAAGATATCTTGTATAAAAAATATTTATAAGATATTTCATATACTTAATGAGATATCTTATAAACTTTAGAAGATATCTTAGAAAGTATATAAGATATCTTATAAGTTTATACGATATATTATAAGTATATAAGATATCTCATATAATATAAGATATCTCATATAATATATAAGATAGCTTTAAAAAATTAAATTATATAAGATATCTCATATATTAAATGAGATATCTTATAAAAATCTTATATGTTATATAAGATATCTTATATATGATGAAATAGTTTGAGATAATTTGAAATTCGAATAAATAGCTAAACTGCTTGCCATAGGTTTATGTTAGCTGGCATATTTGCCTTGTTTACCAAAGTTAAGATGATAGTGCATCATGTGCAATGGTATTCATGTATTACAACTTCCCTGGTCTGAATCCAATAACTTCTTCAATCAGTGTACAGGTGAAACTTAAGATACATTTTCCGTTTTTACAGGCCAGGAAAATGATATTATTTCGATTTAGATTGTATGCATAAAAAAATCCCATTTGGGGTAAAAATTCCCAATTTGATGTTCAAGGGACCCATTAGAAATCACCTGGAATCATCCCTGCCGTTTATAGAATACAAAATTAGATCAGAAACATAGTTATTAAAATTGAGAAAGGAAATGGTGAATATGTCAAAGCGGCAACCACCCGACCATAGAGCAGACAACAGCCGAAGGCAACTAAAGGGTCTCCAATGTAGCGAGAATTCCCGCAGCTGTAGGTGTCCTTAAGCTGGCCCCTAAAAATATGCATAATAGTTCAGTGATAATGGACGTCATACTAAACTCCGAATTATAGACAAGAAACTAAGATTTAAAATCATACAAGCCTAACAAAGGCCAGAGGCTCCTGACTTGGGACATGCGCAAAATTGCGGCTGGGTTAAACATGTTTATGAGATCTCAACCCCCCCCCCCCCCTATACATCTAGCCAGTGTAGAAAAGTAAAAGCATAACAATACGCACATTATAATTCAGTTCAAGAGAAGTCCGAGTCCGATATCAAAAGATGTAATAAAAGAACATAAATAAAATGACAATAATACATAAATAACAACAGAGTACTAGCAGTTAACTTACATGCCAGCTCCTGACCTCAATTAAACTGATTGAAAGATTATGTGTTCATCATATGAATATCAGGCACAATCCCTCCCGTTAGGGGTTTAGTATCATACTATCATAAAATATATGAGAAGAACATAACCCGTGTCATGCCAACAACTGTTTTTTAGAAATAGATGTGTTTAGTTCCGATTCAAAGGCTCTATCAGTGAATCAATATTAAAGCCAAAATATGCAATCTTTAATGACCTGACAACAGTATCGTAACTACTAGTATATCCCTTTTTAATAAGTCTATTTAAAGGTTTTGTTAGTTTCTGAGGAGAATACTGACATTTTTGTTCTTTATTTAGAATACTTCCCTAAAAAATTGGATGTGAAATACCCGAACGTATAAGATGTCTGCATGTTGAGTTATATTTACGAATTATTTCCTTATACTGATGATAAAATTTAGTAAATGTTTTGACCAGTTTGTGATATCGAAAACCCTGGTGTAATAATTTTTTAGTAATACATACATTTCTCTCGCTAAAATCTAATACGTTGTTACATACACGAGAGAATCGTACAAGTTGAGATACATAAACACCATAAGATGATGACAAGGGAACGTCACCATCTACAAATGGATAATTTACAATAGGAAATGAAAAAACATCTCTCTTATCAACAATTTTTGTATTAATCTTCCCGTTTATGATATAGATATCAAGATCGAGGAAAGGGCAGTGGTCATTGTTATCATTAGCTTTAATTAAAGTAACCTCTACAGGATAAATTTCTTTAGTATACATACGGAAGTCGTTATTATTGAGAGCCAATATATCATCCAAATATCTAAAAGTATTGTTGAATTTTTGTACCAAATATTGTTTAGATGGGTCTTTGGTAATTTAAGTCATAAATTGTAACTCATAACAATACAAAACAGGTCCGCAATAATTGGTTCACAGTTAGTCCCCATTGGAATTCCAATAACTTGACGATGTACGGAATCTCTAAAAATAACAAAAATGTTATCAAATAAAAATTCAAACGCATAAATAGTATCAAAGCATGTCCAATTGACATAGTTCTTTTGTTTATTGCTACTAAAAAATGATCGCAAAGAGTTTTAACATATGTACTCGCATTCCGACTTTTTAAATGCCCAGTTAATTAGGGATGTGATTTTTTTCTCAATAAGAATATGAGGCAAAGTGGTATATAGGGTAGAAAAATCAAAACTTTGAACAGATTTAAAATCACCAATATATGCATGCAATTTATCAAGTACTTCCAACCAGTTTTTGACACTCCAAAAGTAATTAATTCCACTATTTTCAAAGGCCTTATTTGAACAATTTATTATCAGGTTTTTTTTATTGTACCAAGTGTACTAGTAAGTAAAACAGACAATTTAGTAGTTAAACAATGGACAGTGGCGGGTCCAGGGGTGTTCTGGGTATTAGGAACCCTTTTTTTTGGAGATCAATGCATTTGAATGGAAACATATAGTTGGAACCCCCTTCTTGTGTCCTGGATTGGGAACCCCCTTTTTTTAAATGGATGGATCCGCCGCCGCCCCTCATGCAGTCGGACAAGATGGACTGACTTTCATTAACCTATCTATTAAATGTTATCGTTTTCTACTTATGTTACTTTAAAAGAAGTAACCAAAATCAATATATGCGTAATCTGTCCATATGTAAGTGTCATATATTACCAAACACAATGATAGTCAAAGTTTCAACAGGACATTCACGAAACTTAGGCAGCAATCATTTCATTTTCAGGATGGGGGGGGGGGCTATGTTTTTTTTAAAGTTTGTTTCTAATTGTTCTGCCACTATATGTAATGCTAAAATTGAAATGAAAGAAAAAAATGTTTTCGACCTGTCTCCAAAATATTGTCTTTCGCCGAAGAAAACAAATCCATACCCCCCCCCCCCCCCCCCCCGAAAATCAAATGTTTGCTGCCTTATGCATGTGTGGATAACTTTTATTCTTTAATAGTTAGTTTAAATTATTATATATACATTTATTTACATAAGTCTCTATGAAACCAGTTTTTGACAACTATTATTATAAAAGTTTAAATCGCCATTCAAAAAGTGTTTTCTTTTTAATTATTTTAAGTCATTTACGTTTCACTAAATAAAAATCTGTTCACGTTGCACTGATCACAAATAAACCAAATATTTGGATTTTTTTCGTGAATTATTTGTCGTAACTTATTGTAAAAAATTGTATGTGTTCCTGTTTTCTCCTATTTTTCGCACATATACTGTCAGTCGAAATAGAAAGTACAATGATGTATTTTTAGTTTATTCTATTTTTAGATCATGTTATTACTACGCATATGGGCACTATTGCCACGATTACCTGAGGGCACCGATTACCTCAGGGCATACAGCAGCGGACCTAACTGCCATCTGCAACGAAAACAGGAAGTGACACGTGGATAATAAATTTAAAACGAGTCCGGATTCATCAGAAAATTATATTTTTTCGATTTAAATTCCTTTAGTAAGAGATATATATTTGTCTCTCTCGTTAAATTGATTCTATATGATTTCGTATTTTACGTTTTTAATGTCTATAAATAGTCAAAGGAATACTTTCACGCATGCGTAGAACACAATACAGGAAGCACCTGTTTAACTCGTGAAAGTTTTGAATAAACACATTAAATTTCTTTATTTTAAATGGAAATTGCCGGAAGTTTTTGATGAAAATTTAAATCAAATATGACGAAAATGCCTTCGAATGAGGAATCTACGACAAACGAACTTCAGATTGTGATCGTTTGAGAAATATTGAAATTCAAATGCGAACTGCCCGGGTTGTTACATTTTTTATTAAATGATGAAACTATACTCCTGGTTGTTGAAATGCCGACTGACTGACTGATCTTCCTGGGGGAAATAATTATGATGGTCATTCAATTAATGGGTTTATTAATAATTAACGGATTAGTGACCCATCCGATGGCGATAGGCGGATTAGTTGTAATCACAACTTGTATTAATAATACCTTTATGAAATGTTTAATTACCTGGAGGCCATAAACTTGTCAAAAACATGGACAGGTAGATTTATAGTTTTTATTGCGAAATTTTTTTTACACTTTCAAAATTAAAGTGACGAAAATTGGTTTGAAATACTTTCGTCAATGAGAAAACCCTTTCGTAAAATACGAAAGTGACGAGCGCTAGCAAAATCACTGTTTATGACACAGAAATGCTTTTACTGCAATAAAATGTAGGATTAATTACCTACAACTGTCAAATTCAAGGGAATATTTTTTAAGACCTACTTTCGTATACAACCGGATGTGACTCACCATGATTTGGTGGTATTACACCTGATAGATCTTCAACTTAACATGTTTACCCTTAATAAATTTGCTCTAAATGCTTTAGTTTCTGAGATATAAACCAAAAACTGCATTTCACCCTTATGTTCTATTTTTAGCCATGGTGGCCATCTTTGTTGATGGATAAAAAATTCAGATACAATTCATATAATAAACTAGATTCCTAAATGAACATTCATTCAAAGTTAAGAAGTATACGACACAATAGTTTCAGAGGAGAAGATTTCTAAATGTAAGCAAACTTGATGAAAAAATTGTGTAAAATTGTCTTTAAAGGGCAATAACTCCTTAAGGGGTCAATTGATAATTTTGGTCATATAGTTTTTTTTGTGAATCTTACTTTGCTGAACATGCTGTTTACAGTTTATATCTATCTATAATAAATATTCAAGATAATAACAAAAATCTGCAAAATTTCTTAAAACTACCAATTTAGTGGCAGCAACCCAACAATGAGTTGATCGTCTGAAAATTTCAGGGCTGATAGATTTTGACCGATTGAATAATTTTACCCCTAAAGATTTGCTCTAAAAGTTTTTGAGATATTATAATTCAAAAACTGCATTTGACCCCTATGTTTTATTTGTAGCCATGGCGGCCATGTTTGTTCATGGATCCAAACTTTGGATACAATTTATAAACTAGATACCCTAAGGAACATTTAGTTATACAAATGAACTTAGTGTAAGCAGAATATAAGATATGATACTAACAAAATGTATATGATCTTGAGTTTGCTTGCGGTGTTTTGAGGACAGATGTTTTGTCATGATTCTTTTGACCTTGATCTTTAGTTTAATTGCTTGCAGTGTTTTGAGGACCGATGTTTTGTCATGATTCTTGCAGTGTTTTGAGGACCGATGTTTTGTTATGATTCTTTTTACCTCTGTGTTGTCAGCTTTTCTTCAACTTGTAGTTGCTACCTTGGTCTCTTCTCCCCCGTTTTTTTTTACCAAGAATACAGGGTAAACATCCAAACATGAATAGTATTAAAATGATTATGATACTTTTTTCTACCATAATGTCTTTCTTGGATGATATCTTTTTGAAAATAAATTAATGTTATGGTTAGCTATTTCCATCAGTTATTCACTGTTTTGTGTACAAACTTTGTCAAAAACTTATTGTCTCAAAAAACAATCACGTCAATTTTAATCAAGTTTGGTAACACTTATCACCAGAAGGACATCTGTTATCACTAATGCATCAAATTTAAAAATAATAATCTGAATTTTCTTTTGACAAAACAACATGGCTGTCAACATTTTAAATTGACCGTAGAAATACAAAAGTCAACATTGAAGAGTATTTATATCATTCGGCAATGGGCAGTTAGTTGTTAGTTATCAGTGAGATGGTGACATCTGTTGCCTCAACACCTAGTACTAACTTTTCTTATAAGATCTGATTCATAACAAAGACTAATGCCAAAATAAGGATATTTGATGAACATATGTGAATGTGATTAGTCCCCTGAGTCAGTATCCATTGACTTAATTTCCTTATCTGGTCGTAAATGTATAAAAGTGAAGATTAATTGTATGATTTTTAAAGAAATAACTTTCCACCAGATTCCAAATGACGTTGATGTAAGCAAATATAGGTCACTGTACATCCTTACTATGTTGTCTATGAATGTTCTTTTGATGGATCATTGATATATGCCATGCATTTGGTGTGAAAAAAAATATTTTAAGCTGAGTATAAATATGAGGATTCTTTACCTCAATGATGCTTTTCATTTTTTTAGACATGTTTCAGTGTTCTCCCCAGATTTTTCAAATAGCACCTTGGGAATTAACATAGCCCTATACATTCTATTATAAAATCATCCATAATAGCACCATGCTAGAAAATATAGCACCAGGGTACTATAGTGATGTAAAGACCTTGGGAAAACGGTTGACCTTTACATATCTAAAGTTTTGTTGCACCAGCCAACAAGCTTTTCAGTTCTAAGCAGACTAATTTATGGAAATATATTTATCAGTCCTGCTCCTGTTATAAGAGATCAAATCCTCTGTTACTCCCTGTACACCCTGTCAAAAGAATCAAAATAGTTCCTGATACAGTTTCCTTACAATGCTTTGAAATTAATGAAGACATTTCAAATTATGTATTCATTTCTCTTTTAGAATGATCTTTTTCAAACTCATAAAATGATCAACTCTATTGAACAATAAATGTTAATTTTTGTTCTGCGTTTTTGACGTTCTAATATATTCTGCTCATTTAATATTACCATTGAGATGTCGGCTTATTATGGCTAGGTCAAGTTGCCGTCGCTTTATATATGTCATTCTAAAATTAGTAATCTAAACTCTAACATTATACTTCAATAAGGCAGAATACAATACCATTTTTAAATAAATCCATCTATATTATACAAGTAACAAGAGCTTTTGATACCAATATTTATAAATCTTTTATCTTTTTTATATTTCTTTCAGCTTGTTTAACTTTGTCTCGTCGCGATAAAAATTGATATGGAGAAGTTTTTGTGGTATTGATAAACCATTGATATACAGAACATTGATGTTATTCCATTAGCATCCAAAACACTTTAAATTCTGGGAGAATATGATATTAGTTTCTATACAAAAACCACCTTATAGATATGCCTGCAACCTTTATGTTTTGATGACAATTTTCGTTAACTTATTTTATAATTCCTTTACAATCAGAGGAACGGAGAGAAGTGAACAGAAGGCAATTCCTCATGAACATTGTCTCTGACCCGCTCTATATTTCTTGAAATCTGTTAAATTAAAACTCTCAAAAATATATGTAACAGTTATAAGTTTTGGGGCTATTACACCCACATTTTCTATTAGTCATAAAGACGATACATTTCAACAATCAAGTGGATATATTGCACCAGATTTTCTGCTTGCTTGCCAAAAAATGGTGAAACTGACAAACAATTGATTCCACCATCCAAGCCATATGCTCCCTCTTGAACCCCATTCATAATTATGTCCAACCAAACGTGTAAAGTACCTATATATATGTTCATCTTATGTTTGCAAGCATACTGGTAATTGACCATAAAGTATAGTCAATATGCAATCAACATCTTAAACCGGACACTCTTATCCAGATATGCATATCCTATTTCTGACCTAATGCATCTTAATTGAGACAAAAATAGACTGATGCTTTCCTTTCCTTTCATTCATAAATCTGAATGTTCATTCATCAAAGACATGAAAGAAAAACAGTTAGTATTTTTGTCTATTCCTAGTTCATTAAGCCAGATTTTACGATTTGTTTTAAGCCATGAGAGATATAGAGACTGATCCTAAATCGATTGTTTCGTATAATGTGCGTAATAATGAATTATGGGACTCTGTAATTGAATTTAACACAATCTAGACGGAATAAATTGTTGCTCTTTTTTAAATCGATTCACAGATCATTTTAAACTAATAAAAACATGCGATATTTTGCTATCTTTATGTATTGAATCATTTTTGATGACGTTTGAATATTTGACCATTCACATTGTTGTAAAGAACCCATATATGATATTCCGTCCAATTATGTGATTTCTATGTCACCAATGACATGTACATCTCTGATATCACCATGAAGGCAAGTTTGAACAAAATTGAGAATTGAAATGAGGAATATGTCAAAGAGACAGCAACACGACCAAAGAGAAAAGTAACTTTCACCTTATATCTAGCTTTTGGTGGCATCCTTATGCTCAACAGCTCAAGCATTATAGTTTTATACATAGTTGTATGTAAACTGATGTTTGTTTGTTGGTCTCTTTCATTTTGTAATTGTGTTGTCTATTTCTTTGTTTTGACTCCCAATTTATATGTTTCCCCTTTCCATAGTTTTTTTTAAGCTTTATTCAAAAATAAGGAGTGGAGATGCCAGGGATCAACCCCGTGGTCTTTCACATGCAATAAGTGTTTGAACCACCTCTATATAATTATGAAGCCTATCATTTCCTTATCAATCTAACTTGACACAAAACGTCTTTCAATATGCATATCAATCGTTGCTACTGATTGCACTGTACGATTAAACAGAACACAAGGTGCACGTAATTGTATTCTAAAGTGTTCCTCCCAAATGCACTTCATTATATTTAATCCGCTTTATAAAGTTTGTGTTTTGATGTTTGATTGAATAATCAGGTTTTTTTTTTGCCTTGTTACAAGAAACGTAACCTACTTTATTGATCGATTTACTGATGGAAATAATCTCATACACAGAGACTATATTGAAATTGGTACATGTTTAGTTCAAAGATACAAGTTTGGTTCTCGAAAGTCATGAGAAAACAACATTGCTTTATGACGCAAGTTGTCGTGGGTTTTATAAATTACAAATATAATTAAATCTTTAACCTAGTAACATACTTTGGGTTTTATCAATTTATTAATGTGAACTTAAATTCATGGATTAAGTTATAAAAAAAGATTTGATTTAAAGCTGGAAGATTTATTTTTTTTGGAGGTGAGGGAGTAACTGTATTAGTATTTTAATATAATGGTGTATATTTAAACAACGTAAAATAGAAGCTTGTGACATTGTCAAAAACTATGACAGACTAAAAAAATAAAAACAACAGTATTACGCCATTAAGTCAAAGATTACATTGACAAGTCATAAGAACAGAAAACTATGTATCACACACACTCCTTAAATTCGTTCTTGCGTCCCTCTATTGCACAAGTAACCAATACTTCCATGCATGAACCTACACGAGTTATAACAACATAATTCGCTGCCGAATATTACGTATTTTAACAAGAAATAATCACAATAATCTTTACAAAGCATCCTCTAAATGCCTGTTGTATCTTCAGAGCCAACTAAAATTAAACCAGAGAGCTTAAAGACATGAACAAGAACACTAGAACAGTATGTTTTGACATGGAAGTATAATGCTACTATAAAACCCATATTAATGGTTCTTGTAGAACATTGACAGATTTGTGTATTGAGGTTGTTTTTGTCACGACTGCATCGGAAGAAGAGGAAAGCGAGACACATGGTTTGTTTTTCCTACAACCGCGACGATGACTTTACGTCGTCAATAATTGTTGCGTTTTCTGCTTGTTTGATATGAACTACTTGTGATAGATCATTTATATTTAATACAGAGTTGCATTACTATCAGTACCAATAAGTTTGACCACGATCTTTATATGCGAGACACATCTCTGTGTCAACAGATAAATAGTTTTTTGTGTTGTTGTTTTTTTTACGTTTTTTTTTTTAAACCTAGCGTCTGATTTTTTTTTTTACATTTTGCACTTTAGGTTAAAGTTAGGTTTGGATTTGCCGTCTGTGTTGATCGTGTTTTTGGAATGAGTAATACAATATAGTGCAGCTTTTAAAGCCAGACATGCAATTATAAAATGCTATTTGATAAAATTTGTGACAAGTTTATATATATCTAATTTAAAATTGAAATTACAAGAAATGTAAATTTTAACGATGAAACAGACTGAAACTTAACAGCTTTTATCATATGCAATCTATATAGCACATTGAAAAATCAAAGCATTTATTTTCCAATCATGACTGGTATTTAATTGAGTTTCATTAACACATAAAAGAAAATTAAACTCCTGAAGCTATTTTCTTTAAGATACGACATGAATTCAATTACCAATCCTTTTGGAGTAAATTGTAATATGTTATTTAAGACTCGGTTATTTTATTGTTACATGGTTACTCTTCCAATATAGTATCCTCTCCCCCTCCCCTCTCCATCTCCCTGCGTGATTGTGTGTATGTGTTAGCTCATGTTGTGTATCTTTGAAATATTCTATCGATATCCTTCTGTGTAATGATACCTTAGCTGTTAACAAAAATATCACACACATCGTTTAATCTCAGCTTAAAATACAAGTAAGTGTTCTTCAACTATTAGTTTATCCTTATAACTAGTTCCGTAACTACATTTAACGAAAATGAGTATTGCCCCTCCGCGTAAGGGGTTGCTGGGGTTATAGAAATACTGGGCGTCTGTCCGTCTTTCCGTCCGTCGAGCCTTGTTAGCACTCTCACGGGTACAATTCTTGACAGATTTTTGTAAAACTATGCTAAAGGTTAATATCAGAAATATATCGGACAAGTTCTGTTATGGTGGACGATCGACTTTTTTTTAAAGAGTTATGCCCCTTAGAAATATAAGATACGCAACACAACGAAGATTGGACTGAAATGTGTTCTTTTATTAATTTTGTAGTAAGAGCATAGATATGCAAATAATATTAAAAGACTATTTGCGTATATTAAATTGCTTTTGATGGTCCTCTCGATTCGGTTGACAATAATTACTTTTCAACTCGCTACATAAGACTTATACAATCTGATCAAGTCGAAGTATTATTGTTTTATCAATTATTTCTTTTAAACTCTGATTGCAAGTTTATTATTACTTCTGATATGAAAAGGTAACAAAGGCACCCCTTACATATAAGACTATGTACGGATTTTACTCATTGTATTCTATAGGCCCCAGAAGCTCTGGGGGTAAATGGTGCAAAATCCTGCATTCTCGCAATTTCCGAGGACTTAAAATGATCTCTTAGAAATCTTACTTTCGGGAGAAACAAGTCAACTTTGGAAATAGATAATCAGAGAAAAACAAAGAAACCCGTACTGTTGGCTTACAATTTGTGTTTTTCTTATGTGTAGGGGGTTAACATGGCTTGATTAGGTATATTTTATGTGTTACATAATCATGCTGAACGCACTTTACATTAGAAAACAAACTAATTTTTAAGCCAACACTGTGCAACTTAAATGGTATTTTTTTTATTGAGAAAATACATAAATAAAAATTCGAATCACATATATATCTTTTGTTTTATTTTATGAGTGAACAAGCAGTGTTTTTCAGCTTCTTTTTTTTTCTCTCAAAGTTAATTCTGAAAAATCAATGCCAATTTCCTTTTTTTTCTACTAAAGATGTCCAAAACCGTGTCTGCTTTAAATTTTTTTCTCGGTATATGTTCAAAAGACCGAGTCCAGATAAACGATTTGTTTTCATTGTATTTTTCAAGTAGGTCTACACTGTTCTCATGGTACTAAAAGACCGTTCTTCCGTAGCCGTCGAGACCGGCATACATGCAAATACATTAAGTATCTGAAAGATTCCCGGGTATAAATCCTTCTTTATAACATTTATTGTTTCCTGTAGGTTGGTAGGGATGTTATCAAAATCTCCAACTGGTTCAATTTGCTAACCATCTCCGAATTTCAGATCGAAATTCGTCTTTTGGAACATGGGCATCATCTGCATAATCATTAAAGATTATGTCCCCAACAGCTAAAGTAAGTTGGTCAATGTTTTTTGGGATTAACTTTTGTGCGACATAATGTGGCTCTGCTGTCAGAAGTCTTGTATTCAACTCTGCTATCAAATGATCGACGAAAGGTAGATACATGTTCAGTTTCCAGTATTCATAAGGGGTTTGCGCTGGTGCATTGGGCCTATTACGTTGGGAACCACGGTTTCTGGGCATTGACGGATCAGTATTGACTGTTGCTGCAAGTTCAACTGCAGAATCGTACAAGGAGTTCAAAACTTCTGGTTCGTTTCTTTCGTCATTTAGCTGCCTGACATTTTAAATTGTTTGCATCAGCAACAGAATCACGATGCTGGTTTCGTAAATGAAAAGGGAAGACTAGTTTTCGGAACGGAATATAGCTACAAAGTGATCATAAACATATTTGTATAATTTTTTTTTATTAACTTCATTACTTCAGTTTTATTCTCACTAGATTTACCATATTTTCTATGTGTACGCAACTGCGTTTTTGCGTACGGGTTGCTACGTGCCTGGTCAATCATACACATCTCCTTATTCATAATTATTCAATCAGGAACGTGACCATGGACTTTTTTTCCTTCATATTTATTTACAAAACATTTCAATTTATTTTACTAATTGTTGGCATCTCAACGAACATTCGAAATACAAGGTAGAAAGGTTATAAGCTTAAACCTTTTTGTTGTAAACACATAGAATGCCATTTGCTCATGAATTCATGTCCATCATATTTTTGTTATTGAAACGACTGTGGCTTTGCACCACTTTATACAATTTAAAAACGTAACTGAGTTTTTAACTATACGGTATAGTTTTCGCTCATTGCTGAAGACCGTACTGTGTCTATTTGCATACGTCTACGTCATGGTCTCCGGTTGAGAGGTGTCTCACTTGCAATTATACCACAACTTCTTATACATCAATAAACCAAAAGTTCCTACACTAATCGTAAAATAAGGGGACAAAATGGGACCTTTATCTTTTCAAAGTTCTGCAAAATTCGTAATATATATACGTTCATGAAAAAAACTAAATACATGAACCATTTGTGAACATAGACTTTTGAAGTTAACAAAAATGATTTTGTCAAAAAATCAAGACCCATTCCTGTGTTTCAATTCCATCTTGTTTTCTTTTTCTACAATTACTAGGTTTTCAATTTATTGTCTTTTCACTTCTTCTTTACAGGGTTTCTGTTTTCAACAAATGTGTCACTTTATCATGTTTATGATACATTTATTATGACTTCGTCCTTGAAAAATATATTTCCCTGGGTATTAAATGTGTAAAAAATAAATCATCAATATTCGTGATAAAGACCTAAAAAATTATTACCGAATTGAAGATTCTGTACGAAATGATTAAGATCAAGACAAGAATTGTGGAAATCGATGATGCAAATATCCACGTGTTTGACTAATCATTTTCACTCCTTTATTCAATTATGTTAAATTTGTTTACAAGTTGTCCGTTACCAGTTAATCGGTACGTACAATCTAACACAAATACGAACATCAATTTCGAATGGTATCTGATTTATCAAATTGTTGATTGCAGCAAGTGAAAACTGATTTGATAAAGCTCGATGTTTACATCTTCCACGTGTATCAGTATTATTCCAATGGCTCTGCAGAGGCGATAGGATTGAATGAAAATCTGCTGAATTCTAAGACGGATTTTTCAAAAGAGAAACATTACTTTTTATCAATATTTTAAAGGATAATTAATAATTGATGTGAAAATGAGTAGAAGGTGGTTATCTATTAAACGTAAAGCAAATAATTCTGAATCCAGCAGCTTAAAGGTGAGGAATACAATTAATAATTTTTTATGAATGTTTTACATTTTTAGTTTTTTTCTCCATCTTAAAATATTAAGATTTTATGGTTTTTTGGTATAAGCATGAATTGATACATATATTTTTCTTATCTATATTTGAATTACGTTAAACTTTTCATTCTGACATTTTTTTTCGATTATGACATGCAAATCCTGTAGCAAGTATGAATATTTTTTTTGCGTATAGTTTTTAATTTAATTTTAGGAATTAAGTTTACGTAATATTTGATTAAAAACACAAAAACAAACGATAGTAACATCATGCCTCGTTTGATCACTAAACAACTAAACTCACCATGTTGCAATTTCTGTTTTGTGAAATGTATATTTTAACCATTTTTCATTTAAGAAATTAAACAACACCCCTCTAAATTAAAAAAAAAAATCAAATTTGTGAGATGATTCCTTGACAATAATACCACATATTTTTATTATTCACTAAAGAAGCACATATCTAAACAATAAGTAATGGATAATGTACGCGTATCACGTCTTTTGTTTTCAAACATTTTTTTTAAAACTTTCGTATTCATCGCAACGCTTGTAATTTGTTAGTAAATGCATCCCTTCACTCATCCGTAGTTTTGAGATGGTCTGCAACTCTCATTATTTAGATAACCAGGTTCTTTGTTCTTTATGTTATTACATGCGTTATTAACTAAGTTGTGGTTTTTTGTTTTTTTGTCTTTTTACAATTAGATTAGAAAAGTCAAATGATTAACTCGCGTATAATGAAAAGGAGGAAATTATTAATCATAAACTGATCATGAAAAAAGTAACTTTGCCGAATTAAAGAGAATAAGACAGGTAATCGTAAATTTCTTGAAATTATGTAAATTATGAATAATAAAAGAGTGAAGGTATTTTTTTCCAAAAATCTCAATTTAAAAAGCGGTATAGAAATACGAGGACTGGAGTTTCCATATTCTGTTCGAGTGTTGCAATTTGTCGAGATTTGACTTAAAATTTGTTGTCTCGAATTTGGAGAAAATGTCATCTTTCGGCTCGTGCAAGAACTTTTTCGTCCACTTATTTGGAGTGGTATTGCATAATACAAAATTTCTGACTCTATATAACAGACATTTGGTACATGCAGTTTTAAATTTTCAAAAATTTGGTTTCAAGATTCAATTGGAAGACACAAAGTGTCGAAATGTGCATCTGGTGCAAGTTTAAGTATCGTTAATATTATCGCTATCTAATCAAGTGGTAAATTGTTTAATTGGTTCTCACAACGTATATACTTCATTAATTAAAGGCAATCGTAGTTTACCGATGTTCCTATCTCGTAAATTTATACATTTATAATATATAGCAAAATCTGGGAAAAGCATAGAGAGACCGGCCGGGTAAGCTTCTTGAAATAATTATTACTAGGCAAAGGTATTTTTCTTCAAATGCTGGCCTGTATGATAAGTATCTAATTCCATTATAAAACATAGAAGTTCCATCTTTAGAAATGCTTAATTCAATTCGTCAGCGGATAAGGTTTTGGACCATGAACAAAATGTAAGTGTTGACATTTTTTCTCAAAAATGTCATGTCTTGCGTCAGTAAGGTGTGCATAAATAAAGTGCCTTGAAGTGCGTTTAAGTGTACCGAAATTACTAGTATATCATTGTATCTACTCTTCATATTTAATAATCAAATTTTTCCTTTCAATTATCGTACATGATTACGATAAAAATAACAAAAACATCTAGAGGATAATATGCAGCCATCAACAATAGACAGGTGCGCTCTCTGACGTCAACACGTGCATGCAATATGTTAGGAACACATAACTTCAAAACATAATGCAATACCATTTCCATTTTTGGCCTTTAAGTATCAAGTGATTGAAAACAAAGCCGATGCTTATATTATACCCAAATGTTTTCAAAAACATTCGGAATTTCTTGGTTAATCTACCGATCTATCTCTTATCTAAACCAGTCTCATTAACAGTAAATTATATAGTTCTCAAAATGAATTTACACTCAAGAACTCATAAACAAAAATATTATTTTTTCTAAAAAAAGGCGAGTTGCAAGTATTTTTTCCCTTTTTTATTTTTATTTTGATAGAACATAGAAGGTCCTTCTTTATCCAGGTAACGAATAAAGTTTATGCGAAGTTTCAACATGTAAGTGTAATAAAAAATGCCGCGTTTGCAGTTTCGTAATAATGTACTTTTATTTGCCAATTTAAAGTCACAGTATACAAAAACAAATATTAAAAGTGTATACTGTCATAGTTAACAAGCACAACAAAGTCTGTAGAAACATTGCACTCTACTAAGCCTAGTGATTTTTTTGTTGTTGCAGAATATGATTGTCCGCTGAAGCAAAGAATAAATAAATTTATATATTCAGCTTCCGTCCTCTAAAATTACTACGCTGCATATACAGGTCATAACATAATACAATACCATTAAAGGAAAGTGTCTTTCAAAGTAATTAAAAACATCTCCTTAGTTAGATGTAGTCAAAGTACTCTATCAGTTTATAGTACATTTTAAAGTTTGTGTGTAAATTTGAAAGTAAAGTACACGTATTGATTTCGTCTTTGCATTGGTAACGGCCATCGTAGCAGTTATAGGTCAGGTTTTTGACCAGATTAAGAACCATTTACATTTTTGTAATTCATTTTGTGATTTCTTGGTCGATATATTAGTCTGACTTCGAGTGATAATCGACTTAGAAACAAGTCTTTCTTCATTTCCGTGGCATCCATTTAATTTAGGAAAAAGAATCATATGAATAAAAAGAAAGATTTTTTTTCTGTTAGCAGACAAGTTAGACGAGCAATTTGAAATTGTGTTATGTGTAAACAGGTTCTCTTGTTTAATCGATGACTTTACTTCTAATCTTTTACATTCGATTTGAATTCTTTTTTCTTAAATTGGCAAAATACAATTGTACATGACTTTATGAATGAATGTTTTTTTTCTAGATTTATAACGGTTATCATTGAACATTTCAAAGTAACGATCCTTTTGTAAGTGTTTGAATGTCATATTTTTATGATTTTTGATATTTTGTGTTTGAGATTACGTTTATACTCAACATGTATTCATTTTTCGTTATATCTATACTGCATTTGTTCAGGAGATCACGTGTATCTTATGATACTTGATTTATGGCATATTTGTTATATCTTCATACATTTGTTTCTGTGAAATCTGCATTTGGATAGTGGAATTTAAAACATATATACTTATATATTAATTTATTAAACTTGAAAATGTCACGTTAGCTTTTCCTTTACTATATATATACAATACAAAAAGGGGTATGGGACGCCTGCCAAATGAGACCACTATCCACCAGAGTACATAGAACAGTCATGTAAACAGCTATAGAGCACTGTATGGCTTGAAAATTCAGCAAAACCATATTTGTACAGTAGCCTATAAAATGGCAAATTTTTCATGCATTTTCAGGACGAGAACATGTTAACAATAAATACAATAGGTAGGTCTTGTAATAGAGGACATCCGGGATAATGGACGGGTACATTTGGACTGCAACTGGAAAATGAGGGCATATTGGATCTGGACAGTAATTTAGCCTCTTAACAGGCCACATACGGGCCCTTCAAATAGTTGCTGCATGGGTTCTTAACGTGCAAAGATCATGACACTCTCTTTACACGATGTATCGGATTTAACGTCCCCATTCTGACCTGACGTGACTGCGTACTTGATACATCCCGCGCAGCTAAACGGACGCCTGGCTTTGGCAAGCGTTTTACTGCCGGTCGGGAGAAGACCAAGTGACCATATTTCGTTTCCCTTGTCACCCTTGGGGGTCACGGCATAACGAAATGTGAAACAAATTAAAAGAAGAAAAAAAACAGTATGATTTATACTAAAAACACTAAATAAAAGCAAACATTGAGACATTGCTTGCACCAATCTCGCATGTTTCCTATTGGATTTAGATACGGGGTGGGGTGGGGTGGGGTGGGGGGAGGGAGATTTATTTAAGTTGTTGTAAATGTATCAGGCAAACAAAATAGAATGTGAAAGTAAGATATTATTTGATTTAGACCGAAAGTTGTGTACGAATGCCATAAAGTGTATGTTAAAAATAAGTATCTATTTGAAGGTAAGATAATGTGTATATTGACAGTATATTAAAGCGACAAGTTGTGGCTAAATAATTACGCTAAAGATTCGTTGGAAAATAGTTTGAAAAATATATATCAACAGGAAACCAAAACCAACCTTGTCCTTATAAACTGGATAGTTTCGCGAGAGAAAAATCCCAACCATTTGTTTTAGAATTTATTGGTCCTCAATCAATGTTCTTCAATTTCGTACTTTCTTTGGCCTTTTTAACTTGATTTGATTCGAGCGTCACTGATGAGTCTTTTGTAGACGAAACGCGCGTCTGGCGCAGATACAAAATTTCAATCCTGGTATCTATGATGACTATATTTATTCTCAATGACTGGCAATGAAACAATTTACTCTTGATACAGACTCTTAGCAAATGTCAGTGATCTGTTGTGATGAAGTATTCATAAACCCCTTCATAAACACCAGAAAGAAGTCTAATGTATGCCCACTTAATACATATTTTTGTGCATATAATACTTAACATACTCGAAAATCTAATCTAACTCAGAAAATGTTGATGACAGATTTGGAAGGTGACTTTGTGGAATACTTGGAAGGTGACTTTGTGTTGTGGGTGATGAAGGAACGGGAGAGTTACAAGTCTTAGACAAGAATTCCTTTTCGAAAGAAAAAAAAATCATCTTGAAAAATACCAAGAAGAAGACACCAAAAGAAAGAATAAAAAACAAATGAGAAATCAGACAAACACTTAAATACATAAACCAATACAAATGTCAGTTTCAACTGTAAGCACTTTAGATAATTTACAAGATGCATATTTATTTTAAAAACAAAACATTGATAGCATAAAAGGGGCATACCCAAATCTGTTTCCCTTTTTGTTGAGTCCATTTGTCCGTTCCCCTCAGCCAACTGTTCCGCCGCCCTTTCTGAAATTAAAGTACACATGTATAAGAAAATAAATGATAATGAATAAGCAGCCAGCACTTGATGTATTGAATACACTTAATCCTCTACTTCATTCAGTTTTTGTAAACTCATTCATTTTGTTTATCAGAAATGGCAATAAACTTAACACATAAAGCTTAACTTGAAAATTCTCAATAGTTTTTGTTATTCTGGTTACTTAATTTAAAGAGGAAGAATCTAGTTTTGAGAGGATTTTATAAACAAGTTACTTTGAACTAACTTTATAGATCTATTATTGTTTTGATGGTTGTGTATACATTGTTCTCAGTATAAAGATGAATGCATATTTGTAAAAAAACATATTGTTGCTTTTTTTTTCTTTTCAAAAAAATGTTCGGTTTTGTTTAAATTGGGAAAAAATAACCATCCTTACTCCGAAAAATAAAAATAAAACGATCTCTATTTTCGACTTATTATCATGTACTTCTTCCAGGACAAGAAACCTATAATGACAAATGAGGCTTTAAATTGACCTTTTTTCTCCGTTTACATGTTAACCCGAATAATCCAGTCGTTATATTACGATCACTACGATCACTCCATTAACCCGAATAATCCAGTCGTTATATTACAATCACTACGATCACTCCTCGAGAAAATTAGTGGATAGAGGGCGCTGAATTATTCGAGTTATTTGCATAATATCATTTAAAAGGTGATTGTCTCATAATAAGAACAATTTCCTCATTCATTGGGTTCCCGTCTTTAAAACTAAATCCCCTACGCTGCTTAGGAAGTACTTTTAATTGAAGAATGGGTTTTGTATTGCTGTGATTGCATCATTTGTGACAATTCCTGACGATGTCCTTCCCTATATATAAGCGCCGGGTAGTCTGGTATTTACAAATAATGCCGATGTCCTTTTCAACAATATATTCCTTGTACTATAATTATCAATTAATACATTTCAAAAAATATTTGAAGGATTAGTTTTCATCTGAAATGTTCGTGCTGATATAAATATTTTGGTGATTAATTACTGAGATGGGATTTTCTTCTGTCGGAACTTGCATTTACCATTGTTAAGTGTTACAAAAGAATTTCCAGGTTTTGTGGAAAGAAATGCATATTTCGATCAGATATGTATTTTTTTCACAGCTAGATATAAACGAAAATGACACGAGTTAGTAATACGTTCCTAAATCGCTAAAGAGTTTCTTTATGTGATGCAACTTCTGTGGTATTCTATTACAAGTCAGATGTGAGGGATTTGTAAATTGTTTTATTACAAATTAGGCCGTTAGTTTTCTTGTTTGAATTACTTCACATTTTTATGTTGGGGCCTTTTTTAACCAACTTTAACGTATGGATCTTTCTCATTATTGAAGGCCGTACGGTGACCTATAAATTGATTGTATCTACTCAACACTTTATTAGTTAGTTTTATTACATAACTCTGGTGGATGAATGTCTCAATGGCAATCATACCACATCTCCTTATTTTTATATTCTTTGATATCGGTATTTTTTTGCAATAATATATAAGATTTATTCATGTGCCCTTTTAGGGAAACAGAGAATACTCATTTATAAAATAAAAGTTATGTATGTATCTCTGTTGTAAATTTTCTGTAATGAAATAATACTTTCTTTAAATCCTAGACGTCTATTCAAATCAAACATAAAGAGAAATGAAGATATTCTGAGATGTGGAATTTATTTAACGAGGGTTGGGAATGGCATCCTCTTACTGAGTGTAGTTAAAATCAAAGTACTGAAGTACTGAACATCGGATGACCGCAGGTTCTTGTGGATGGTCAAAAGCACATGTCACAGAAACAGATCACATCTCTATACCTGAAACTTGGGTTAATTTACAGAGATATTTTTTTTCTGATACAAGTTCGTGCTTGGATGATGAATAAATGACAGGAAATTCAACCTCACCGTAATAACTATTATATTGTAGTGCAAGAAATCAGTATACCTTGGACTATTATACTTGTATAATAATAGTCGTAGAGAATACACTGGTTTGTTGTTATATATATTATTAATATTACGATTGCATGTATGTACCGATTATCAGGTTGTCTGCATGTTGATATCGTAAAATATCAGCTGCATGACATAATATTAAGCTTTTTGTCGAGTAAGTGCAGCGAACGAGATCAAAAAGCCTTCATATTATGTCGAGCAGCTGATATTTTACAATATTAATATGCCGATAACCTGATAATCGATTTATCGGGCTGCATTTCCGTCTTTTGGAAGTATTGTCTTAGTTTCACCAGCAACCGGAAGTTGACTTGATAAGTTCGGGTCAAACTTATCAACGTCGTTAAAACATTATGACGTCGCTGATATGTCCGGGTCAAAGTTATTAAGGCCAGGTCAACGTATTTGACGTCACAAAGCCGTGATATGGAGTTTTATTAAGAGCTGAGCAGATTGATATAGACAGTTGAAAGACCGATAAATATCATTTTCATCTATTTTTATATATGATAATTCTATTCTACTATTATTATAGTGCAGTGCGAGTGCATGGTGGACACTCTTCTGTAAAAAAATCAAAGCCTTAAAGGCTGTAAAAGCAATTGCTGCCATGTTAATGTTTTCGGACACTTTTATTTTTCATCTACATACATAAGAATTAAACCTGACAGGACATGGTTGTCTAGTAAAAAGCAAGAAGGTTTTGACTTTATATCAATAAAAGACTTAAGCAGGAAATCATTTTTAATATGTTTTATATTTCACAAGGAGACAACAAGTTTACCAGGCTAAAGTTGGGGGTAATTATGGATTATCCCCTGGTAGTGTTTGTAACTGGGCAATATTTACTTTTATTTATTTAATTTTAACAATTTTCATAATTAATTTAAATTAACTATTCAGTTAAAACATTTCACCTTTCGACGCTAATGTTGAAAAATGGGACAGAAATAAAATAACTTACAAGACATAAACATGTAAAAAATAAATATATATTTCAGCTTACTAAAAATATTTTCATAGTGTTACTTTGACATCATTTCTTAAATCTAAGTCCCACACATAATTGTTCATTTGATATGTGTCATCCTCATGCGGTACGAGAAGTTTTCATGTCGCTAAATAGTCTTCTTGTCGCTTAATTTATTCTTCTTGTCCGTTCTTGACGCTTCTTGTCGCTAAAAGTTCTTCTTGTCGTTAGGGAGCTGCCATTTGATTTTTATGGGGGGGCTAGGATGAAATTTGAAAAAAATAGGCAGGACAGGAGTTTTGAGTAAAAAAAAAGGCAGGATGAGACACTTTGCAAAAAAAAAAGGCAGGATGACAATATAGGTAAAAAAAGTCAGGATAAACTAAAAAAAAAAAGGCAGGACCGAATAGAGTGAAAAATAAAAAGGCAGGACAGAGATTACAACTAAAAAAAAATGCAGGACAAAATTTTTCATCCTAGCCCCCCCATAAAAATCAAATGGTAGCTCCCTTATTAGTGAGACCGCTATTTTTAGATTACAGGTGGTCATTTACACACGTATAACCTGTGTAGTGATTTTTATTTTACGATAAATTTATGAGTGAACGATAATTTTATGAATGAACAAGAGCACCTGACCTCTTTCTGAAACACCAATTAAACATATAAAATCGTATTAATTAAGATATAATTCAGTCAAATTTTCACCACTAAATCAACAACTGACATGATTCCATATTTTGTTGAAACATCTTACAACCGGAGAACAGAAATCGCAGGTATGAAAATGCACTTTTTTCACTGGTGTTGAAAACCCAAAACTAATTTGACTAGAATTTATGAATGACGGAAATTTAAGCGATAACAATACATCGGAGTGACCTCAAGGTCATCCTCTGTAAAAATCTATTCGAAACATTGTCCAATCTAAATGATGGTGTTTATTCTGATGCCTCGTATTGTGAGAATACCAAGTATTTAGCTAGATAAATACAACAAACTGCTCACAAAGGATACGTAGGAATGTTTGTTGGCCAGTTAGAATATCTCTTATCCAGTATCCTTTATCTGGCCAATAAATAATCCTCTTATTCGTCTGCTCTTCCCACCTTTCAGAATCAACCTATAATGGATTTTTTTTTATTTCTTCATGTCCTTCATTTGAATGCAATATTTGTTATTTGTCATAAATCAATCAATCAATAAATAAATCAATCAATCAATCAATCAATCAATCAATCAATCAATCAATCACAATCAAAGACTTATATTTGTAATAAATTGTATTTTATTTTGAATGTCGGTTTTAACTAGCCCTCTTTCAAGTTTTACAATAAAATAAATGATACATCATTGTGCGGAATCAAGGAAATCATACTTTGAAAAAGGTTTTGTTTCAAAAATTTTGTATTTTGTATTCCATTCATTATAATAATAAAATATCTTAGTCAACGATTTTTTTGTGTGCTTCTTAATTTTTCAGTAAATAAGGCCGAAAGCAGTGAACTCGTAAAGGACCGTTAAGTTAAAATTGTCAGCACTGCAAACGATTTACTCTGGCTTTTATTAATCACGGTAAACGTCTTAGAAAGCATTACAAAGTTTAGTTTGGCAACACATTTTATCAAACCATGCGACAATAGAACTTTTTCCTGTTTCCGAGTGACAGTAATTAACCTCGATTTGGATGAATAATAAGTTCCTGAAGTACCTTAATCATTCATGCTGCGTTCTTCTTTTATACTGAACTTCAAAATAAACTGACCAAAACCATTACCTTAATTGCAAACGCGAAGCAAATTAATGCACTATTTAAACTTATACTAGTTTTATTAGTTTTAATATAAAGAAAATAAAAGTTTTCATCTTCTTTGGAAAATCAATTTAGTAAAAAAGGAAGAAGTTTTACCAAAAAATAAAATTTTGAATCTGATTTATAATTTCCTTACCGTATATTTATGGCTAAACACCGGAAATATGCCAAATTCTTCCAAAAAAAAACAAAACAACACCTATGTTTTAGACCTGTAAATGCATGCATTTGATATAAGGTCATCTTTTTATTATAATCCATAAAATTGTAAAACACATTGAATTGTAACAAAGTGAATTTTAGTAGAGATTAAACTTTGAAATTCAAGTACAGCTAGAGGTATAGGGGGAGGGTTGAGATCTCAAAATAGATATAGGAAGATGTGGTGTGAGTGCCAATAAGACAAATCTCCATCCAAATAACAATTTATAAAAGTAAACCATTATAGGTCAATGTACGGCCTTCAACACGGAGCCTTGGCTCACACCGAACAAAAAGCTATAAAGTGCCCCAAAATTACTAGTGTAAAACCATTCAAACGGAAAACCAACGGTCTAATCTATATAAAAAAACGAGAAACGAAACAAACGACAACTACTGTACATCAGATTCCTGACTTAGGACAGGTGCAAACATTTGCAGCGGGATTAAACGTTTTAATGGTATCAAACCTTCTCCCTTTTTTTGAAACAATAGCATAACATCACAACATAGAAAACCACACGATAAAATATCAAAAAAAGTCCAAACAAAGCCATGGCAAAACACCATCGCGAAATATCTAACCCTTCGAAAATAATCACTTTAGAAAAAAAACGTTTTTTATAATATCTACAGGTAAATGAAAAATAACTTTGTCATTTTAGGTATACCACTTATGTGTATAAAATTCTTCCAATAATTAGGAATACCAAGAAAGTTATGTCATATGAAATACATAATTCAACACTAGATACAAATTGGGGTGAATATCAACAATAAAACTATACAATTAGAGCAGCTAAAACTTCCCTGTACAGATTTAAGGAGAATGTAGTACGAAGAAGTGAAAATTGGTAGTTATTCCAAATAATCAAAGCTGGTATATAGACAAGATCCATATTAATATAAATTAACAAAAAACATTATTAAAAGTATCAACAGGTCGAATTAACAAGAAAATACGATTTGAGAGTACTCGCAGTTACTGACAGCTAGTTAAAAGCCAAAAACAATTAATAATAAAAAAAAATCATGCATCAGAGTCTAAAATCAACTAAAACACATCCCAGGGAGTTAGTTATTAGACGGCATGAACAGTCAGAGAAGACATGACTTGTGCAATGCGAAAAATAAATGTATCGACAGGTAGTAGGATAGTGAGGAGCGACTTCTTTAGAGATAAAAATTAACGTGTGTGTGTCTCTATACATCCCGCCTCAAAAGAAGATACAATTTAGTTATGTTTTAATTTGCTAATGACAAAATCGATATTAGTGCCAATGTAAACTATATTCAGAGATCTAAAATTTTACAACATTGGTACGATAATCCTTTCTTATAAGTTTGTTTAAAGGTTCGATGAGTTTACATGGATCACATAGTGATTTCCTCGCTTCAGATACAATATTACCTTAAAATTTAGGATGTGAAATACCATTTTTAATAAGTTTTCTACAGGTTACAGCCAAATGTACTAATCAAATCTTTGTGTCTATGAAAGAATTTAGTAAAAGTTTTAAGTAATTTATGGTATCGATATCCCTGACACAATAATTTCCCAGTGCTGCATTGATTACGTTCGTTAAAATCTATGACATCAGAACACACACGGGCATACCGAACAAGTTGGGATATATAAACACCGTATGATGGAACCAAAGGCACATCACCGTCTAAAAAGGGAAAATTAACAATAGGAAATAGAGCATGTTTAACTTTTCCACATTCTCGTGCCCGTCCCAATTCAGGAGACTCTGGTCTTTGCAAGTCTTGTATGTTTTTGAATTTTAGTTCATTTATATATTAGAGTTTAGTATGATGTTCATTTTCAACGAACTAGTACACATTTTTGTTAGGGAACAGCTAAAGACCGCCTCCGGATGCGGGATTTTCTCGCTGTGTATAAGTATAAAGTATAAAAAAGAAGATGTGGTATGATTGCCAATGACACAACTATCCACAAAAGACCAAAATGACACAGACATTAACAACTATAGGTCACCGTACGGCCTTCAACAATGAGCAAAGCCCATACCGCATAGTCAGCTATAATAGACCCCGATAAGACAATGTAAAACAATTCAAACGAGAAAACTAACGGCCTTATTTATGTAAAAAAATGAACGAAAAACAAATATGTAACACATAAACAAACGACAACCACTGAATTACAGGCTCCTGACTTGGGACAGGCACATACATAAATAATGTGGCGGGGTTAAACATGTTAGCGGGATCCAAACCCTCCCCTAACCTGGGACAGTGGTATAACAGTACAACATAAGAACGAACTATAAAAATCAGTTGAAAAAGGCTTAACTCATCAGATGGACAAAAATTCAAGTAGACGTGGCCGGGTACTTATACATCCCGACACAAAAAGACGCAATGAACAGATCTGAGAGTACTCGCAGTTATCTGACAGCTAGTTCAAAGCCACTAACAACTAATAAAAAAAAAATCATGCACCTAAGACTAAACTAAAGACCCATTTGTGAATTCGGCTGTTATCTGCTGTTGTCTCTTACACATTCCCCGTTTCCATTCTCAATTGTATCGGAAGATGGTTCTGGTTTGAAATAATTACAAGAAGATTGGAATGGTCCGTCGTCTTGAAGAACTATTAGAGAGTTGATTTATATATATTAAAGAGTTGAAACTTTCTCTAGTAAAAACGTCTAAGTTGAATTAAGACCCGACACGAGAGCTTTCGTTATAAAGCGGAAGGACGTAAATTAGAGAACACTTCCCTATATGTGTATTACAAGCTCTGTAGAATATAAAGCTTTCGCAATTTGCCTTCAACAATTGAATTTGCGTTTATAATTTTATTATATTCCTCCGTGTTTTTCATAGTAAATATTCTTGTCTAGATATTAAGTGCACAGCACTGGGGTAAACAATTACTACTCTGCGTTCGAAGTAAATACTTTAAACAAAATGGAATACTATAATTCTAAGTTGATATGAGTGTCTTTATTATTCTGTTGATAATCTGCCTTATAATTGGAATTCGTAATAACACTTGTTTATGCATTAAGTTCAAGGATTCTAAGATTAATCACGGAATGACAAGCCTTTGTACAATGTTTAAACTGAAATCAATTGTATTAAACTCAGATATTGACAGATAACAATGAAACACTAGAAGAAAATTATTCACTCTACTGTGCTGAGTGGCTAGGGTTTTCTTGAACTAACTTACACATTCATTTATCTTATATCGTCATTATCATATTTTCATATAAACCGTGACCATTACTTTTTTTACGTCAGATGGTGACAGATTTGTATACAGATAATGTAGAACACATATATAAAATATATATACTTATTAATCAATCAAGTTATAATTATTTGTCAATTTTGATGATTATAGTTATTCCGTAAGGACAGTATTTTTTTAATAAATTTACAATTACAAACATTTTTTTCGATCAAGTAAATGCATATGGTACTTAATTATGTCACACCCTTCGCAATGATGTAGTTCCTCGTCGTTAGACAATTGTTTTCAACTTCAGATTTATCATTTATCAGTGACAGGTTTAGCTAGGTTTAAAACCATAGAAAATACTTGTACCAAGTCAGGAATATGACAGTTGTTATCCATTCGTTTGATGTGTTTGAGCTTTTGATTTTGCCATTTGATTATGTGTTTGAGCTTTTGATTTTGCCATTTGATTAGCGACTTTCTGTTTTGAATTTTCCTCGGAGCTATTTTTGTGATTTTACTTTTTGTATTGTACTTTAAATATGACTCTGGAGCAGTTGTTCCCAACTCTCCAGGTAACTGAACCAATCCGTAATGGTGATTGTAACCTTTTTCTTATGGAAACAACCATTCAGACTTAATACATTATAGTTTAGGGGCCAGTTGAAGCTCGATTACGGGTGCAAAGTTTGCACTTTGCAGTGACGACCCATTGCTTACATTGAACTGTTTTCTGCTCTTTGTCGCTTTGTCCCTTTTATATATTCTCAGTTTCTTTCATATATTCCCAGTTTCTTTCATATATTCTATGAACATAATTACGTAGCCCTACCTTACGTCTGATCTCTCTGCATTAAACACAATCTTCGTAATACACGCATAGTGATACGGCTTCATTCAACAGAAACAATCCCCATTTGTAAAATAACGATTGACGTATAAGTGTGGATAAAATGGTCTTATTGTATGAAACTTGTTTGGTGTTCGTCCAGGTACAAATCAGAACTTGATGTTTCAGTTCTTTTTTTGTTTAATGTCTAAATTTATTGCAATAGGTTTGATATAGGTTATTTTTAAACTCGTTGCTTTTTAGACAGTACATTTTTATGTATAGTGCACGTGGGAGTTTTGATTTAAGGTAGACAGGTTATTTTTTTTAATCTATTAATATTCCAGTCTAAATTAAAGTATATGGCTGACAAGAAGCAAACTATCGATTGTGAAGTCTGTGGATTGAGCTGACAGGGTTCAACCCCCCCCCCCCCTTTTTCGAAGCGAAATCGATACCACTAGAACATAGCGAGACAATAAACGTTAAAAATTGACGATAACCTAACTTTTGTATCTTTTGTAAGATCAACGATAAATATGATGCATCTGTTATAATTATTTTGTAAATTTGAAACCACGAGAGAAAATCTGTTATTCGAACTAAATGAATAAAACTAATCATTCTAAGCATGTTGACAGGCATTTATTTCTATTAAACTATAACATGTGAAACTCAAGTAAGTTGTCAATGATTTTCATTGATGAAATAATTAAATAATACTGCAGTAGGGAGACTCGTGGGACTGTTTATCAAAATATGTATTTCATGTGAGGAATATTAATTCAATTGTTATGATTGAACCCCTAAATGCACTGAAGATAATTATTTTTAAACCAAGGTTACCAATTCAATTCAAAGCTTTATTTATAGTCGGCATGTTACATAACAAATACACATAAGCTCTCTGAGCTTTTATAACCGACAAATGCATACATTTACATAACAAACATACACAATACAAATATTAAAACATAAAAGACATAGAACATACATTTCATGCACTATTTAAATACTATATATTATATACATGCACAAAAATAAGCACTAAAAGCACAGCATTCACAAATTATAAAAAGCTAAGCAAACATTCACAAAAAGCAGCACTATATTTCAAGCTGTAACATAAAATAAATAAAACTAAGCACATGCATTGCAATGGTATGAGTTGCCATTCCATGAGTTTATTAGACTCTTGAATTGGGTAAAAGATGTTTAAGTTCTAAAGTGGTTTGGCAACTCATTCCATAGTTTGGCAGCAGAATATCTGAAAGATTTCAAGCCATACCTTGTTCTTCTTACGTCAAGTATTTCAGCTACATTTTGGTATCTGAAAGATATTTTGTTTTTTTAATATTTATAAGGTCATGGAGGTACACTGGATTTTCATGATTGACTGTTCTAAAGACCTCTATTGCCATGGTTCTTAGGCGTCTTAAGTGATGGCATTTTTTATTTTAAAAGTAAGTCTTCATATGTGCTATTGTGATCCTGGTAAATGAAGCGAAGTGCTCTTTCTTGTACTTTTTAAATTTTTGTAGTGTTGTCCGCGCTGCAGAAATGCCAGGACAATGAGCAGAAATTAAAGTTTGACATAATAAAGGAGTGATATATTGTTAGTTTTCCAAGTTTGTTTAAGTATTTGCCAAGTCATTTTAAAACATTTAGTTGTCTGGATGCTTTTTTGCAGATGTTTGATATATGCGTGTTGAAATTTAGTTCAAAGTCAATGGTGATGCCTAATAGCTTGACCTCTTTTTCACATTTTATTTTGTTACCTGCTAGATCAAATGTAATGTTTTTGCCCATTGTTTTTTTGCCAATTGCCAAAGCTTGAAATTTTTCAGGGTTTGCCTTCATTTGATTGGAAGAAAACCATTCTATCAGAGCCAAACTGTCTTTTTCAAGTGTGGAGATAACGGTGTCTATATCTCTATTTGCATAAGATAATGTGTTGTCATCAGCATAGTTGTAAAGTGAAATATGTCATTAATGAAGATGTTAAACAGTATAGGACCTAGAATAGAACCTTGTGGTACTCCTTTATATATGTTTTGCCAATTGCTCAGACTAGAGCCAACTCGAACACATTGTTTCCTGTTAGATAAGTAATTTTTAATCAGTTTTAATGAGGAAGTTGAAAGACCATATGCCTCAAGCTTAAGCAGTAGAAGATCGTGAGGGAGACAATCGAACGCCTTAGATAGATCCATTAGAATTGAGCCCAAACACAACCATATATAAATACATAATTATTCTTCAAGTTTTTCATCATTTAAGGGATAAACATATCCGATTCTGCCGTCAAATGAAACCAGAGGCAGGAGGTACTCAAAAGTCAAAGAGAAACTGATAAAGCCATGGGCGTATGACATTTGCGCCGATTTTGAAAATTTTCGATCTTTCATTTGCGCCGATTTGATTTTTTCATTTGCACCGATTGTGTACAGGTTACTTACAGGTATTGTGATGACTGTTGAAACATATTCATAGTTTTCAAAAATGGGACAAAGTAAATCACCAAATATTTTTCCAACGACACAGCTAGGAATCCTTATGCTAAAACATTCACGAGAGTAGTCTAGTTTGTACATGTAAAGCATTCATGTTATGGTTTTTAGGATAATTGAAAGATAATAAATCAGAAGTATAGTTTATTACCAATAAATAAAGGCAACAGTAGTATACCGCTGTTCAAAACAATAAGATTATTTTGCACTTTTTGAAGTGTTTGGTTGACTGTTAATTGAATGTATAATTTTTGTTTGTTTTGTTTGCCTGTATTGTTCTAATCACGGTATTGCAGTCTGCCATTCTCCGACTTCAGTTTTTAGTGAATTAATGTATGAATTGTGTCTGTCCAGAATCTAAATTCTGATCATTGACCAGTACTTTGTCTGAAATAACATTGCTAAGATACCTAGGTACTACCTGTTTATGGAAATTCTATGTCTCTGAATTTTGGAAAGTTACTAACATTAAGAGTATCAATTTAAATTCCTATTGTTATGCCTTATTTTCCGCCTTCCAACCCTTTTGTTTATTTTTTGGACATAACATTTGTCTGTCTTGTACAGTCATAAGAACACAAAATATGCTACCAATGAGGTTGATCAAGTGAAGCTTAGTCACACTGGTCATCGTATATACGTTCGTCAATTTAATGAATTAATAACGTAAAGTGACCATGTGTACCGGACAAATAGTCTGACATATAGACTAAAGCATCTTTCTGTTTGAACTAGGAGTGCAGTCAAGTCGATATACAAATATTGTAATTGACTTTGTGTGAATTATTTGACTAGTATTTGACAGCAGGGCGTACAAGGGGACAGGCTCACCTTAGTTGCCAGTAACTTCATTCATTGTTCGATGATCGATACATCTAAGTGAATTAAATGTTATCTTGATAAGACCTCGTTGTTACCGAATTAGATCAAATGAAATACAGTAAGAATTGTAATAAAATAGCATTTGCTTGTCAATTGTTAGACTATTAATGCGGTTAGAAGTTAGCAATTTATATATTGTTGAGCCAAACACTGTTCTTTTCGTAGACAAATGGGTTAAGTTTAATTAAAAGCTAAAGAAAATGACATTTTCTATTTAAAGAAATGTTACATCTAAAATCTATATTGAAGTTGTTACAAAATAAATTAATCACAAAATTAAGAGTTTACATCCAAAGGTTCATTTACTAAAGTACGAGTTTCCCTTTCATTGACATATATAACGGTCACCCTCGTGATTTATTATATTAATATACAATGTAGGTTTGTTATTAAACGGTATGTTGTGGTTTATAACCTTACTTATGGCGTCAATCCTGATATATTTGTTCCTGAAGATCTGCACGGTTGTGTCCTTGAACACATTTGAAGAATAATGAAAACAAACAAAGAAACATAACCAACATATCAAGAAATGAATCAATGCAAAACGAATGAAAAAAGAAGAAACCAAATAGAATAATGATATAGGCACTTGTGTATTCGATACAATTGATTTTTAACTTCAAAATATTTTTGGTTTTATAGCACTCTTAAGTTGCTGTATCATTGACTTATGGCAAACATAATCAAGTAAAACTTTATAAACCAAGTCAAACACGTTACAAATGATGACAACGTGTTCGGAAAATTGTGAAATGAAATATGTTTGTCTGTTAGGCAAACATTCATTTATCTAAAAGAAAAAAAATATAAGGTTTTTTTCTTTATGAATAATCTTGTATCTTCGCGAAGATATCTATTTTCGTAGTGGATCGTTGTTTTTTGTTTTATTTTTGTGTTTGTGCAACTTGTGAATAAATTATGAATGAATTTATTTATTCAAACAAAATCTCATTTCATTACTTTACTCAGCTATGCATTGCAGTTGATTTTTTTGCACAATGTATCATCGCAGTTTGCTATCGTATTATTATGTCTATTTTTATGGACATGGACTTCATGTGCATTTACCATCTTTTTTTATTCAATTTTTTTTGACAACTAAGTAATTGTTTCAAGCGACGATGATGTAAGTTTTTAACAACCTTGACTGGCTATACAGCCCTTGTACGGTCGGCATGCCACAATATAGTTACGTACGTATAGGAATACTATTTCTGTTTTGTATGCTACTGCATTGTAGGTTGGATCGTATCATTTAGTACGGAATAACGTCACAACATCAACATCCGGGGCACATGCATATCTTATACAGTAATTCTCCCCAACATAAAATGACCTTGTTGACCTCGACCTACTTCTCATATAATTAATTTCTCAACAGACTTAGTCAGTTAATTATTGACCATTTATATATAATTTCTCATAACAATGGAAAATTTCAATTACGGCAATGACGTGTTTACGGCATTTAACGTTGCGAAGTGATGAAACTAGTACCCAAGAGGCAAAGTTGACAAATAAATTAACATTCTGCTGCCCGTTTTGGTGGGAGGTGGGAAGCATTCGATCCTCTAAATCAAAATTGCATAATACGATGTCATTTTTAAAACTAGTATTCAATATATAAACATAAGATAGAGCATACGATGGAATTTGATTGTCTTAGTATTGTGATGTATTTGTCTGTTGTAGTCGGAACATTAAGATTGGTTATTAGCTCTATTATAGTTACGAATATTTGAAGAAATTTTATTTGACACATTTTCGCCTTGTGAAGTTTGATATACTGGAATGCCTGGAACTATGTTTAAATCTGTTCAGGTATAGTTCTATTGTGTATGTTTATTTATTTTGTTGGTGTTCTTATGTGCACTTTTAATGGACGAATTTATCGTCTTATTCATATATTTTTTTTGTGGGGGTGGGGACACACACATTAGTGTAGAGTGGTTGAAAAGAAGAGTTATCAAATACGAAGGAATTCCAAGAGAATTAAATGAAAATATATCATTTGTGTTTTAAACAAAGAATTTTAGCGTTCAAATAAACATTCGTCGAATGAAATTTAATGACATTTATCTTTCTCTTGCAGAAACTAGCAGCTGGTTCACTTACATTTGCCAAAGCATATTCCAATGGAGAAGCCAAGTCACAAATCGACCACCTTGAACAGGAACTTGAAGAAGAAATTAAAAGGGACACTAAATCAGTTCCCGACACCAAAGTAGCAAGGTAACTTGCAAATGACGCTTAGTTGTTTTTTCTTATACATGTAATAATAAACAAATGTGAAATAATTGCCAATAAGAGACCTGTTCACCAGAGACAAAAGTACGTGGATGTTAATAACATAACTATTGATAACCTTACATCCTTAAACAAGGAAAATATCACACAATATAGTAAGCTATAAATGCCTCTTTTAATGGGGAGTTGTCTCATTGGCACTCATACCACATCTTTCTATATCTACTCAGTATGACTAAATATTTAAAATAAACGGATAACAAATATGCGAAACAGCATCTAACCACAACCATAAACTTGCAGGCTTCTGGCGTGGATATACACATAAATAATGTGTCCTGGGACAATGGCATAAAGCACAGCATAAATTCAATGACTAACAATTTAACAATTATTAGGCACGATCTTGTCTCATCAGTTATTGTTGTTATTAACCAATAGCAAGTAAAAATATTAAAGACCTTATTTGGTTTGAATGGATACAAGTACAATCTACAAAATACTTATAAAAAACTTTTGAAATTGTATAAACTAGTTGTATTTTCTACATTCGTGCTTCAGAAATCTCTTATATCATTTAGCTCAATCCACAGTTTAAAAAAACCGGAAATCAATAGTTACATCTTAGTTAAGTCATTTACAGCTACATATATTGGAACTGGAAGAAACACTTACATTACTTATACAAAATTATTAACAGTGCCAAAGGAAAATTACTATGGTGCGACTAAAAAGTAAATAATAATAAGGGGATATAAAACAACTGTATAAGTACGTCTGGTATAGAGATATTAAAAGTTGACATTAGACAGAACTGTTTTCTGATGATGTAGAGTCTGTCTAGACATGGTATGGTTATCTGATCTCATTTAAAGAAGAGATTTCTAACATTTGTGTTTGAATTCAACTTGAAAGTGATGTTCCTGTCTTTCGGTTACGTAAAACAAACGTTATCCTCAGACGCCAATGATGTATACTACATATGAATAACACTTTGTGCGTAGTTACTTTAAAGTAACTGCTACCTCTACTTTTGGATTTATAAGTTTAAATATTAATGTTGATCAGTAAACTTTTGGCATATGTAAACGAGTCAGTAAATCAACAACAAAAGTCATTCAATGGTCATTTTGGAAAATCAGAACTTGAATGAAAGAATTGTTTGTCTTATTTTTTTTTTGCATTCGAAATGAGTTTTAATTTTCAATCTCCAGACGTTCAAGTGGGTCATGAAGGCTATAACAGATGTCCTTTACCGTCCATCATCATTTTGAACCAATTGTCAACAAAATCACCCAGAATTGTTTTCGCAGTATATAGTATATAAAGTTCCCGCCTACCGACTGACTAAAATGCCAAGATTGTTTTCCGTTATCATAACATTTTCTTTTAGATCTTAAAGTAATGGAAAATATTCCCAATTTACTGATTTACTTGAATATGTTTCTAAAAAACAGTATTAGACAACTCTATAGAAGTCATTGCATAACCATAAACAAATTTATATACAAAAACTCATATCGATGTTCTTTGCTTGTTTTGCCAAAACATGAAATAAAAACAAGAAAAATGCAGTATGCAAATTTATCAGCAATCGAAGATCTATAAATTGCTAAAGCTATTGAAAAACAATACACAAGAGGATTCTAATCATTTCTCAATTTATAGCAGTTATTTCACTGAAGAGGCAATCTTCTCAATTTAAGCGATTTTGAGTATTGACTTTTAAACTATAACTATAGATGGATAGATAAAGACAACAGCAGTATATCGGTGTTCAAAAGCCATAATGTCATAACTTCGAAAGCAATAAACAGAAACATATAATCAAATGAAGATCTACAAGTTAGTTACAGGAACAAGACTGTCATTGCTGTTAAAGGACTGTTTTACCAATTATTTGCATTCTTCTTTCTAAAACTACTGCGACAATTTATTAAACTCGACAAAATGGTAATTTGTTAGGAGATTATAGTTTGTGAAATACATTTCGGTCATTCAATCAATTTGACAGATAAAATGAAAATGATTTCACTTATACATTGAGAAGTGGAGAAGATTTTGAAAATCGAGCAGATAAAAATAATGATCGGAACGTCACGATATACTGTAAAATCAATCGAAATTGTCCAGTGTCTCCTTATTGGAGTTGTTGCCATTTAATGACTGTTTGTTTGAACCTTTACTCATTATTTTATTATTATCTTGGAACTACTAATGGATAAAGAGAATCTGCTCAATATCAAAACAGATTTACTACAATTTTAGATCAAAATCATTGGATTGGTCGTTATTATTGCGATGCTTCCTTAAAAGTGAGGACCATTTGACCTTGACCACAACAGATAAGAATTGAAGATTCTGTTTACATTGTGTATCCTGATATATAAAAAAAAAATGTTGTGATTTTGCCACGAAAAAACAACAACATATCATTGGATTTGATTTTATTTGATTGAAGCATAAGAAAAAAAACTGTAGATCTAGATACACAATTTTGTTTCCGAACTTTGTCGTCTTCATTGCAGTGGAGATGAAAATAAATATTTATTGATTCAGCATTTTTCTGTGTGTGTTTTATAATTTTTTGTTTATAAACTAAAACATATTTCATGTTGATATCGGTTCATTTCATTTATTGGTTATAACATTAACGGCTATGCACACAGTATTGAGGTTGTATAATAAAACAGTTACAATTATATTGCTATCCCCTTCACTTTATAAAATGGTTAATTTAAAAAGATATCAAATATTTAAACAAAGTTTTTTAGTGCATGCTTATTTTGTGGTTTCCCAAAAACTTTTTCACAGTTATCAGCAATAGTAGATCTACAAATTGCTAACACGATTGAAAAATAAAGCAAAAAGGAATCTTATCATTTCACAGTTTATAGCAGTTATTTCACTGAAGAGACAAATCCTCTCAATTTAAACGTTTTTGATTATTGTATTTTAACTATAAAGTTTTGATATAGATGGATAGAAGAGATAAACAGAACAAAATGATAATCAAAAGAAAATCTACAAATAAGTTACATGACCAAGATTGTCATTGCTGTTATACGACTGTTTTTTGACATTCTGGTTTCTAAAACAAACTGACTCAGAGGCAATTTATATAACTTGACACAAATGGTTATTTTAGTTTCTTAAATACATTTCTGTCATTCAACCAGAGACATATGTCTATGATCTAATCAATTTGATCGGCATGACCATTTCAAAATTTAAAACATTTAGAAATACAATCTAAATGATTGTTTTATAGCTTCAAAAGTGTAGAAGATTGGTGAAATTTGACAGACAAAAATAATGATCTGAAGATCAAGATATACTGTAAAATCAATCGAAATTGTCCACGGTCTCCTTATGTGAATTGTTGACATCTAATGACTATTTGTATGAAATTTACTTATAACAATTATCTTCGAACCACTAATGAATAAAGAGAAACTGCTCAATTTCAACATGTTCAAAACAGATAAATTACATTTTTAGATAAAAGATATTGCTTTTGTATACATTTTGTATCTTGATATTTGTTCTAAATAAATGTTGTGATTCTGCCACGGAGGAAAAAAAAATCATTGGACTTGATTTCATTTGATTGAAGCATTAGAAAAACTGTATGTTTAGATAAATGAATTTGTTTCAGGAATTTTATTTTATCTCACATGAGATGAATTTAAATATTCATTAATTCAGGATTTTTGACTGTGTGTATTTTATTAATTTTAGTACAAAGGCAGCAACTTTCAATAACTAAAACATATTTCATGTTTATGTCGGTTCAATTCAATCATTGGTTATATTATTAACGTCCATGCATACAGTATTGAGGTCGTATAGTAAAACATAAAACAGTCATATTGATATCTCCTTCACTTTATGAAATGGTTGATTTAAAAACATATAAAATATCAAAACAATATTTTTCAGTTCAATTATTATTGGTTACTCAAAGATATGATTTCAAAGATCTGATCATAAATTTAGATAAGATGAATGATTACATAACTTTGTTCAATAAATGCAATTGAATCTAAATTAAAAAAGATCTAAAATAAAACATAAGTTACAAAAAAAAAAAAATCTCAAAAATACTAAACTCTGAGGAATATACAAAACTGAAGGTCCCCAATGTACTAAAAAATTGATGATTTTGATATCACTCCCAATTCGTTGAAAACCGTATTACTGCTAGATTTTGTAGGTTGAAAATGATGCAGGTAGACAAATAAAAGCAAGGATACATTTCACAATATTGTTTATGTCGAATGAAGATTTCCGTTTCCAATCGGTGTACTTAATAGGGTTTTAAGCTTTAAGTATCCTCGTTGATCGCGACTTTCTGTATTGGATATCCCAGAGTTTATCAGTATTTCTCCTTTTAGTTGCATTCTAATTGTTTTCAAGGCTTAAGGAAACAGTTAACAAGAGAAACATGTGAACATTGTTATTTCAAAGTAAAAAGAATTCGATATAAATAAACTATAACGCCTATTTTCATGAGATTTATATATTTATTGATTGATTGATTGCTATTTGGTTACTGGCAGCATTGATTGCTTATGTATATTTCTGACAAAAACACATTTTAAATTAAGCCGGGGTAAAGGGTAGAATTTTGACTGCTTCTATAAAATGAGAACAGGTTGGACTAAGGAAAGAAGTATTTCTGACGATTCAAACGAATTTATTTCGAACAGATTTTTTTTGTTTGTAGGAAAATATTCAATAACTGTATCTCCCACTTTTGGACTTGTTAAGTCAACTTTATTGTGATATCTTAGTATTATCTCTTGTTCACATGTCGATTAGTCTAGCCGGAGTATCGTTTTAGTCTTTTTCAAGTTTGTGAATCAATCAAACACAGCGATTTTTAAAATACATGTTATCATGCATTGTAGTACATAAAACTTTACATCAATACGTAAACTCCATGCACCTAACGTATTTAAAATCGCCACTGGTCAACTAAATCACCACTAACCATACAGTACACGTGAACATATATAGATGTAGATAACTAACCATACAGTACACGTGAACATATATAGATGTAGATAACTAACCATACAGTACACGTGAACATATATGGATGTAGATAATGCATAGATTAGAGGCAACAATAGTTTAACGATGTTCAAATCTCATAAATCAATTAAGAAGATTTCAATCAAGGTAGAACAAAAGTAAAATCTACGGGAATCGCATGAACTACAACAAGTGCATGGTCTGCCTCCTTGACAGGCTTAGTAGTAATTTTAGTACTGTAAGTCGTTCTCCAGTTCGTTTGCCTTTCTGTCAATGGTAATCTATTGATTGATTTGGTTTCAAAAAGAAAAAGAGACAATACATCCGTTCCAGACATTTAAATGTTCATTTTATCTTCCAAACATCAGTATTTTTTTTAAATGTCGTAGCAGGGCACATGAAAGAGGGAATATACTATATCATAAACAGAATTAAGTTTTGTAATAAAATGTCCTGAAATAAGAACATTTGTACAGAAAAAATGAATTACCACTTCATCATTTATTTTCCTAGAAATAAACACTCAATGTGTCGTCGAACTTGAATTTCTGAAATGACGTGTTCCATGAATTTTTTCAATGAATAACATTGGTTGGAGATTGACTTATATAACGAAAAATGATTCAAAAAGCAAGGTTGCAATATTATATATGTTGTCTTCCAGTAACTAAATTAACACGGCTACTAAAAAGTGATTTAAATGATACAGTAGTATTAAAAGATAACAGATCAGAAGAAAACAACAACTTAAAAGAGTCTTAAGAGACTAACGAAATGATTTCAAACAATTCTATACCAATCAAAACAAATGGTTTCTACTTGTTATGATCTGATTAGACAAGCGACTTTACAGCACTTTCGGCGATTAAATCACACTTAAATTGATTAAATCGAACATTATGATATAATCTACGTCATTTCTGCAGACAAAAGCTTTACGTAATCAGCTGATGACGTCACCTACTAGTAATAGGTTATAACTAGTCATATATATGATCCTTGTAACACTTAGTCGATTTGATGAAAGATTATTTACGATAACCTTATGGTTAATCATATGTCAAATTCTTTTTTCAACAAAACTAAACCATCTTTACAACTAGAAATGTATTTAACATCTTATAAACCATTATAATGAAAATCAGAATACGTAAAATACCGACACTTATATTATGGTATTCATACCATGCTACTGTTGATGTTTATAGACAAAATTATGACTTTAAACTGAAATGAACTTTCTTGGTACTTATTATAGGATTAGTAAATCAATAGGATACTAGGCATTTGACTTACCCTCTACGGATTTTACTCACTCTCTATAAATCCGTAGGGGCCAGTAGCGAATTATATAACTTATAAATACTTGATTTTATGTTCAGAATTGTTACGTAGTTCTACCATTATCCCAAAGTGTAACTTGTGGCAGTGATCTTGTTAATTTTAGACAAGGCTTTTATCTTGTGAAATGAATCATGAGCAAATAAGCCCATTACCATCATACTCTTTAAGCAATCTATATTGATGAATTCGGAACTATTGGCTTGTCACAAAGATTATTATCTGTAAAAGTACTTGTCCGATATTAAAAAAAATATCATAAGAAATAGTCGCAAAATGACCCATCTTAGTCTGTGTTTACCATCATATATTATGTAATTTGCGTTCAATAGATAATATCCCATAGATCGACGATAGACTTTGTGCTGGATAACATAGCATTTACATTTTTATTTAGGGTAAAGATGATAAATATCCTGCTTGCAATCGTCTAGACACTATCATACTATTGCTCACCATTTCATTCAAGTTAACATGAATAACATTATGGCATTTCAGATTAACTGTATCATTTGTCATCATGTCGTTGATATTATAAATCTACCATACTATGCTTGGTTGGCTCCTTTTCTTTCGTTTCCGTGTTCATATAGTTTGGTCTTTATTCGTGCAATATATGTGATCAATGATAATTACAAACAAATGACAAAGTGAGGTTCATTTGTCGAGATAATGAAGTAAACAAAAGACGTAGGACAAGTATTTAAACAATATATGTGTATTATGTAAACAATACATATGTTTGATGTAATAAAAAAATATAAGCCTGGTAATTTTGACAAAAAAATAACTTGAAACCACCGATGGTTGAATTTCGTCCCCTATATTTCACAAGCCCAGGTCTAATTTTGGCGCTTTTTCATTTGTATAGTATTAGATTTCATTAGATTTTCAAATAGTTCGAAACTATGGTAAGGTTACTTTTCTCAAGGCAAACATTACCTTAGTAGAATGCACACTTTTTTGGTTATTAATATTTATGATTCTTGTCAACTTGGTGTCCTTTGCAACTGTTCCGATTCGAGCGCCACTGACGAGTTACCAATATGTTGTCTGGCGTATTTAATTTTTAGCCTGGTATTTTTGTTGACGAACAGTGGGTTTATGCCACTGTTTATTGATGTTTTCTCACCAAGGACATCACCTAACCAGTAATCAGAATTACTGTACATATGCTATCTTGAATTTATGATTAAACCTCTCGGTAATTTACAGTTCATGAAATGTAAAAATCGAATTTCAAAACACTACAGTTTTTCTATGTCGAGGCAAACCACATTTTCTTATTTTTATATAGATGTTCTAACCTAAATTGGCTCATCATGTTTAGTGTTTGAACGCTTTGCAACTATGTGTTTGTCCCACTTTAACGGATTCAATTCATGCAACATACACTACGCCTATGTAGACGAGACGCGTCTATTGGTGTAATAAAATCTTTAATGAGTTTTTACCGATACCTGAAGTAAGGAGTTTTTACCGATACCTGAAGTATGCAAATTAGATCTGCATACCATAAGATTTGTCAGATCACTGTTCTATTATTTGACCTCCGTTTCTGCACAACGAGTTATCAGTCATATGTTGGTAATAAATACAAATATCAAATATTATCGTTCATGATGTTTTTGACCACCAAGTAGTTATTCATTTTTCTACTTTACTTTTGTTAACTGTAACAATAATGCCGTCATTATGAGGAACATTCCATTGTATGTAATGAACAAAAAAAATAACCAGCAGAATATCATATCATTGTCAGATATCTGTATCTTGTATATCCATCCAAACTGGAAAATATTCTATAATTACATTACATTCATGCAGCTCAGGAAAAGTGAAAAATGACTTTTCGAAGTATACAACCCAATTTAACTTACAACTTCCAAAAAAATAGTGTCTTGGGATAAAACTGAAAAGATTGAAAAACACGCAGAACGAATAGAATATAGAATTACATTGCAGCAAATGATATATCTTAAAGTAGAAATTTGCACAAAAGGACTGAAGTCGACGAAGTATAGCCGGATTAATGTCTCGGATAAGAATTTGAATGTGAACAACTGGAAAATAAATTTTGAATGACTTAAAAGTGGGGAGTACGGAAAGATTAAACTTGAGGGCATGATATAAAAACAATTTGTTTTAAATGTATATGATTACCATGAAAGAAAAAAAAACACCATATAATGTACAAGATACGGGTTTGATATATCAATTTTGTTTTCCATGTGATTGCCAAAAACACTCGGACGTTGTTGGTACTGTCTATATTCTTCCCCATAGAATTCATCTAAAGTCAAGCAAACCGAACATCACGCACAGTCTCATAACTATTACAGTTTTAAATGAATTTAGTTTAATGTGGTTTTATGGTATTTGTGCAGAACAAACATGTCAATGTCAGTTACGAAGACTAGTCATTATAGTTATCGCGATAATAAATCGTCAAAATATTGACATGCACTTAAAATCGTCATGATATATATTAAGAAATGTGTTCCGTTTTTAAAAAAATGAGCTTCGTCGGACAGAAATCGACCATATGCGAATGAATATCAATACCTCTACTAATCTTGTTCGATTTTAAATTACTCGATGTAGTTTGTAACTGTTTGATAATTGGGTTGATATAAGAACCCTACAAAACAGACCTAACTTCATCTTTAATTTTGTACTGAATGTTCAAAAATCAATCAAAATCTTATACATGTACATGTATATGCGCCCTTTCATAATATTGATTTCTTTTCGACACAGCTACATTGTTTTCAGTGTTTTAGGACAAATTTCACTCTCCAACCGTTTGACCTATTTCATTTGGTTTTGAACATTTTCATTGTCATTAAGTATTTTACTGATAAAATTTTAGTTATTTTGACTATGGAAAAAGTTATCACAGGTAACAGGATTATAATTTAGTACGCCAGACACGCGTTTCGTCTACATAAGACTTATCAGGGATGCTCATATCAAAATATTTATAAAGCCAAACAAATAGAAAGTTGAAGAGCATGGAGGATCCAAAATTCCCAAAATACTTCGACTCTGAACAATTTAGTTCTTGGTTTGTTTAAACATGTCTGTTAGTGAAGCTATGTTTTTTGGTAACGGTTATAATGTCCACCTGGTACTCCTTTTATTTCGGTTATACATTTTTACATAGAAAATAGAGAAATCGTCCAATCTACTTTCAGATGAAGACTATATATGTCAAAACATGACTTTTATTTTTATAAGGCCAAACTTGTACGAAAAGATTACAATGTACTTAAAGTAAATGTTAACATAACGTTCTCAAGCTGCGATGATATGATGCTCATTAGATGGGGATTTCTTATAAAAATGCACAATGCAGCTCTACATAACATAGAATCGTGCTGTATCATCAGGTTATTGTTCTGATGTAGGTAAATTGAGATTATACACAGATGCAAGCAACATTAATTAAAATTCGTTGTTATGTTTAGAAAGTAAATTGACGAATATTGCACGTGATGATAAGCTTTATCAGTTGTAATGTAATAAATTACATATGTTGGTGATCACGTTCATTAAGTAAACATACATCATATAATTTCTATTGATACAATCAGTTTAATAGTTCTGGATACCACACAACAATTTTACATTGCAGTGCAAGTATCAAAAGAGGAGACATCACGCGAGTAACGGTTGATTTTGAGAGAAGAGTGGCAAGCAATAAAATGTTCAAAAGAAAACAGCCAGACACACAATAGTACAAAGAATTTTAACATACTCACATAAAACAAAAAGGTCATGTACTTTACTGGTTAGGAATAGAAATCAATTTTCCGTTCATAAGGGACAACCGTCTCATTTTGCGATGTTCTACACAGGACAGGAAAACATCCTGTATAGAAAATTATTGTTTTTATTGGGATTTCCCTATGAAGATGTCTAACAAGAAATATATTAAAAAGTCGAACATTTACAATTTCACAGTTCAACTTAACAGCATTACAAAAACAGTGTAAGATGTAGATATTTTACTGGAATTACTATTCAAATTAAGTATAAAAAAACACAACCAAAAGTTTCATAATACATTTAAGTTTTGATCACTTTCGTCAAACTCTTAAACATTTTGTATCCTTTATCTCGGTCATAACCAACTTCAGAATGCAATATACTGTCTGAACGAGAGTTTAACATTGATTATCATTTATAAGATATGTAAGGTATCTGGTAGTGTTGTATAACTAGAAAGTACAGGCTTATTTCGTCTTGTTATTAAGCCAGGAAAAATAAAATTGAAATCGTCTTAGTTTGTTTGGTATGCACTCAATGTTTCTGTAAAATAAATAATCTCTTCCATTAACAGATGCACTTGGAATATTTGTTCTTCCTTTTCTTCGACAGGTTTCTCCATAAAGGCCGGAAGTTGCTCCGCAGCAAAAATGTTTTAATGATGATTGTGATACTCAACGTAATTGACTGCGGACTAGTTCTTGGTGAACTCATACTTGATCTCCATCATGTGAAAGGTTATAAATATTTATTTTAAGGGAATGTTCATTGTTTATAAATTGCAGCATAGTTTAAGTACATCAGATTCTTTAACGTTTATTTTGTGTGATTATGTTGCTCTGTCTTTCAATCTGAAACATTGCACATTGTATCTACTAATTAATAATGTGCTTACTCTGTTTATTAATGTAGTAAATTAATGTTTGGAAATGTTTGGCAGCCAATACATGATAGGAACGATCAAAATAATGCCAATTAAGATAACATTGTGTCATTATCACACATAACAATTTATCATTATTGTTTACTACAAACATGAACGCTATAGTAATGGTAACAACAAAATTTCATCATCACAAAAAAAAAATTTGATCTGATTTCATACCAATCAAAATTTCATCATTATTGTTTACTTTCGATTTCGTGAAACGAAATTCATTGAAATATGTTTTTGCTCAAAATATGTTTAAAATAAAAAATAAGATGACGTCAGTAATTACGTATTACTTTTTCTGTACTAAAAATGAAGACAAATCAGCCAAGTGTTCTTTTTAATTTTTACAATGCAGAAATGTCTAGTATGAAAAGATTAAGACATGAAGGCGAAAATCAAGGGAACTAAAAAACCAAAACAAAGAGAACGAAAGTTTGTGACACTGTTGTCGTAGTACGTATGCTCTTTCGTGGTATATAGAAAAAAGGTAATATAACAAATACTTAGCTCCAAGGACAATTCATAACGGAATGTCCCTTAGAAGTGAGTGATGGAAGGGTATTATATTCTGGCATACACAATATAGTTTATTGTAGTTTTAATTTTGAATCTAATTTTATTTCAGATATTCTGACAAATGTTGAACAATCTTCCGCAACATTCCTTGAAAACCTACAAAATAAATATCCAAATGAAATAGAATATACTGATCTTTCTTATCTTGGAGAAATATACTCAAAATTATCTAAGGCGGATATTGAATGGAAAAATGACACATCAAGTGACCCTGTTCCGAAAGCTGTCAAGCAAGATTACATTGGATACAAAGTCAGGCGATTTGTTTTCGAAGATATCAAAATTACCAAGAATGAAGTTGGAACCAAAAATGAAAGGTTACACAAAGGACATAGAGGTCACTATTACTTCGGACAACATAGGTCAAAGAGGTCGTCTGGAAGTGATAACATTAATTCATCAAAGGACAAAGACCACAAACATAGTACTCCTGAGAGCACAGAAGAACAAATTGCTCGTGGTTTCCATGCAACTAGTATTGGTATTGTGCTTATCTTATTAACAGAGGTGAGATAAGTTCGAAATTAATCAAATAGTCTGTAATAATCTTGATGAGATATAGTAAACGGACATGTTATTGTAATTTTTAACACATCATGTTCAATTTGTTTTGTGTACGAGCATCACTGAAGAGACATTAATTTTTGAAATGCGCATCTGTTGCAATAAAAATGATAACATTACATAATAAACAAGAATACTAATGTTACAATCCATTTAATCTTTTCTTTAACTATAATTGTAAATACTCTCCATCTGTTAACATTATGGTTGAGATTGAATGCATTTATTTTCCTTTAAAAAACCTGATAAAATGTATTGCAGTACATATTATCGCTTCAGGATAGAACAAAATGCATACACAAGAAGAAAATATAAAAGTAGGACCCTGTATTTTAAAAAGTTCATAGTGTCATATTCAGATTTATTGAACTCTTAAACTACTTATAAAGCCCTTTATTTAGTCCCCATATTTGATTGACATTTTCTTTTGGTCTTGTTTGATTTGGAATTTTATGTCACTGCCATACATGTGAGAGCTAGCTATAAATTCTGGTGTAATCCAACATTTTATATATAAAGAAATACCTTTCCAAAGTCAAGATATATTGTTTTTTTAAATTGATCAAAAAAGTATGTGAGAGGTTAGAGATATATATATTTTTATTTTTCAGACAATATTCAAGGTTATATGTTTTGGAAAACACTTTTTTGAGAAAAAGTTAGAGGTATGCACGGTTTTTACATCTATATATAATTGTTTAGAAAGAAATCAATGAAATTGGTAATGAAAAAAATAAGAGAAACTTGTAGATTTATCAAATAATTTTTATTATAATATTATAGAGGAATGATATCAAACGGACAGGTGTGAAAAATTAGAAATAACACTGTTATACAACTGACTCATAAAATACTTGCAAAGGAATTACATGTTACATTTGAGGATTCGTATCAATTTCATTAAAGTCTAATAAAAGAAACTGCAATATTTGAAATCTTTGCGACAAACTGGTTCTTAGACAGACAAATATTATTTGAATGAAACTTTCAAAGCTACGTTTTTGTTTTTTATTTCTGCATAAATTGTCCAGAATATCATTTACAGTTTTATCTGTCTATAAATCGTTTAGATTGGTCTAAAACATGCCAGCTTCTATTCATATTTTCCTTTTAACAACAGATTTTTGAACGAACGACAGCAATCCGATTATAAGAGATATAGCATACTCTCCTTCTATGATGAAGGTACGGAATCGGCCGAGTTGTAACGAATGACGATACACATTCAGAAAACTAATATGATTCAGTAGATTCTAAGTAATATGTATCGCATTGCACATAAATCACAATTCGTATTGAACTAACCAGGGTTATTGATACAATGTGATAATGTGATTTTTTCATTTCTGTTTTAGGTTTTCGATGCCTGTATTGTTGCATTGTCCTTTGTGGTTGATCTCGTTTTCCTAAAAGGCCTGTCCGTGTATACTATTCAGGAATTTGTTTTCATATTAGCCTTTATGTTGCCATGGGGAGTCATTCGAGTAGTTAACAGTAAGTTAATAGTGTATGCTATATTTCCAATAAATCTGATAAATCTAATTTTATAAGATTGATACGGTAATATAAGTTGCGAGTGTCAAGTCAAATTGTTGCTGATTGTTTTTCAGAATAAATAAACAGTATCTAGTAAGATATACGTGAACTTGTATTGAACTGTAGGCGCTTGTTACAAATGAATGACTTATGATAGATTTGATTTTCAGTTGCATTAAATCAAACATTATCTCATAATTTTATTCAATGTACTTGGTTCATGCAATACTGGAAGTAAAGTACATTCATAGGTGCATATTATATTAAGCAAGGCAATAGCTAAGTAAAGTAAAGGGATCTGTTATAAGATGTTACCAATTTTTGTTGGTATTGCAATTAGGATTATCGCTGGTTGTTGGTGAACACCACTCAAATACACCTTTTCTATTTTAATACAATACACATGTACTGTAACGATTGTCAATATCTATTGACGTTTTAAGAATATTGGTTCAGACTAGATTTTTTTTTTTAATTTGATTAAACACACACAAAATGGCATATACGTTAATATGGTTAACGCAAATGATTATAACAATTACTATACGACAAATATTATATTAAAGATAAATATGTGAATTAACGTTATACAATTCCTTGCGTCACTTTCTTCAAAGAGAGACAACTTCTGTCAAATCATGGACTGGAAAAAGTTTCTTATTATAATGAATAACGAAATTAGGAAACACCCTTGAATTAAAACAATCATTATGACAAAAGCGTGTCCTTTAAAATCGAATGTTGTCATTGATCTTTTGGTTTAATTTCAGTTTATATAATTATTTTATTCCTCCCTAAAGCTGAAATTAATTTAGGCTATTTTATAGAATTCAAATTAAAAAGTGTATGCATATTGCTTCATACTTATTCTCAAAAGACAACCAAATGAATCAAATATCTAACTAGATGTCTATCTTAGTCATTGTCAATGTCAAGAAAAATTATCTAATAATCTAAAAAAAATATATCAATATGACATTTATATGTTGTAATAAAAATCATAAATAACTTGTGAATTCCCAATTTACCATTGTAGCTGTGACCGACGTATTACATTTCCATAATCATTTTAAATCATAATTGATTCATTGATATCACAGAGAAGTTGAATGTGTGTCTCTATAGTTTCCACTTACTGCACAATTCATAAATTGGTATTCGATTTAATAAGCATTTGTGATATGTTAAACATACAATGAACAAAGGCTATGACAAATAAATTACTTTTCTATTGTTCTGTGAAATTCACAATCATTATAACAGGCATAAAGTAAAATCTCAAAAATACTGAACTCAGGGGAAATCCAATCGGAAAGTCCATAATCACATGGCAAAATCAAATGACAAACACATCAAAAACGAATGGACAAGAACCTGACTTGGTATAGGCATTTTCAAATGTAGAAAATTGTGGATTAAACCTGGTTTTAAAGCGCTAAACCTCTCACTTTGATGACAGTCTCATCAAATTCTGTTATATTTACAATGATGCGTGAACTAAACAGACATAATAAATAAAATAGTTAAAATATGGGTACAGCAGTCATCATCGTGTAACAATTTTAAAAGGAACAATTTAACAGAACACAAAAAACATCTAACTATAAACACATTCATTGATTCGCGTGTCTGACATCAGAACATTTTATACGTCACATAAATTTGTCGTTCAATGTATATACAAACAATTTTAAAATTTCACATGGGCAATGTTAGCATGCAGGGTTAAAAAATTAAAGTATGAAAGAATTAATTTCAGAAATAGACCGAGCTTTAAAATAGTCCAAAAGCTATATATAGAATTTATAAGAATCCACAAATAGTTCATTCCACTACGCGATTGAATAATTTTGACGTTTGTAGTTCAACGTATTTTCTAATTCATAATAGAAATATATCATAATGACATATAATAGAACAGTATCATATTGACGGGATCTTTTAAAGTACAGAGTCACGTTATAAGAACCAAAGAAACACAAAAAGTCCCATATACAAAACACACCAGCAAAAATGAAAGATAATACAAACACATTGACGGGATGTTTAAGTACCGAGCCACGATAAACGGATATCATTTAAAACAATCCAACAGTAAAATTAATATTAGTTATAGAACAAAGACAAATGAAAGAACAATATAACACGTTGTTAAGATGATAAACAACATCAGTACGCAGAATCTATACATCAAGATCATCATGTATCATTTGTGAAGTTGATACGAAATATTTATCAACAAGGTCTTGGTACCTTCCGATGAACCTTTTTAGAAAAAGGACGGGACGTTCTTGGACATAGCCCTGGTTCATCAACTTTCTACTCAGACACTGATGACGTTTTACAAAGTATGAATAGGAGCTGCAAGCTCTAGAATATCGAATAAGTTGGGAAATATATATCCCATATGTAGGTGAAGCTGGTATATTACTACTAAGGTGGGGGAAATTTATAATTTCAAAATTAAAATCTTCTCGTTTGTTAAGATTCTGGTATTGAGATGACTGTGTAAGTCAAATTCGAGATATAATTCTAAAAATGAGGCAGAGGAAGCCGTGTCTGTTGTTATTTTAATTTCTAGTTCTGGGGGATATATTAATGGAACCCAATCAGAAATGTTCGGATTTTTTATTGAAAGAACATCATCAATATATCTGAAAGTGAAATTAAATAATCTGGCTTCTTTGATCCTCTTGTTTTTGACAAGTATCTAAAGGAACTCCGATTCATATGAAAATAAGAAGAGGCGCACAGTTTTTTCCCATAGGAATGCCGACAATTTGTTAGAAAAGTCTACCTCCAAACTCAACAAATATGTTGTCGATACGAAACTCCAGCATACTTACCACTTGTTCTTCTGTGTAGCATGTTTTACATTTTTGTTTGTCTCTATTAACGAAATATGCCTTATGATATCCCAAAGTAGTAAATTTATAGCGAATGCTACCATTTTATGTTGAAAGGCATTGTGGATTATATCGTGTATGCGATTTTTTAATTTCACATAGGGAAATGGTGGTTAACAATGTATACAGGGTTGAAAAATCAAAAGTTTTGATAGAACTTATTTCAGTAAATTGTCTAGAAGTTCTTTAGAATTTTGAAGAATCAACATATGGTTAATACCACTACACGAGTAAATAGTTTCACAGTATTTCTGACGACCCTCTTTCACTGCGGACTGAATTTTAGTCAATCTAATGGACAATTCTTAAGTTGAACATGAAGATGAGCCAGCAATATACCGTTGTTTGTACAGAACTTTTTGAAGCTTTGGTATCCAATACAAACAAGGTAAGTCCTCCGATTTGGTGTTCAATGTAATGTTTATTGAAGCCATGAAGGACTTATGATTTGCTAAAATTTCATCCTTGTGAAATGATGTGTCTTTGTATGTGGAATTAACCGAGTGCTCCTTTATACCTAATTCTTTTACAAGACATTCGTTGTAATACGATTTACATACAAAGACAATATTATTTGTAGTTCTGTCCGCAGGAACAACAACATACTTATCATGAAGAGATGATAGACATTTAATGGCCCCTTTGTCTCTGAAAACGGATTTTGGTCGATCGTTCACACAGTTTGTCAACTTGTGAATGCGACGTTTTATCAGAGACCTGATAGTTTTAACCCATTCTGACAGAGTGTCCAGTTCAACTTCTCGCTTAGCCCGTGCTCTGGCGTAGTCCTCAATGGAATCCATAAACTTAGGACCATGAGAAATCACCTTTCGGTAATTTTCATGTTGAATTATGCTTAGATCCCTAGTTATAACATGACCAGAGGGACTGTAATTGTAAGGCGAGTGGGAACAGTCAAATGTCAGAGGTTTGATTATGTAGTGTTTTAAGTCAAGGTCCTGCAATGCTTGTTTATAGTTAAATATTTAGGTGCAATGGTTTTGGTGTAACTGTAGAATACAATAGTAACAGACTGATTTTGAAAATAAATAGGAATTTTAGATGTTACCTTCTTCTGATGTAGAACGTTGCAGATGTTGGTTGCATCAATTCCTCTATTGGCAAAGTCAACAGGAAGGAATTTCCTTTTTTCCTTTTGTCAAGTGCATAATCTCTCAAACGTTTCACCAACATAAAGTAGTCCACAAAAAGTACATTCGATTCCGCACACGACATTGTCCGTGGAACAGTCCAGAGGCTCGAAAGATTTAGTATAATATGTTTTAGATGTTAAATTACTAGTAAAATCAGGAGTCGTGATTAACATATTACATGTCTTACACGTGCTCCTTTTCCCTTTTTTTATGTTTACAAGAAGAAATGATAGGTGTTGATTCACTTGTAGCAGGTGTCTTTAAACAGTCGAAAATATTGACGCAACATGGCTTTAATCTAATATCAACATGCTGCGAAGACAAAATATGAAAATGATAAAACTTGTTTCATGCTATATCTCTTGCAACTGTCCTTAAATTCATATTCCATTTTTCGCATTTAGCACCTATTTATGTCAAAGTATAATTTTGGTGTTTCCATGCAGTCCTTGAGAAATGTTCAAACATAAATCACATGCAAATCTTTCCAAAAATAATAATTCTAGATTTTTATTTTCATTATTTGAAAATCAAAATGTCTAATAATAGTATGAAAGTTGGTAAACTATATTTTTAACTCACCATAGATACCAGGATTCTAATTGTGTATGTAGGACGCTCGAATCAAAATAGTTAGAATACGAAAGCTAATTCAAAATAAGCTTTTCTTGTAAATGTCTTGGATCTAAAAGCGGAATAGAATAGAGGCAGAAATTTGTAGTCTGTTATTATATCCAGGACCTTTTTTGTATGCATAAAAACGTGTTCTTCCATCTCATACATTCCAGTGAAATTAAGATTAAAGCTAAAAGTAAGACTTTACGCATTGTTGAAGCAATACAGTTACCTTCATTTGTTAATTACTGCGTCATTTGGTCTTTGTGGTGATTTGTCTCGTTGACATTCATTTTCTTATCTTAGAATGTCTTTTTTTAGTGGTCTTTTTCTACATTGATACATATTGACGTCGGCAAACTGGACGTATAACAAACATGATTTCAGATTTATGGTTGTCATTTTCACCTATTTCACCAGCGACACACCCTTTACACTATTGTAAGGCATTGACAATTTTTTGACAAAAATAACAAAAGGTCATTCCAAGTGATAAACACATCTAGGATTGAGAAATAAGTAACATGTTGTATCAGCTACACATAAACTGTGTTCATGCGCTTAGGGTAAATCTTTTTGATCCATCATCAAAGCGATAAATGGACTTCATTTGTTCGTGCACCTGTCCTATATCAATGTCAGTTGTTGTTTTTAGTCGTCTATGAATTCGAATGTGTTTGTCTTTCAAGTGTTTGGTATACGTTTATTATTCCTTTAATGTATTTTTAACCTTATTTCTTATTGGACAATTTAGGCGTTGCTACGTATATACATCTGGTAAATATGTCTAGTTTTGAAGACTACACTTCTGCATGTTTTATTACGATTACCTTGCATTACATCAATATATTCTTGATTTTAAACTCCCATGACAGGTGAAAGTTGAAGGAATATGATAATTCAAGAAAAAAGTGTTGCACATTTTTTATAATATAATTATCTAGTATATGTTACGTTTTGTTACAGATGAATAAGATAAAATGTAGCTGATTATAAAACTAAAGAAAAACGATCAGAATTTAAGGGGAAAAACACTAGCCTGTTTGTGTAATTCAGTCACAATGATATCATTTCTGCATTACTACTAGGCATTGTTCTTCATGTAATTGTTATTTTTTTTTTACAAATAATACGAGTGTAATAACTTTGCAATATTTGTTTTGTTATAGGTCTTGTTGTTGCTGTTCGGGATCATGAATGTTTTCGACTTAAATTGTTGTTCACTCAAAAGAAACGAGTTGACGGTGAAAACAACGGACTAAGGCAGGAAAAGGCCAAATTACTTGTGAGTATATATGCATAAATATATGCATAAATGAGTATGAAAAAACACTTGTCTTTGTCAGCATTGGTCTTTATTAATAATTTTATGTTTTATTTTCATAAAATTGTGTTTGCGATTTTGTTATACTGTTCATTCTCGGTTCTGTATTCGGACATCTCCATCTCTTATTTGTAACTTCTGAATCACTGATTATTAATTTGCATTAATATCATTGGTACTCAATTCACCTTAAATGACTTTTCTAACTTTTTATTTTATTCCAAACCAAAAACAAATAATTTCACTGAAAATATCTTGCTATATACGATATAAGTATATTGGAAATAAGTAAAAACGTACTATAATTTTCTTAACGCATTTCGAAAAGTAAAACAAATGTGAAAAACTAATCAGATACAAACATTACCATCTTTGCCACACACACTGATACTTGTATTTCAATTGAAAAATATACAACGTTTACTAAGCAATGACATTTCGTGCCAATGACCCAATCAATCTTTTGTGTTTTGTTTGTAATAGAATAATACTAGAATATCAACATGAAAGTTGCTTTATACAATCTCTTATCTGTAAGTCTACATATAACTAGATTCTGGCAAAAACATATGGTGTATATTAAACAATAGTTACATGTAAATAAATAAGAACAAAGTCACTGCTCGTTTCATAGTTACATTGAATGTTCACATTATTGAATACATTCTCATTAATAACAAGATGTTGTAGATGAGCTGACGTAAGATAAGTCATATTTCATGGGTGAAAACAAAGTGAACAACACTTGTGTTAGGTGTTTTGTTAAGTGTTCATAATAGAAAACGAAATATAAAGTAATTTGTGACGACTATGCATTTATTTTGAATTTATACAATAGTATTTGAAATCCTTACTGTTATGGAAACCCTTGCCAGACTGCATAGTCCTTCCTTTCAGCTTAATTGATGTAAATAGCCTAACAAAGTCATTTCATATTTAATATTCATAGTTCGACAATAGTTACGAGAATATAATCTTATTTACTAGTAAAATTGTATTGTACCGTTTTATCATTTTCAGGAACAAATAGAGTTGCTGAAAAAACTATGTCTCGTTGAAGGTATAGATGAATGGAAAGTCCAACAAAATCTAGGTAAGAGCAATAAATGTTTAGAGTGCATTATTTTGCTTACAGGAAAACATTAGGATGGAATTATGTAGTGTAAAGAAAGTTCATATTCCAATTAAGGGGGGGCAGTGAGCAAGGAATTGGCTTATACACAGAAACGTAATGATATATGAAACCATAGGACTGGTTCTAATATTCTGTTATGAACTATAAAAAAACCTTTAAAACTTGAAATAATTCTTGAAAAAAATGCTTATTCTTAATCATAAATGTATGTTGTCATTGTGTTTTACAAGTTAAGTATTGAACTAATGTTTTACAACTTGAAATATACAAACAATTAATGGAACAAATATGTCAGTTTGAATAACAGCTTACAGTTTTGGTGGGACTTTTATTTACTAATACTGCATATTTTTTATAAACATTAATTTTCAATACAAAATTACGTATAGTTTTATCGTTTTTAGTTCCAACCTCAACTAATAAGGCAAGAGGATTAAAAGGCTCATTTGCCAGTCTAGCATTTGGCTCACTTGTCGGCACAAAAGAAAATGGAAGAAGTTTTTGGAATATGTTACACGCACCAAAGATGCGAAGAGGAAAATCAGAAGAATGGACTGGTAAACTAGGCGTTTCAAAAGAAGATACTATTTCACTTAAAGATTGTCATAAAAATTCTATAAGTGGAAGTACACAAAATTTAAAGAAAAACAAAGTTATAACTCAACAGTTATCACATCAATTTACTGTTGAAAGTGACCCAGGAACAGCGGAGAAGAAATCGCGATTCAAAGCAATTAAACGATTTCTTAAACGGCAAGAGACTGTGTCATCGTATTCATCAAACGATACTATCGATAAATTATCGTCAAATCATACACCTACCTGTAGTATCGACGATGACAGTGTGGGCGTTTCCATTCCTAGTGGTATTAATATCGGATTTGAATTACAGCGTTCTGACGATGAACTCAACGAAACAACAGAATTTATTGATCAAACAAACTACCAATCTCAAAAAACAAACGATAACGAAGACGTGTAAAAGACAAAAATAAGTTATTTGGTTATGGATAAGGAACATGAAATGCCGGCAGCATATTCATACCTATATACATTGATCTCAAAGAGTGATTTTTAGAATCTTGCGAACTGCTGATATTCAGTTAGAGAGATGTTCATCAACTTATTGTATGCAATCTTGTTTCATTCTCCAAGTACATCTCTAAATGTTTTACTTCTAATTGCAACGCAAATGGTGATTAAAGAAATTAAAAAAGATAAAAATAATAATGGCGTTGTAAGTTGCGATCATGAACAAACCGCTTGTTCATAAATGACAAAAGTATTTATAAATTTTAATATTGTATCAGTAAGATGTTCAAAACAAATATTTCATATAAAAATGTTGCAATGGAATCCTTTGTTATTCAATACTTCATTGAACGAATTCTATTTCCATTGGTTACGCTGGAAATCGAAAACTTGGAAAGAAAAAATTCTAGAAAGTGTAAGGGGAAAAATTCTAAATGCCTTCGGTTGCTGTCTGCTCTATGGTAGAATTGTTGTCTCTTTGACACATTCCCCATTTCAGTTCTCAATTTTATTAAAAGCTGACTAAAAAATAGTGAGAGACGTCTTCAGTCAACTTTGGCTGACTTGAACCTTTGCCAGACCCTCATTTGTAGTCAAGGTCGTTTAAGACCCTCAGTATTAGTGGCTGAAATAATAGTGGTTGGTAGACTGACAGAGAACAAAACGGCTACGCGTAACTTAAGTGAAATGCATTTCAGAGAAAGATATACAGAAACATCTTTGATATAAATATGTATTGCTATATAAGAACAGTTATTAGAACTAATGAGTCTATATTAAGTCGATATGGTTTACTTATATTTTGAAAATGCACAAATTCAGAGTTCTTAGACTGTTAATGATGTTTTTACATCTATCGGTTAAATGCGTTATACTTGATACTTAAGTCTTGGGAAACATCATTTATTTTTTTCTTTCCCCAGACATAGATAACCTGAGTCGTATTTGAAACAACTTCTTGGATTTTTGCATCATCAATGCTCTTAGATTTTGTATTAGTTTGGCTTTCTTACTATTTTGATCTGAGCGTCATTAAAGAGTTTTATGTAGACGAAATTGCTTCTGGTGTATTAGATTATAAGCCTGGTACCTTTGATAACTATAAGCATGTCGAAATGTACTATTGTATTGTTTATTTGTGTGTCCTTTTTCCTAAATGTTCTTGAATTTATTTGTACTGTAGTTCTGTCATGTATTGTTGTCATTTGGTGTTAAATGTAACATTGCAATAAAAGCGCGAGGCTTGGCTCGCCAAAACACTAGATTCAAACAACCATTTTTTGCTTAAAATATCATGTACCAAGTCAGGAAAATGGAATTGTTAGCTTATTGTTCGTTTCTGTGTGTCTTGCATTGTCATTTGTTTGTTTTTATGCACTTCAGTGTCTCTGTTGTTTCGGTTTTTCCCTCGTTCAGTGATGTGTTTCCTTTGATTTGGTTTTTAATCCGGATTCGTTTTCTCTTAATCTATTTATGACTTTCGAATAGCAGTATACTATTGCATGTTGCCTTTAATTATTAATCTACCATTTGTACATAAGAAAACATCTGCACAAAGTCAGGAATATTACAGTTGTTATTCATTCGTTTGATGTGTTTAAGCTTTTGATTTTGCCATTTCCGTAGTGACTTTCCGTTTAGAATTTTCTTCGGTGCTGCGTATTTCAGTTATTTTTCTTTTTACAATGTTAGTATCTACACACTTGATCGACCGTGATTAAGTCAAACAAAGGATTTTATGCACATATATATGCAAATAAAACTATACAGATGTTCAAAGTTGAGTTATTTGTATATGAGTTATTTTCACATAATGTTAATAGATGTCAATAAGCAGCAGTTTTATTGTTTTCATGGTTTTTGACGTAGAAGCAAATAATATGGTTTTATGTCGTTGGAAATTTACCTTTGTATGCTAGAGTTGTCTGCCTTCTACCAAAATTTATCGAGATAAAACGACGAATATATGCAATGGGTCTACCACGATCTATTTGTTGTTAGTAATTATTTTGATATATGTGTTTTTGTTGATTTGTATTTTATAGAGTACTGCTTTGTGGGTCCGTTTTTAAGTAAATCAAAGTATTTCCAATCAGAATTGTTTATAATTATTTCTTTGTCCACCTCCATTACACATGGCGTATGAATTTCCCCGTTGCTACACTACCTGAGAGCTTGCGTGTCCGTCATCATTTCCGGAATAGAGGGTTGCAGCTTTCATGGAAACTATGGAACCAAGTGTTCCTGGTAGTAGAGTTGAAGTCAACACGGTTGATTTACGGGCGCCATCCGAGTTGGTGACTGTTATGGATATGTTCTAATTAAAGACAACCCCGCTCTTTATTCCTATATTTTCACATCACAATAAGAGATGATTTCAGTTTCCAAATTGTGATCTGTCCATGCCTGAGGAACAAAATTCCAACAGCGCCGGCATACGGAGTGTATATCTCCAAATGGATACAATATTCCCGTGCTTGTATATTCTATCATGATTTCCCTGATAGAGGGTTGCTGCTAACAAGGAAGCTATTAAACCAAGAGTTCCAAAATGGTGAGGTTTAAATAATTCTTACGTTGAATTTTACGGACGCTATCACGAGTTGGTTGACCTTTATGGAATAACCTTTTCACAGATGATATCGGATATGTTCTAAACGTCGTAACTACAATCCCCTTCCCTTTTCATGAATCTGACATACCGAATAAGACTATTTACCGGGTTCGTTATAACACGAACAACACGACGGGTACCACATGTGGAGCGGAATCTGCTTACCATTCTGGAGCACCTGAGATTAACCCTTATTTTTAGTGTGGTTCGTTTTGCTTTAGTCTTTAGTTTCTATGTTGTGTCTTGTGTACCATTATTTGTCTGTTTGTCTTTTTCATTTTTAGCCAAGGTGTTGTCAGTTTATTATCGAGCTATGAGTTTAACTGTCCCTCTGGTATCTTTCGCCCCTCTGTTTTCATTTAAAATATCATTTTTAATGTTTTGTTGACATTTAATGAACTATAGCTTGGCTGATATAGAAACGATATTTTTTCGTGAAAATTGCATCACCACTCCAACTGCATCAAATTTCTTGGAAAGACTTACCACAATAATCCGTTTTGTGTATTAATTGGTTAGAACTGCCTTGCCACCACTCCTAGTATTGTATAATAAGTCAGCGAAATATAATTACGTCCGTCATCAGTTTGAGCACACCGCAGCCTCTTGTTTTACGCTTAGCGCTATAGCTTAGGAAAATCAATTGAACCTGGTCGACAGGCACAGCCTTTAGGAGTTTCCCCAGTGAGTGCCTACGAGATTACTAACTCTCAATGTTTGTATATGCAAGTTGTTTTGATCAGTTGAATGTAGCTGCACTTTAAGATACACGTAGCTCCGTCAATGTTCTTGCAAAGAACCTTTTTAACTCAATTTCTAAAAAAACTGAAAATTTCATTTGAACAATTATCCGATCCTGAAGTTATACTATCTAATAATGAAAAGATTCAAGTGTTCGGAATCGCAAATATAAAAGCTATCAAGTTGATTAGCTTACTTTATTACAAATCGGGAAAAAGTGTCATTCGGTAAGTCAAAATCGTAATAGCAAAAAGTATTATAGACAGGGAGCCGTGGTGTAGTGGTTAGTACATCAGACTGCTAACACAAAGGTTCCTGGTTCGATTCCCGTTCGGGATGAAAATTTCAAGAACTGATTTTTCGGCTCTCCCTTGACACCATTTGCGAGTATGGTCTTGAGGAAACGATGATAGTCCGTCGGAAGGGGGCGATAAATGGCTGACCCGTGTTAAGAGAGAGCCATACCTCTTGCACGTTAAAGACTCCCTTGTAGATTTCGAAAAAGAGCAGGCTAAACCACTACAAGGCAGCACTCGGACCCGCAAAGTGGAAAGGGATTAATATAAGCTGCAAAACTTGTTTCCCAATCCACTATAAATAAATATGTTTAAACTAATAAGTTTTTCAATTATGACAAAGTGCCACATTTTGTGATGGTAGGTTTTCAAAAGAAGAACAAAAGAAATCAGAGGTACAGTCAAACTCATAGATTGCAAATAAACTGACAACGTTATGGATAGTTATATAAAGACACACAGACAAATAATAGTACAGAAGACAAAACATAGAAAACTAAAGACTAAGAAACACGAACCATACCAAAAACTGAGGGTGATCTCAGGTGCTCCGGAAGGGTAAGCAGATACTGCTCCACATTAGGCACCCGTCGTGTTGCTTAGCTTACTTTATTACGAATCGGGAAAAAGTATAATTCGGTAGGTCAAAATCGTAATAGCGATAGCTATTGTAGTTACAACATAAGGAACATATCTGATATCATCTGTGAAACGGTTATTCCATAACGGTCACCTAACTCGTGATGGCGTCCGTAAAATTTACAAAGGGATGAGTTCAACTTCACAATTTGTAACTCTTTGTTTAATAGCTTCCTTGTGAGCAGCAATTCACTATCAAGGAAATCATGATAGGACATACAAGCCGGTATTGTCAATTTGTGTTGCATCAGGGACTTATGAAAGCGAAATCTCTTGTTGTTGTGCCGTATAATCACAATACAAGTTTCCTATACAAATATTGAATGCAAGTAACGTTCGTATTACACGAACTAAAATTAAGAAAATTGCAGAATTTACTGTTTATCAAATGATAAATCATATGTTAGAATGAGTGACAATACATTAAGTCTTAAAGTTCAAAATATAGAACGTATGACTTAAAGCTTTGATATTGTGGAAGGACAGGATGTTTCTTTGAACACACGTAAATTAAATGATTCAAGTCAGAATATTGCTGCTGATTCTGCGAAGAATTTCATTTATTAAAAGAATTTGACAGAATCACAAATGCTTCAATTACAACGATGTCTCGATTAAAATCGAAATTTGTTTGTCACGAAAAATAATTCTGATCTCGAATTTACATCTCTAGTTGCACATAAGATAAATTTCAAACCAAATACGGTATTGAAATATCAGAATCCATAAAGGTTACCCGCGTAAAAGCGTGAAATTTTATGGGAACAATTGGACGAAATACTACGACAAGGTATCATTACTCCCGTGAATGCATCAGAGAATTGCCGAGTCCCGTCGTTTTAGTAAAAAAAAGTGCATTGTAAATTCCGTTAAAAAGGAATCACAAAGTTCTAGGTTTTGATGGGTTTTTCGTCATCTTGATGCACAAACAGATGATTTCAAATACGCAATTCCAAAGAAAAAAGGTCCAGTAAGACCCCTTTTTGGTCCAAAAATATAGCAGTTTGACAAAAGTGTTTAAAGGTAACTTTCACCTGTATGCTACCCAATAATTGTTAATGTCTGTGTCATTTGGTCTCTTGTGGAGAGTTGTCTCATTTGCAATCATACTATTTCTCTGCTCGAAAATTTTGTTAAAACACTTAAACGACTGGTCATGAGCTATCAAAGGACGGTATACACCCTCCCAAAGATTTCTGGCATTAATAGATTACCCGGAACCGAAAAATTTCAAATGTCTTGAACATTTCATCATTGCCTTGATTTATCCATTAAATATACACAAAGACTAAAGACTAAAACTATAGATCCGGGAGTACTTGAAGATATCGAAAGCTAATTCAAAGCCAATTGACAACTAACAAAACCCCACGTGTCTAAGACTAAAATGTCATTCAGTACACATCTGATTTGCAATATAAAAAAAAACCCAAGTACCATATACCGTGAATCTTCTTACATGTATATGAATACTATTTAGTTGATTCTAAATTAATGAATAATAATCAACTATCAAGCTTCAGCGTAAAATTGGTAATCTCTTATAAAAGATTAGTTCAATGGCACGACTAGCTTACTCGTTTTTAGTTTATACAAGAACAGTTAAAAAGTGTCTTGCAAGATTTTAAGTTTCAATTTTATTGGTGTTTTCACCACAATTTTTCTGTCGTCTCTTTCTCAAAGTATGATATAACACCTGACACAAAAATATGATTTTTTTATGAATATAGTATACTACAATTATATACATTTTAATCTTTAATTTGATTTTTGTTTTTCAAAATAGGTTCACCTAGATAATAAAGGCACTGAATTCATTCAACAAATCTATAAAATGCTTGTTATTAACTTTTCTTCTTTATAGGTGGTAATTTTACAACCTGTGCTGCTGATTTACCCGTTCTAGACACACATCTAGATGATCTTTCTGACATTACCAGTGTTGGTTCAGACACTAGCATTTCTGAACCAAGTGTAGTTGGTGTTTCTGAACATACAATTGTTCGTTCTGATTCTAATGGTATTAGAAAATTTGAAGGTGACCTGTCTTGTCCCGACAATACATTGCACAGTGTATCAATTTTGTTGCTAAGGACGTCCACTTTTTGTTCCATTCGAAAATTCTGTGCTTGCATAACATCAGTTTTTCCTTCAAGGCTTTGTACTTGTGCTTGTGATGCCGCAATATCCCCCTGCAGTAGTGTATTTTCTCTGACAAAATCCCTACTATTGATCGTTGTTATTTTTTGCTCGATTCGTGCCAGCTCTTTCTTTGTTTCTTTTAGTTCTTCACATTTTTCTGCGGAAATTTTATCCTTTTTGTGCATTAGTATCAAACTATTGGATTGTTCTCTTATCCTTAAATTCAGTATTTCTCTTTCGCGTTGAAGCCTATCGTTGTTATATTGTAATTGTTTAATGTTATGTTTCGCTGCTTGTAAATCTGCTTCCATCTGTGCATTGATTTATTCTTCCCCTTCTTGAATGTTGAGCTACAACATTAGAAACACCTATATATAAATATATACATTAAAAATTATTATTAAAAACTTACATATCAAATATAAAAAGTTGCAGTTCATTGATAGTTCAACGCAGAACACGTAAAATGATTGGGTCACATCCTAAAAGCACTTTGAGAAAAAAAAAACTTTGTGAACTGTTCGAATAACCACAATACATGACGTTCACACTTACGTCTCTCTTGCGACTTCATTTGTGTTTGGTAGGATAAGTTCAATTAACATAGGTTATATGAACACTGACGTTGGAATCGATGGAGTTGAAATCAGATTTATCTTACGGAGAAAGGTAATCATTTTGTGCTAAACTCGATTCTGTTTTGTTGTTGTTGAGTATAACAAAATAAAATTGACCATTATTAGTATGTGAAAGTTTTTAGTTATATCAATTTAGAATTGTTTTTATTTTTTTAGACAATATTCAAGGTTATTTGCTTTGAAAAACTCTTTTTTGAAAGAAAACAAATAGAGGAATGCAGGGTTTTGGTTTTGTGTATATTGGTTTAGATACAAAACAGAGAAATAATTGATAATAAAGCTAGATAAACTTTTAGATTTGTCATTAAAAAAAATAATGAATATTACTGAGAAACACTATTAAACGGACAGGTATGAAACATTGGAAATGATACTGTCATACACAAGTAGTTTATCAATAGGAGGACTGTACCAATTCGTCGAAATACATTAAGGTCAAATATAAAAAAAACCGCAAGATTCGATTTTTTGGCGACAATCTGATCCTTGGACAGTAAATATTACAAGGATAACAACTTTTAAAAATGCTACTTTTTTGGGTTTTTTTCTTTATAAATTTTCCAAAATATCGTTTACAGTGATAATAAACTTGTCAGTTGTATATCTGTTTATAAACTGTTTAAAATGGTCAAAAAGAAGGCGAAAGATACCAGAGACATTAAAACTCATAAATTAGAAATAAACTGACAACGCCATGGCGAAAAAAGAAAACAAAAGACAAACATACAAATTATAGTACACAAGACACACCATAGAAAAATAAAGACCAAGCAACACGAACCCAACCAAAAACTGGGACTGATCTCAGGTGCTCTAGAAGGGTAATCAGATCATGCTCAACATATGGCACCCGTCGTGTTGCTTTTTTTTTTATTACAAACCCGGTTAATAGTCGAATTTGGTAGGTCACATTCGTGAAAAGGGAACGGATTGTAGTTACGACATAAGGAACATATCCGATATCATCTGTGAAACGTTATTCCAAAACGGTCAACCAACTCGTGACGGCGTCTTTAAAATCAAAAATAGGATGATTTCTGCATTTATGTATGCCGTCAATCGAACGACAAAATTATTTTTATGTCTACCTGTGCGAATTTCAAACGCGCAATTTTACACCAGTACTGAAAACTTTCTATCCTTTACGGGTAGACTTTACATAGTTATCAAATGAATATCGTTCATTTTTTAACGCCGCCGGGGTATTTGCCAAAAGGACATGCCTTGTTTAACCTCTCTGCCGTGGTATTTGCCAAATAATACTCTATCGGACAAGACGCTTGTAACGTCACGATCATCAATGCGTTTTTGAACATTAGGTAGCAATACACAGTTAGGATTTTAGTTTCGCATTTTGGCGCCGGTGGATTTTTCTAATAGGAAAGTTTTTTGTGTATAAAATTTATTTTTAGACAGTTGAGTGCTAATTTAGCCTTCAAAGATGGTTTATAAGAGCATCAAGATTTTTTTTACATGTTTGATGGGCTATTTTCTGTTTGACAATCCGTATTTTCATAGCTAGACCGGCCATCGGTCCAGACATTAATGTAATGTTTACAAACACATTTTTCTACACGAAGTTTTTGACGCAATTTTACAAAAAAAATGAGTTGAAAGACATATGATTTTCATGGATTTGAATGATATATGTACACAGTTTCAGAAAAGGTATTAATTCAAGCAATTGAAATTCTACTTTTAGCCAATCTTTGGTGAAATATGTGACACCTTTTCCCCCCTTTTTGCAATATTTTAAAACAAATAAATGCAGATTGTTGCCATGGATACACCCAAAAGAAATTATATTTTACCATTTTATATACTGGATATAAAATCTATGGAAGATTTTGATTACATACATAATGCACAAATATCACACAAACAGTAAGCTTGATATTGCAAGAAAGCAATGAAAAGGGGATGGTAAAATTTATAAGGGCAAATTTTAATATTTTTTCCTAACTGTTTATTGCTACCTTAACATTCGGTGTAATTAAACAGATATAGCATGTTCTTGAGGGGTATTTGCGAAAAATACCAGTCTTGAAAATGCATTTCCCCCGCCTGACGGCTCGCGAAATTTAACATTCTCTCGACTGGTATTTTTCGCAAATACCCCTCCTTAACATGATATATCTGTTTAAAGTATAAATTATTATGATAATAGCAAAGAGACCCATTTCAGTCATATTTGATTACTTATTAAATCATTTTCAATATAGGTGTGTATGTTATTTAAAACCTCAAAATAATTACATTTAAAGGCCTACATTTGAATATGATAATGAGAAAGTCGGTCGTCTGTACTGTGATAAATTATTCACATGCTTTCCAAATAATGTTTTATCATTTCGGGTTAATAATAATGTGCTGTAACTTATTGCTGGGATAATGTTTATCTCATATCAAAATAAACACGCTTGAAAATCCAAATACTAATACTAGTACATGTAAATACTTTGTGGAGTTAATAAAAGCAAAATGACAAAAGGACACATGTCTGGAAAACCTTGATGTCAATTTTTGTAATTTTATCTAATTTAAGAATTTACGAACTGACAATTTTAGAAAGGTATGTTTCATGTGTTATTCTTATATGACGTCCGTATTACGCTTTGTTATTAAAGCCATATTCCAATTAGCACAAAATATGTTTGAATCATGCGCCGAAAGTAATTCCAGAAAAGCGTTTCGGACTCACGAAATGAATAACGTGTTGTTATCTTTTTTTACAGTACTGGGTCGATACCTCTGCTGGTAGACTTTCATTCCCCAAGGTTATCATCAGCTTAATAGTGCGTTTGTACTTACGTGATTAATAGCAAACCTCTCTAAAATTGTTAATTTCATCTCAATGTGTCTTTTAAAAATCTCACTGTGTAATTTTATATTCTCAGTGTGTGTTTTTACATTTTGTAATAGTGCGTCTTTGTGAATCTCAGTGTTTTTTTTTTAATTTCCAATGTGGGCGCTTGAACTTCGTACTCTTTATTATTAAGTCTTTTAATACTAGTAGTTAATAAAGGTATCATCATTTGATACCCCAATAGCGCCTTTCGTCTACATAAGACTCATCAATGACGTTCAGATAAAAAATGTTAAAAAGTGAACTAAGTATGAAGTTTAAGAGCATTGAAGATCTAAACTTAACATTTTTTAAGATCGTCACTGGTGAGTCTTATGTAACTTAAAGCATGTCTGTCGTACATAATTTAAACCCTGGCATCTTTGTGAGTTTTATAATCAGCTAGGGATACTTTTTTTTTTAAAGAAAAGTCATGTGTCACTGAAATCGTCCTGGTATATTTTTGCTGCTACACATAGTTGCTTATCTGTCAAAGTTGTTTGCATCCGTGCATCTGCTATGAGCTCATTCGAGTTCTTAAAAAGTACGCAAAGAGATGATATATCAACTACAGCTTATAAGACCTACCGAATTAGACTATTTACCGGATTTGTAATAACATAAGTAACACGACGGTTGCCTCATGTGAAGCAGGATCTGCTTGCCCTTTCGGAGCACCTGAGATCACCTTTGGTTGTTGGTCGGTTTCATGTTGATTATTCTTTAGTTTTCTATATTGTGTCTTGTGTATTATTATTTGCCTGTTTGTCTTTTAATTTTTTAGCAATGGCGTTGTCAGTTATATTTAATCTATGAGTTTGACTGACCCTCTAGTATCGTTCGCCCCTCTTTTATATCACAAATAAGCATTTATTTGTCATTTTCAACCTTAATATAACTTATAACAAAAACTTACAAGAACTATTTTTTGCATAGTTATATTTTGACGCAATGGGAAACATACAGAAACACAACATTAATGTAGTGCTACTAATAAATAAAGATAATAGTTTGAAATATAGCTATTTTAGTTTTTTTTAACTGACCCTCACTGTTAATTTCTAGACGTAAGTCAAGATATGAAGCAGACTGTATCAGTTGTATCATTTATCTCTAGCTTAGTGGGATAGATCCTTTAAAAAAAGTCAACAAATTTTGAATTATCTAGTGAGAGTACATAACCTATAAAGCGGTACGAAAAGTTAAAGGATACTACCAGAACTTCTAGTATAAGTCAGCCTCATTAGAATAAAGCAACAAGCTGGTTAAACAGTGGCGCTGTTGGTTTCAATAAAGTGTCGGGCACCTAATTCTCATTACAGCATTTCTTTGGATATAAGTGTCTTTATTGGCTTGGTCTCTTGATGATAGGCATAGTCACTGTTAATTAAAGTAAAGTAATTGATATAGTACAACATCGAACACGGGGAACCTCGCCATAGAGTCATTTTGGGTGTATTTTAAATATATAAGTAGTAATGCATGTGGTTGTTTAATCTTATATTTACTTTTTGTGCTTCTTTTTTAATTATTTGTTTGTTTTTGTTCTGATTGAAATTGTGACACGATATTGATGGCTATATCCCTATTTTCAAAATTTTACCAATCGTGTCTGTATTGTTCACGCATCGTTATTAATATAATGTAATGTGTGGCATCTCTTATTCAAGTGAGAGGTTAAGCGCTATAAAACCAAGTTCAATTTACAATTTTCTACATTTGAGAATGCCTGTACCAAGTCTGGAATATGACAGTTGTTGACCATTCGTTTGATGTGTTCTATAATTTGATTTTGCCATTTGATAAGGAACTTTCCGTTTTGAATTTTTCTTGGAGGTCAATTGTTTTGTTATTTTACGTTTTACATGCTTATATTGGTGAATCTGTTTAAAGTTCAGATATTTGACCCTGGTATGAAAGGTACCAGGATTATAATTTAGTACGTCAGACGCGCTTTGTCTCATATTCTTATTAGGAAAAAAATTCACACACCTAGTTTAATGGGCTTTGAAAGTCGGAATGCGAATATATATGTTCAAAATATTTACTAGATAACATGTTTATTTGCTTTGGAGATTATAAGAAAATTAAAAAAGCCTTTTAAGAAGCAACACTTGTGCAAAGAAATATAAAGTTCGAAGTTGAAGAGCATTAAGGGCCAAAAATCCCGAAAGGTGTTGCAAAGATAGAGCTAAAGTAATCTAGTAACAGTAAGGAAGCTTCCTTGTTAGCAGCAACACTCTTTCAGAAATATAAAGACAAGAAATGCAATTTCTGGAATGGTGTATTAATTGAAAACTATTTCAAATTTGTAGTCGCTGTTGGAATGTTGATACATAGCAATTGAGATACCATAATTGTGTAGCTTAATCATCTACTTCGTCGAAGTTTTTTTCTTTGGGTAATAACGTTTAATTGTCATTTTCGAAAGAAAGAAAAAAACCAGACACCGACACAGACAGTATTTCTATACCCTAATGAAACCAACATTTGAAAATCATCAAGATAATACTAATCAAGTGACCTGTGTACTTTCGAATGCTAAAAATGTTTTAACTCATTATATATTACATATTATTAAGCTGTTTGAATTTGGGGTACTCAATTCTCGTCATCTCATATATAAGTGAATAATATAAAACTCAACACCGAATTAAATTGATAACACAAGTTGTGTAACCTAAACAAAGGTTTTAATCCAGAAACAAAATTATATTATAAAATAAGTATTTATCTCTCTCTGATATACAACACATTATGGGGTATCACCAGCCCAGTATAGTCTGCACTTCGTTTTTGAAATGAATATCAATTATATAGTCATTTTTATTAATTTCGCGTTTAAAAATCTTGAATTTTTCGGAAAACTAAGAATTTTCTTATCCTAGGAATAGATTACCCTATACGTATTTGGCACAATTTTTTGGAATTTGAGACCTTCATGCTCTTCAACTTTGTAATTTGACTTTATACCTATTTTGATATGAGCGTCACTGATGAGCCTTATGTAAATAGAACGCTCGTCTGACGTATTAAATTATTATCCTGGTACCTGTGATAACTAATTGGATAACTGTTCTTTTGGCTCTACCACGAAGACACACGAGGCAAGGACATATAAAATACAAACAATTACGAATTGAAATTTTGTGAAGAAATCTCACTAGGCTACCACTTCACATTCTTTCGAATGAAGCTCAATCGGGAAAAGGTAATTTTTTATAGTTCTGATATTCTCGCCCAAAACAACTTCCAACAGTGACCGTATTATCCTCCTTTCTAGTTCTGACAAAAAAATATTTGTGGTAAAAAATCAATCATTTTATCTGCCAGTTTAACTTTATTGATTAAAACGGTTTCTTTTGCATTCCATACACCTACTTAAAGTTGGTGGCTCTTACTAACCTAAAACCAGAATATTCCGACTGTAGTGTTTTGATTTTTGCAATAAGTACCATGTAAAGTGAAAAGATTGTTATGTCTTTTTCATCGTATGTCGATAATAATTATATATCAGCATACTATCAAATTATATTCAAGTGATGTCTATCTGGTCGTTTGAAAAAGAGGGCCGAAAAATACTAGAGGGACAATTAAATCTATCTGTAGCACCAAACTGAATTGTAAAAATTACCTTGTTGTGAGAGTCAATCTCGATGAACGTCTTTGCTCTTATTTGTTTTTGTTTTTGTTTAATATATGAGAAGACAAATATTTATCATGCGGACCTAATGTCTGGAATTCTTACTGATGCATGACAATACAATGTTTTGTTAGATTCAAGACGAACCAATAATTTTATCATGTCTTCATAAACAATGTTTATATAATTGAGTGTTGCAATGCCACTAATTCTGTCACTAAGAATGCATCATAATGAGTAGAGATAATTTATAGACACAGATAGTTATGAAAATATTTTATTACAGATATCTGAACCATTCTGTTCATGTAGAAGATTCCATATTGTAAATACAGGACATCTGTACCTCATAAATGGTATGTTTTGTATTCTGTTTATATGTGTGTTTTGTTGCTTAACATTTGTCTTGAGCATGGCTATAATATTTGTTTCAATAAGTTTATTGTGTTATGTTTGTGTACGCTTTAAATTATGTGTACTTATTCAATGTTGTTTTTTTTTTATTTGAATAGAATAGACTGTAAATAATTATCAGAAGAATATTTGGTAGAATACAATATGTTAAATGTTAAGATGTGTAATTTATGATGAGAATCATAATTCTCATAGATAACATTCTCTGTAAATAAATTTGTAAGTCAATAACCATAGTTGCCAGTAGGAAATATTTAAGTATTGTAATTTGTGTATTTTCATCTAGAATGAATAGAGTTATCTTTCTTTGCATTGAGTATATGTTTTTGTATCGCAGGGTCATTTGTTATATTACACAATTAAACTAATTCATTGATCCTGATTTAATACATGAACAACCAAACTGGTTACAGATAGCATAAGACTTTTGTATACTAGAAATAGATCAAAAATTAAAATAATAGTTATCAAAATATATATTTTAAATCAGAGTTTAGTAAAGGTCATTCAACCATTTCACAATACCTCGAAAATATTTTACTTAGTTATACGTAACGGTTAATAAAATGTTTGATGACGTCTATAGCGATGGATATGACAGCTGCTGATACACCTCCTACAGGACCAAATATGTATGGTATACAATACAAAATAACAGGACCAACTGTTTTCTTGATTAACCGTTTTCCTAGTTGCCATTTTGTTAAACGACATTCATGCAAATCTTTAATCTCCGAAACTATTTCCCTGATGACGAACATATTCTTCAATGGTCCCTCAACACATTTCAACTGTGGTATTGCCATTGGTAACCATTCTAAAAACAAGTTCCTTATTTCTATTAAACATTCATCTTTTAACGTATGCATTGAGCTACATAATGCATTTTTTAGGATTCTCGAAAAATCTGTTTCCTGAAAACCCTTTTCTCTGCTTGAATCAATTAAAGAGCGAAGACATTCGAATAAAAATTTCGAGATAGCCGTTATAGTTAAAGCTTTAGCTGCACTTTCAGCTTTTTTTTTCATGTCAATCTGTTCACCAGAATTTCCATCTGACTTATCTTTATCATCATTGTAATTTTCTTTGCCTGTTTTGCCTCCTCCAAAGGTTAAATCATCTTGATTTTCCCCAGTCACTGAAAACAGTTCATCTTCTCCATTTTGCATATCACTAGTTTTTGTCATATCTCATAGCTCTCCATATCTTGATGCTAAAAAGATGAAATTCAAAGAAAAAATTGAAGTCGAAAATATTGAAAATGATACTGTTGCTGATAATTTAAAATTGTGTATGCACAAATGATATTGGGATTTAAGAAGAGTTTTGTATCAAATATACCTGTGATGTTAAAAGTGGCGAATTTAGTTTTTAAGCAGTACCACTGTCAAGAAAGAATTATAAACAAAGGTTTTGGTCTTTGTGCAAATCTACTTTGTGCAAGGGGGCATAATCCCTGTTTATAACTTTGTACAATTTATGAATGTCATGACACTTTTTCGAAATTACTTGATCTGATTAAAAACAAGTATGTTATAAGCATACCTATTTGACCAGTGTTTGCGAAATCAGTATACGAATGTAGACTGCCTACTTGACTTCGAAGATCGATACTTTCACACAGATTGGTTAGTTTTGTTCTGTAGTCATTGGTTCTAAAGTACTGTTTTCTCCAGTTTGGGAAAGTCTCGTATGGAAACCGTTCACCAATCCTACCTAAAAGTAAATGAATTAGTTAATTTGACGTGTATTTATGTTTTATTTTAATGGTCGTAAGAATGTGGTGTTCAAACGGCATCAAATGTAGAAAAAACTAGTTTTGAAACTTGGTAACACATTGTTCAGGTTTTTATGGTGCAGTATTTTTCCTCACACTGAAGATTGTTTTCATGCCTTGTTCAAAACAGAAGTTTTAGTTGCAGAACATTTACAATTAAATAAAGGCAACAGTAGTATACCGCTGTTCAAAACTCATAAATTCGTGGACAAAAAACAAAATCGGGATTACAAACTAAAACTGTGGGAAACGCATTAAATATAAGAAAACAACGACACAACATTAAAATGTAACACACATACAAACACACACACACAGAGAAACGGACTAAGCATTAGACAAAATCCTATGAGAATAACAAATATAACATCAAAACCAAATACATGAATTTGGGATAGATAAGTACCGTGACACGTCTTATTGTAATGTGAATTTAAACTCAAAAATAAGAGAAAACAAACGACACAACGGAAACACGACGTTAAAATGTAACACACACAGAAACGAACTGTAATATAACAATGGCCATATTCCTGAATTGGTAAATAAAAATGGAAAAAAATGGTGAGTTGAACCTGGTTTTGTGGCATGCCAAACCTCCCTCTTTTATGGCCATGTGGAATATAACATTTAATGACAACACAACATTACAGGACTACAATATAAATAAATATGAGAACACAATTGACAAAGAAACACACGAATAATAGCTAACAAAAGGCAACAAGTTTAAAATTGTTAATACGCCAGAAGTGCATTTTGTCCACACAAGACTCACCAGTGACACCCAGATACAAAAGTTTGAAAGCCGAAACAAGTACAAAGCCGAATAGCATCGAGGACCAAAAGTTTAAAAAAAAACGTGCCAAAAACGGTCAGGGTTTTCTGTTAGGTACCAGAACATCCCTATTATTTAGAATAATTTATACTTTTGCAAACAGTAATTTTTTTCAAAATGCCTATACAGAAATGTACATGATAAAACTGAAGTATTAGCTAATTACAGGAAACAACCGAAATACATTACATAACCTGACAAAATGCAACACATCCGAATAAGGTTAAACCTCAACGCCAAGTGACGTCATATTAGAAATTGTAAAAAATGACAAAACAATGACGTCACATTTGAATTTGTAAAACAGATCATCAAAAAATGAAAAATGACGTCAAATTTGAATGAATAAGATAGAATTAGGATTGATTTAAGATTATATTTGAACTAAATACTGATATTACATTTAGTAACAATGCACATTACAATACTTATTAATAGCAAACTAAGGTAGCAATTACCTGTATTATATAGCAATGTCCGGTTTGTTTTGAATCTTAACTTCAAACGTAAAACATTGTACAGATTACGTTGAACAAAATCAAATCTAATAAATGAAGGCGGTGATTAATTTTCTTTACCATAACACATGAATATAATAGAAACGATGTCAACACATTTGACAAAATCCTTTGAGAATTACAAATATAACATTAAACATGGTGATACATCTTTCTTTTATGATTATCCGATCCTTGCTATTATTGTTACAAGTCTAACCTTTTTTGCTCTGGTCGTAAATTGGCACTTCCTCATTGTTGTCTGTTCCTAAACATGTTTGTGTTATGTCTTTGTAATATGATTCTTTTGTGTGTGTTAATTTCGATTTCTCATATTTAGTCTTTCGTTCTTCTTCATTACCAAAGGTCCATCCACTTTCATCTGTGGTAGGTTCCATCCATCCACATTTATCGCCGTTCTCTTGTTGTGATTGACTCATTCGAATATCATTGGAATGATTCATAACAATGTTTCTCTCATACATTCTGTTATGTGTATCCGAATTTGGCTTCTGAAAACGAAATCATGTTAAAATAATATCAAACCATATCAAAGATTAAACCAGAACTGGAATACTGGTTTTCAAGATTCTCTGTATAGCATACATATTTTTGAAAGTAACATGGAAGACTGGTTTGCTCTAAACTGGTAACTTTTTGACTAGCACGTGAAGGCCTTGATTCAACGCGTCTGTCTAAATTAAAACTGGATGTATATTTATATTAGACACATTATCAGTGTCTCATAATGATTTGCATGTAATATTTGCCAACAACCCAGTTTTTTTGTGTAAAAAGCTACATATATAATAATAATAGTAAGTAAGTTCATAGTACATCAGTAAAATCGAGATAAGTACATAAAGTTGATATTTTGAATCCTTCTTTAAACGTATAATATTAATAATAATATAATGTTTAAAAAGAACAGAAAATTTTAATCTGAGGTAGCATGGATTGGTTAGATATTTTTATTACGTGAAAGTTTACTTATAAAATCATTCTACAGGGGCGGATCCATGATTTTGGAAAGGGGGGGAGTAACTAAAACAAAATTTAGGAACCTTTTTCAGACTAAAAACATAAAATGAGTGTAAAATCCACTTTTTAAACGGTTCTTGACTTCGGGCATGTATATCTTATAGTTGCTGAAAAGTGTACGGGTTGGACATTTCTTATGCCGTATTCTCCACATCAATTGTCTATTACACAATATGGTGATGATCCATAGCTATGTACTAATATATTTGATGTGGGACTTGCCAGTTAAAAATTAACATGGAAAATTCTCGTTTGTTGTATGTTTAGTTAGTATCAAGATATACGCCGGGCTATTCCGGATGAAATTTACAATACGACCGACACGAGTTAAGAAACAAACAGACAATTTTTATCCAAATGTTTGGTAGAAATGTTTCCGCCACCAAGGGAAGTGAGGGGTTTCCAAATCAACCAAAGGCTACGAATGAGTCTGAAATTACAACGAATTTATGAATGACGGTCGAAAAATGGAGACATTAAGGCAACATCCATCAGACAGGTTGCAGTTGGGCCTTGAACAAAGTATTCATTAAATCAGTTCGGCGAAACAGACATTCCGGTCAGATATGCAAAACTCCGGCCACCAAAAATTTCGCCCGTTTATTAATTATCATGTTCATTTAATTCTTAAAAAAATCTGTTGGAAATTTTGGTTTCAAATGGCAAAAAAGTAGACAAGATTATTGTTTTCAATCCTAATACGACAAGATTTTTTGTTTAAGGCAAAAAGAGTGTCAGAACTTTTCCTCTCATACATCTCAGACTGCCCCCTCAAATCAAATGATCCGTACCTTAGATCTTAAGCTTACTGACAGAGGATCATTATTCAGCTATGTTATTAATAGGCTTGGCCGTGTAAATAATATTGCTGTGGAACTTTTTTGTTCCTGATATTATAATAGAGTATTACTTTCTTTTTGGTGGAATTGTGAAATAGAAGTCAGTACGTTCTTGCTCAATCTTTTCTCTTTGAAGGTGTCATTCTTGTCACCCTCAGCATAAGCAATTTGATACTGTAACTTGATTTTCAAATTGACATAGTGACGTTTTTTCGACGCACTGGTTTACTCCACCGTAGCGAATCACAGGACTTTGACATAACCAATAATATATTACAGTAAATACGAGCGAATAATATCTTTATAATTAAAGAATTGCCACATAAAAACTAAATACACGGGAAATATCAAAGTTCACGAAGTCTTGTCTGATTAATCTTTTACAAAAAAAACAAAAACAAAGTCCAAGCAAAGGGGGCGTACGCCCTCTACGCCCCCCTCTTGATCGGTCACTGAAGAATTAATTGGAGCCAGGGTTCAATCAGGCGTACGCTCTTTGCAATGGTTTATTTTTATAAAATATCATTTTTTCAATAAACAAATTTTCTTTAAAATAGTGTTTTAAGGCTACAATATTTATTTGTCCACATTGCATTTTTGTTGTGTTTATATAATATTTAGTTAATAGTATTATGAGATTTCTGACGTAGTTTTTTTTCTGTTTTTTTTTTTCTAATATCACAAATAAGATAATATCTAAATTAAGTGGTAGTTCCATTTGGACTTTTGAATATATCCATTTATTAAGTTCTTCCCAAACATCAAAACTTTTGAACATGTCCAGAATATGTGTTCTATAGTTTCTATTGAGTCCGTACAGAAAGTGCATTTATTGTTTTGTGAGACTTTAATTTTGTAGAGTAATTTATTAGTATCAAAATTCTGTGATTAATCCTGTATTGTAGCCACTGTAATTTTGATTTTTTAGTAATGTAAAATTGCAGTCTGTATATTTTATTCCAAATAATATTATGTCTATTTAGGATTAAGGACAACTTTTCCTGTAATGTGATATTTGTTATTTTTTCATTTAAAACATTGTACATGTCTTTTGATCCTTATGTAGATTTCATAAATATAAAATTAGTAGTTGGTATAATTACCATAAGGCTTTATAAGCTGATTACATTTAATATTAAGACTTTCATATAGGAATACACAGCTGACATTACTCCTTGAAATATAGGAAAGTTGGTATCAATATTATATGATTTTTTTAAATTCCTGCCAATTCATTAAATGTCCATCCTTATCAATTAAATTATTTATTAGCCAGACTCCCTTTTCAGTCCATTTTTATACAGAGGGATTTTATTACCAATTATTTTTTTTTATTATTATTATTCCAAAGATTAATTGTGATAAATCATATTCACTCTTAATAGCTACTTTGGTTTGGAGTTCAGTCCAAGCATTTAAAACCTCATGCCAAAAAGGATTTCTATCTTGTGTTCTTGTACCTACCAAGAATAATTCATTTAATTTATTTTTTTCAGTACAAGTTAGTAACTTACAATAGTTATTAGTTTGTTTAATTATTCTTCTTATCCAAGTTAGTTTTAATCCTTTGATGTATTGTTTTAGATTTAACATGTTAAGTCCACCCAGTTCATATATTGTCCATTTCTTGTGAGTCTACTGAATATTCAATACCCAAGAGCGTCAATCTGTTGGAACCCCACTCCAATCCCCACTTTACACACATTGTATCTTGGCTATATTTCTTTTTCCCAATCCAAACTACCTTTGTTTTCTCTAAATTCATCTTGAGACCAGACCATTCAGGATATAGTTCTAAAACACAAAGAGATGCATCTAAGGATTCTGGTGAACCATGTAAAATAAGTGTGGGGTGATCAGCATATTGTGATATCAAAAATTCTGAGTCTTGAATAGTAATACCTTTTATATTTTCTTTTTTTTTCTAAGTAATATTCCTAAAATTTCTGCTCATAACAAGAAAATGTATGGGGATAAATTATCCCCTTGTCCGCAACCTCTTTCAATTGTTAAAAAAATCTGATAGAAAATTATTCTGTGTTATTGCTGATTTGTTATTTGTAAAAAAAAAAGTTTTAACCCAGTGTTTTATGGAATTTCCAAAGTTGAAAAAATCAGTACTTGTTCTAAGAAAATCCAGGATATTGTATCAAAAGCTTTTTCAAAGTCAATGAGGAGGAGAATGCCTGGGATATCATTTTCTTCAGTGTAGTGTAGTAAATCGTATATTTATCTTGTGTTTTCACCAATAAATCTACCAGGTATAAATCTTGTCTGGTCATTATTAATTAAGAGTGTTAAAACCGACTTTATTCTTTCTGCAATGCAACTTGATGCTAATTTATAAATATTATTTAAAAGATTGATTGGCCGCCGATTCCTCATGTATTGTTTTGGTTTATCACCTTTTGGTATGCAAGTTATAATACCTTGTTTTGGGGTAATAGACATTTCCCCTTGAGTATAACCATATTTAATTGATCTATGTATGAATTTACCTATATCAATCCAAATAATTATTTTAGGAATTCATTTGTATATCCATCCGATCCAGGGCTTTTCTCATTTTTAATTCTTTTAATTGCATCAGTCAATTCTAAAAATGATATTTCCTCTTCTAAGGACTCTTTCATAGTTTCAGATAATTTTGGTATATCTTTATGGGGTAAAGCACTGTTCAAATTAATAGATTTTATTGTCTCATTTTTGGAATATATATTTTTGTAATAATTTATGGCTTCGTTTAGAATTCGTTTTTGGTTTTCAATTATATTTCCTGATTTATCAATTAATTTAGGAATTGTTTTATTTACATAATTTTTTGTCTCTAAATGTATGAAATATTTTGATGGTTTCTCTCCTTCTTCTACCCATTGTGTTTTTGACCTTATATATTGACCCCTCATTTTATTTTGTCTGAGAATTTTAAGATCTGTTTTCTTTTTTTCTATCTGTTCCAAAATTTCATCTGTTTATGTTAGTTCTTCCAACTTGTTTTTATCTTCAGCTAGCAAATTTTCTAATTTATTTGTTTCTTTCTTTTTAAATGAAGCATATGATATTGTTTTTCCCCTCATTTCAGTGAATAATGTTTCTAAAAATAATTGATCACTAATTGTGAACTCACTAGAGTCTACTAAGTTTAGGTTTTCTCGATTATATACAAGAGAATCATATTGCTCTTTAGTTTTATTTATTACCTCTTTAACAATATGAACATAATCTGGATCATATAGAAGAGAGTTGTTAATTTCCATAAACCCCACCCAATTCTGAAGTTATTAAGTTTTATTTGTAAAATAATAGGACAGTGATCTGATCTATAACTATTGTGTATCTTTAAGTCATGTACATTTGGATTAAATGTCTGTGAAACTAAAACAAATCTAGTCTGGCCTGCTTTATAGGGTTTGGTTTCCTCCAAGTATACCTTTTACTTTCTGGATATAGTTCTCTAAAGGGATCAGTTAAGTTATAAATTTCCTTTATATCTGAAACTTTTTCCTTGGCTTTTGGATTATTTATATTTTTTGAAAAGTAATTAAAAGTAATATGAGGCAGGCATAATCTGTGAATGGGGACGAAGTCTGTATGTATTATTTTTTTAATTCAATCACGTTGATAAAAGAAACCGAAATACCGTACGTAACGTTCCCGATTTTGATTCTGTTGTTAGGGAATTAGCTGTGACGTTCTTTAAGTTATGACGTCATATTCGATGTAAACAAAAGAAACGCTTTCATCAGGTAACGTTTTATATATCAAACAATTATTAAAATTGAATTTGTATTGAGATCCAATCTTATATTTTACTAGACTGATAAATATAAATTTTTTCAAAGTCTCATGCAAACAAGACAGATCTCTAAGCAAAAGCGGAGAAAACCGGAACAGGAAGTAGATCTGAAAAAAAAGTTAACGATTTTGAGTTCATTAGTAGAATGAAAAATTCGGGAAATTTTCCCGATTTTTTTTTTTTTTTTTTTTTTATTGATTTTTCTACCGTAATTGGGGACTTCGTCCCCATATCAAGGTCTTGATTTTTCACTAAGTTATAATCTCCTGTCACAATGACGGTATGATCATCAAATTCTTCAATTATTTCACGAACTTTATCATAGAAATCAGGGCTGTCATTATTTGGGCCATAAAATGTAATTAAAGTAATATTGATATCTTCAATTTTAATATTCAATTCTAATAGATTACCATTTTGATCTTTTTTTACTTTTCAAATCTTATATTCAAAATTATTATTGAATAAAATGGCTACTCCTCTTTGATTTGAAGAAAAGGAACTAAAAACACATTCTCCAACCCATTGATACTTAACATATTGTTTATTTATTTTCTTCAGAAAAGTGTGTAACTTGAAGACAGTACATGCTACAATCTTTTGCTCTTAAATAGTCTTAAACATCTCTTCGCTTTTCATCTGGTTTAAGTCCTTGGCAGTTGTATGAGTTAATGAGTTTTCATTTAGAGTATAAATGACACAATTAGTTTGAAACATATTTTATATAAAATGACTAAAATAAGTCCGACACAACTGGCAATAAGTAAAGAAAAGTTAATACAATGTATGTTATGTAGTAACGGTCTGGTATCTGATTCAAACATGACGTTATTAGTAATCCTGCTGCTATAAGTTTCTATAACATACATGCATATTTGCCAATAAAATAATAAAAAAATAATAAAACATTGTAAAGAAAAGAAATGAAAAAAATGAGTAAAAAATAAATGAAATAATACATAAGAGTAAGTTAAGTAAAAAAGAAATACAAGATATATACCTGCAAATGGTATAGTCACCCAGTTTACTGAAATACAATTTATAGTCGGCTGTGGGGGTATTTGTTATACTTTGATCAAAGGTTAACATTATGAAATGATCATTCATTGAGTTGAAAATATAACTAGATTTATGAGTACATCAGCTGTACTCATCACATCATTCTTTTGTAGTATTAATTTGTTAATATTTTTTTAAATATACAGAGTACAGCTCTTGTTTCAAAATTAAAAAAATCCAAATGCAATTAATATCGTTTGAGTTATTTCCCTTTGATTGTAAAAAGTAGATTTGTGTTTTAAATCCAAAAATCCCCTCTCAATAATATCTCATGCACAAACTTTATGAATTAAATCACCTTCTGGACATTACGTGTGCATTAACGGTACAAAGTTTTGTTGTAATTTACAGGTTTACTGGGTGAAACTATACTTTTTTCTACTCGTCAATTTTTTCCATGGGCAGCGCCATTACAACCCAGTTGTAATGTTACAATCCCTCTGACTATAGACAAAACAGAACCATTTCCTTTTATGTAAAATTGAGAAAGGAAATGGGGAATGTGTCAAAGCGACAACAACCCGACCATAGAGCAGAAAACAGCCGAAGGCCCCCAATGGGTCTTCAATGTAGCAAGAAACTCCCGCACCCGGAGGCGTCCTTCAGCTGGCCCCTTAAAAAATTGTATACTAGTATAGTGATCATGGACGTCATACTAAACTCCGAATTATACACAAGAAACTAAAATTAAAAATCATACAACACTAACAAAGGCCAGAGGCTCCTGGTTGGGGAGAGGCGCAACATTGCGGCGGGGTTCAACATGTTTATGAGATCTCAATCATCCCCTATACCTCTTGCCAATGTTGAAAAGTTAACGCATAGCAATACGCACATTAAAATTCAGTTCAAGAGAAGTCCGAGTCCGATGTCAGAAGATGTAACAAAAGAAAATAAATAAAATGACAATAATACATAAATAACAACAGACTACTAGCAGTTAACTGACATGCCAGCTCCAGATCTCAATTAAACTTATTGAAAGATACCGGCAATATTTACAAAATCAAAACCTTTATTGACATACTTCATTTTAATAAAATGTGTTGTGATCTTCAGGGCGATCAATTTTGGGAAACAGTTTAGAATAACAATATGCCATTATAATTTGGACGAATTCATACTTAGGACTGCAATATGAAACAGTTTTGCAATCCTCTAAAATTTTATTTAATTTATTTATAGGTAAAGAGCAGAGCTTGGTAAACAGATAATGTCTGCCGTTGTTTTTTGAAATAGAAATTAAGTCCAAAAAATTTGTATTGTTGGTCCGAAATTCTTTTTGATTGCGATTTTTTCTATGTCCATGAGAACGATTTTTACGAAGTTTTAGAAACTATATCCAAAATGGTAAAAGAATCGGTTCTTGATATATTACCAATTCCCATGATATTATCATTTAGAGCAAGAGGGTAGACTGTCTGTAATTTTTTAATCCAATTTAATTCAATTATTTTCCGTGATCGTACAAATTTTGAATGAGATACACCAGGCTGCTTATTTACGACTTCTAAAGGTGAACTGTTAAATATTTGATAGGGTGATTGTGCTTCTTAAGATGTTGATAAATGATACTTTTGAATTTATTGGATCTTTTAAAACGATACAGGTGTTCTTGTGTGCGTTTAGATAAATATAGTCCAGTTTCACCTACGTACTGAATACCGCATCCCGGTTCGTTTATTTAAGTAAATAAATAATACTGTTTGTTTTTTAAGTAATATTAAGTTCAATATTCAAAACAAATAGGCGACCATTAAACGTGGACATTACCGTATTGTTGGTGAAAACGGGGACATGTAAGTAATTTTTTGGCATGACACTTATCGATTTACCACGATTTTTATTGTTAAAAATGTTATCGATGGTAGTATTTTTAGATAAGCGATTTTGAAGATTGAGACGTGTAGATACCCTTTGAACGAGTTTAGTTTTTAAATATTTTTCCATTTCTAAGCTTCATATTTGTTTTTTGGTATGTGGATTTTATAAGAAAGGAGCAAAGACTGGCGTCCAGAATATGAACCAGCACACAGTAAATTGAATAATGTGAAAATGAGAAAACTGTTCGGCTGAAGACGTGAAATACTGACTCTTATATAATAGACGTTTTTTTATTTAAATCAATCATTTGACCTCAGTCAATATTAATAGCCTCGGAGGGTATTGTTGTTCCTCTGTGTTACATCATGTCATTAAAGGCTTCCCTGACAACTGTAACAGACATTGGACATATGACAGAGCCATTATGAAAACACCTATGCAATAATACTATAATACAGAGTTGTTTTCAGCCATCTGACAATAGTCCTTACAGATCCAAGGTTATAAGTTGCATCTGAACATTTTTTTTAAATTTTTGCATGTTTTCTAGAGATCAGTAAATAGCAATGTATAACGAACAAAATTGTAGAATCAAATGTAATAATTCATAGAAGGACATAAGAGCAATACAATATGTTCCTTGGTAGGCCTTGATTTACGAATTTGACTAGGTCTTTCTCAAACCATACGTTTGATGCACTTTGGTTATCATTGCTTCAAGTTTAAATGCAAGAAAAGGTCACTATTTTAAAACCTCAAAAATATAACTATATATCATAGCGATGATTTTTTAATATCAAAAATTTATGAATGCGATACTTTTCTAATATAACTGCTATAGTTTTCTAATATAAAATGAATACGATGACACGTCACAATGCATGTCAAGAAGACTGCAAACATAATTCACAAACATAGATCATGACTTGTTTAATGTTTTAGGATCAATATCACTAAAATTTCGTAGCTGTAGCAAAATTAACGCTTACATAAACTTATCATTTCGAAAAAGTTGCTTGACCCTATTGATAGTTGAAAGTGTTAACAACCTGTTCAGTCTATTGTTTTCAATCACATGGTTTAACCGACTAATTCTATTTGAAGTGATGATGCAATGGCGGAATTTAAATGTGGTTGCAAATAGTCTACCGACCTATTAGATTCTAATATACTGGTCACACTGCTATAGCCTATCCACCTTGATAATATCGAAATAGACAAAAAATATCATTACTTAAAAGAAAAATTCATTCAAACAATCCAATCCGATACAGCTCCAAATTACAATGAATTTTCAAATGGTAAAATAAATAATTAAAACAAATTAAAATGCACAAATGTTGATGTCCCGATTTTTGAAGATACCAACTGCCTCAGACTATAAATTGGACAACTTCAGATACAATGAAAATAAAAAATCTTGTCAAACAGAAAATGTATTTATTATTAACATAGACAAAATATATTGAGAAGGAAAACAGTTCTTTTTTTTTTTAATCAAAGACTTTCCCAGTTGGTAAAAAGAAATCTCTATGAACATAATCACCTCACCGCGTGGACGCTATTTTACATCGCGATGACCGTTAGGGCATTCCGATATATTGTTGCCACAGAGATTTGACTTTCGTTTTTGACTAGTAACCGATCGTATAAATATGCGAACATTTCTTAGTGCAAAATAACAATCCGTATCGCTTGTTATAAATTCATTTCTTCCATGAGTACTAAAACAAAATGTTAAGAACACAAATAAATAAGATGTAAATGTCTTTTGATGTGGAAATGTGTATATATCTTTTCTATATTTATAAATTGAGATCGTTCAGTTTGAGGACTGGAAAGTAGTTATTTATAAGGGGAAATTTTTAAAGATTTATAGATAAAAGAAGATGGTGCATGAGTTCGAATGAGACAACTTTCCATCAAAGTAATAATTTGTTTAAAGTAAACCATTATAGATCGAAGTAGGGCCTTACACACGGAGCCTTGGTTCACAGCGAACACCACGTTATATAGGAACAAAAACATTACTAGTGTTAAACCATTCAAACAGGAAAACCAACGGTCTAATTTGTATAAAAAAGGAGATTCAAAAGTACAGGTCAGATTTTGTCGAATCAATCTGAACGAGATCAGTATGATTCATCTTTGTCACAAGTTAGTTTCATTGTTATCAATCAAGAGAGTCTTCCATGCGTGCGTTGCAAGAATTTCGGATAATAGTTCTATATTATTTCGGTGCGTTCATTAAAAAAAATGCTAAATGTTATATATGTGAACAATCAATTTGATACTTATGTATTTGATTAGGACATTGTCTATTAAACCTTGATTAGTTTTGCTTCCAAAATCAATTGAGAAATTTGTAAGATGTTATCAAAAACAATTTGAATTTAAGCAATGGTCTTAAAACTGCTCATTTACATACAATATTACTAAGAAGTAAAATCATAAAAATACTGAACTCCGAGGAAAATTCTAAACAAAAATTCCTTTATCAAATGGTAAAATCAAATGATAAAAACACACCAAACGATTGGATAACAACTGTCATATTTCTGACTCGGTACTGGCATTTTCAAATTTTGAAAATGGTGGATTGATACTGGTTTTATAGCGCTTAACCTCTCACGTGTATGACATTCTCATCAAATTCTGTCATATTTACAACGATGCGTGAACAAAACAGACATAATAGGTAACACTGTCAAAATAGGGGTACAGCAGTATAATATTAATACTAATAAATACTAATATTGATATAACAAAAACACCGTTATGCTATTTTAAAAGTATCGCATTGATATAAGAACTAATAGCATTTGTTTATTTATATATATAAGAAAAACACAGCACTTCAAATTTTACACGGACATAAACTTGAGCTTCTTACTAACTTCTGAATGTATATTTAAACTCAATTGTTGTTTATATTTGAACAATAAGTTTAAAAGTTAGTATTTTCTTAATTTTTCGTTGCCGAAAACAACATTTTCCGCATAGAATGTCTGCATATTTACAATTGATATTGGACAATATCGCTATGTGATATAAGAAAAGTTTTTATCGATACGCTTCTTCCATAGACTGATATTCAGGTTTTTGCTAAACCAGTCAAGCAGATTACAGGGACTGATAGTACTGTATTTTTCTGGAGGATAAACTTTTAAATAATGGTGAAATGCTGCTGTAGTTAAAGTCCTTCGGTAAGTAAGTAAGAGAATTTCTTAATTTTGTTTTGTATCTCAGAAAAATCCAAATAGTTTAATTTAACAACTAATCAACAAGTACCGTTCTCAGTCGTATTTTGGAAGTTCGTGTTGGATGTGTTGTATCTTGAATGCTGCTTCCCCGCCATGGAACTTAACGGTTCTAACTATGCTTCTATATATTTCAATATAATAATTGGTTTTCCACATTAGCACGCACGTGTAAATTTGAAAGAAAAGCTGATTTGTGCTTTTGGTTTTTCGATACTTTTCTTATTATACACATTTGATTAAAATATTTATGCGATAATTAAGCCTCGATAAATGTTAATCAATATTCTTAATGTACAGATATAATATTAAAATTGTTACTTACTTCGCGAGCCGTGATATGTCTACATGCATGCAATATAACACACGTATTCGATCGTGATGACCCAACTAAAACTTTTTGTTTAGCGTTTTTCAACGATTATTTCGAACTTTTAAATTATTCAAACATGTTTATTTACATTATAGTACCTTTTTTTAAGTAAAGTCAACATTATTGAATATGCACATAGAATCAGGTGAGACAAACAAGCTCTTTAGATCCTTTATTTCAAGGTTTGATAAACGGCTGGGAAATTTTCATAATCAATATCTTATAACTAAACAAACACATAACATACCGCAAACTATTGATAATATCTTAGCAACTCTGCAATGCACAACATCCTCTTCTACACGTTATAGAAATCCATTTCTGTTTACAATTAGCAAACTATCCGCAAAAAAGGTATTTCAATTAAAAAATGTTTAATCATGAATTGAAATAATTTTTAAACAACAAAATGTTATATATGATTTTAAATGTTCTTATAATATATATGTTGTTTTTGTAGTTATAACAACGTAAAATTGTGTCGCAGCTTACAGACTTAATTATTTCTCAGAATAAATCCAAGACAACATGTATGAAATCTTAAATGATCGCCCTGTCTGAGTTTAGAAAATCGTTTCAAATGAGTAATCAGGTATATTATTCTTTTCTTTTATTACTTTATTTGAATATATAACTCATTTAATTCCCTAATGTTGTTGTTTTTGTGGTACATGGGATAAGAACAGAAAAATGAGATGAGCTAAATAATTATTATGGTGAGGTGTTGATATGAAAAACGGGGTTCTATAATCATTTCCGTCGTGATTTAAACTTCGGAAGATTTACGACCAATTTTGTCTTAGTTTTTAAGTAAAACGCACGTCAGTTCTGAGCATACTGTTTAATGTTGTCATTTTAATGTTAAAACACTGTCATTAAAACGGGAGGTTTGGCATGCCACAAAACCAGGTTTAACCCACCATTGTTTTCATAAAATGCTATGTACCAAGTCAGGAAAATGGCCATTGTTACATTATAGTTCGTTTCTGTGTGTGTTACATTTCGGTGTTGTGTCTCTGTTGTGTCGTAGTTCTCTTATATTTGATACGTTTCCCTCAATTTAAGTTTGTAACCCGGATTTGTTTTTTCTCTGTCGATTTATGAATTTTGAACATCGGTATACTACTGTTGCCTATATCTATTACCTGATTGACAATTTTAAATTTGTTTTTGTTTTTATTTTACTTTTCTCCATGATGCTCAAAATAGAATTACCTATCCTTAAATGTTCGTGTTCATCTGTTGACGTAAATCCGTACTTCACACTGACACTGAACTCATTCTAGATAATCTCGACGGGAATCACCTGAAAACAAAAGTAAAAAGAAATACGATTTACTTAAAAAGACACAAACAAATGTTAATATGTAGATAATTGGTCTAATTCATTAACATGTCAATTAAATATAATAGATTGGCATATAATCTTAAAATACCTGATAATAAATGTTTGTCATGAATGCTTCGATACGAATGCCAGCTTATTATAATCAGGAAGTTGAATGGTCATATGACTTTTTAATTTTCATAAATCAATGATCATATAGTAGAATATGGCGATCTGTTTTGGACTTGCATGGTTCTAGTTATCGCCTCATTTCAAATTACAGAACTTGCAGTCTCATTTAACATTAAAATCATAAATACAACATGTTAAAATTACTTAAAAATTCAAACATATGGTAAATTCCCGTACAATATACCATGCCGGTTCTATTTGCATATTACATTTAATACAGTTGCATACCATATGTCAAGTTCAAAATTGAAAATAGCAATTTAAAAAAGATAACCTAATATCAGTCATTTAAAAACATGCACAATTTGATGGTAGTTTTATTCCAAGGCTATTCCATATAACTCACACCACAGAAATACCAGAACCATAAGTCTATAAACTATATGAAAAGTAGTTTTAGTCGATATACAATTTTAACTATTTACCAGATTATAATCTCAGTCAGTCAGTTTATTTTGGTCCACGTTTATCTCATACAAATGCACGAAAGAAAAACATTTTAGTCTACGTGATTCCAAATGCGAGTTTCGAAGAATGAACATGTATGTTAAATAATGCAAATATTTTATATATGTTTAGCTTGTGTGTGCTTTACTGTGTGTCTTAATTTCACATATTATAATAAAATGTAATGAACGGAACAAATGATCTTGCAGATGTTGATGTTTTATACCAGTATTTATGGGATTTTTTAAGCTGATTAACAAAACCAATAACAAAGTTCCTAACTGGGACCAGGTTCACATGATATTTGGTGGATTTTTCTGGAATTTGAACATTTAATCATCCTTATTTTAATTTTAACAATAATACACATCAAATTGCACGCAGTAAAAATCCGTTCTTACAATGTACCTACGTCTTTCTGACTAAAATTATAATCAATGAAAACCGTTGGAACAATCTAATATAAATAGTATTATTTTTCATTTAGTCAGTTTAAATATAAATTAAAATAAAATACCTACATTTTAGATATACAATGATATAAATGGGGTCTACATTTTGGACATTTACTGGAAATTTCAGTTTCATGTGACTTTTAAATCCTTTGGATAGACAAATTAAATTTTATTTGTTTTAAAAGATAAATGAAAGCGGATTTGTGTAAAACCTTTGAAATATCATCTCTACATACGTTTGCTTTGAATTTGTGTAATAATTCATTGGAAGTAATTCTTTGTTATTAAATTATCCTGGTTTAATTAAAAAAAAACGGCATTTCTTGGTGTATATTTCTCTAATTTGAAACAAATATTAATCATCTTTTTCATTAATATCGGCATAAATGATTTTCACACATAATCCAGCCAAATGATTTTTTTATATTGGGTGATTCATAAATTACCTGTAATTTTCTATCAGTCTTAATGTTACAAATCAGTAAAAATTCATCTTTCCCGATATGCCGCAGTTTGACATCGTGAAAAAAAATAGCATTTTACGTAAGTGAAGTCCCCCCTTAGACAAGCTTACCCTCCTATAGGTTATAAGGTTAATTATACAAAAGTTTGATCAGAAATCAACTTTTAATTTTTGAATCAGTGTTTATATTGAAACTATAAAAAATGTATTATTGATATTGAATAAATACAATGCCATATGCAGTTTTGCAGGAGTTCTTATTTATTATTTGTACATGTATTTTTTTTATCATTGACAGTTCAATTTTTTGTTCAGGTAAATTAATCAATGAGTGATAGATTTCTCTTGGAAGAAATTTAAAGGTCCATCAAATAAACTATACAGAAAACATTACCTGTTGTATTTGTTCAATGGGACAATAGAACTTACAAAAGTTTAAATGGACAGGTAACTTGCAGGTGAATCTATGGAAAACTATGATAGGGTTCGCTATAAATGAATTTTCATACAAATTTAGAGCATACTTGAATAAAGAAGAGTTTCCAAAATATTTTAACAAAAATCTGCTTGTGTTTATCTTTTGAAACAGAAAATTAAAGTGTGTCTATACAAAGAATAGAAATGTCCAAATAACTGAAGTATTTAGTAATATCTGAAATGTCGACCTCATTTATCTCTTAAAGTACCACATGAAGGTATAATTTTAATTACATATTTGAATTGACTAAGTGAAAACTAGCTTGTATGCAAATGTTCATTACAAAATCACGGTGAGATCAAAAGTGTATCGTATGTTCTTAAGCTCTAGAACGGTCTATATGATTGGTTTTCTAAACTTTGGTCGTGTGTGTATAGATAAAGGCAACAGTAGTATACCAGTGTTCAAAAGTCATAAATCGATTGAGAGAAAACTAATCCGGGTTACAAACTCTTTAGATATCATTCCAAAATTTGGTCACGTGTTTATCCGTTGTTGATTATGGAATTCTTTGTTCTCGTCTGGTAACTTTGGAAAGTTTTTCTAATCTTTGGAAAGAGAAAATATCGAACTCCAAGCAAGGATAATTCAAAACGAAAAATGTTTTATCAAATGTAAAAATCCAAAGCTCAAATACACCAAACAAATGGAAAGCAACTGTCGCATTTCTGATTTAGAACAAGCATGACCTTTTGTAGAAAATGGTGGGTTGAACCTGGTTTTATTTAAGTGGAAGGCATATCAAGAAGTAAAATTGCAAAAATACAAAACTCCGAGGAAAATTCAAAACGGAAAGTCCCTAATCAAAAGCTCAACACATCAAACGGATAGATAACAACGGTCACACTCCTCGCTTGATACAGGCATTTTCTAATGTAGAAATGGCTGATTAGACGAATGCGTCGTGTGTACTCTTTTTGAGTTAATTCCATACGGTGGTTGCTTGTGTACGATGAAGATGAAATTGAGAAAGGAAATGGGAAATGTGTCAAAGCGACAACAACCCGACCATAGAGCAGACAGTTATTCCAAACTTTGTAACGTGGCTTCATGTACCCTTTTGAGGTTATTTCAATCTTTGGTCTCGTATGTACCCTTTGGATGTTATTTTTATCTTTGTTCTGGAGTGCACCCTATGGAAATTATTATTGGTCTCGTGTGTTTCCTCTAAAAATAATTTAAACTTAGATAGTGTGTGTCCCTTAGAAATGACCCAAAACTTTGGTCTCGTGTGCTAAAAAAAATGTCGATTAATGTTTGTCTGAGAATGCTTGTCTTTAGCTAGTTCGTCTGTTTTCAGCAACTTTCTTTTTTATTTCAAATTGATAACGCTAGATAATGTTGAGTTACAAAAAAACAAAAGACCAAAGGATGATACATCGACGCATTTAAAATAGCATACCTTCCAGAACTGATAAGTTCCATATAACATCTAGTCCAGTAGACTATTATGCTTTATTAGTATATCAAATAAGCAAACATGTTTGAAAAACGACTTTATAATTTTCATATACCTTTTAGTGACAAAAAAATTTATTATAGAGTGTGCAACAAACACGAATATCATCTTTAAAAATACTGATAACACAATTATCGTTAAGAAAAAAAGGATAATGGATAGATCGTGGTCCGCTAACTCAGAAATTGAATTTTACAATTGTTTAATAAGGAGACTTCTAAATGATACATGAATTTAATACAATTTAATTATTTAAAGTTGTCTGTACTTAGCGACGCTTTATAGAAAGGGTGTACTTGATACAAGCCCAATATCCTTCACAGCATGGTCCTTTGTAATCCATTCGAACTGCTGTTGATTCAACAATCTCAAACTCTTGATGTTCACGAAATTCATACATTGAAATCCCACCCGACATTAGATTAACGTCATCAGTGTCGTAACTCCATGGACCAAACTGGAAGGAGCATTCGGTAATACCTTTACCTACATCTTTACAATCGTCCGTCCAAATCCGAGACGATGGAACATACACCATTCGACCTCTGTCATACAGTAACACATTTGGTTCATAGTCAAGTTGTGTCGTTGGTCTTCAAAAAAATATCATACAATATGTTTTTATTTTCATAAAACATGCATACTGTTTTTCTTGCAAACACTGTAAAATAAGATTAAAGCACCCCTTTAAAGCAGAAAACGCACAATTTCGATAATATGAAAATAAATTTCCTTTTTGAATTTTGGACCCTCGATACTCTTCAACTTCGTACTTTAATATGCCTTTTAAACATCATGATAATGTCGTCACTGATGCGTCCTATGTAGACGTAACGCGCATTTGGTAAAGTATATTTCCATTTTTAATTTTATTCATATTGTCGAAGAAAACTCATTTGTCACAATACGAAATAAAAATAGATTTTAAAGTTGTTGAATCCGAATATTTATCAGGGAAGTAAACTTCAATTGAACATCAAGTTTTCAATCAGGTAGAAATATGAAATTGTTTGCATGAAAATCAATCATAATTAAAATGGAATTATTAACACATTCCACAATATAATTAAAACTAAACAACATTATCAATATGACCTACCGTTGGTACAAAGTAATATCGGGTAGCCATACTACAGACTGCGGAATAGAAATATGACTGAAATCGTCCCGGAATCTATCTGCTGCTTCACTGAGTCGCGTATCTGTCCATGTTGTTGGCATCCATGCATCTAATTCTAGCTCATTCGAGTTCTTGCAAATCATACAAAGACAAAATAAGTATATCATGACTTGCATTGTATGTCAATTTCAGCATTACAAATCCTTAGTGCAAAATGAAACATGAATTGTTTATATAAATTCGGAGTATATACATATAGTGATAATATATAATAATGGCATCGTGTTATATCTTTAAAGTTTTTCTCTCAAGGGTTTGTCCTATTTTTTTTATTATTATTATTTTCATAATTGTGAGATGTTATTTCGAAAACTTGTCCTTTACATTGAAACAAATATTCTCCCAACACTTACAAACTTGACTATCCTTTGTATTGCTAGACTGTGATTAACGTTAGTAATGGGCTGTTCCTTGTTTGAGGGGCGAACCATTTTGTTGTACAGGAACAGGACAGGGACAGGAAATCATCTTCGTTCATCGAAACGCTATCTGCTTGGTTTCCTACATGCACAGTAAGGGTAATGAAATATTCATGTTCGTTGCACAGAACTTAATTTTGACAACGTTGAATATATGTTCATGATACAACAATATTGATTAAAAAGTATCTTCATTGTTTTAATTTTTCATTTTTACATATGAACTGCTGCTTTCTGGGAACAAAAATATCGTATGTTTCACCGTGTTAAAAGATATTAAATAAACAATATTGTATGTTTCACCATGTAAAAAGATAATAAATAAAAAAAATGTCGTTTGTTTCACCATGTTTAAAGATATTAAATAAATCTTATTATATGTATCACCATGTTAAAAGATATAAAAATAAAAAATATCATATGTTTCACCATGTTAAAAGATATTAAATAAAAATATCGTATGTTTCACCAAAGATTTGTATAGTCTTATTATACAAATCCTTTGTTTCACCATGTAAAAATATTTTAGATAAAAACATCGTGTGTTTCACAATGTGTAAAGCATTAAATAAAAAAAATATCGTATTTTTCACCATGTAAAAAGATATTAAACAAGCATTCGGAGAGAATTGCCTGGCAATACATAGTCCCCTACATGGTAAAAATTACATTATACGGAACAAAATGCTAACTTGTTCTATAACTTGTCATGGTGTAAACAAAAAGAAACAAGTCATTATATTTAAGCATGACTAAATAGAGTGTTGAAAACTGATTGTATGAGCGAATTTTTCAAGTCAAATGACCATAACATGCACAAAATTATCAGACCGAAACCAAAAGTTTGAACTTGATCTGTAACTTGTCATGAATAAAGGCAACAGTAGTATACCGCTGTTCAAACTCAAAAATCCATGGACAAAAAACAAAATCGGGGTAACAAACTAAACTGAGGGAAGCGCATTAAATATAAGAGGAAAACAACGACACAACACTACAATTTAACACACACAAAAACCGACCAAGCATCAGACAAAATCCCACGAGAATAACAAATATAACATCAAAACCAAATACATGAATTTGGGATAGAAAAGTACCGTGACACGTCTTATCGCAATGAAAATACTATACACCAATGCTTGATGAAAAAAAAAATTGGAAAACACTCTTTACATTTGATATGATTGATACTTCAATAAAATTAGATATGATGTAATACAATGTATATCTATTTTCAAATTATAATTAATAGTTCCAAATATTTTTTCTTTCCTTTGTCCCTAACTAAAATAGATTTGTAATTTATCTAAAAAATGTCAACAACTATTATCTACACAATGTAATGTAATGAAATATATACCTTAATAAAAAATATATTATTATCTGATTAAAGGATTTTACTTAATATTTTTTTTATATACATGCATATATCATTCGTAAAATTAGTTTATACAAAATAACAAACAAACCTGGCACAAATTTTTCAAATAATATACCTAAAGAATTTCTGTTAAAAAATGAGTTATCTCTCTTTGTATAGAAATATGGTTTAACATAAGTCTGGACTAAATCATCAAAACGGAACAAATTTCATCAAAATGATCTATAACTTGTCATGATAAAACTATATAACAAATATTAAATCAATATCTTCAAGAAGGAAGATAGAAGTGTGGAAAACTGATTTGCCGGACTGACGAACAGACAGACAGACAGACAGACTGATGGAGTGCAAACCTAAAGTCCCCTTCGACTTCGTCGGTAGGGACTAATAAAACATATCGTATGTTTCACCATGTTATAAGGTATTTATAAACAATATCGTATGTTTCTTCATGTTGAATAGTTATCAAAGGTACCAGGATTATAATTTAATACTCCAGACGCGCGTTTCGTTTACATAAGACTCATCAGTGACGCTCAGATCAACATAGTTATAAAGCCAAACAAGTACAAAGTTGAGGAGCATTGAGGACCCAAAATTCCAAAAAAGTTGTGCTAAATACAGCTAAGGTAATCTATTCCTGGGATAAGAAAATTCTTAATTTTTTCGAAAAATTTATAGTTTTGTAAACAGGAAATTTATAAGAATGACCATTTAATTGATATTCATGTTAACACCGAAGTGCTGACTACTTGGATGGTGATACCCTCGGGGACGAACGTCCACCAGCAGTGGCATCGACCTAGTGGTGAAAGTATTAAATAAAAATAAAACCGTGGGTTTAGAGCGTTTGTTGCAAACTTAAAAGATACGCACTAATGCTTATGTACCTCAAAATTATTGTCCAAAGCCATATTTACAAAGTAATTCTGACCATATGGGAGAATTAAACTTATCCTAAAGATTAAAAACAACCTTTAAACATAAAATCCTAAACAATTAAAACATCTTTTCAAATAGTGTTATCAATATGAAAGTTGAACTTACCAAAGCTGAAGAGAAATATAATAAGTAACAACATCGTCTTTAAACATAAGAGCAACCGTCACATTAAAGTTATTTCTAGTTTAGTACATGTATGATGAAATTGTCAGCTGTATGCTGTGTTTACATGTATTTATTTACTACTTGGTAATTTAGATTGGGCAATCTAGTGGATTATTATATACTTATGAGCTGTAGTGTTGCACTGAATTTCCATGCCAAATTATACGGAATACAAATATTTTATTTGATTTGTAAAAATTCAATCCCCCCAAGAAAAATACAGTCATGAACATTTTATTGTTTTTTTTTACTTCATTGACGCTATTATGACATAAAGAAAATATATTAAGGTAGATTCATGGTATACCGCCATCTTGAATTGTACAATCACAGCACAAAATCGGTTTAGTTATTTGCCTAAATCTGCAAATTTGGAGACAGATTTGCAATTCAATGGTTATACTTTTTTTTTTATTTAGAGAAAACTTGTTAATTAATCGTATTATTCAAAATATTTTAACAAATATAATTTCTTTTGGTTTTAAAATCTTTTTTTTCAAATGTGCCATTTAAGGGGAGATAACTCTTTTAGTACAAAATTTATACTGGGCTAATAGGGAAATTTTTTATTTTTACTTGTAGCAAGAAAACAAGTTCGGTGACACCATGTTTTCTTTTTATTTTATTAAAACATATTATGAAACCTTTCTTCTCACAATTTATTTCAAAATTCTGTCTCATAGAATTTTTTTTATGCACACTAATATGTTTTTTCATGAACAAACTAACCAAATTTTGGCAATTTTCAACGCCTCATAGCTTGAAAAATAGCACGGTGACCCATACTTTTTATTAAATTTTTGAAAAGAGCATAGTAAAATCTTCATTTTGGCAAATTATAAAAAAATTCTGTCTCAAAAAATATATACTTGTGATCTACCTGAAGTGCGCATCGTGAGAATACATACTTTTTCGCTAAAATTAAACTCCATGGTTTACTGAAGATCTTTGTCAGGTCTTATATATATATTGTTTTATTATTAAAGTGCAACCTGCTATAACATAATAATACAAGTATCAAACATATTTTATGTCAGCCAGCCTTCATAGGCTTATGGTGCACTGTACTTCTATAGTTCTCATAGTTATCTTTTAAAAGTATCAAATATCAATTTTAATTTACAATAATTTAAGGTGTGAATCAAGAGCCGTTATCAAAGATAAACTTATGTATCGTGTGGGTTTTTTTTTTTAATGTATTTGCATTGCGATAAACTACGTGTGCGGTTGATTTGAATAGTTAAAAAACTCATTTAATAATGTATAGTGTAGGTCCAAATAACCCTTACATGTACAAGTTATACCAGATACACATATAACATAAAACTTTAAATAAGTCTTAGATCTTCGATTGTAATACTTACACGTTGATTTTTCAGTACAGTTAAGACTTTTTGTTATTTTGAAAAGAAATGGTGCACCCTTCAGGTTGTTTAATATACTTCATAATTTGGTCATTGAAATCTAATTTAGGTTAAATCAATTTTGAGATGTCCAGAATATAATCAGCAAAGCAAAGGTTATCAATTAATTTAAGTTATAAGTTTTTATTGCTTTTGTACGATCATTTACATCTATATGTAAATTACTCATATTGTACTCCATGAAAATTACATGTAAATTGGACAAAATTATGGATAAATGGCAGCTATGATGTTAAACATGTTATATTTATACCAGGGTTACATACTTTCGCAATAATTATAATCATATAAAAATGCTTTTGACATATACCACAGAGAAATAAATGCAAACTGTAATGAAAGGTTTGTTGATTGCTTCTGTGGTTTCGTTGTATGGAGGATACATTTGTCATATGCGTGTAAATATAAAAAAAAAAAAGAGGATGTGGTATGTTGCCAATGAGACAACTGTCCACAAGAGACCAAAATGACACAGACATTAACAACTATAGGTCACCATACGGCCTTCAACCATGAGCAAAGCCCATACCGCATAGTCAGCTATAAAGGCCTCGATAAGACAATGTAAAACAATTCAAACGAGAAAACGGCCTTAATTATTATTTATATAAAAAAATGAACGAAAAATGTCAATTGTATGAAAAAATCTTGATTACATTAAAATGAGTCACTCATAAAGCTCGTAACGTGTATACGTACTTTTACTAACATTCCAAGATTTCAATGTTATGAGTTTGAACAGTGGTATACTACTGTTGCCTTTATTTTTCCTAATGAACATAAATACAAAAAGCGCATCGGCATAAGAATATGTTTGTACCAAGTCAGGTATATGATAGTTGTTATCCATTATTTTGGTTTGTTTGATCTTTTAATTTTGCCATTTGATTGCGGACTTTCCGTTTTGAGTTTTCTTCGGAGCTCGATATGTCTGTTATTTTCTTTTTTTTTTTTGTCAAGCGAAATCTAAGAAGGTAGTTTTATTTCCTTGTACTGGGTCAATACCATTGCCGGCTGACTGTTATCGAAGATACCGTCAGCTCAAAAAACAGTGCTTCGATACTGATATTATTTATAAAATATATCAATAAAATTTATTGTTAGTATACAAAAATATATGATTTAAGGGAAATAAAATTCCATTCGAAGATGACCTTAGATGAATTCAGCATTTTTAACCCTATTCAAAGCTCTTAATGCCTACATGATATTTTAACACCATGGCTTTTAAATGGTTATGTTTAAAAGTCAATTGAAAAGCACTTCGGATGCTAGAATACAAATATAAAGTGTTACTTTTATTTGCTATTTCTATTTTGAACATTCTTTAGCAAAATTCGTGTATTAATGCGGCACAACTATTATCCAATAAGACGATGAAAATAGGATAGCCTTGTTTGTTTTTTATGCACTTTTTGTTGTGTTGTTTGTTGTGTTCTGTTATTTCGTTGTTTTCCTTTTATAGTTGATGCGTTTTCCTCGGTTTTAGTTTGTAATCCGGATTTGTTATCTCTCAATCGATTCATGACTTTTGAACAGCGGTATCTTACTGTTGCCTTTATGTATAGACTTGCATTTAATTTTAAAACGTGAGAAAATTCAAAGAGTGCAATAGAGAAAAAAAATGTTAAATCGAAAGAAGACGTACATCATGGACAAAATCAAAAGACAAAGCGAAAAACATTTTTAGTCCACATAAATTCCTGTAGATAACTGTACACATCTCTATGGAAAAGCTGAGCACCGGATGAGTTAGCAGCTACAGTCCCTCTAACGTGGTGAAATATATAATGCACGAAATCCTTTTAACATTGCCATTAGCCACTTGATGATCGGCAATTCTTTTTTAGTCGTTCAACATATGTTTTTTTTCTATGTCCAAGGACCATAATTCTGCACAAAACAAAATTCGAACTTGGGTCTGTTACCTGTCAAGATAAAACTATATCCCAATTATCAAATCTATATCTTCAAGCATGACGAACAAAAGTGTAGAAAATGAATATTTGAGTGAATTTTTAAAACCCTGCACAAAATCTTCAGACCTGAACCATAGATATAAAAGGCTATTATATCTATGCCTGAACCAACCTCTAAATTGATCTGCAACTTGTCATGATAAAACAATGTTCCAATTATTAAACCCATAAATGTTTTTCAAGCATGACGGGGAAAAAATTCAGAAAACTAAATATTTAAGTGAATTTTCAAATTCCAAGGACCAAAAATTCTGCACAAAATTTAAACTTGATTTGTAACTTGTCATGATAAAATGATATGCCAAATGTCAATTTAGTATCTTCAAGCATGACGAAAAAGGTGCAGAAAACCGATTATTTGAGTGAATTTTCGAAGTCCAAGGACAAAAGCTCTGTACAAAATCTAAAGACATGAACCAACCTCGAACTTGGTCTGTAACTTGTCATGATAACACAATGTTCCAATTAATAAATCAATACATGCATCTTCAAGCATGACGAAACAAATGCAGAAAACTGAATACTAGTATTTGAATGAATTTTCAAAGTATAAGGACCAAAACGCTGCCCTAAATTTGAACTTGATCTGAAACTTGTCATGATAAATCGAAGTACCAAATAGCAAATGAATATCTTCAAGCACGAAGACAAAAGTGCGGAAAACTGATTTACTGAACAGCGTGTAAACCTCAAGTCCCCTTCAACTTCGTCGCAAGTGAATTTAAAATAGTTTTGTTTTTGTTTTATGTTGATCAGATAAGTCACTGATGAGTCTTTTGTAGACGAAATGTGTGTCTGTTGTACAAAATTTTAATCCTGGTATCTATGTTTAGTATTTGTAACTATCAAAGTATGAAACCGAATCAATAGCCTGTTGCAAGCAACACATGCCTTCTTTGAAGACTCATTTCATTGAATGCTTTTAAAGTTGTGAGGATATATACACCACTTTCCTTCAACATATGTTTGAGAACACAGTTATGTTGTAGTGCATTTCTTTTAGACAATAAATTCAAATCTATCAGCTGTAACTCCAAATATTGATGTTCTGTGTTCTAAGAGGGTCTAAAATTAACTTTGACAACTTCATACATCCTAATTTTTTTTTACCTGTTTTAACTGGGACAAATCTCTACTTAACATACAGATTCAGCATTCAAATGTGTTATTTCATCCCCTTACTTAACATTTCATGCATGAACATAAATAAAACAAGTGAAACTGTGAGCTACTGCTCACTGATGATACCCCCGCCGCAAGTGGATAATTTTAATACTGTAAAAATATGCGCAAGTGTTCGGTAAACAGGAAGTTGTTGAGTGATGAATCTGAAAACAAATCACACGGTATAGCTGACTTATATAAACCCTGAAACGAAATTTCAGAAATCCTTGTATTGTAGTTCCTGAAAAAAATGTTACAAACATTTTCAATTATGCTATCATGTGTAAAATCATACAAGTGTTCAGTAAACAGGAAGTTGTAGAGTGATGAATCTGAAAACGCATCACACGGTTTAGGTGACTTATATAAACCCTGAAACCAAATTTCAGAAACCCTTGTATTGTAGTTCCTGAGAAAAATGTGACGAAAATTTTCAACTTGGCTATCATGTGTAAAATCATACAAGTGTTCGGTAAACAGGAAGTTGTCGAGTGATGAATCTGAAAACGCATCACACAGTATAGCTGACTTATATCAAGTCTGAAACCAAATATCAGAAATCCTGGTAGTGCGGTTCCTGAGAAAAATGTGACGAAAAATTTTCAACTTGGCTTTCAGGTGTAAAAATGATACAAGTCTTCGGTAAACAGGAAGTTGTCGAGTGATGAATCTGAAAACGCATCACACAGTATAGCTGACTTATATCAAGCATGAAACCAAATTTCAGAAATCCTGGTAGTGTAGTTCCTGAGAAAAATGTGACGAAAAATATTCATGGGACGGACGGACTGACGGACTGATGGACTGACGGAAGGACAGACAGAGGTAAAACAGTATACCCCCCTTTTTTTCAAAGCATGGGTATAATAAATTTAGAAAGTGTTTGAAACTTAGAGGTGTAGGAACACAGAATGGCTCTGTCTCAAAAAGTTGAAAAATCTGCAATTTCAACAACACATGTGGACACAAACATACATGGATAGTATCCAGTTCTCAAGATTAAGTTTGATGAAATTTTTTCTTGATCAATGAGAGCTAAATTTCAGCAAACAGGAAGTGGATGTACTTTAGATCTAACAAAATGTGTTGAATGGCATAAAAATCAGCATAGCAGAAAGAAACAAACTTGATATGTAAATAATCATTTTAGACTTAATTTTAAAAGTCAGCGCAAAATTCGAAGGTGTATAGAAAAAAAATCTTTATAACTGTGATATTCAACAAAACCTGTAATTTCAGCAATCCACAAAGCAGAACTTAACTTTAACTTGATCTATAACACATCATGGTTAACTCACATACCAAAAATCAGCCCAATATCTGAAGGGGAATAAGAAAAAAAAGTCCAGATAGATGTGATTTTCAACAATTATCAAAGTCCAAAGCCTGTAATTTCAAATAAAATAAGCAGAGCAGAACGAAATTTAAACTTGATCTGTAACTTATCATGGCCATAAAAAATTGCAAGTTATACAATGTCCATACTAGGGACTATATTTGTCAAAGGACAATAAATGTGTCCTCCGACTTTACCAAGAAATTCATACGCTGAAACTTATCCAGCTGGATGACTGAATTCAAAGTGAAGCATGATTATTGAAGACAGGATTATCTATATTTCTATTCAAACCAAAATCACATAAAATTAAATTCATTTATTGCCAACAATATATTACTACATTCTATTCTCAACAGAGTATATTGGTGTATATGTTTTTTGATTGCATATATTAAATCTATATAGCTATTCAAAATGAAGAGGAAATTGATGACAATATAAGATAATCTATTCTATATCTATAAATGAATATACTATCTATTCTATATTTACAAATGAATACTGACCTTATTAATTCTAAGTGATTTGAAGGGTGTATGTGGATTATACATAAACAATAACAACTCATTACTTGGTGGTGGACTAAGTGGGGGAACCATGTTCTTTGATTGGAAATTGTTTTTGCAAAAAAATCGTCCCTTTTTATTTCTTGCTACCCTTAGCACTATTTTTACTATAACAGACAACTCTCCATTCAAGGTAAGCTGTAAATCAAAATGAAAGGAGAATACCAAAGATCTGCCTTCAAAAACCTATTCTTAAAACGACAAAAATAAACAGATTAAATACTTAGAACCACTAAAGAGGTTGAATAGTTCAAGATTTGAACAATTATAAGATGGGATTCAACACTTTTCCATTTTCTTCTGATAACATTATCAAGTAACTTAAAAAAATTAAACATTTAATAACTAACATATAAGTTATATTAAAAATAAATCACTTTCAAAGCGAGTCAGTCTGCAGATTTCTATAAAAACTTCTCTTAAACTACTTTAGTACAAAACTTTTTAAAAATTTAAACGAAGAAGAAAAAAATAAACAAAAGCAATATACCTAATCTTACAGTTTAATGAATAGTCCATAGCAAACTCCAAGTTTGAAATCATTTACACATGTTATCTGCCTAAATTATATAATATTTGATAATTACAGAGTATTAATACAAATCTTTTCATTTTACATATTAAACATTTTAGAAAACTTTTGAGAACAGCCTGTTTCACCAATAAGAATCACTTTTAAGAATATAACTCTAATTCTAAATAGGATATTATATGGAAAATTAAGTTTAACAGTTATAGCAGCAATTTTCACCAAACATCAATTCACAATTTTCAGATCAATTAAAGCTGAAGTCATTTTGTTTTAAAATTGTAAATTATCTATACTATATTAAACACTTATAGGCACAAATTTTCGAAAATGAATTCCGAAGTAAGAAGCACTTGATATATTTGAATTTTCTAAAAAGGGAGAAATTTTCAATATTCTGATAATTAAGTGCCTGAGGATTAAAATTTAAATGATTGAACTTAAATTAAAACTGAAAGTTTTGCATAATTTAAGTTTAATAGATTATAGATATGTTTTCTAATGATTATGCAGTATTGCTAAACTAACCAAATACAAATATCATGCAATGATTTATAACAAATTGTTATTTTCACAGGGGTTAAAAATGCAAATTTAAAGTCCATTAACTCAGAAATTTGCCAAAGTAAGACCTATGTTTTGCTTGTATAGTCAACACAATATTTCAACTGATAATGAAAAATCTACATATTGTATGTTTGATGTAATAAAATTAAGAAATAATTCATGGAAGCCATAGATTGTTGGAAATTTACACATGGCCTGGACCGTGATATTCGAATTTTATCCTGAGCGTTAGCGAGGGATAAAATTAACGAATATCACGGCCCAGGCCATGTGTAAATTTCCAACAATCTATGGCTTCCATGAATTATTTCGATTCTAATAGGACAAATACGGTCATTAAAAAACTGAAGCGATGGTAGGTATGCTGTGTGTGTGGCTGTTCTTTTTTTACTCCCGGTTCGATAAAGCTCAAATATTCATAAAATCTGTAGCTTGCATGGATTCTTTAAATTCACAAACCCAACATATGCCATTTTTAATTTACATGTTTTTCTCGTAAGCTACCGTCAAATCCATAGTTGACATTTTGTAACTAAGGAGCCGCCATGTTGACTTGCTGACATCAGTAAATATGCGAAAAATGCAATAGAATTGAAAATAAAACAAAACCTACCTTACAAATCAATTTTAATACAATATTATACGAATTTCGATGGTTCACTTTTCAGAAAACGTTCAACTGTAGCGTTTTCATTTGTATGACGTCATGTTTTGAAATGACTTAAATGCGTCAGAAACATTAAAAGACTTTCGCGGAATTTTATTTTATTTTTATTTTGTTGATTTCTCCGAGCTCTTGTGCATTACTTCTTTTTATTATGCATCCGAATTAGAATAAGTTATTTTGTCTTTTTTAACTGCAATTTAAAAAAAAAATAATCGGCAAATGGTTTACAAATAGGTTCCAATACATGTGGATTTACGTGGGAAGTATATTGTAACAGCCACTATTATGTATATCTCTGAGTCTGCGCTAAGTATAGATATATGGAGAATTTTATCACGGTGTTGTTTACAAAGCGAAAGAAGCACGTCATATTAGAATACAAGTCATAAACAAAAACAAAGACTTGTATGATAGAAACAAAATGTAAACCCAAATAAGAATGTGTAAATGTAAGGTACAAATTAAAATACTTGCTGCCATTCAAAATTGTCATGAATATAACTATAAAATTATGTGTTAACTATGAAACAACCCTCTGTCTACATTCAAATAACAAACTGTTTAAAATACAATGTATGGTGTATAATTGTGAAATATGTGATGAATCTTTAATGAACGTACTTCTTAATATTTGTCAAATTGCTTACAATAATAAATTGCAACAAAGCTATTAATATTATGGACCAATTCAGAAATTATGGGAAAGTTCTGATTGGTCAAGGCCTCAATTAATTGACATCTAAGACATATAAGACTGTTCGGCAGCAGTCCTTTTGCGCCAATTACTGTTTTTCAGGGGTATCATTTGCACCAAATTTTGTTTTCCAAATGTATCAATTGCACCAATTTTCTGAACTCATTTGCGCCAAAGCACCTGTACACATATCTTTCTATTTATTCTCATTTTTACTTAAAAAGTATCATAAGTTCGAAGATATTGCACCATGAAGATGAGCATCTACAGAGAAATTACTTGAAATGCATTACAGTCCATGTACATAGAGAAAAGAAAACTTATTGCTCTGCTGAATATTTAATTCAAGTTATGCCAAAAGAGAAGAAAATAGAACCTTTGGCTGATTATGTTTAACCACATATGTTGATGACACAGTGCTTTGTTCCCACTATCCGTATGGGCTGAAACTCTATCTACTGCAAGACGTACCAGTAATGGAGCAGAAGCATTCCACAGTAATTATTATGAACTGTGTGTTTTATGCATTTCATCTTTCAATGTTTGTTTTTTTGGACAATAAAGGGAAGTTACAAACTACTACATACATTTAATTTGAAGTATCCATGCAGCAGCAGTAAGATATGAAGAAAGTATGTTTCAGAAAAGGAAACATTTGTCATGTAAACTGCCAGTTCCAAGTCCGAATAAAGGAGGAGGGAAGTAATTTTTCTTCTAATTGGCGCAATCGTATGTTTTATTTTTGGCGCAAACGTAGCATTGGAGAAAAAAAGTTGTGGCGCAAAAGGACGCAGTTTTGGCGCAAACAGATTTCTCCCAACTGTTCAAAATAATTAAAAGGCACAAAAATTGAATTTCTAGATTCACATATTGTGATTATTCTGTCTCTAAGATATTATTATTTTTTTAAAAAAGTAGTAATATTCAGTTTACAAAATAAGCAGTTTTAATTATTACCTTCTATGTTTAGATAACTCTTGCTATATATTTTCATTAATAGTAAAACTTCAACATAAGCTCAGACAAATGAACAAACGTCTATAAAAAAGTGCATAACAGTAGTATGAAGTATGCATCTATCTTGGGCCAGGGTTTTTTAATTTGTTGGTTTACGGATTTTCTCCATGAAAAAGTCGGGTCGGTCGGTCGGAAAAAAAAAAGAAAAAAAATTATTCAAGACAGAAAAAATTATATGCAAAATAAATATATATTTCACCTTTCTAACAATATGTTTGTTATGCTATTTTGTCATCATTTCTTTGATTTTAGTTCGATGAAATTTTATTGCTCAGCTGTCATAAACATCGCATGACATTCTAATAATAATAATGTCCTGTAAAAAAAGGGGGGTACACGGACAAAGACGAAATTAAATCGTCATTTCATAAAAAAAAGAAAAAAAACAGATTCGCGTAGCTCTTAATTAATTCCAAAAACTTGGTGAATAATGATCTTCCAGCAGGAAAACTGATAAAGAAAAAAAAATGTAAAAACGTCGTACGAAAATAAGTTTCAACACACGTGTCAAAAACGTAATAGACTCGTCCACTTGAAAAACGATATCGGCTTAATCTGTTGTCATGCATTCCCGTTTTTTATCCAAATGGACAATATTTTTTTATTATCTATGAAACAAGAAAATTCCAAATGATTATTTAATATTCAGTACTTTAACTTGATGTCTTCCACCCAAATCCTTCCACCTGTCCACATTTGGACACGTCTATTTCTATCAGATGATGCATCTTACGGACTGATTACAAATACGGGAAACGAACTTATTGTAAAATTGGTTTTAAACACAGGTTTCGTTTTGCAAAATTATTTGCGCAATTGACATTTCAAGGTCAGTTAAAATTGATTTCTCTTTTTTTAGAAACGACAACTGGAAGTTTTATTTTTTCACTGTACAGAAAGTGTTATCAATTTTATAAGTGATTAATGCAATCATTTCATAAAAAAAAATGAATATTTTAATTATTTTTCAGGGATAATGCATTTGTTAGGGTCGGCGGGAATAAAAAAGCATGAAAAGTCAATTTTATTTTTATTCTGGAAATCGACAAAATCGGGTCGGCGGATCCGTAAACCAACAAATTAAAAAATTCTGGCCTTGCCTTCCTAAATTTTATCAATACACTCTGAACTACAGAAAAACATAGCATTTATCATTCAAAAAATAAAAGCACAGATTTCAATCTGGGACTACATGACCTGAGATTTCAAACATAATCAATTAGATTTATAACCTGGGGACAAATGAGATTTTGTAGTATTTCTATTTCACAGGTAAATAATATATTCAATATTTATCATAATTCTTACAGAGATTCATGAATTTGCATATTTATAAGAGGATGAAAAAAATAATAAATTAAATTTTACAAAATTACACCAATTACAGAAATATGGTTGAACAAAGTGTATCCTTAAAGAAATATGCTTTTAACTCTCTTAAGTTGCTATATAATGAAGTCCAGCATTAGGTTTTTAAATAAGTTAGTTTTAATTCTTTATTCTTTCCTCTTTACCATATTTACTGTGTATCTATGTTCTCAGCTTGGGTCTTTCAATATAAAAATAAGGAGATCTGGTATTCTTGGCAATGAGACAACTGTACACAGGAGTTCAAATGAGGTGGATATAAGCATTTATAGGTTACAGCATGGCCTTCAACAATGAGAAAAAAAAACCATACTGTAGAGACAGCTATAACAGGCCCTATTAAACAGGAAAAATGTAAAAATATTCAAAGTAAGGATAAAAATAACAAAAGATTAATATTAACCATTATTCTTACGCCTTAAAGCTTTTACAATCAATAATGCAAACTACCTTATTCTGAGAAGAACTTTTGTGACAAGAAAAAGTGTGTGTATATGTCAAATTCAAATTTCATCTTTATGAATGCATAAAAAGTCAGAAAGTTAGAAATCCCTTAAAATAAATCACTGTAAAGTTGGTAAGAAACGGTTCAACAAGAGAGAATAAAAGTAGCCACAAAATAAGTTGGTTTACAAATTATAAAATTGTTGCCATATTGCTAGAAATTCCATGAACTAAACAGCTTGACCAAAAGATCTCCTTTAGAAAACAGTGAACAAGAATTTATGTAAGTTATGTATATGGTTTAGATGTAATGACTTTAATTGAAGTAGATATGAACTTATAAAAACTATGAATCTAGATATAAGATATTTAAAACTATAAATCGGTGGAATCCCTGATGTACTGATTTGAGGTGTGCTCTGTCACCATAATGTTGAGCGTCTCCTTTTGATAATCCTAAATGGAGTATCAGAGGTAGATTTTCTTTTCCTTTTCGACCTCCTAGAAGTATCTAATGGTGGTGTCTTAAAATTGAATGTAATATCTTCATCAATTTTTTGCGAAATCTCCTTTTTTAAAGTTAAAGATAGTCCCTGAGAATCTATTGATGTTGAGACCTCTTCATCGTCCGGTTCTATTGGTGTTGCCAGTTCTTCCTCCTGACGTTGATAAATCAATATATATGCCTGGCTTAATAAAACTTCCTCTATTGGAATGTATCTTACTCGAGAGTCATTGAAGTTGATCCATGATTCTGAAATGATATGAAAGGGGTCTAATAAATAGTGCATTTTTTCAACAATGTAGCATATCATTAATATGATCAAATTGTACTTTTTGTCCAGTAGCAATCAATTTCATATTTTTTTCAAAGTTTTACAAAATGTGTAAAGCAAAAAGTTTCAGAATTAAGAAAATCGAATTAGTACTTGAATATCCAGAGCAATTCTGAAAACTAAATCAATATCTGAGAGCTATTCATGTATAAACAATGCAAATTTCAACCCAGGGATATAACAAATGCCAAGGCATATTGTTTTTGTTGTGTCTATCTTTATTAGTGATTGGCAGTAATTAAACCTTTCCAAATCTCAAACTTACCAGCTTCAGAATTCCAACAATTTGCTGTGTAATGTCCTGATTTGAATCCTGTTCCGTGATGTATCACGACCCCTGTCAGTCTGTAGTTTACATTCCCTGTATTAGTGTCTGATTTACAGTCACAGAATGGTCCCATGTCTAACACTTCATCAAACATAGCAGGTGTGTGAATCTTCTCACGATGTAATCTGCCAGACCATCTGAAAATATAAATACATCTTTACTATCTATTCTCGTCGAAATTAATTTTGAATAATTTAAGACAAATAATCAAACTATTTCATATATTGCTGAAAAAACAATTTTAGTTCGTTCTGTTATAATCTATATTTTTTTCAATAGTTTTCCATATCTCATTTTAATTTAATTGAAAAATTGGATATTCTCTATACACCAGTACATTTCAATACCTCTTTACATTTTTCTCTATTTAGTCCTATTTATCTATTTCTGGTTTTTATAAGGGGGAGGGGTAAAAGTAAAAAGAAATTGAACTGTAAATATTAAAGCAATATTGTTTTTTGATCATTTCACAAAGGATTTATTAACGAGTTGTCACTATCAATAATAATAAAGGTTGATGTGTATGACTACTGATATATCTAAAACTAAATGATCCAATGGCTTTCTAAGATTAAATGCATGCATGGAAGCAGGTCAAGAGAACTATTTTGCATATTATTCCAATTCTAAAAAAAAAGATTTAATCAGCCATATCAAAAAAAATTTCATGTCTCAAATCTACCTGATCATTTCTAAAATAGCCATTACCATTTTTATTTAAACCAATCCAAGTATTCAGTGTACAAATTTTCTTAAGGATATGAATAAGAAACACTAATTCTATAACTTGTTATTAGAGCAAGATAGCCTGTCCCAAGTCAGGAGCCTGTAATTCAGTGGTTGTCGTTTGTTTATGTGTTACCTTTTTGTTCTTCGTTTTTTTGTACATCAATTAGTTTTCTCGTTTGAAATGTTTTACACTGTCTTTTCGGGGCCTTTTATAGCTGACTATGCAGAATGGGTTTTGCTCATTGTTGAAGGATGTACAGTGACCTATAGTTGTTAATTTCTGTGTCATTTTGGTCTCTTGTGGAGAGTTGTCTCATTGGCAATCATACCACATCTTCTTTTTTTATATTCAAATTTTTAACTTTCTTTATCGCTGAAATACTGTGTCAATTTCACCCTACCTAAATCTTTTAAGATGTAGTCTCAGTACAGGAGGTAGCTTCTTGATTAGCAGTCTCTTCTCTGCCTTTGTATACAGAATATCTTTCTTTCTTTTGGCTGAAATGAATGAAAAATCTACAATAGCATTGCTTTGTTATATCATAAGAACAGCATATTTCTATCATAAATTAAAAATCATTATCACCAACTATAAGCAGGTTCTAAAGGAGTAAGTTCGGTAAGGGCCATATTTGGCCCCAATTATAAAGTTCATAATTACAAGACAATAAATGTTTTAAGTTGCCTTAAAGACATGTTAGAAAGTTGAACAGAACTGTTTTTGTCAAAGTTTAATTTTATTACATTAAATACCTCACCTTCATAAATTTAGATATCAGTCCACTCGCTGCATTATTCAACCGGAAACCAGCCAGAAAAAGAAACCATGACCCCGTGACAACCTCTCCCACCTGACACCTGTGTGTCCTAAACCTTCATCATTTTTTCCGGTTCTACAACGCATGCTGCACGTTTTTTTGTGGAGGAGGAAAAAGTTTATTTTTTCACAAACAGTTTAACAAGTTGATAAGTTATATATTTAGTAATTTATATTGATATTTTTGTTTATAATTATAGTATATTTGGATAATTTTATATTAATTTTATCTGAATATTATGGATAAAATTCCAGCTTCAGGTACCCAAGAGGTAAGTGACAGTCAAATTCACACATCCAATGGTAATTTGTTGTCCCCTTGGCGTTCGGCCACCCATTCAGATGAATTTTGGGATAGAAGTTTGGAGTTTATTCCAGGTGTTTCTGGTGTCGGTCTGGAACAGGACTCGGAACCTGTTCCTGTCAGGACTTTGCCTTTCACTCCTGGTGCTAGTCAGTTGAGGTTATCTAGGCCTAGCAGGGTATCACATACCGTAACTAGGCCTGCAGAGATACCAACGTCTCCTGTGGCTTGCACGACAAGCAGGCAGGAGACACTACCAGCTGGCATCAGGAGTGACCCCTTTTCTCGGACTAGGTGGCCCATGAATTTTGCATACCCTCCCATGCCTATGGGAATGCCCAACTTGCCGCCTTATCCCCAGCCTTTTGATCCTTATTCGGCTCAATCAGTTTGGTCTGGTCAGGGGTTTGGTGGTAGATCCTCTTCAGAGTCATCCTCCTTTAAGGATGAGATGAGGAGTCTTACCACCTCCATTCACAAGATACAAGCTACTGTTAATGCTAAGTTTTTGGAATTTGGTAACAGGCTTGATCTTATGGAGTCTAGGGGTCTGTCTCAGGATCCTGCACAGGATCCTCCCAGACCTCCTAGACAGTTGTTGGAAGACGACTCAGTTTCTTTGGCCCCTAGAAGTCAGGAAGGTAACTTTTTGGAGGACCAAGATGGTATTTCTGATGTTGATAGTGTAGTAAGCACAGAGGGAGATGCTTTCGCTCCTAAGGATCCTGCTTCAGGCAACCCAGAATGCCTTAGGAGTCTGGTCTATTCTATTCGTAGGAATATGTCGGATATGCCCATGTCGTCTCCACCTAGGGTTTCTTCTACTCCTTCAGATTTCATGGCTTGCTCAGGTATAGTCAAGCCAGAGTCTAAGGGGTATTATTCTTTTCCAGAGTCTGGGCACTTTACAACTGCTTTGTCTTTTGTAAACTCTTCTCTGGCTGAGAATCTTGCTAACACTAGCAAAACTGGTGGTAGTAAGTTCTCTGGTTTCGGACCTGCCTCTTACCCAGGGAGATGTAGATCTAAGGACTTTGAGATCCATGGATCTTCCTTGGGTATGTCGGCTCCTGCTTGTGACCGGGCTTTTTCTAGTTTGCTTGGTTCGAAACCTTTGGATGGCCTCAGACTTTCTCAAGCTTCTTATGTCAAGTCAGAGAATAATCTGAGGTGTTTGACTTTTGTTCTTCAGACAGCTGAGCACTTTTTGTCAGCAGCTGGGTCTCTGTTAAAGGACAAAGGGGAGGAATTTTCAGATTTGAGGTCTATGCTGCTTCAGGTAGACAAGAGTCTTGGAATGTCTCAATTCCTTCTTCTTGGTACTGTGGCCAACTTTACTCTTGCTAAGAGACAGGAGATTCTTGAAAAATCAACTGTCTCTGAAGCTCTTCAGCAGAGACTTGTCAGTTCTCCTTTGTCTAAGGACAAGTTGTTCTCTGTTTCCTTAGAGCAGTTACAGGAGGAGGTGAATAAGGCCCCTCCTGTAGTCAAGGTGGATGTGAAGGTCACTGATGGGAAAAGATTTGTCAAAACTACTCAGATGAATAATCCTTCGTCTTCTTCGTCTTCTCATCAACCCAAGGCTTCTACCTCTTCTTCTTCTTCACAGTCTACGAAGAGGCCAGCTTTTTCTCGTCCCAACTATTCAAGTGGGAAGAAAGCTAAAGTGGTTAAGGGAAAGAAGCAGGGTAAGTGATGTGTTGTCCCCTCCGTTGAATCGTTCCCCACTGGAAGAGGAAAATTATACTTCTCCTCTTCCTCATCTTCCAGTGGGGGGCAGGCTGTCCCACTTTCTAGATCAATGGGCTCTGATAACTTCAGACAAGTGGGTACTTTCGATTTTACGGAGGGGATTGGAACTTCAGTTTCTGGAACAGCCTCCTCTTTCTCCTGTTCCAATCAATCTGTCAGTGACAAAGGATTCTCAAAAGAATCAGTTGTTACAAAACGAAGTGAACATTCTGATTCAGAAGGGTGTATTGGAGGAGGTAAATCCTCCTTTTCATCTAGGGTTTTATTCCCGGCTGTTCTTGGTACCCAAGAAGAACGGGAAAATGAGACCGGTTCTAGATCTTTCTGTTCTCAATCAGTATCTGGTGGTCCCACATTTCAAAATGGAGACCAACAGGTCTATCAGGTCGACAATTCATTTAGGAACTTGGACAACCTCTCTAGATTTGATGGACGCCTATTTTCACATCCCTATTTCTCACAAGTTTCGTCATTTCCTGAGACTGGTGTGGGCAGACAAGGTTTACAGTTTCAAGGCTATGCCTTTTGGCCTGGCTATTGCACCCCTAGTTTTTACCAGGATTTTTCAGACGGTGGTGTCGTATCTTCATACTCGGGCAGTTCTCATTCATTCCTACCTAGACGATTCTCTCATCAAGAATCATTGCCGTTCTCTTTTGGAGGAACACACCAATTTGTCTATCCTTTTACTCCTGAGACTGGGTTTTTTGATTTCATGGGAAAAATCAGAGATAATTCCCAGTCAGAGTTTCAATTTCCTGGGAGAACATTTTCGGACAGATTTGGGTCTAGTGCTTCCTCCAGAAGAGAAGGTAGTCAAGGTATGTCAGTTAGTCAATGCTCTGACTCAGTTTTCATCTGTCCCAGCTCGTCAATTGCTTCAGCTGGTGGGTTTCTTGATTTCGATCATGGACGTCATTCCACTAGGACGTCTACACATTCGTCCAATCCAGTGGTATCTGACGGAGTTTTGGCATCCAATTTCTCAGTTGTGGGAGGCACCTGTTCCCATCCTTCCTCGGTTGTTACCTCATCTTCAATGGTGGCTTCAGGAAAAACATCTTCGGAAGGGAGTTTTGTTGGATCCTCCAGACCCCAGCCTAACTTTGTTCACAGATGCGAGTCTGATGGGTTGGGGAGCTTATCTGGAGGGCAGGACAGCATCAGGCCTTTGGTCAGGTGCTCAGTTGGAGGAACACATCAATCTTCTAGAGATGAGAGCTGTGTTTCTTTCTCTCCGTCAGTTTCAGGCTGTGATTCAGGGTCAGTCACTACTGGTTGCCACGGACAACTCCACAGTAGTGGCTTATCTTCAGAATCAAGGAGGGACCCATTCCTTTTCTCTGTATCATCTGAGCAAGGAAATTCTTCTTCTGTGTCACAGTCTCAATATTTTTCTGTCAGTGAGACATGTTCCAGGCAGTCAAAATCTTCTGGCGGATGCTCTCTCCCGTTCCCGTGTTCCAGTGAACACAGAATGGGAAATTCATCCATCAGTGTTTCAGGAGATCATTCTTCGTTGGGATCGTCCTCATATAGATCTTTTTGCCACCAGTCTGAATCACAAATTGGAGACTTACGTTTCTCCCATTCCAGACGAGAAAGCTTGGGCAGTAGATGCTATGACCCTATCTTGGAAGGGAATGTTCAGTTACATGTTCCCTCCTTTTCGTCTTCTTCCAAAGATCTTGCACAAGATTCAGAGGGATCTTTGCAAGACCATTCTTATTGCTCCGGCTTGGTCAAGACAGTCTTGGTTCCCAGAACTACTACTTCTGTGTTGTGCGAAGCCCCTTTGTTTGCCTCTAAGAGAGGATCTACTGTCTCAATTCAAAGGAAGAAAACTGCATTAAGGTCTGGAGAATCTCCATCTGCACGCTTGGTTGTTGTCAGGGATTCCCTCAGAAAGGGAGGCTTTTCTGAGGGAGCAACCAAGCGTATCTCAGGATCAGTCAGACAATCTACAGGAGCAGTTTATGACTCCAAATGGTCTATCTTCTGTACTTGGTGTCTGTCGAAGCAGATTAATCCACTCTCTGTCACTGTACAACAGTTAGCGGATTTCTTCCTTTACCTTTTTGAGGAGAAAGGTTATTCTCCTTCTACTATAAAGGGATATAGATCTGCCATAGCCAGAACAATATCACTTTCAGGAGGCTCTGATTTTGGGGATAATGAGTTTTTGTCATTATTGATAAAAAACTTTTGCCTTAATAGACCTCGTCAAAGGCGTTTGGTTCCTTCTTGGGACTTAGGTTTAGTTTTGAAGGTTCTTCAGTTTTCACCTTTTGAACCTTTACATTCAGCCTCCTTCAAATTTTTATCTTATAAATGTTGTTTTCTGATAGCTTTGGCTACTGGTCGCAGAAGGAGTGAGATTCATGCTCTGTCAATTTCTGAGTCTTGTCTCCGCTTTGCATCTGATAAGTCTTCAGTTACTCTTCTCACTGATCCATCTTTTTTAGCAAAGAACCAGTTACCTGATAAAGGTTCTGGTATTATTACTATTCCTGCTTTACCTCCCACATCGGATAATCAGGTTTTGTGTCCAGTGAGAGCCTTGCTTGTTTACCTAGCTTCTTCAGCGAAATTAAGATCTGCTGGTTCTTCTAGGTTGTTTATTCCTATTAAAAAAGGAATTTCTGACATTTCTGCCAAAACCATTTCTACTTGGATTTGCAATACTGTCATTTTGGCCTATAAATCTGCTTCTTCTGAAGTTTTAGTTAAACATCAAGTTAAAGCACATGAAGTAAGAGCCTTAGCCTCTTCTTGGAACATTTTTAATTCCTCCTCTATGTCGGAAATCATGTCAGCTGGTTTTTGGAGGTCTGATAGTGCCTTTTATAACCATTATTTACGGTCCATGCCTCTTCATTGTGACAACCTCTATTCTTTAGGGCCTTTGGTTGCTGCTCAACAGGTTGTTTTTCCTCCTCCTAGTGATGGGGATTCAGCCCTTCGTTAAATTCTGTTATCTAAATTTATGAAGGTGAGGTATTTAATGTAATAAAAATTAAATTTTTAGAATTAAAATTTAGTTTTGTAAATTAAATACTCACCTTCATAAATCAGAGGTCCCTCCCTCCTCCCCTTCATCCCCCTTTTAGTGCCTAGCATTTTAAGGAATAAATGATGAAGGTTTAGGACACACAGGTGTCAGGTGGGAGAGGTTGTCACGGGGTCATGGTTTCTTTTTCTGGCTGGTTTCCGGTTGAATAATGCAGCGAGTGGACTGATATCTAAATTTATGAAGGTGAGTATTTAATTTACAAAACTAAATTTTAATTCTAAAAATTTAATTTCTAACACGTTGATTTTTACATCCAAAAAAGGTCAAGATATGGGATTTTGGTGAAATTTGACAAAATCAGCTAGATTTCAACCAAATAAAGGACCAGGAAACATAGAGCGCAGGCGTCGACAAGCTTAAGATTCAAATAAGACATGTGAAATGTCTTCACAAACATTATTTTAAAAGATCTTTGTTGTCGACGTATGCGCTCCATGTTTCCTGTCCAATAATCTATGGAAATTTACCCATTTTCATTGATTTTTCGTGAAAAATCAATATGAGTACAACTTGTGACGTCATAATGAAACGCAGAAACGTAAAATTTTCAACAAAATGGTTTATATCCTAGCTAGTCAATGTATTAGCTATAAATTATCGTGATATTGGTCGATAACTCCGAATTTGAAATTTACGCTAAAAAAGGGGGCCATTTTAGGACCTTATCGAACATGCTCCTTTGATATTTTTATCACTTTGTATGATATTTTTATAGAAGAAATATCCTATATGATATTTGAGACCGGTTTACTTAAATCTATTATAAAATTTATATATTTTTTTCCCATCAATATTTCAGTTCTTTTAAAGTAAACCATTTTATCTAAAATTGTTTACCTACTTAGATCTCTGGGAATGATATTTTTTCAAATCTCATCACAATTTATCATATATGTTGTGCAATTTAATCTTCTATAAGTAAAGATTCATATCTTTGCAACATGTATTTTATGTCAAATTAAATGAACCCAAACCTTTAGTTTACAGATGAAACATACACCCCTGTCAACTTGTAGGTTGAACTATCCTTTGACAAATATTTTGAGTTGTTTACATATTGGTGAAATGTAGGTAACTTTTCTCATAAATAGTTTAGTTTTAACATGTATATACAGACGAAGTCTAACATAGAATCTTACAGAAATGTGCATTTGGAAAGACACTTGATATTGCACATGTGACGTAAAAATATTAATTTATTATTTGATATCTGATGATATATTACCATTGCATTTCTCACAGTGGTATATCTCTCCATCTAGTTCTTCTGTATCGGTAAATTGAGCAAGCATTTCTGAAATGAAATAAGATAATCTCCTTTTTGAACCAAAGATCCATTTACTAAGACAATTTTGTAAGTTTTGCTATAGATAACAAGAGTTTCATTGACAACAGAGAGAGAGAGGAACCAACAAGATAGAAGAGGGTGATATATCTGTGTGGACGCCTTATGCACTTCTGGCCTTGGGGAGATTTAAGGAAAGAGTTTCTTTGTTCACAAATGGAGATGTGTATAGATGTTCATATTTGCAAACTTCTAATTAGATAGTCTTGGCTCGATATGATCTTGAAAGTGATATTTCTTCGAATTTGTTATACATGTTTAGATATAATTTTTAATATGGTCTGTTGTATTGTCAAATATTTAGGTAATGTTTGTGTTTCATATCCTAATTATGTTTCATTTTCCATTAACAAGAAATATATATTTGTTTATTATATTACCTGTTAAATGACATGGATCTTCTGCTAACTTGGAGTTTTTACTGGTAATTTGATATCTCTGAGGAAATTCTAAAGATAGATCTAGAAATGGATCTTCTCTTGATGATAGGTTCTTACATTTCAAACATTTTACCTAAAAATACAAAGATAAACATATGCTTGTAAAAGGGAAAGGAAAAATTAATTTGCTATGTGAATTAGCATACATGTCAAGTGACATGATATTCGCGTGTAATACACGCTTTTTCAACGGTTTACATGCGAGGATTTTGTCACATGGCGTGAACACGCTTTTTACCACTTTACATGCAATTACACGCCTTTTCGTTCTTTCCATTTTTTTGGTCATTAGTGATATCGCTATTCTCGGGTTTTTTCCTTATTCGGTGATAAATACCGAAAAATTCGAAGGAATTGTTTTGCTGCCATATTCATGATATTGTTTATTTTTCTATATGCACAAACAGTAAAAGGTAAGTAGTTTGTGATTAGTTTTAACGATTTTGTGACTTTCTTTCAAATTCACTTTATAGGGGAAATGTGCACAGGAAAAGGTCACTTTCAGGGCCTGTACCGTAGTCTAAAGTGCCGATTGTTAAGCCAAAACGATGTGTACGGCAAGATTCAAGATTTATAAATTATATTTTGGAGTTCGAGTTTAAATGATCGAGTGACAAGTAACGCATAATTTGTGCATTCTATGTTGCAATGATAAAAAAAAAACCAATACATGTGAGAGGAGAAATACAATGTAGCTATTTGAATAAGCATTTAACATGATCAAATTTATAAAACATTTTTCTTTTTCAATTTCAGTTTCAATCTAGCCAACACGGCAATAGATTTCTACAGGCCATAGGGATAAAAATATCACAGAACTGTTGGATCAGCTCTCATAGTACCAGCTTTCTTCTGATGAACTACCCGGTTTTAACCAGGCAAAAGCAATGGGAGCAATTGCAGAGATAATAGATGACATTTTACATTGCAAAAAAAAACCAACATTATGACATTCTTTCAAATCTTGATGAAGCTAATTCAGTCAAATATCAATTCCTACTGTGGGAGAGCCTTTTTAATTATAAAGAAATTGACACTGAATTCTGATCAGAACTTGACTTTGTTACATTTGTATTGTGTGCTGTCACGGTATCAAATAAATGTAACTAAAGTTGAAACTGGCAGTTGTTTTGAATATGTGCCTAGTGGTGGTTCTTTAAAAGCAACATAACAGACCACTGTTTAATACAATAAAAGTTCACAGTAGAATATATATTGTTTTTTTATATTCACAAATTTGTATGAAATTATGAACATTACCACATTCATATTAACAAGTCTGCATGTACGTCACGCATTTTTACACGCTTTTTGACATATCATGTCATGTCATGACATGATTTCCCATTGTCAGAGGTTGACATGTATGTGAATTAGCAGTGGCTCTTTCCAAATTGTAGGAATTTTACTAAGATCTTGGAAATTCAGTTTGGTTTAGCCTTTTAGAATCATGGTAATGTGATGCTATATTGCTAGAATGTGATGCTATAGTTTCTAGAAAGATGATGGTACAAAGGTCAATGTATTCTATGATTTTCTGTTTACAGGGATGATATAAGAAATGTCTGAGGTGAACACTAAGTTGTCCCTATTATTTTGATGTATGAAACTTTAAATATTCATGGCAGAACAGACAAAAACAAATTTACAGTGTCTAAAATAGTTTTGCTTCTCTAGTGTAATTTAGACTGATACACTACCATGACATTGGAAGCCGGAATTTTACCAAGATTTGGACATTCAGCAAGTTTAAATGTGCTTATTCTTTTGTTGTATACAAATCTAAGTATTCACCATGTTATGGCTATTGTATTTGACTATTGTATTTATATTTTATATAATGTTTGTTTGCTTGTTGATGTTTCACACCACTTTCAGCGTTCTTGTCTATATCATTGAGTTACCTTGATAGAACCACTGACCATCATTAGGAAAAATGGCGATCTTTTTCAATTTAGATCAGAGTTGACATACTTGTGATCACTAGAGAATGACTATTAAGATCACTTGGATGCTGAGTTCCAACTTTTTATAAAGAAATGTCAGTTAAATTTAAATTTTATGATTTTTCTACTAAAAACTTTTACTTACCTGACTAACTAATTTTCCCTGAAAAGTTCTTGTTAAAATATTTGAATGTTTTTGACCTTCTGTGTCATCTAGTTCTTTCTCAAGTTTGTCTAACAACTCACTGAAATGTACAAGTAATATTATTTTTTAATGACTGAACACGCCTGACTCAAATTGTTTATAATTGTTTATAATAACTAGCTAAGGGGTTGAATTGAAGGTCACATGAATACGAATTCAATGAGGTATTTTTTTTACTTGCCAGTGAATAATTCATCAGTAATGTTTCTTAGCTTGTTTTGACAAAACAAAATTAAACTTAACTGCTTGATAAAAGCAAATTATTATTTCACTATTTCACTGAACAAAAAAAATAGTCATATTTCATTTTTTTTTTATATTTCATAGCTAAAACTTTAAGTCATATTTCATAATGGTTGTATTTACCCATAATTCTTTAATGGAAACATAAATATATCAATTTATGTATATTTTGAAAGGAAACGTAAACGTTAGAAGAAATTAATATAAATGTACCATAAGAACTCCTGAGCATCATGTTGAGCATGACCTTTAAAGGCCGGTATAGCATGCCATACAGAATGTAAGAAAGCATGAGGACTAACTTGGGCCCATCTGCCAGACCATAATACCCTAAACAGTCCATTCAATTCTTGGCACATAGATCTAAAACAAAATCATAAAAGGTATTTTAAGGTGGTACCTAACACTACAGGGAGATAACTCTGTAAAGTCAGCTAAATGTTTTAATTACGTAGTGTTGTAAAAGGAATATTAAGCTTCTCAATGATCAAAATTGGTGTTTGTCAAACTGCTATATAACCAGTGTATTTTTTTCTGACAAAACGGTTGGTTCAAAGTTTTTGAAATTTTAATATTTTTGTTAAAGGGTCAAAGTAAATACTTAAACAAATTTTTATACAAATTAAACGAGCCAAATTAATTTTAGTTAAAGTGTTGGGTACCACCTTAAAAACTAAAAATCTTCATACAGTATAGTTATATCTTATTGAGTCAAACAATAGATGTTCAAACCTGTATTCAAACTTGTTTAAAAAAATATTTGCCTTTCCAGACAGAAATTTAAATAACAGTAAGAAGATCTTATGTATGTTGTCTGGCATTAAGAATCCAATTCATTTTTCTTGCAACAAATTTCATAAATCAACCTGGTAAACTGGAAATTTTGAAATATTATCTTGTTTATAATTATTTACATATCATATATTATTTAGGTAAAGATTCATTTTTCAGAGTTTTATTATGATTTTATTGTGTGTTCACATAGTGTGATTGGTGCTTATATTACAAAAGAAAACCATACTAATTTTAAAATATAAATATGTTTGTTGTCTGAAGTTAATTTTGTTTCGATGTTTTATTTTTGGTGGTTTCTGATTAAATAAATAATGTATCTACATATGGGGAAGATTAGAAGCTTGACATGTGACATTTTGAATTCATCAATTATAAGTTTTCAAAGTCAATTAGTCTCTCTTATAAAATGTAATCCCCTCAATTAGGAGCTATCAAACTTCCTAATATAATTATAAATATATAAGTCTTACATTTTTTCTGTTGAGCAATCTTCCACATTTAATATAAGCTGTTTATTAACTGGTGTGGAATGACCTGATCCACTGGATCCACCATTTAATCCACCCAATTTAGGTAACTTTGGCGTTGGTGGGGTTGATGGGGTTTTGGTGTTCAAATACTGAAACAAAATGCATATCAAATCAAAGTCAGTTGTTCTTAATGTAGACACAGAGATATATGTTTCGCTTGTATGTTATTTTGATATTAAAATGAAAATGTTGAACTTAAAATAGCAACATTCTGAAAGATAAGATATTAAACAAATATGAATAAAAGTCCTTTAAATAGAAGAGTTATCACTTTTCTTTTCTTTTTATTTTATTAGAACTTTAGCTCTGCATATTTAAATACTTCTGGTACATACATCAAGCAAAAATGTTGTATAATAATTTCCAACAACTTAGTTATCAAACAACAAGATTCTAATGAATCAAAATGTTTCGATATTTATTGCCAATGTGGATCCCAATAAAATTTAATAAATCACTGCAAAATGTTTATGCACATGTACAAATATTTCCTAAACATAAAAAGAATAGTTTTGAACATGTAAAAGATTAGAAAATTTAGCAACCTGTGAATAAAATATGTTAACATTAAATATTCAAGTCAGGAATTTGTATAAAAAATAACATACTTCTAAAATGTGCACATTTGCCGAAATGAATGTCAAATTAAGAATTTTGCAAATAAGGATATACCACTATCACATGACAATCAGTTAATAATTTCATACTTGAAAACATTCAGTTGTAGTCTGTCTGCTAAGCATTCTTATAGATGGTCTAGGTGACACAGAAAAGGCTGCTCCTGTAGGACTATTTTCAGGGGTGGTAACTCTGCTAGATAACTGCTTCACAGAAAAGCGGAAAAAATCTCTAAGCACTTCTATATGGCTGAAAATGAAACAGTATTCTCAACCAATTGTTATGTGAAAGTAAAATGTTTAATTCAATGATTTGAATGTAATCATGTCTGAGCAACATCAATGCTACAGAACTGTATCTATATTTTTGACTGCAATTTTGTGTATCTATAGCCAAATTTAATTTCCCTTTGAAGCTCAAACCATTTTCAAGGGTTATATTGTAATCCAATAAGGTAAAAATAAAGTTTAACAAGAATGTGTCCCTAGTACATATATGCCACATTTGCACTATCATTTTCTATGTTCAGTGGACTGTGAAAATGGGGTAAAAACTCTAATTTGGCATTAAAATTAGAAAGATCAAATCTTGGGAACATGTGAACTAAGTTTCAAGTTGATTGGACTTCAACTTCATCAAAAACTACCTCGGCCAAAAACTTTATACTGAAGCAGGACAGACGGACGAACGGACGGAGGGATAGATGAACGAACACACACACAGACCAGAAAACATAATGCCCATAAATGGGGCACAAAAATGAATTACAATGGAAAATATATACAATACTGTCCAATCTGTCAAACAGAAGCTTAATTTTACCACACAAAAAAAGTGAAATCCTAGTTTTTCTTGTATTTGGAATACAATTGGTATAAAAGTGCATTCTGAAGATCTCAGAATTGTTAATCAGTAAATTTGAACCATCAATAACACTACAGCAGTCTTTCAAGAAGTTCATTTACAATGTATATATATAAGTAGTTTAAAAAAAAATAACCTTTAAATGACAAATGCCAATGTTAAGCATAACTTTAACTTTAGAGGTACAGTGTATCTTTCCTTTCTGGATAATATACTCACCTTAGTATTTGTAATATGGAATTCATGTAGCAGGTATTTCCTAAATTCCTTAGACCTGTCATACCAGGAATTAAAGTTCGCCGCCGTAAAAATGAAGGGGACTCTTCTTCTTTTACTGGAGTTTTACGAGGTGTCTAAGTAAAATAGATAAACATTCATTAATATAATAAAGTTAATGCTATAAAGAACTAATTTTAGACATAGGGTAATGTGCAATAAGTAAGAACAATTCTCAAGATGAAAATTAGAAATTGCAGGGATTATAAATAATTATGTAATAATACTGATTTTTTTTAATTATCTGTTGAAAAATATGTTTTTATACTCAACTTGATCTTTTTTGTGTGATTTCATTAGGCATGGTATACTTTTATTCACAATTGAAAGTCCATGTTTTAGTATGGGGAAACCCCAAAAATCACTCAGTTAAAAAATTTAAATAGTAGGCGCACAACTTAGAGTCCTGTAGAAGAATTGATGCAAATGTGATGAAATTCTATTGTCTCAGAGCTGTTTTTTAAGAGAAGCAGATTAAAAAAAGTGATATAAGAGGAAAAGGCTTAATTCATGATTTGGTATTGAAAACCTAAAAATAGCTAGAGCATTCTGCCTGTCCTTTAGAAAAGTCTGTGCAAGTTTGGTTGACTCCTGTCTAGCCATTTTCAAGGTGTTGTAGATTAACAATGTATGATGCAGACAATGACAAACATGACCCATACCAACTGTCAAGCAGTACATTTATGAATACATGTGATTGGATATTATATATAAAGCTGATGGATAAGCTTTGAATAGAAGTTGCCATGATAAATTTAATTCACAAATATTTCAAGCAAAGGAAACACACATGTATTTGACAAAAATCAAATAGATGAGCTGCTGCTCAGCTGCAGATCTGTAAAAAAAAATACAAACATAGTGTAATTTACCTAGGCCTGGAATAAAATGTGTACCAGAAATCATCAAGAAATTATTTTCATTAAATGAGAGAAACGCAAAGAATTTCCATACATGCATGACATTCACAGGACATACATGTATTTACCAAACATAAATATATCGGGATCTAAAAATGTATGAAATCCTATAGCTTACTGAGATGAAGGTTGGTACTAAAAATCTTATAGCTCTAATTGGTGATTGCTGAAAAAAAGGAAAATGAAAGAAATTCTTTTTGAATAAATGACATGTTGAGCAAAAATACATCAGCTGACAGCTGAAATTTGAATGAATAGGAATATACAAATGATACAAAGTCAATTAAACCAACATATCTTTGTATCATATGTGTAAGGAATTGATACATGGACATAAGGAGCAGTGGCGGATCCAGGGGGGGGGGGGGGGGTTCCGGGGGTGCGCACCCCCCCTTTATTTTTGCCGATCAATGCATTTGTATCGGGACATATGTTTTGCACACCCCCTTTGCCCTGGGTTAGCACCCCCCCTTTCGAAAATTCCTGCATCCGCCCCTGAGGGGAGCTCCAGTAAGGACCTTATGTAGCAGGGTCTCGTTTAAAAAATTGTATCAGTCCACCAGGTAACTATTTGGCAAAACTGAAGTATTCTTTTGAATGGGATGATTAGTCCTACAGTGTCCCACCATGTTTCATATGCACAGGTCATTTTAATGTAAAAGTTTTCAGAAAACAGGAAGAATATTGAAGAAAAACAACATGTCACACAGTATGGCATAACCTCTTAAAGCTTGCTGCCATTTGTTAAGAATCCATGACTTTTATTTGCTGAGAAAAAAGTGACCAAAACTTCATGATATTTTAAAAACATGTTTTCAGCAAAAAAGGAAGTGGAACAATCATGTCAAATGATATTTTATATCCAGAAAAAACTTGCTACCATAATACAAAAAAGCTATGACTGACTTGATGTTGATAGAAATTAAAGAACCTTAGTGAGCACGCTCACATACCCCACGTCCCCACATTGTCATTGGAGAAATTAAATAAGTATAAGGAAAAAAAATTGTATAAGAAAAAATATTGAATAATAATTTCCTGTCAATATACACATACACATAGTATGTCCTTATTATCTGAAAGGGTTTCATGAAATTCTGTTGTGTAGTTTCAGAGGAGTTGCGATGACAAACTGTTGCAGTAGTACATTGAAGCAAATAAGTTCAAAGGGGCGTAACTCCTAGAAATAAAATTGAATCGTAATTTCCCGTAGATATGCACAACTACATAATATGTCCTTTTCATATAAAAAGATTTCGTGAAATTCTGTTGTGTGGTTTGAGAGGAGTTGCGATGACAAACTGTTGCAGTAGTACATTAAGTAAATAAGTTCAAAGGGGCGTAACTCCTAGAAAAAAAATTGAATCGCAATTTCCCGTCGATATGCACAACTACATAGTATGTCCTTATTATTTGAAAAGGTTTCGTGAAATTCTGTTTTGTGGTTTGAGAGGAGTTGCGATGACAAACTGTTGCAGTAGTACATTAAAGTAAATAAGTTCAAAGGGGCGTAACTCCTAGAAAAAAAAATGAATCGCAATTTCCCGTCGATATGCACAACTACATAGTATGTCCTTATTATCTGAAAAGGTTTCGTGAAATTCTGTTGTGTGGTTTGAGAGGAGTTGAGATGACAAGAAACAGGACTGACGGACTGACGGACGGACTGACGGACGGACGGACTGACAGATGGACGGACGGACGGGTCAAAAACATTATACCCTCCGCAACTTCGTTGCGTGGGGTATAATAAATGTATCATGTATCCATGGGACACAGATGATGCCTCAGCTTACATGTAAGGTTATAAAGGGATATCACCAAAATATGAATTTTGTGGTACATGTTATAAGCATTGTGTATAAGTTAAATAACATTTGTTTGAGACACATTAAAGTTAGAGAATGGCACCCAATTGAAGATAAATGTACAGCACACAGATGGGCAAAAGTACAGATGGACAAGGGTTACACTAAATGACCCTTTCCCTGGGTATTGAAATAGATCAAAGCCTGGTTTATTCTATACTGAACATTTAAATATTTGAAATATGAGATGTATCTGCAAACAATTCCATAATCTAGCAGGTGTACAACTTTAACACATAAGCAATCTTCCAGTGAAGTTTTGGGGATCTGGGTTAAAAACTGTAGGAAGAGTTGACTACACAAAACTTGTTCCCTTTTTCATAAGTTTGGGAAATAAAAAAAACTACCTCCAACAGTTACATAATAGAAGGTGCACAACTTAAACATATGTGCAATCTTTCATTCAAGTTTCTGAAATCTCGGTTGAAAACTGTAGAATGAGTTGATTACAAAAATTAAGTAACCACCTTTCCACACCAACCAGCCTACACAACACCATCATACTTTAAGCTCGTTTTGAACTTTGTCCAATCTGGCAGAAAAAAAATCACAGATGGACAAAATGATGGAGAGAAAAATGTAAACTAGAATACACTCCTTCACATTGAGTTAGAGTATAAAAATAGTCAAACTCTGAATTACCTTCTCTTCCTTATTTTCTTTAACAAATCTTGTCCAGGCACGTAATGTCTTTGTAAGCAATGTATGCCTGTAAAATATATCAAAATAACAAATCTTTAAGGATATTGTTTTGTAATGTCACAGCAATTAAATATTACAATGTAAATCATAAATCAAACTTGAGTGCCAAAGTGTTTGAAAATATCATGATTGGTTTTAATTCTTAACATAAAACTGACAAAAATTGTTTCTGCCTAAATCCCCCTTTTTGAATATCTTCACTGGGATCAGCCCCTGGAGATGGCCATGATTTTTAAATATCATCTATACTTAATACTCAGTAATTAATACATGAATCTATTATTGAGAATCACTAATTACTGGTTAAAATGTGAGTTTTTATTGATGTGATTGCAAAAGTTTTGTGAAGGAAAATCACTTATGAAATGAATGCGTGTTCATAGTAAATGTGCACCTAATAATGTAGCAATATTCCTATTAATAAAAACATCACAATGATTATGAGTTAACCATGTTGAACAATGTATTACTGTTTTATACAGTGCTATAAATAAACTTGGTTTTCTTTCAAATGAATTTTAACATTTTGTGATGGCTTTTTATAGCTGACTGTAAGTACGGGTTTGGCTCATTGTTGGAGGCTGAACAGAAACCTTTAGCTGCTTACATCCTCATCCCCTGGTCTCTGGTGGATAGTAGTCTCATAGGCAATCAATATTACATCTCCTTATTTCTATATTGATAAGTTCCAATCAATCTACTTCAAGACAAAATTTAGTTTTGACTTGAATAAAAATAAATTCATGATATGCTTGTATTATTCCGTTAATTAAAATCTACCTATAATGCCATACTGAGGTGGCCAGTCTGTCATCATCTTCGGCTGTTGTTCTAAAAACAAAATTTAAATTCTTTAAATCTTGTTTTATGCATTGAAGCCAAAATACACATATTTATAAAAGTATAGTTGTATATTTGATAGTTTATAATCAGAAAAATTCGGTTTTAAAAGCTCTTCAGAGCTTATGTTTGTACTTGCAATATGCTTATACCGACTCTAAATAAAGCTTTATGTCTTATGACTATTAAACCTATCAGCATTGTCCCCTCAATTTCATATTGCATGCTGGTAAACAGGGAATGAAGATATATAACATAATAAATGAGAAAATCAATTCAGATAACATCCCATTCAACATGTTCAAGCATAACCATGATTCTAAAAAGCCCCGTGGAGAACACTAAATTAACTTCAGAACTAAATAAATTAACAACAATTTTTTTCTAGGTAAATTTCAAATGACAATAATCTTTGATTGCAAGCTCTGTAAGTGTTGTGGTGGAATTTTACAGCAAAAACTTAAATGTGCATTTCAATTGTTGTGATATTTATCCAGTTTATTTTCACATTAGAAAAAACAAAACATTTTAATCACACTTTTCAGCATAATTAATATGGGTATGACTAGTTTTTCTAATGAAATATATTCAAGTTAGGAATGTCATGATTTTCTGTGTTGTTGGTTTACTATCTCAATTCAATAAACCTTTAAAATGCTTTAAGGATGCTAAAATGCTTTTAGGATTTAATCATAGTGAATCATTTCACAAATCTCCTTTTTTTAAAACTGGAGTGTTTGATCCTATGAACATTACTTTCTTTTGAACATTGAATACAATGATGCCTCAACTGTTTAAGAGTACATAAACCTTATTACAATTAATTTCTTTAAAAAAAACTTACGTTGATGCCACAGCTGTAACAGAATAGGACCTTAGAAGTCTTCTTCCTCGAGATTCTACATCTGTAAATGTCTGTGTAGCTATGGCACTCAAAGCACTCCGTAGAATCTTCAAATCTCCAGCAGCATTGTCATTCATAACATAGTCATCACATTCATAACTGAAGACATCAAAAATTTGTCTCTAAATTTTATATTTACTTTTAAGATACTTCCTTGCCAGCATTAAATACTTTTAAGCTAAAGATGGGATTTTAAATTCTATTATCAAACCTGAGAAATGATGAAGATTGTTAAAGAAATTCTCCTTATGGAGAATGCATCCAGCATTGATTATTAAATTAAAAATCAAAATTAGGCTTAACCCTTTCACCGATAGCTGCCCAGACAGAAGCTACTTTGAGACGATGGCTTCCCTGGCTACTATTACTCAAGTGGGAGATCTTCATAATAAATGTCAATAAAAACTTGTCTGTAGTTATTTGTGTCTTTATTTCATTCACTAACACCATGTTCACAGTTTCGTTCATGTTTTGATATTTTTTTTGTTCATAAAATATTAAAATTTTCATATTTTCAGCATTATCTAGGTGAAATTCACAAAAATTCTGCTCTTTGAACCAAAATCATAATGTTTTAACTGTTTTGTACATAAAACGACATTTTATGTAAAAAAAAGTATACTAGTTTGGCTTCAATTCTTCCATATTCTTTCAAAAAATATGTTCCCTCATTTCAAATTCTCGTAAATTCCGTAAATTTCCTCTGATTTTGACACGGTTTTCAACAAATGGAAGGTCCATGTTTACACTTTTATCCGGGTATTCAACAAAGAAAGATAACTCGTGTTTGCCCTGTTTTGAGCGGGAAATATAAAAGATGTATTCAGATCCCGGTGAAACGGGACTCATCGTCAGTTGTCTGAAGCGTGAATCCCGGTAAACCGAGACTCATTGGCGAAAGGGTTAAATCAATTGGAATCAACTTACCAATATACATATTTGTTGTTAACTTCAATACTCAAAGGGTGCTGAAAAATATAGATTTATATTAATAAAGGACATGCAAGGTATATGTCAATAATACATCAACTTTACAGCCCATAAACAATAAAAGACGAATGCGTTGGAGGACACATATGCCCCTTCTCAACGAAAAAAGGGGCAGACAGATGGAAGGACCTTGTCACCTACGACGGACATTACATCTTTTTTTGGTATGTGTTGCTGTCAAAACATATTTTTCCCCATAACTTCTTATTCATTTACTTGATCTGAATCTGTTGAAGGCCAGTATATGGCATCAATGGCAACGGGAAACTGATTCAATGATAGATGTAATGATGATCATAATGTGACATGGAGATGAATAAAAGCTGTTCCTTTGCTTTAATCATGTTAATTTTTACATGTGCATGATGTAATTCTGTGTAATGAATTGTTAAATTATATTCTTTCTTTTCTATCTTGTACTTGTGTTTACAACAATATTTTGACAGTTGCTGTTAAGAATTCATTACACCTACAAAATTTATGACTTTTAAAGTCAATAAAATACACACAGTTCAAAATAAGATATCTAAAAGAAAAATGCTATTACAGTACTATATGGGGTTAAAGATTTGTTTGATTCTTAGTGAATGGTATACATACTTTACTTTCTTGGTAATGTTTGAGGGCATGTTCTTCATTAAATCTTCCACAAGCCACATTTGGACAGCTTAAACATGCCTGAAAATATAAAGATAAATTCTACATGAATTTCCAGCAATGTCACATATGTCTTGTGACATATTTTGTATAAAAATTTTAAATCAGGGAAATAAAAATGATGGTACATAACATAATACCTGTTTAGAAATTGAATAGAAAACAGATGTTTTCAAATTCCCAGATAAGATCTCACACATTCAAATTTTTAAAAGTATAGTTGATTCAAAAGACAAAGGCTGCCAGACTTTTATCATAGTTATTTTAAGCTTTGTGATTAATAATTTCAGCCACTTATGAAAGACTGAAGAAACATTTGTACGATTGTCAGACAGAATGCTTTTCACTGCTGGTAACTTAAACATCTACAAAGTCTCTGTCAAAGGACACCTTTAATATGGCCAAAAATAACGAATGTGTCGTTAAGTATTTATGAAATCAAGATGATTTACAATGTTTTATTTGCTATATCATGTATATATGTATAGCCTATACATCATTTTCAAATTAAGTGTTTTAAAATATTATTTTAATGTCTATTAATATATTTGATGATGGTATTCTTCCTTTACTTTTCATTATGAAACTTCACCAATAACTTCAATGACCTTCAATTTTTACAGTAACTTTCATAAATGGTAAATACTAAAATAGTTATAATATCAATAAGATATGGAGCACTTGGCTTAAAAAATATATTGATTTGAAACTGAGACTGTTTTCTTCCTCACCCATACACTCTCAGTTGTACCACAGATATAACACAACCATTTCTGAGGATTTAAGCATGAATGGTTCCAGTTGGGTCTTATCTTGGTCACATGTTTACAATTGTCCATCTGAAAAATACAATGTTATATATATACAACAGACAATCTAACAATTGAATAGTTTGTTTACTGGGGGAAAAACTGGAGTAAAAAAACAAATTGCAGTCGTTGGTGTATTACCTTTCGTATCCAAATTATAAAGGTAGAGATCTGAAATCATCTGAATGTTCATCCACTTTTTCACATAATCCCTGACTTAGATTTCATAGATGCAAACATGATGGATTAATATTAAAAAAACTGAAGGTAAACATGGTTAACAATGTACCGTAAGTTGATAATCAGGATTACAAGAAATTAAATAAGCTTCCTCTTGCAGATACTACATGTATCCAGCGATGGAGAGCACTGACAATACCATCATTTAAATATTCTTCTTCAGCACTAACCTGGGTTGAGTTCAATATCGTAGCAGCTACGTAGTGCTACGTAGATTATGACTATTGAACGTGTAGCTATACACTAGTTGCTACATAGATATTGATAGCAGCTACGTAGCTGCTACGATATTGAACTTAACCCAGGATTACAATACAAGCTTATACTTTTTTCTCCATCTTTTACTAAGTTTGACCAAGTCTTTGCTACAAAAATGTATATTATAAATGATTTCATACTTTCATGTGACGCAAGACACCTTTCTCATGATATTATATTCATGTTCATTATTTTACAAGGATCTGCATTAACATACCTACACCCTGGATCCATCATTGTAATCATGCATGTCTTGCCTCCTGATAACAGGATATTCTGAGGCAGACAGATTTTGGAGAAAAGTAGCAAGTAGAAATAATCTGCAAACTGATTACTTTTCAAAGTCTTGTTGACTTAGCATTTTCGATGTATTACGTGTACATGCATGTATGTTAAAAACAAGATCTTACCGTTCAGGTATCTGTTTAATAACTGTAGTATAAATTTATTGGAATCTTGTATGATTGTTTTCTATAGGGACCATTTTTATCTGAAAATAAAAACAGTATAACGATAACATAATTTTTATGTCTATTGCAATTCAATCATAGGTTGTTTGCATCAGAAATAAACCCATTGATTCTAAAACCAGTTGCTGTATTATACGAGTTGTGTTTTTCTCGTATATTTTATGATGGAATGATACTTAAAACACAAAACAAGAGGTTTTATTGTGTGTCAATCTACAACGGCTAAATACAGTTTGTATGTCCATCATCTCTATTTTGATAGAGACTTTTATATAAGGACCCCATTCAGATCATCATTTATACGTAATATATATAATTATATAGTTTAATATGATGGAGTCTGGAAAGGTACCACAAAGGGCAACTCAAATAGCTTGTATCATTATAAGACTATATTTCACTCGGGTCATGCAGTCTTATATTAAACTTGTTCATGTTGTTTTGTATTTCCTAAACAGTTGGTTGAAAAACATAAATAATACTTTTGATATATATATCAAAGAAATGTATGATCATTATGATGAGAACTTAGCAATTTTATTTTATTTTAAATTAAAAATAAATTCTTAATCGGAATATAGAATAGTGATATTTAGTAATTACTGTTTAAGGAATATTCTTATACATACATGTATCATTCATAAATTGATACACATATTAATCAATGAATATATAAATGTATGAGAAATATATTTTTTCATTTGTTTCTTAATCTGTTTCAGAAACAATTATATTTTCCTTTCTTAAGTTATCAATAATACACCTTGTCGCTATTTGTCTGCCATTATTGACTGGACATCAGAAAGTTCCTGTAAAATTTTGACATCATGAAAAAAAAAAATGACGCCACAATGGAAAAGTGATAGTTGTATAACGTCAAAAGCCAAAGCAGGACAGATTCTCTGGTCAAGCGGGACAGATTTCCAAATAGCTATAAGATGATCTTATAGAGATGTATAAAAACCATGGCCGAAATGACTTTTCAACATGTTCAAGAGGGTAGTAATGCAGGTACTTTCTTGACGAAAAACGATAAAAATTCTTGCCAAATGACGTTAACGGTAAGATTTAATGCGTGACAATAAAATGTACACATCTGACGAATCACATTAAGGATATTTTGGAGAACCACGATAAAATTTTAACCAGTTTGACGTTAATGGTAGTAGAAAATGACTGTTTGACGTCTGACGGTAAAGGGCATTACCACCCTCGTTCAAAGTATGGCTGAATCACATGTGGCTGAAATAATGGCCAAAAGATCTTGCATTGATTTGAGTAGATTTAAATGGTAAATGTTGAACAATGAAATGAGCAGTATTGAAGCCATAGATAACAAATATCCATTTCAAGCATGATTCCAATTTTGTGTGATGGTTGTTCAGCAACTTCAGGACAGAAGGATTCAAGATCATTTGTACAATCAAAAGTGCAGATGTTTTAATACTTAATGAAAATGTAACATTCCCAGGAGAGATGTATGACTCAAATCATTACATTATATCTGTTTCAAAGTGCAAATCATTAAAATATAATCCACTATTTACCAGTAATTACGACTCCCCTTTTAGTTGGACGTTTAATATGTTTTGAAACTTAAAAATTATTTAAATTTAAATTTAAAATTCAGCAGATAAAGGTATATCAACTAAATGTCAATCTATAAATCGTTTCATCTGTTTTATCTCAACAGAAATTATGATCTATTATGGTTTTGTTTTGGCGCTGGAGAACTTCTGACAGCTTCAAAAAACAAGATACTAAAATTGCTTCACTTACGGTGTAACCCTGATTATCCGGATTTGAAAACCTCCGATCAATCGCCGGATCGGTAAAAAATTAAAGTCATTGAAACTACAAATAGATAAATTTAAAAAAAGACACGTTAAGAAAAGTATATAACAAGGATTTGGCACTAATTCAGGATATTAAATGGATAAGTAATGGATTATAATGAATGTTTTCTTTGAAAGGGTATTAGAATAAGATCTGCCTATTTTTCCCCTGGGACCTCTCACTTTTTTCTTGTTTCAAATATTTTCGAAGAGAGTAAATAACAATTTATTATAAATGTAGATACATGATTAATTATTATATTTGCATTTAATTTGCAACCAGAGACAGAAACAGAAAACAGAAAAATAGCACAAAAATTAAGAGAAAATATATTTGATAAACAATGTGAGTATATTATCCATAGTTCTTGTATCAATCAATCAATCAATCAATCAGTTCGAGTAAGTAATCACACTCGACTTTATGCTTAAGTTCGATTAGCAAATACCTACAGTGAAATAAAATCAGTGTCTTTTTAATGCTTAATGTAGGGCGTATGTGCTATATTGTAAAGCGCAGAAATGATCAAATTCCTGACCAAGAACATGCCAACGCTATGGCGGATATAAACAAATTTTCAACAGTCGTTAGAATGAAAGTTTGATATCCAGTACAACGGTAAATGACTGCATACGTAGACCAAATTGTTTGAATTTTAAGGGAATTTAATATGATCCCCTTTACTGTAAGATTAAGATAACTTGCTGAGAATTTTGCTGCATCGATATAGACCGTAGTCGAAAGGAATATGACCATACCTTATAAAATATTCAAAACAACACTTAAAAAAGAGTCTTTTAGACAAACCCCAAAAATACAACCAACAGTTCATAGTTATTGATAAAGTGTTGGTGTTTGCACGGAAAAAAGACATAATTTCTGTAATGAACGTTACACCATAAAAATTAAGACTTTGGTGAGGTCCTTTTGTGACTGAGTCACTGTCATTGTAATCGTCTGACCATAAAGTTTAAACAACTATTGGGCTCAAGCAAGAAAAACTATTAGTTGCTTATACTTTATTCCTAAACCAATCTAACAAATGGTAAAAACCTGAAATACAAATAAAATACAAATTTACAAAGACTGAAAGTGTCGAATAAATGTTATGATGAACGAAATGTCAAATATAATTGATAGCACACAGTCTGTTTAATGTGCAAAAATGTTGTACTTTCAAGAACGGTTAAATTGCAGGTATTTCACAGAGAAAAGGTTCAAATATGTGGAGAGCAATTTAAAGGGTTCAAATACAATGTTATAAAATTAGCTCACTCTGTGGTTAGCCACGAATTGTGTCTCCAGTACTGGTATTACCTTGCAATGTTCAGTTTGAGATATGTGTGAGAAAGGGAACGGTAGCAATGATACGATGTTTTATTGTTCTTTTAAGGGTAAAGATGAATGATCCTCCTAGACTGGAACACATAAACAGATTAAGAATATAATCGAACGAACTATATAATTGAGGAAGTTGTAACAGAATAGACATCTTGTATATAAAAAAAAAACTGTTTTACTTGATATTTCATTTACACATTTATGATATAAGTGGTTTAACCAGGCTATTAGTAAAAGTATATAACGACAGCGATCTTCCTTACTTTTCAAATGCAAATATCGTACAGACACAAAAGTGTATTCTTGATCTATTTCATTTGTTTTTATCAACAAGAATACACATGTTATCCATGCCACCAGCTACTATGACTCATGGTTGGAAGAATCAGAAAACACTTTAAAGCTCATCACTTTTAAGATGCCTTTCCTATTTAAAGTCAATCTTTTCATTTTGCCAAAAAAAGGCAACTAGGAAGCATTTATCTAGAGGATCTGAAAAAGAAAGTGTTCACAAGTTAAAAACATATCAGATTTGAACTTAGTTTGAAGTGATTATGTAAAGTAGTTTTTTTTAGAAATTCTAACGGAAATATTTGTTGGATTGACAAGCAGAACTTTCTAGACAAGTTGATTGTAATAATAGAATAGCATGAATAGCTTACCAAGATGGGAAACCAGTACATATATCTTGGAAGCTCCAAAATAGATAAGGAACAACATCAAAGGCCTTTCCGCTTTATCAAAAACAAAATTGAATCCTTTTTTTTCTTTAAGACCCAAATAGTCTTTGAATTTCATATGAAAAAATACAGAGCACACAACATAAGCATTTGAAAATCACGACACACTTAAAATTAGATAAGCAGAACACGTTGATTGAGGCACCTGTCTTGCACGACTGAACGTGAAATAAAAAAGTAAAAACATGTTGAACGTGAAATAAAAAACAGTGACCATTTCACAAGAATATAACCCTAAGTACCACCCTCGTCATAAAAAATCACAAAAACTATTTTTAAACTCATAATCTGTGAAAAGGTAGACCCACTTGTACTACAGACTTTCTATGGGGTTTATACCTGTATAGAGGGTTAAAATTATTCCTCTAGAAGAATATATTTCTTTAGTGGATTTAAAACAAAAAAACATTTTCTACTTATTATGGCAGCGCCAGTAGAACCCTTTAAAAAATTTATGAATATTAAAACCAACATGTAAATTACATTTGTACCTCCATATATGTAGATGTTCTTTACTATTTTAAAGGTTGACAAGATGGAGTCTGATGAAGAGGCGTTTATTGAGGTTGAAATACAGAAAGGACTTGACAAATTAACAGAAGCAGACTTAGAGTCTTCAGATACCAGTGCCTCAGATGTGTTGAACAGTGATAATAGTTCATCAGAAGATGTAAATGAGGTATTGAATTCAGGAGTTTTGATTGGTGAAGAGCAAAATTATGGGTTTCCAGTAAAAAAAAATGTCAACCCTTTTTAACCGGATTTTTGTGACAAAAATGTCGGTTATTGATTTGGGGATGTACGGCGGGCGGGCGGGTGGGCGGGCGGGCGGCAATCAAATGTTGTCCATGCATTAACTCATGAACCGTTCAACCAAAGCTTTTAAAATTTTAATATGTTATTACTGACAACTATATGGAGGTCAAGTTAAATAATGGCGATTTTGACTTTAACCGTTCAGGAGTTATGGTTCTTGAAAGATTGAAAAATGGAGTTTTCAGTCGTGTCCGTGCATTTACTCATGAACTGTTCTACCAAAGCTTCCCAAATTTTAATATGTTGCTACTAATGAAAGAATGGAGGTCAAGTTCAATAATGACGAATTTGACTTTTACCGTTCAGGAGTTATGGTTCTTGAAAGATTGAAAAATGAAGTTTCCAGTCGTGTCCATGCATTTATGCATGAACTGTTCTACCAAAGCTTCCGAAATTTTAATATGCTGTTACTGATGACAAAATGGAGGTCAAGTTCAATAATGACGATTTTGACTTTTACCGTTCAGGAGTTATGGTTCTTGAAAGATTGAAAAATGGTTTTTCCTGTCGTGTCCGTGCATTTTCTCATGAACCATTCAACCAAAGCTTTTGAAATTTTAATATGTTGTTACTGATGACAAAATAGAGGTCAAGTTCAATAATGACGATTTTGACTTTTACCGTTCAGGAGTTATGGTTCTTGAAAGATCGTAAAATGGCGTTTCCATTCAAGTTGTTGCATTTACTCATGAACCATTCAATCTAAGCTTTTCAAATTTTAATATGTTGATACTGATAAAATGGAGGTCAAATTTGATATTGACGATTTTCACTTTCACCATTCATCAGTAATGGTTCTTGTGATATTGCCAGGACACAAATAAATGTTAATAAATCCGGTTTGCTGTCGTTGTGACAGCCTTTTGTTTATACTTGAGATTAAACATCATCATTATGTAAATACCAAATATACTATTAGTTTATGGAATAAATTTGATACTACGAAACATTTTTCGAAAAATGATTTTTATTGCTTAAGATTAACTTAATAATCTTTCACAAAAGCCTACATGCATGTTGGTAACCAAAAATTCTAGAATTGTTTTTAGAATGAAACAGAATGCTGAAAGTCGTATTATGAGAAAAAATCAAATCATTGAAGCAGATATTAGGGTGTGTGATTTGAAGAATTTCAGACATAAAATGTACACCTACATTCTATCTGACAACTTTTACACATTTATCTATTCCATAAACAATAGTTGACATAAATAGTGCAGTGTTGACTATATTGTTTTGTTCTCCATTTCGCTTTCTAACTATAATTCATGATCTTATGATTCTTATCATATTAAAATTTTGAAGTTTTACCAATATACAAATTATATTTGATGCTGAACATAAACATGATTAAGTACCAATCAATCAATTCAATCATAATACACGTGTATATGTTTTTCAGGTCCTCCCTGGAGAATTTGACACCTATGTTAAATCTCTGCAGCAACAGACAGCAGCTTTTGAACTTGACCTTGCAGAATGTGATGACCTTCTCAGACAGTCAGTTGATATTACTAGTAAGTTACCTAAGAGTTGAGTCTAGTGCATTTTATAAAAAAAAACCCATACACATATAAAACACAACAAATGTTCTACACTAAAAAATAGACAATTTAGCATGACAGAGACAAGATAAAATACTTGCAAACTTGATACTGTAAATTTAGAAATTTTAATGTGTATTTATTATTGAAATTGTTGAACATTGTATAAAAAATAATGATAAACAATTACAATTTATGTAAACTCTACATGCAAATTATGTTATCCAAACTTTAATGTTGGTTTTTATTATTCTAAAACCTATAGATCCCTGCATAATAATAAAATCATTGCACAAATGTTTGAATATAAAGGACTTGAAAAAAACCTTCAGTGGTTTGTGTAGTGTGATACATTGACTTGTATTTTGATAGGTTCTAGAGATGTCATTCCTTTTGATGAAGATCTACAGCAAGATATTACAGAATATGGTGAAAACATAGAGGATTTAAGATTAAAGGTAAAAAAAATAGGGTTATTTTGATTTCTGGTTTAATTTTGAAGGTTTATTTTATGTATTCTGAATTTTTAATGTCTTACTTAGGGGCAATATGTTTTTCGGTCTGTGCGTCTTCTTTCCTGCGTCTTTCCCACTTCAGGTTAACATTTTGGTTGAAGTCTTTGTCCAAGTAGTTTTTTTAGGAAGTTGAAGTCCAATTAACTTGAAACTTAGTACACATGTTCACTATGATATGATCTTTCTTATTTTAATGTCAAATTAGAGTTTTGACCTAACTTTCAGGGTCCACTGAACATAGAAAATGATAGTGTGAGTGGGGCATCAGTGTACTATGGACACATTCTTGTTTCTACATTTTTCATCTACATGTGATAAAGATGATCATTAGTCAGATAAAAAAGGCTGCTAATAATCATTGTCCAACCAGAACATATGCTAAAAATATCAGAACTTGACTACTTTTCTGTGCTTTGTGTCTATAGCTTTTATGTTATTTTTTTGTTTTTTGTCTTATACTAATCTTTTGGGTTAAGCCAATTTCAACTGATATTATTGAATAGTTTGTTCTTATGTTGTGCTGTTACACTACTGTCTTAGGTTAGGAGAGGGCTGAGGGCACACACATATGTTTTACCCTGCCAAATTCTTTATGTGCCTATCCCAAGTCAGGAGCCTGTAGCACAGTGGTTGTCATGTCAGTTATATATGTTTTCATAAATTATTTTCTTACATATGAGAGCATTAGTTTTATTTGTTTGTTTGAATTATTTCACATTTTTCTTGTTATGGCCTTTTATAGCTAACTATAAGATTTGGGTTTTTCTCATTGTTGAAGACCCTATAGTTGCCTATAATTGCTTTATACTACCACTTCATTTGAACTCAGGTGGATAGTTGTCTCATTGGCAATCATACCACATCTCCTTTTTTTATATTGATGAAGCATCATTCTTTTAGCTACATGTTTAAGTTTAGCTGAAGTGCATTCTTTAGGTTAATCTGTGCATGCACTATTGAAAATTTGAAAAATCTAAAATATGTGATAATTACTTTTCAAACAAGTGCAAAAAAGTATAGAGCCAAATAAATGTATTGTATCTGTAAAAATCATCAAGTATTACATAGCCACATATTTATGGCAAAACATGAAGTATTGGTATTACCTGATGATCGTAAGCCATTTGAAAGAAAATCTTACCAGAAAACAAATGATACATGCTTCATAATCAATCTTCTGGTAGTTGAATTTCATAAAATGATTTGGAGAAGATATCTTCAGTTTTATTGCAGTATAATGATGTTTTGTTCCATTTGAATAAATTTTATTATTTAAAAGATTTTAGAAGACCTTGAAAAAGATGACAGTGATGAAGATGATGACCTGTTCTCAGATTCTGAGGATGATAGCAAGTTTACAGAGGAAGAAGAAAAAGAGGGTAAAAACAGTCAAATTGGTCAAATGTCATTCTCTTATAAAACATGTTGAACAAATGAAGTTAAATTAGATCTGATATGCAAGAAAATTATATATGGCCTTTTTCAAGGAAAAATTTGATGTCACAAAAGCAATTATATTCACGTCCAATGACATGATTTCCCACGAATGCCAAAAGTCAATTATGGCAGTTCATGCATAAAATCAAAATTTTAAACTTTTGTGTTTGACGATGATGAGAGGGAAAATAATATGTGATTGATATTTTAATTAAGGAAACGCTATTTATATTGTGTCATAGATATAGGAAGATGTGGTGTGAGTGCCATTGAGACAACCCTCCATCCAAATAACAATTTAAAAAAAGTAAACCATTATAGGTCTATGTACGGCCTTCAACACGGAGCCTTAGCTCACACCGAACAACAAGCTATAAAGGGCCCCAAAATTACTAGTGTAAAATTATTCAAACGGGAAAACCAACGGTCTAATCTATATAAAAAAAAACGAGAAACGAGAAACACGTATAAATTATATAAACAAACGACAACTACTGTACATCAGATTCCTGACTCATGTCTGTGTAGAAACATGTATATCAATAAGAGATATTCCTTATAAATTATTTTTATGCCCCACCTACGATAGTAGAGGGGCATTATGTTTTCTGGTCTGTGCGTCCGTCCGTCCGTCCGTTCGTCCGTCCGTCCGTCCGTCTGTCTGTCTGTCTGTCTGTCCGTTCGTCCGTCTGTCCCGCTCCAGGTTAAAGTTTTTGGTCAAGGTAGTTTTTGATGAAGTTGAAGTCCAATCGACTTCAAACTTAGTACACATGTTCCCTATGATATGATCTTTCTAATTCTAATGCCAAATTAGAGTTTTTACCCCAATTTCACGGTCCACTGAACATGGAAAATGATAGTGCGAGTGGGGCATTCGTGTACTGAGGACACATTCTTGTTATTAGATACTATAGTATGTGAGTGACCAGGTAAAAACATACCATTTATACAAAAAAGATATGCTTGCCAATCAGACAACTATTCACCATAGTTAAAATAAAATGGATTTAAGCAATTATGGGTCACTGTATAGCCTTCAATAATAAACTAAACTCATACCTTAATGCCGACTATTAATGACTTAACAAAATGTGACCCAATATGTATAGCGTGTGAATTTGATGATACTTTATTTAGTTTTCTAATCATTCAAGCAGTCATTTAAGGAATGAAAGAGTTAATGAGTTCTTAAAGTAAATCATTGATGTGTTTTTCCTCTTTACAGAAAATAAAGCTATGGTATTGGTAACTAAAGAACAGTTAGAGTTTAAGGAACTATTGGCAGGACAGAAAGATAGAATACAAGAACAATCCAAAAAACAGGAAGATCAACTTAATCAGGTTTGTTTTTTATATGTCCCATCTGCCTTATCTTCATTTAAATACCCAAAAAAAATGAACTTGGAAGGAGCTTTGTTTGAAATTTACATGTTGACCGTGTCATATTGTTTTTGTATTTTACAGTGATATTTTTAGGCTAAGTATGACTGGTTTAGTTAGATTTCTTTGCCAAATATAATTTATGATTAGTTGATATTATCCAACATCTCATTACACAGATATAGGAAGATTAATATCTAGGTAAGAATTCTACTCAAACCATTGCAAAGGATTGACCTGCACTTGCTGTCAGTAAAACTCTACAATAAATTAAAGTAAATGAAAACAATAATTAATCATTGTCTATTATTATTTTCAGTTGATAGAGAGAGAAAGACATGATGAAGAAATATTTGAACAAGAGATTGAAACAAAGAAGCAAGAACAAAAACTTCAGTTTGAAAAAGAAGAATCTAGACTACTTACTGAAAGAAAGGTACCAATATTTAATATTAAGTCAATTTTCTTTTATTCCTTGGCCAATTAAAGTTTACAGGTTTAAATTTTTTATGCATGTAGCAAGGATTAGTCCAGGATTGTGATAACAGGAGGGCTGACAGGCCAATATTTGGAGTGATAAGTCTGAACATTTATCATACATGAAGCTGCATAAAAAGGGAACTGGATTCCTTGGTTCCTTGGTCCCCCACAAAAAATGCTGATCAATAGCACTTACAAATGCATGCAAAATATCATAAATATTAGGAATATGGTCACATTATGTACTCTGCACAAAAAAAAAAGTGTATTGTTTTTTAGCTTACCTGTCCCGAAGGGACAAGTGAGCTTATGCCATCACTTGGCGTCCGTCGTCGTCCGTCGTCTGTCGTCGTAAACTATTTCAAGAATCTTCTCCTCTGAAACTACTGGGCCAAATACTTTCAAACTTTAACTGAATGTTCCTTAGAGTATCTTATTTATAAATTGTATCCGAAGTTTTGATCTATCAACAAACATGGTCGCCATTGCTAAAAATAGAACATAGGGGTCAAATGCAGTTTTTGGCTTATAACTCAAAAACCAAAGCATTTAGAGCAAATCTGACTGGGGTAATATTGTTTATCAGGTCAAGATCTATCTGCCCTGAAATTTTCAGATGAATCAGACAACCCGTTGTTGGGTTGCTGCCCCTGAATTGGTAATTTTAAGGAAATTTTGCTGTTTTTGGTTATTATCTTGAATATTATTATAGATAGAGATAAACTGTAAACAGGAATAATGTTCAGCAAAGTAAGATTTACAAATAAGTCAACATGACGGAAATGGTCAGTTGACCCCTTTAGGAGTTATTGCCCTTTATAGTCAATTTTTAACCATTTTTCGTAAATCTTAGTAATCTTTTACAAAAATCTTCTCCTCTGAAACTACTGGGCCAAATACTTCCAAACTTTAATTGAATGTTCCTTAGGGTATCTAGTTTGTAAATTGTATCCGAAGTTTTGATCTATCAACAAACATGGTCGCCATTGCTAAAAATAGAACATAGGGGTCAAATGCAGTTTTTGGCTTATAACTCAAAAACCAAAGCATTTAGAGCAAATCTGACATGGGGTAATATTGTTTATCAGGTCAAGATCTATCTGCCCTGAAATTTTCAGATGAATCAGACAACCTGTTGTTGGGTTGCTGCCCCTGAATTGGTAATTTTAAGGAAATTTTGCTGTTTTTGGTTATTATCTTGAATATTATTATAGATAGAGATAAACTGTAAACAGGAATAATGTTCAGCAAAGTAAGATTTACAAATAAGTCAACATAAAGGAAATGGTCAGTTGACCCCTTTAGAAGTTATTGCCCTTTATAGTCAATTTTTAACCATTTTTCGTAAATCTTAGTAATCTTTTACAAAAATCTTCTCCTCTGAAACTACTGGGCCAAATACTTCCAAACTTTAATTGAATGTTCCTTAGGGTATCTAGTTTGTAAATTGTATCAGAAGTTTTGATCTATCAACAAACATGGTCGCCATTGCTAAAAATAGAACATAGGGGTCAAATGCAGTTTTTGGCTTATAACTCAAAAACCAAAGCATTTAGAGCAAATCTGACATGGGATAATATTGTTTATCAGGTCAAGATCTATCTGCCCTGAAATTTTCAGATGAATCAGACAACCTGTTGTTGGGTTACTGCCCCTGAATTGGTAATTTTAAAGAAATTTTGCTGTTTTTGGTTATTATCTTGAATATTATTATAGATAGAGATAAACTGTAAACAGCAATGATGTTCAGCAAAGTAAGATTTACAAATAAGTCAACATAAAGGAAATGGTCAGTTGACCCCTTTAGGAGTTATAGCCCTTTATAGTCAATTTTTAACCATTTTTCGTAAATCTTAGTAATCTTTTACAAAAATCTTCTCCTCTGAAACTACTGGGCCAAATACTTTCAAACTTTAACTGAATGTTCCTTAGAGTATCTTATTTATAAAGTTTATCCGAAGTTTTGATCTATCAACAAACATGGTCGCCATTGCTAAAAATAGAACATAGGGGTCAAATGCAGTTTTTGGCTTATAACTCAAAAACCAAAGCATTTAGAGCAAATCTGACATGGGGTAATATTGTTTATCAGGTCAAGATCTATCTGCCCTGAAATTTTCAGATGAATCAGACAACCCGTTGTTGGGTTGCTGCCCCTGAATTGGTAATTTTAAGGAAATTTTGCTGTTTTTGTTTATTATCTTGAATATAATTATAGATAGAAATAAACTGTAAACAGCAATAATGTTCAGCAAAGTAAGATCTTCAATTAAGTCAATTTGACCAAAATTGTCAATTGACCCCTTAAGGAGTTATTGCCCTTTAAAGACTTTTATCACAATTTGTTCATCATGTTGACTTACTTTAAAAAATCTTCTCCTTTGAAACTGCTGTATCAATTTCAGCCAAACTTAGGCTAAATGAGTTTCAGAGTATCTAGTATAAATTTTATATTTTATTTCCTTGTATGTCAAGAAACATAGCTCCTATGGCTAAAATAGAACATAGGAGAAAATGATTATTTTTTTTGGCTTTTGAAGAAAATAGGACGATCCAATAAACATTTAAATAAATTGAAAAGCCAAAATAATCATTGATGAGAGATTTAACCAAAAGAATTAAGGTGAGCGATTCAGGCTCTTGAGAGCCTTTTGTTAGCTCACCTGTCCCAAAGACCCAAGTGAGCTTTTCTCATCACTTGGTGTCCGTCATTCCTAAACTTTTACAAAAATCTTCTTCTCTGCAACTACTGGGCCAAATCATTATTAGGGTATCTTTTTAAAAAATGTGTCTAGCGTTCCGGCCAACCAACCAAGAGGGCTGTCATGGCTAAAAATAGAACATAGGGTAAAAATGTAGATTTTGGCTTATAACTCTAAAACCAAAGCATTTACAGCAAATCTGACGAGGGTAAAATTGTTAATCAGGTGAAGATTTATCTGCCCTGAAATTATCAAAACAATCAGTCAACTTGTTGTTGGGTTGCTGCCCCTAAATTGGTAATTTTAAGAAAATTTTGCAGCTTTTTGTTATTATCATGTATATTATTATAGATAGAGACAAACTGTAAACAACAATAATGTACAGCGAAGTAAAACCTACAAATAAGTCAGCATGACCAAATTGGTTAGGTGACTTCTTAAGGAGTTATTGCCCTTGATAGTCAATTTTGTACAATTTAAAAAAAAAATGTATAAATTTTTACAAAATATTTTCCACTGTCACTTCTGGGCCAAGTTCATTAGAGATAGAGATAATTGTGAGCAGCCAGATTATTCAGTAAAGTAAGATCTACAAACACATCATCATCTCACCAAAACATAATTTTGTCATGAATCCATCTGTGTCCTGTGTCCTTTGTTTAATATACACATAGACCAAGGTGAGCGACACTGGCTCTTTAGAGCCTCTAGTTATGATGACCTAAAATTTTACAGTACTGATTGCTGAATTCTAGAAATGAGTGCAAAAATCACATTTTTATGAGATCCTTGTTTATTTTAAATACATGTCAAAACTGGAGAATTTGTGCATTGAAAATAAGTGGCTTCTAACTAAAAATTCTGAGAAACTTGTAGAGCTATAGAATAGTTATCAAAGATACCAGGATAATAATTTAGTACTTTCGTTTTTTGATAAATTCAAAGTTTTTTTAACAGGAAATTTATAAAAATGACCACATAACTGATAATCATGTCAACACCGGAGTATTGAATACTGGGCTGGTGATACCAAGATATATACCGTAGAAGCTTCTGGAAGATGTTATGAGAAAATAGATATAAATATGTTTACTTGATAATTATCAGATAATGGCCACATCATAAAAGGAGAAGGTCCGGTAAGGACCGATTTTGGCCTCAAATTTCATGTTCATCTGACGAAAGATTTTGACCACTTTTTAAACACTTAAGTATCTATTTTATTTGAATCAATTAGTTAATGTGAAAGATTTTAACTGATTAAGTCATAAAAAACGCACCGATTGAAGCTAAAAAATCTACCAAATATGCAGAAAAATGTCATTTTTCAGATGGTTTTTGTCAAAAATGAAAGTGGCCGCATCCGTGTTCATCCTCAACCTTTATATATGGTATGTATTATCATAAAATACAACTTACATTTCAATATTAAGGATGAACACGAATGCGGCCACTTTCGTTTTACCCGAAAACCGCCTAAAATTTAACAAAAATGCTAGAATTGTGAAGATTTCAGTAATTTAGCATGACTTAATGGTGCTAGTACCCGATATATGTGCATTGTATTGTCAAAAACAGCCCATATTTATGTAGCAGAAGCATTCTACTGTCCAATAAATGACTAAACGTTTACATTTTAACAAATTTGTAAAACTGCTATATTTTGGGGCCAAAAAGGGGTCTTACTGGACCTACTCCTTTGTTTCTGATATTGTCTAATCTTGAATTACATCAGTTCGAATGAATCTAATTATGAAATTTATTGAAGGGAAGACAAGAAGAAGAAGAAAAACAACAAAAAATAATAGAACAACTATTAGAAGTAGAAATGAAGACACAACAGGTTTGTTCATTTTCTCATTTTCTCAAGAAAATAATTGTTTATATGTGCATATTACATACAACTATTACATACAACTTATTATTGATTGGTTTATTTCATATTTGTCCTGTTTCTGAAATGCAATTTATACTTTTTTGTCAAACTCCTTTTACAGAAGAAAAATGGCTGTCATCAAAGTCATTACATTAAAGAATTTTTTGTTTTCGTTCCACTTAAATATTGTGTTAATTTTTAGTTTTAAAAATTGCAAAGAGATAGGTCTGTAAAAAATAAAACAAGAATTGAAGATACATTTTCTGAAATCACAATAGTTTAAACTCTCATTTTTGTCCCTTGATAAAAAAAAATCACAATACATTTACAGTGTTGAATTCCATGAGTACATGAGTTTACAAAAAAATCATGTTCAACTAATATCTATTGTATCCAAAGAGAACATTTCAAAAACATAGATGATTTCACTCTCACTGGTATATTTTACAATTTGATTAAACAGCTATTTATCATAAACTCATTTGATCATTTAAAAATTACTGAACTTTTTTAGATATATGAATTATTTTTAAATATTATAGAAAAAGATTGAAGAACTTGAAGAAATAGCCAAAAGAGAGAAAGAGGAATGGGAAAAAAGAGTAAACAAAGAACAAATCAAACAAGAGGAGAAGAAGGCAATGGCTGCTGTTAAAATACAATCTGTTTATAAAGGATACTGGTAAAAGAATTAAACCATAACTATAAAACCTCTAAAATAAACGATAAATGAAAAAACATTTTTATGGCCGTGTCAACATTCTGTCATTCTGTAATGAACAATTATAGGGACTTTTCTTCTAAATGTGTTCACTTATCATGCTAATTTTTAGTGTGTGACTCTACCAAGATGAGTTACAGATCCAGTTTACATTTGGTTCTGCTCTGCTAATTTTTTTAAGTTGTTTTTTTTAAATTGTGGGGCATCAAGTTTTCTGGTCTGTTTGTCTGTTTCTTATGAGTTAAAGTTCTTTTTGAAATTGCGGTCACATCAACATTAAACTTTATAATCATGTTCATTATGATGTTACCTTAACTAAGTTTGCATTTCATTGAATATGAGAATTTGAGAGTGCATATCAGGTTGAAGTTTTTGGTTGAAGTGGTTTACCATGAAGTTATGGTCACATAAACTTGAAACTTAGTTCAAATGTTAAAGTATATGTCAAATTATGGTTTTCAAACCTGATTTCATTGCACAGGTCACTTAACCAATAAGTGGTATAGTGTGAGCTGGCTGTAGTATCCTATGGACACATATTCTTGTTACTTCTTATTTTCTCAAAAAATATAACTATGTGGTAGATATTTGATAAAAATGAAGAGGGGCTGTTAATTTTAAAAACTTATACCTTTTTTATTTGATAGCACTAGAAAGCAACATAAAACAGAAATTGACAAAAGATGGAAGGAGGCTCAAGGAAAGAGAAGAGAAGAAAGATATAAAGAAATAGAAAAAGAACAGAAAAAATTTGAGGAAGATGAAGAGAGGTCAGCTTTTCCTTCATCATTTAGTAAATGCTTCTGAAAACAGTTAAACAATTCCTTTTATATAAGTGCCAGTCTACAAAAGAAAATAAGCATACTATCAACTAATTATTATAAAGGCAATCAAACCTTTCCCAAGAATCAGTTAGTGTTTTACCTGTCCATTAGTTTTTTAATAACGTATACTGTCCACTTGTTTGGTAATTGTTTTTGGTCTGATGAATTTCTCAAATTTGAAATATGAACAATATGTCACGGTACAAATCAGAAAGTTTTGAATTTAAATAAAGAAGCCAATATGTTTTAAAAATTTTATAGACAAAAGATACAAGATGAAGAAAAGAGGGTTAAAGAAGAAAAAAGAAAGGAGGAGGAAAGAATAAAGAAAGAAGAGGAGGAAAAAAGAAAGCAAGAGGAAGCAGATAGGAAACAAAGAGAGAAAGAAGAAAAAATTAAAAAGGAAGAGGAAAAAAGAATAAAGGCTGAAGAAGAGAAACTTAGGAAAGAAGAAGAAAAAAGGAAGAAAGAGGAAGAGAAGAAAAAAAAGGAAGAAGAAAAAAGACAAAAGCAGGAAGAAGAGAGACAGCGTAAAGAAGAGGAAAAACAAAAGAAAAAAGGTAGTTATTTATGAATTATAGAATAACTAATCGAAGAATTCAAATAGAGAACAATATTCAACGAGTGAGCGAACAATACATTAATTCACGAATGAGCGTAATTATCAGTGTTTTTCTGTCACAAGTTGGAAATTTTTCTATATTTTAATTCTTTATTTAGTTATTCTTTTTATTACTTGGCAAATGGCTTTTTTTAAAAGACGTTTATTTCACATGTTAGATTATAGGTTTTTACCTAAATGGGAAATCATTGTAATAGTATGATTTATCTATTCTTTAGTCCATACTTACCCATCTAATCGAGCAGCAATCGTATTCTTTAGTCCATACTTACCCATCTAATCGAGCAGCAATCGTATTCTTTAGTCCATACTTACCCATCTAATCGAGCAGCAATCATATTCTTTAGTCCATACTTACCCATCTAATCGAGCAGCAATCGTATTCTTTAGTCCATACTAACCCATCTAATCGAGCAGCAATCGTATTCTTTAGTCCATACTTACCAATCTAATCGAGCAGCAATCGTATTCTTTAGTCCATACTTACCCATCTAATCGAGCAGCAATCGTATTCTTTAGTCCATACTAACCCATCTAATCGAGCAGCAATCGTATTCTTTAGTCCATACTTGCCCATCTAATCGAGCAGCAATCGTATTCTTTAGTCCATACTTACCCATCTAATCGAGCAGCAATCGTATTCTTTAGTCCATACTAACCCATCTAATCGAGCAGCAATCGTATTCTTTAGTCCATACTTAATCGATGTACATGATTCTTGTGGTTTAATTAAATAAGGGATCATAACTTAATGATCACAGACTTATGAGACTTTTGAGGGACAAGCAGACATTTGTTAATTAACTCTATTACTTCTGCCTTTTGGTCATAAATTATTTGCGTATTTTAAACATGACTTACTTCCCCTGATTTAGTTTATTATAAAAATGTGCTCCTAAAATATTATCCATCATTTAAAATGGAAATAAAGTACAAATTGAATGCAAAATTATATAAGTATGTTACCTAATGGATAAAAACTTTCTTTGAACATACCAACAAAAATATATTGCAAATTATTTTTGACAATCATACTTTAATTAAAGCACAGACATATTGTATTAAATAAGTAGCATATCCATTTCTAATTCTGCTGTCTGAGCTAGGGCTGTATATTAGCTGAATAGTATTAAAAAAGTTCAATTTTAAAAAATAAAATTAATATTACGAATGCAACTCAGCTAAACATGTTAACCTTTCATGAGTGTCCACATAGATAATATAAGTATACTTTTCATGTCTATCATGAAATAACACAATAATGATTCTAATAATAATTTTATTGATGTCTAAAAGACTCATGTCTAAAGCTATGGAAAATAGTATTTAATTTAAGGTTCTGCATTAAAATTTAATCTAACAAAAGTGGGGAATGTGTAGTGTAACTACAAGTATCAGGACAAAATTGGCTTGATCAAAGTATAAAAAGTGACTAGTTTAAAGACTAAAAGTGCTTTCTGTTATTTATTCTTAAAAGATATTAAAGTATACTAACTGTTTGATTTACTTTTTACCAGTATTTTTTTACCCAAAATCTACATAACACAGTAAACAAAACAAAAGACAAAAAGGTAATGGCACAAAAACTAACAAGAAGAAAACCAAAAATTAAGCGATGCAACGCGACTCAACATATTGTACAAATCATTTCGACACGCGTTACCCTGGTGCTATCCAAAAATCCTGGGGAGAACACTGATATTTATATTCATTTCAGAATATGATATTAAATATCAAATGAGTGGTAAACATTTCTCTAACAGATATCATAGACAGGTTCCTTTATGGAGCTAATCAGTAAGATGAATTCAATTTTGAATAAAAAAGACAGTAGTGTATAATTTTTCCAAAATTGCTTTTTCAGAAGAGGAAGAAAGGAAGAAAAGAGAGGAGATTGAAAGAAAGCAAAAAGAAGAGGAAGAAAAAGTTAGAAAACAAGAGGAGGAGAAACAGAAAAAGTTGGAGAAAGAAAAACAAGAAAAGGAAGAAAAGAAGAAAATGAAAGAGGACCAACAGAGGGAAGAAATGGAAAGAATAAGACAGGAAGAACTTAAGAAACAAGAAGTAGAAAGACAAGAAGCTGAATTAAAAAAGCAAGAAGAAAAATTAAAACAATTTTTAAATGAGGAGTCAGATGATACTAATGACAACAAAGTTATAAAAAGTACTGATTTTAAAACAAATGGCAGTATTAGTCATCGTGACAAAAATTCGCCCAGAAAATCTGTAAGGAGGGTTAAAGATGGATTGGTTAGAGATTCTACATCTGCTAGTCTTAATGGTGATACTGATGAAAGGTATGTAGGTTATCATCAACTTGAAACATTACACATGATGTGAACTTTTTCTGAATGTTTTACAATAACATAAATGTACCAATTTTAATGCAAAAGATGCAAATTATAACAATTAATGTCTCTTCAGAGATGATTCAGGCCAAAATATTTGAATATCTAATACAATTGTTGAAGAGTTCATTTGGAACCAGATTTTACAGTTCACTGAATATTTGAATGAAATACAGCTAGTGTGACATATATTCTTGTTTTTCTAAAAGTTAAGATTACTGCTCAGTAAAGCAATAATTTTGAAAAGAATAACGTCTAGATGAGCGATGGCAATATAGGAATCAGCCAAAAATATTTTGGTAATATAATAACATCAATTCTTCTTTTACAATGAAAGTTTTAAAACAAAGTGAATACATTTTCCTCCCTCTTTGATCTTTATAAGATTACCCTAAGATAATGGACAATTTGAAACATAAATGTATCTCACCAGCAAAAATTGCATGTTCCAAACAAATAATGTATATCTAATATTTTTTTTTAATTTATACAGATTAAAGAATGGTTTGTCATCAATGATGGAAGGATTACCAAGTCATCTTGAAAGTAAAAGACTAGGTTGGATCAAATCATGTACTCCATGGAGGTTAGTATATTTTTGCGTTTAGATGAATTTAAAAATGAATATTACTTATACACATAATTTTCATGTATGAATTACACAAAATTTAAACATGTATGGAGTGAAAACCAAATAGTTTCTTAAACATTACCTGCCAACATGACAATTTAAAACAAGGAACCAATTAAAATGATAAGATTTTAGTATGTTTTACAAGTAAATCTTTATTTGAATTTCAGTAAAGTCAGCAATGAACCTTGGAAGCTGAAAGCCTCTACCAGTAAGCGTCCACCCAGACGGCCATCTTCTGCTAAGAAATTACACATGTTGGAAGAAAGCATAATAACAACAGCTGCTAAAGTAGCATCCCTCAGACAGGTAACAGGACCTTTTAGTTTATTTGTAGGTTTTGGAAGTTTAATGTGGCGTCCATTTTGTTGAACTAGTATAAATTATTGTTTAGGGGTCATCTGAAGCCTGCTTACAGGCTGGGATTTTTATGCTGCATTGAAGACCCATTAGTTGCCATAGGCTGTTTTCTTCTCTTTGGTTGGTTTGTTGTGTCTTTGACACATTACTTGTTTCAATTCCCTGTTCTTATTGAAAGGTAAACAAATTTGATTGATTATTTTTAACTACTTCATTGTCCAAATGTAATAAAAATTAATATGTCATTGATATTTTGTTTTTTTCTTGCAATGGAGGATCAGGATATAAGGCCATTAGTGATAGTAAAATAGGATGAAATGTAATTTACCTTGATTTGCTGTAAAATAACTTTTTTTTTTTATTGTGTGCATATAATTTATTTTATGCAACTTTTTAAGAAAGGACAAAAATGCATGATTTTATTTTTGTGAATTCTCAAAAATTTGCAAACAAATATATTTAATAAATATCAGAATGCAAGCTCTTATAATGGTTGACACTCACCAAGTGTCATTATTCGCAATAATAAAAACCTCAAAATAATTTCTGAATTTATAGTAAATCTGATGTCATCCATAATAACATCAAGTAAGAAAAGCTTCTTGCTTCCTTATTGAACTTGCATCTATAATTAATTGAATGCTACTTTTTTTATGATTACAGGTAACAACAGTTGAATTAAAAGACTTGCCAGGAAGTAATATGTCTACTTTAGGTCAGTGTACTGGTCTGCAGTATCTTAAGATGGTCAACTGTAACTTAATTGCAGTGGAAGGACTTCAGAATTGTAAACAGTTACAGTACTTAGATTTAAAGGTAAGATAGTAAAAGCATATATCTATTACTAGTTACTATAAATGTAATTGAAATGTAAATTTTATTGTTTGCCATATGCAGTTATACTTAATATTTTTATTTGAGTTTAGAATGTTTGAATATATAAGCTAATAACTAATGAAACTGAGGCTTGTCTTTATTTTGCTGTAAGGTGTGAACTTTTCAGTAGTATATGATTGAAGATTTTCATTTTATATCTGATTTTGTGTTATCATTTTTGTGATGTATTCAGGATGTATTCTTGATGTATTGCTATAAAACTTCTGATAATGAATTGTTTATTTCTTTAGAATAACAAGATAGAGTATATTGACCTTAAGTCCTTGGGCAGTATAAAGTTTATTGACCTGAGTAATAATTCTTTAAGTGGAATACATGGAATGGATGGATGTACTGATGTACGATGGCTGGACTTGTCTGACAATAAAATTACTAGACTTGGTAAGTGATCTCATGCCTTGGAAAATGGGGGACACATTATTGACCTGAAATTTTTATGTTCTTCCGTACGTTCATTTGTCCGTTGGTCTGTCCCACTTCAGGTTAAAATTTTTGGTCAGGGTAGATTTGATGAAGTTGAAGTCCAATCAACTTGAAACTTAGTAGACATGTTCCCTATGATATGATCTTTCTAATTTTAATGCCTAATTCGAATTTTGACCTCAATTTCATGCATGGTCATTTAAACATAGAAAAATGATAGTGTGAGTGGGGCATCTGTGTACTATGGACATATTCTTGTTATGAATAATTTTGATTATGAATATAAAGAAAAATGTTCTCAAGTGTATGCTTTTTTGTGTTGATAGGGGGTACAATGCAGTATGTATCAAACACAGATTTATTTAGCATGTTTTGCATGGCCATTAAAATATTGCTACTACTAGAGTTATTGTTCATTTGAAAAAAAATAATTGAATGGTTTCATCAATGCAGATTTTATAATACATATATTAAACAATTAAATGATTATCAATGTGTTTACTATTCTAGGTGGATTAAATGGTTTACGCAGACTACATACTTTGAAACTTGGCAAAAACCAGCTGATCAACACATCAGGATTGGGAGACACACCCACTATACAGTATCTAGATCTATCCCATAATCATCTACAGGAAGTTCAAGATATAAACAAATTGTGTCTGCTGCAACATTTAAATTTATCTGCAAACAATCTTCTTCAGGTTTGTTCTGTTTTATTAAAATAAAATACTAAAAGCTTTGACTTTAGGTAACTGTGGCTCTTTTCACAAAAAATATTAAGAGTAAAAATAAAGTAAGTCATACACATTTCAGTATAACTTACGATCAATTTTGAAAAGAATTGCACTTTTTTACTGAGTTTCATATCTCATGAAATAAAAACTGAGGGGATAACTTTAATTCCAAAAGGAGCAAGAACAGATGCTTTGACTGGGTTAACATCTCCTGCAATGTATGCACTATCCGCCATGTAAATCTTCACTCACAAAATTTCACGATCATCAACACAACACAATTGGTAAATATAGAGATTAAATAACTATTCTGGTTATTTAAAGAATTTGCCGATTTAGATTCTAATACATTCTGTGTAATATTTTCAAATACGTGCACCAAAATGTTTTAATTGGTTAAAAACGTCCTAAACAATCCAAATTCAACCAATGATCTAATGTTAGTTTCATTTTTGTTTATTAACAATGAGATTACCCATATTCCTGTAGATTCTGAAAAGGCAAATTAAGACTGTGAAAACATTATATCAGGAATTGCTTAATGTTAAAACTTTGAAAAGAGGACAAAATTTCAGCATTTAAAAATCAGTATTGTCAACCCTCAATACTTTGTTTCTGTATCAATTAATATATGAATTTTAGTGATGAAAAAATGTAGTGATATCATGGCAAATCTATCTATACTCTTTTATTTTGTAGATTCCTGATTTACAGAACCATGTATTGTTACATGATTTAATATTGGAAGATAATAATATAACTTCACTTGATGATTTGAATCAGTCCTGGTTACCATTGGTGCAAAAACTTAATATTAGTCAAAATAGGTAAATTTTTATTGTTTTAAAAAAAATGGACTGAAAAATAAGCAAGTACTGTTGAAGAACAGATTAAGAAGTTTAAAGATATAATATAATATAAACTTAAACAGCAAAAGAAAAAACCACAAGTAAAGGATATCTTTTATTGTTTTAAATAAAACATGAAAAAGAAGTATACTGCTGCTTTCGAAAAATCAGTGATGTTGTAATTATCTAATCCTTATATAGTGACCTGGCTTGTTTAAAACTGAAAGAGAATCTTTACATTCACTTATCAAATCTAAATGTCAAGTCTACCCTAACACATTTAAAGAAAGCATTTTTGATAATTATTCTCTTTGCCTTGTTTATTTTCATTTCATTTTAATTAACACGAAAACGAGTACTTTTATAAAAGAGGGGCGAACGATACCAAAGGGACAGTAAAACTCATAAATCAAAAGAAACTGGCAACGCCATAGCTAAAAATGAAAAAGACATACAGACAAATAATAATACACATGACACAACATAGAAAACTAAAGACTAAGCAACATGAACCCCACTAAAAAATGAGGGTGATCTCAGGTGCTCCGGAAATGTAGGCAGATCCTGCTCCACATGTGGCACCTGTTGTGTTGCTCATGTTATTACAAACCGTTTAAGTAGTCTAATTTGGTAGTTCACATTCATGAAAGGGAAGAGGATTGTAGTTTTGACGTAAGGAACATATCTGATATCATCTGTGAAACGGTTATTCCATAACGGTTGACCAAATCGTGATGGCGTCCGTAAAATTTACAAAGGGATGATTTCAACTTCACTATTTGGAACTCTTGGTTAAATAGCTTCCTTGTGAGCAGCAAGCCTCTATCAAGAAAATCATGATAAAAAATACAAGCACGGGAATATCGTATCAATTGGGAGATACATACCCTGTATGCAGGTGCTGCTGGAATATTGCTACTTAGAAATGGAAAGTTCACAATTGGAAAGCTGAAATCTTCCCTTTTGTCGTAAAGTTTTGTTTTCAACCGACCCTCATTGTCAATTTCTAGATGTAAGTCAAGATATGAGGCCGACTTAACTGTATCTGTTGTATTCTTTATCTCTAGTTCAATGGGATAGATGTGTTCAACATAGTTACCAAATTTTAAATTATTTAGTTAGAGAACATCATTTATATAGCGGAAAGTAAAGTTAAAGGATATTGCTAACTTCAAATCTTCTTATAAGTTGACAAAGGTTATGATGTAAGAAATTGTAAATTTCAATTCGAATATGTTTATTTCAGTTTGGAAGATCTAGTCAGCTTAGAGAACCTATTATTACTGCGAGATTTTAATCTAAGTAATAACCAGGTTTTAGGTAAGAATTATTTTTTTTTCATTTTCGGAATTCACTTTTTCATTAAAAATACCTGTTTTTTTGTTGATGCCTGATGTGTCCATTCATGGGCACTTTTTAATTCATATTTATTTCAGTTATAGTATTCTTGTCTGAAACTTATATGTCAGAATTTCGTATGTATATAAAATAATAATATAAACTAAAAAACTGGACATATGTTTTTGAAGCTTTGCATTCTTAAAAGTTTTTTTAACTGGGCCTTATAATAATAGAAGAAATTGTTTTACATTTACATTGTATATATATAATATTGATAAGTTAAGGTGAAAATATGTTAAGACCTCAAGTAACTTTTGACAAAGAGTCTGTAAATCATTAATTTATCATACCGTATTTATTCTAATAAATGCCCCGGGGGTGAAGACAATTTCCGAAAGGGGGGCGTCAATTAGAGAAACGAATTTCGTACCTTACTTCATTGACCTTTACCTGAATTTTGTTGAAACAGACTATAGTAACATACATGTGTTTCTTATTGTCTCCATAATCTATAAATAGCGTTTATCGGTTATGTCACCTCATCTAATAATTTGTTAAAATTTTCGAATGAACAAGCGTGCACATCAATTAAGAAATAATTCATGGAAGCCATATATTGTTGGAAATTTACACATGGCCTGGGCCGTGATATTCGAATTTTATCCTGAGCGTTAGTGAGGGATAAAATTAACGAATATCACGGCCCAGGCCATGTGTAAATTTCCAACAATATATGGCTTCCATGAATTATTTCGATTCTAATAGGACAAATACGGTCATTAAAAAACTGAAGCGAGGGTGGGTATGCTGTGTATGTGGCTGTTCTTTTTTTACTCCCTGCTAGATAAAGCTCAAATATCTTTATAAATATGTAGCTTGCGTAGGTTAGTTCGTAAATAACTGCTAGAAAAAACACTTTTTAATTTTTTAAATTCTCAAATCCAACATATGCCAGTTTAATTTACATGTTTTTTCTCGTAAGCTTCCGTTAAATCCAAAGTTGACATTTTGTAACTAAGGAGCCGCCATGTTGACTTGCTGAAACGAGTAAATATGCGAATAATGCAATTGAATAGAAAATAAAACAAAACCTACCTCAAAAATCAGTTTTAATACAATATCATACGAATTCCGATGGTTCACGCAACAGGAAACTTTCAACTTTAGCGGTTTCATTTGTATGACGTCATGTTTTGAAATGACTTAAATGCGCCAAAAAGATTAATAGACTTTCGCGGAATTTTAATTTATTTTTATTTTGTTGATTTCTCCGAGCTCTTGTGCATTACTTCTTTTTATTATGCATAAGAATAAGAAAAAAAGTTATTTTGTCTTTTTTCAATTGCCCTTTTTTAAACAAAAAATCGGCAGAGGGTCTGAAAATAGGTTCCAATACATGTAGATTTACGTGGGAAGTATATTGTAACAGCCATTATTATGTATATCTCTGAGTCTGCGCTAAGTATATTTTATCGAGAATTTTATCACAGTGTTGTTTACAAGGCTAAAGAAGCACGTCATATTAGAATGGAACATAATTTCAACAGCGTACTGTGTAACTGACAGATCTATTTTTGGAACTTGTTCACACTGTGTTGGATTATCGGAGTGGATTAAAACATGGGCATTATTGATTTTTCGTTTCATGTTTCTGAGTGACCGGGTCAATGTCTTAGCAATATTGTAATGAGGGGGGATAGGACCTTTATTGGGACTCCGGGATCGGGTGTTTTTAAGCTCGGGATTTCGGGATTGACCTTTTCGGTATCCGGGAATTCTTCTCTTCGGATTTCGGGATGTCGAGATTTACTTTATTTAAATTCGGGACCTCGGGATTTCGTGTTTTTAAGCCCGGGATTTCGGGGTCAGGACCCATCCTATCCCCCTCTATAATGGGTAAGTTTCAATTTTATTTTTTTAACTACAAAATGGGGGCGTTTATTAGAAGTCAAAAGTTCTGAATGCAGGATTTTCGGTAGGGGGGCGTTAATTAGAAGGGGGGCTTTAAATAGAATAAATACGGTACTTACATTATTATTTCAGATATAGATGTGTTCCAGTCTTCATTACAAAGTTATATTTATCTAGAAATGTTACACTTATGTGGTAATCCTGCTGTAGAGAGTTTAGAGGATAAAGATAGGTAATTTATATCATATATGTATTTTGTATAAATATCAAAGAACTACAGCTTCTTTTCGTACCAAAATTGGTACTAGTGTAGAAATTTCAATAGGAAATATATTTTAAATTATTTTCTCTCCATTTTTTTTTAAAGATATTAATTTTCAGATTTGAAAACTTGTAATTGTTTTTTTTAATTTTATTAAGACAACAACTGAACATATGATAATGATAAAGAAATAGGACAAAACAAAACAAGAATAGAAAATGTATTGACTTATTAATTCAAGTGATCATTGTTTTGAAATAAATTTTAAGAAATAAACTTGCACTGACTAAATATTAGATTTTTTATTAAAAAAATTGACTACAGATATGAGCAAATTGTTCCATTTAATATGCATACAATGTTTCTGAAACAATGAGCCAAGATTGACACATTATTTATAAATCTTGTTGTGAAGAACTTAAATTTCATCTTTAATAGAGAGCACAACCTTCTGATAAAACCATTAAAAAAGTAATGAGTTTATATATTTATATGTATTCATACAATCAAATATTTTGATATAATGAAATATTTTGTATAGTTTTAGAAAGAAACTGACATCAGTATTGACAAGATTACACCAGCTAGATGATGCCACACTGGAATCAACACAGTGTGGTTCACCTATAAAACCAAGGAACAGCTTTGAAGCCATGTGTCTACACCAAGTACAAATGATGAAAGATGTACATCATAGATTCCAGCAAGATACAAAGTAAGTAGAATTGTAAAGAACAGGAAATGTGGGTTATATTTGAATAAGACGTCAACCCAAAGACACTTAAAGTCAAAGAACATCTAGAGGTAGACTTATGGTCTTCTACAATAAATAAGTGACTATACAACATTTGAAGCTCTAAATTGCCCTCAATTCGGAAATAATTTTAATAGAATCTACCAAAGATCAGCTTGCAAAGCCAATTTCCCTAAATGACAAAAAAAAAACATTAAGATTTAACAAAAGATAATCAAGGACAAGGTTCATGAAAATGTGGCGAGGTTGGTTTGTTTTTCTGACTCATATTAGCAATACCATAAATTTTTGATAATTTAATGTATGTGTAAAATCATTATGTTTTCTTCAAATCAAAATAGGGGAGTGGGGAGGTTCAGTTCTGAACCCATATTATGTTGTTTCTAATGTTGATATAAACTTTCATATGTAAGTTTGCAATATTTTTTCTTTCTTTGCAGATCCCATTTAGATTCATCAAATCTCTCGGAACTTTGTGAAATTTATTTTAAATTCTGTGATAAAACTCATAAGATGGCTGAAGACAATCGATATGCTCACGAGTATGGTGAAATATCAATAGCACAACCAACAGCACCATCAACTCCAAAATCTGGAAGGCCACGATCAGCAAGAGCAAATAAAGTAGTACAAGACTCTTATATGAGCCCTAAGGATATGTTTGAAAAAGCTCTTCATGATGGAGGTAGTAAAGGTGGTGGTTCAAATGGTCTAGTCAGGGGAGATAATGTGGCTGTGGTAAAACCAGTCATCACTGCAAAAATTGTTCAGAACATTCTTGAAGATGATACTACTAGTCAAAAGAAGTAAGTTTATTTCATACTTAGATATAGTCCCCAGGCTTGCGTTTCACAAAGATGTGTAAGACTTTTGACAATTAAATCCCTTAAATAAAAACTAAACTTCATTGATTGTAGTTACTACAAATTTCAACTTTACTACTAGTAAAGTTGAAATACTGGCAAGTATAAGCCAAAGTAAATGAACTGACTTAAAAAAATAATCTTTTGATTAAAAACTTGACAGTTGAAAACAATTAATTTATACAAACTATACTACAGATTACACAGAAGACATGAAGCAGCAGTAAAGATACAGTCAGCATGGAGAGGATATTCAGTGCGGAGATGGTATGAACAGGTTGTACAGGATCAAAGCTTTGATATGGCAGTCTTACTGGAACTTCATAATGCCGCCATTAAAATACAGGTCAGAATTTATTCACTAAGTCATTTTACAGTGTCAACCAATCACTTTTATTAAGCAAAGGAAAGTAATATTTTTATGCCCCACCTACGATAGTAGAGGGGCATTATGTTTTCTGGTCTGTGCCTTTGTTCGTCTGTGCGTCCGTCCGTCCGTCCGTTCAGGTTAAAGTTTTTGGTCAAGGTAGTTTTTGATGAAGCTGAAGTCCAATCAACTTGAAACTTAGTACACTTGTTGCTTATGATATGATCTTTCTAATTTAAAGCCAAATTAGACTTTTGACCCCAATTTCACAGTCCACTGAACATAGAAAATGAAAGTGGGAGTTTCAGGTTAAAGTTTTTGGTCGAGGTAGTTTTTGATGAAGCTGAAGTCCAATCAACTTGAACCTTAGTACACTTGTTGTTTATGTTATGATCTTTTTAGCTCACCTGGCCCGAAGGGCCAAGTGAGCTTTTCTCATCACTTGGCGTCCGTCGTCCGTCGTCGTCCGTCGTCGTCCGTCGTCGTCCGTCGTCGTCGTCATCCGTCGTCGTTAACTTTTACAAAAATCTTCTCCTCTGAAACTACTGGGCCAAATCAAACCAAACTTGGCCACAATCATCATTGGGGTATCTAGTTTAAAAAATGTGTGGCGTGACCCGGTCAACCAACCAAGATGGCCGCCACAGCTAAAATTGAACATAGGGGTAAAATGCAGTTTTTGGCTTATAACTCAAAAATCAAAGCATTTAGAGCAAATCTGACATGGGGTAAAAATGTTTATCAGGTCAAGATCTGCCCTGAAATTTTCAGATGAATCGGTCAATCGGTTGTTGGGTTGCTGCCCCTGAATTGGTAATTTTGAAGAAATTTTGCTGTTTTTGGTTATTATCTTGAATATTATTATAGTTAGAGATAAACTGTAAACAGCAATAATGTTCAGCAAAGTAAGATCTACAAATAAGTCAACATGACCAAAATGGTCAGTTGACCCGTTTAGGAGTTATTGCCCTTTATAGTCAATTTTTAACCATTTTTCGTTAATTAAAGTAATCTTTTACAAAAATCTTCTCCTCTGAAACTACTTGGCCAAATTAATCCAAACTTGGCCACAATCATCTTTGGGGTATCTAGTTTAAAAAATGTGTGGCGTGACCTGGTCAACCAACCAAGATGGCCGCCACGGCTAAAAATAGAACAAAGGGGTAAAATGCAGTTTTTGGCTTATAACTCAAAAACCAAAGCATTTTGAGGAAATCTGACATGGGATAAAAATGTTTATCAGGTCAAGATCTATCTGCCTTAAAATTTTCAGATGAATCGGTCAATCGGTTGTTGGGTTGCTGCCCCTGAATTGGTAATTTTGAGGAAATTTTGCTGTTTTTGGTTATTATCTTGAATATTATTATAGATAGAGATAAACTGTAAACAGCAATAATGTTCAGCAAAGTAAGATCTACAAATAAGTCAACATGACCAAAATGGTCAGTTGACCCGTTTAGGAGTTATTGCCCTTTATAGTCAATTTTTAACCATTTTTCATAAATTAAAGTAATCTTTTACAAAAATCTTCTCCTCTGAAACTACTTGTCCAAATTAATCCAAACTTGGCCACAATCATCTTTGGGGTTTCTAGTTTAAAAAATGTGTGGCGTGACCTGGTCAACCAACCAAGATGGCCGCCACCGCTAAAAATAGAACATAGGGGTAAAATGCAGTTTTTGGCTTATAACTCAAAAACCAAAGCATTTTGAGGAAATCTGACAGGGGATAAAAATGTTTATCAGGTCAAGAACTATCTGCCCTGAAATTTTCAGATGATTCGGTCAATCGGTTGTTGGGTTGCTGCCCCTGAATTGGTAATTTTGAAGAAATTTTGCTGTTTTTGGTTATTATCTTGAATATTATTATAGTTAGAGATAAACTGTAAACAGCAATAATGTTCAGCAAAGTAAGATCTACAAATAAGTCAACATGACCTAAATGGTCAATTGACCCCTTAAGGAGTTATTGCCCTTTATAGTCAATTTTTAACAATTTTCATTAATTTGGTAAATTTATGTAAATTTTTACCAAATATAGTTCTCTGTTACTAATGGGCAAAGTTCATGATAGATATAATTGTAAGAAGCAAAATCGTTCAGTAAAGTAAGAACTTCAAACACATCACCATCACCAAAATACAATTTTGTCATGAATCCATTTGTGTCCTTTGTTTAATATGCACATAGACCAAGGTGAGCGACACGAGCTCTAGTTAATTTTAAAGGCAAATTAGTCTTTTGCACCAATTTCACGGTCCACTGAACATAATAAATGAAAGTGGGAGTTTCAGGTTAAAGTTTTTGGTCAAGGTAGTTTTTGATGAAGTTGAAGTCCAATCAACTTGAAACTTAGTACACATGTTCCATATGATATGATCTTTATAATTTTAATGCCAAATTAGATTTTTTACCCAATATCACGGTCCATTGAACATGAAAAATGATAGTGCGAGTGGGGCATCCGTGTACTTTGGACATATTCTTGTTTATTCTAGAACAGTCTGTCCACATCTACTGAGTTATGGTTCTTAGCATTGTGAGTTTCATAAAATTTACATAAGGGAAACTTGGGTTATTTCTTGGAAACAAATACATTTTTTCAAGTCATACAGATTTTATTCAACTGGTTGGAAAGGTTATTCAAAACATGTTTTATCCCAAATGTAAATTTTCTATAAAAAAATATATATTTCTGAAAGAAAAAAAATTTCAAAAATCCACAAACCATGAGAATTGGAAAAGTACTTTCATAGTAATTGACTGAGTTCTTCTTTTATAGGCCATATGGAGAGGTTACAGTGTAAGATGTAGATTAGAAAGAGCTTTAGATTTTGCCAAACTTGAAGATGATGATGAGTTTGGTGAAATTGATATGAATGATCTTAATTTTAATGAGGTAAAGTATTTATGATTATAAGATCCAAAAAGTCATTATTTTAGTAAATGAATGCCACTTCTTCTGTAATTAAATAGAGATGGCATATTTTTTTAATGCTAATGTGTTATGATATATCTGTAGCCATGGATTTATGAATGATTGGATATTTGCAATCAATTGTACACTTAAAACCTATAATATATCTCATGATCTTGACATAAACATTTTTTTCATTTGACTATTTTAAATAATTTCATAATCTTAAGGAAAATGTCTTGATATTTCCCCCATATCTTTTTTATGTTGTGTAGTTTATTATGATATTATTACGTAAGTATCTCTGTATTGGCCTTGTTATTGGTCCAAGGCTTGCTGTATTGGCCTGAGGCGAAGCCGAAGGCTAATACAGCTGGCCGAGGACCAATAACAAGGCCAATACAGAAATACACGTAATAGTATCTTTATTTAACTACAGTGTCACAATATTTTTTTTATTTGATTTCACAAGAGATAAATATTTTTACCTTGAAGTGGAACTATCCAAATCTTAGTTTCTTTTTATTAGATGCAATATATAATGATCTGGTGCTGTTTCCAGGTGTCTTCAGCATTTTCTCATCTGATGAATTTTTCTACCCTTTCTAATCACTATAAAGTGTTTCAATTTAAAATTAAACGCAGCACATAAATAGTAATTGGAAAGGTACTGCCATTGCATGTGTTTGGTTATAAATGCAGAAACTAATTCAATAATTTAACAAAAATTAATGTAGGAGTTGAAAATGATACAACTATCCATAATCCAAATGACCAAAGAACAAAGATTTGCATAATTACAGAATGCATATGCCTGGTTTGGGTTTAAAAATAAATGACAGTTTACAAAAAAAGCGAAAGTAAACAGTTAATCGATTTGTACCATCGTGAAATTATGAGGTCGTCAAGAAATGAACTTTGTTGTGATAATCTACTCGTTCCGCAAAAATTATTCCATCGTCTGCTTTCAAAATGCTTTTTAAATTAATGTGACCGTCTTTAGCCTGAAATATATGCCATACTGAACTTTTCATCATGTTTATGATGACTAAATGAAAACTGCGTTTTCCAAACAACTGTTTACTTTCAGTTTGTGTTTAACCTGACTTTCGATGTAAAAACTCGAGACGTTCTGAAATCCTGTATTTGTGTCAACTTGGCCATTACAGACAAAAATCTATATTGGCCGAGTTTACACATTATATTGCATAGGCAGTTTTCATCATATTAAGTCCAATAACAGTGTAGTTTATTAATAATTTAGTATATTACTGGTTGTTCACATTTAGTTTGTGTTGTTTTAGGACATATTAGATGATTGGAAACCACCATCAACACCACAGATTCCAAACAGGTAAGAAAAGCAGGAGAAGCTATTTACATTTTTAAAAGGGGAGATTTCAACCATATGTCCCTATTCAAAAGCATTGATCTTCTTAAAAAAAAGGTTCCAATCCCCCTGAAGAGAATTAGTAAAATTCTATCATTTATCTACCTTTTTTATGGATTTTAAAATCATTTAATCATAGTTTGCTTCCCTAAGTCTATCCTGTGCTTTATCACTGATTTGATTCAAACTAAGAATGAAGAAACTTTGAAGAAATTGACAGTCAGTGTTGTTACTTTGTAGCAAATTTGTTAAATACCATTTGAAACTTTGATAAATATATCGAAAAATCCTTTTGTTTAGAAAGGTTCTAACCCATTTAAACTCGATATAAGTACAATATTCCTGGTATTGCCCACATTTCAAGAATATCCATAAAAAATGCATGCCAACATTTCTGAAATAAGTGTTCGTGTCCAGTATGTGTTTTACTGCCACTCACCAAGAACTTAGTAAAGGTGTTGTATTATTATGAGTTGTGATTGAAAGATAAATAATTTGATTTATTTACAGACATGCAGTGTTGGGAAAACCACCTTCTGGGAAGAAAACAACACCTCCAAAAATTCCAGCTCTACCATTGGGAGATAACCCTCATCCTCCTCAGCAACCAAGAAGAGCCTGGAGAGGAATGGATTCACCTCTTTCTGATGTTCAAGTACAGCAAAATTATCCACGACCTCCATCATCCCTCATCAGTGGAACAGATACACACAGAACAGTACAGTCAAGGAAAGAAGAAAAGATATCAGAAGAGTGGTAATTAATTTAGTGTTTCTTCATCAGATAGTGAGTCAATAAGAATTTGTTGACCTTTCATAAAAAATACTGTATTTTATTTCAGTGCCCTTTAAAACAACATAAATGATTATTATCCAAAATTCTTTCTATTCTACAAAAAAAAATGATCTTTTCTAAATCAACCGAACCTTAAGCTTGAAAAAAAAAACAGTTTCATTTTTTCTTTATGAATATTTTTGTTATGCCCCTGTCAAAGGGGGTGGGGCATTTTATTTTACCCTTGTTTAAATAAGCAACAGTTTTCTTGCCAGAGAATAATGTTTGCAATAAAAACATTATAAACAAAGAATTCACTTTTAACTTGTATACATGATGATTGTTTCTTTAATTTTTCCAGGGGTTTCAAAAATAATGAAACAGCACATTTAATGATGCAAAGAGCAAAGAAAATGAAATATAACGCAGAAAGGAGAAAGAAACTTAGTAAACTAGGTAAATATCTGTCAGATTGTGGCAACTAATATCTTATTTCTACCTTCTTGCACTACCAAAAGATAACTATAATTACCTTAAGGGGCTATTGTCTTTGTGAATCTTTTTATCAATAGTTGTCCATTTTTATGTGTCAGTGAAATGACTATCAATCTAGTGGGATAATTTCAATAAGGGTTTGTTTGAAACAAGGATTGGAATAATTTTGAAATACATATGTAGCCTTTAATCTAGTAGACCATCTTGTGTGGTTTTGATGTAAAAAGATGATCGGAATATACATAGCTGACCTCTAATACTTGACTCCAGGGGAAAAACCGACGTACATACTAAGGAGATTTACTGGAATTATGCTTTATGAGAGTATTCTGGGGGTTTTAAATTGCTTCACAGAAGCTTCCCATATAAATTCCTGCTTTGATTAATTCAGTTAGATTTGCATTTAGTTTCTGGGTGAGTGTCAATTTCAGAACCGTTTCAAAACAACATATTCTTGCATGGAAATAGACTGCTCAAAAATATGAATATATCCACACAAGGGCAGATCAATTATATTAACAATATGTAATACCCCTACTGAACAGTTTTTGGTTGATCATATATTTATTGATTTTGTTTGATTGGTATTGGACTATTTTATGTTATCTTTACAGACCCAAAACAACGATTGGTCTTGTTCAGAAAACTAGAAGAGGTCTCTCATTACCCTCATGTTCAGGCACCAAGCAGGAAAATTCTTCCAAGAAAAGAGTATTTTCAAGGTAAAAAGAAAGATTGGCTTCGTACCTATCTTGTTTACTATAATAAACTGAATACGTCTAAGACATAGTGTTTCCATATCTATGTTCACAGAACCGAAAAAATTTAATCAAATCAACTGCCCTCTAGAGTGTCTTTTTTTTAATTGTGAATGAAAAAAGGAAACTGACTAATATAAGATGAGTTATAGAATCAGTTTAACCTACAGAAACTAGACTATACATGTAGATATTTCAATTTTTTTTTATTTGTACAAATGGCAACTTATTACAGCAAACAATCTGTCTTGTTAAATACATTATAATAATATAAAAAAGAAGATGTGGTATGATTGCCAATGAGACAACTATCCACAAAAGACCAAATTGACACAGACATTAATAACTATAGGTCACTGTACGGCCTTCAACAATGAGCAAAGCCCATACCGCATAGTGAGCTATATTAAAAGGCCCCGATAAGACAATGTAAAACAATTCAAACGAGAAAACTAATAGCCTTATTTGTGTGAAAAAATGAACGAGAAACAAATATGTAACACCTAAACAAACAACAACCACTGAATTACAGGCTCCTGACTTGGGACAGGCACATACACAAATAATGTGGCGGGGTTAAACATGTTAGGTTTGAATCAGTTTGAAAAATAGGCTGATTTTAACAACATTTAACTTGATATTCAGGTTGTGTAATATTGTGTGCTGGTATATTGATTTTTCACATAGAGGTTATTAATTTTAACTTGCAGAGAGACAGAAAGAAATAGATAATGCAGATAGAGAGAAGAGAATAGAGAAAAGTGAGAAAGTGTCACGAACCTTTGAATGGTTACATACACAGGTGGGAGACTATGATGTCAGTGATTCTCCCATCAACACAAATAATCAAGGGTATGTATAACAATTATAAAACTAGTTGGGTGCCTCAGTGGCCAAGTGGTCTAAGTAGTTCTACTACTGTCATCACTAGCCAGTCAGTCTGAGTTTGTGAGTTCAAACCCTGCTCATGTGGATGCATTCGACTCCAATTTAATTGACTAGGATTGTCAGTTTTCCTATCAAAAGTCAGTGATTTTCTCCTGGCACTACGACTTCCTCCACCCATAAGATATGACTGCCAAGAAATAGCCCAAAAGAGGTATTAAAGCATCAATTGATCAATCAATCAAAAGCCTGTTTCATTGGCATTGAAAATATCTTACATTTCTGGAATGAAAAAAATATTCTATTTTCTAGGAAAATTGCCCTTACCAACTAAAAGGACTTTTATGTTGATTTGATTTTATTTTCTAAAAGTTGTGATTTTTATTATTCTTGTGAAAACAAGTTTTTAATCTCAATCATTAGATTAAAAAAAAATGCATAAATAGGTGTAATACCACCATTGATTTTTCCCTATTAGTCTTTGTTAAATTGGCACTTTTAAAAAAATTGTACAGTATTTACCTTTATTTCAACCAAAGAAATACTTTGCATGTGTAAAGTTTAATCCTTTCCAGTGATACAGTGAAAATTTCACACTACATTTCATTGCATATAAGAAAATAATCATCGCCGGAAGTAAACAACCCAATTTTTACACTGTTATTTACATGTTACCTGCTTTGGTAACTACGTAACCTTAACGTTCCAAAATATTTTATAAGACCATCAAATAAAAAAAGAATGATGCTTTCAGACATCCAACATACATATTAACGACTCAGAAAAATTTAAGTGCATTGAAATGCAGGGTTAATTTTCTACAACTGTCAAATTCAAGGGAATATTTTTTTAGGCCTACTTTCGTATGCAACCGGATGTGACGTACCATGATTTGGTGGTATTACACCTAAAGAACACCTAAATGTCAAATAAACTTAATGTAATTTTTTCCCCTCCAATTGCAAGTTATTTCAAGCATAACTGTCAAGTTTTGTCTCAGTCAGAGCTATAGTTTCAGAGAAAATCACTATAATGTAAGGCCATATCCTACGGCAATTTCAGTCTAATTTCTTCGAAAAATCCTAATTTCAGTGTATTATTATAAAATGCAGTGTTGACTTATATCTGATCATAAACTCATGATCTATGCATTCAAACAATTATATAGAATACAAAAGACAGCTTTAAGATGATAAACAATTTTATTGCACCTTTTAGAGTTCATTTGAAGGTCTGTTTTGGTCTGTTTTGGTCCATTTTTCCTCCTTCCTTCCTTTTTCATCAAAACTTGATATCTTTTGTCTAAAAATTAAAACAAATGTGATTATTTCCCCACAAAAATGAAATAAATGTAATGTTAAATCAATAATTAAAGTGTTTTAGCTGAAAGAACTGTCTCTATAAATGTTAACAGTCTACACGGAAGTTTCTATAAGCCCTTATGTGTAACTCAAGTTTTTGGTCTGTTCGCCTAGTGTGACAAATAACGGTTCCCTTTCAGTCAATCATTTATTGTTACTGGTATCAAAGTCTTTTTATTTACTCATAACAGTATATTTCTAATAGATTTACACAAAGAGTCCACTTTCTTGTATTTTACATTAGAAAATTGGGAGAAAGAGTAATAAAAAAATACCTCAAAATGTTTTTAAAAAGGGTTATGTCCCTTGGAATGCTGGTACAAAAAATAATTGGTAAGAATTATAAAGTTTAAGTATGTGAGACTGGATTCTGATGTGTGTAAATCCAGGGCAAATAAGTGTTTAGATGATTTATTGTCTGTGCAAAATGTAGACGGCACAATGGCAAATTGTAAACTTTTGCGGCCAAAAAAAACCAAAAAAACATGATGATAGTTGATACTTACTTTAATGCTGAAGTGTCATCTGCAGACCAATTCACATATGAGATTTTTCAACAGAATGCTCTTCAGAACATGGTTAACACTGAAATAAAAAAAATCACATGTTGTATAAACAAATCTGTCAGGGTAATTTAAAATTTAACACAGTAAACTAAATACAGCTTTGTCTGTCCACTCATTTGACTTAGAAAACACCCGTAAACCCTCATTTCAAGGCAATTTTACCTCAAACGTGCTCTCTGTGTCTAATTCCATTCCGAATACTCCATGTTTACAATGTATGAACTGGTTTATTAATAACTTTTAAAAATGAAAGTACAATAAGGTCACGAGTGCATATGTAGTTTCCCTAAATAGGTGTAATACCACCATTGATTTTTCCCTATTAGTCTTTGTTAAATTGGCACTTTTAAAAAAATTGTACAGTATTTACCTTTATTTCAACCAAAGAAATACTTTGCATGTGTAAAGTTTAATCCTTTCCAGTGATACAGTGAAAATTTCACACTACATTTCATTGCATATAAGAAAATAATCATCGCCGGAAGTAAACAACCCAATTTTTACACTGTTATTTACATGTTACCTGCTTTGGTAACTACGTAACCTTAACGTTCCAAAATATTTTATAAGACCATCAAATAAAAAAAGAATGATGCTTTCAGACATCCAACATACATATTAACGACTCAGAAAAATTTAAGTGCATTGAAATGCAGGGTTAATTTTCTACAACTGTCAAATTCAAGGGAATATTTTTTTAGGCCTACTTTCGTATGCAACCGGATGTGACGTACCATGATTTGGTGGTATTACACCTTAAAGAACTTTAGTAAAAATCAGTTGATCACTTAATATTTTACAGTTCATGGGGAAATTTTTATATTTTACATACTTTTTTTCTTTTCACATTTTAAACTGTATAGTACATCTGTTATACATGTAGAAGAATTTCCTCATCTGTTACCTTTGTTCTTTCACAGAGTAACATCTATTCAGTTTGTAACAGAACCTGTTTAGAAGTTAAGCATATCTAACATTCAATTTGTGATTTTAGGAATAGGACAAGACAGAGATTTGGAAGTGATGGAAACCTACCCAAACTTGATTCTGATTTGATGTCAGGGAAAGCTGTCAGACTTGTTGTAAGAAACTACATTTGTTAGTTCTATGTTGACTTTATTACTTTTCATAAAGTATTATTAGAATAAAGGATGTATATGAGATAAAAAATCATTTAGAAATCATAATGTTCTTCACACTTAACAGCTATATTTCACAATTCTCTAGATGTAAATTCAAGAAGAAGAAAAAGACATTGTTGATAATTACGAGGGGAGACAATTCATATTGTTATTTTATTAGATCAAAATTGTAATAAACTATGCCCACTTACATCTTAAGCTTATGTATTTTCAGAGTAGTCCAGTTGACCTAATGTCAGTTGATAGTGTTAGTATACAGGGAGAATTCAGTAAACCACGCAGATTTTCTGCCAGTTCTAGTGATTGTAAGTACATTGTTAGGGCAACATTGTACTAAGATATTTTTCTGTTCCTGTTGGGAGTCAATATGTTAGCCTTTTATAACTGGTTATGGGGTATATGTTTAGCTTACTGGTATTGTTGAAGGTAGTAAAGTGACTGGTATGGGCTTTGCTCATTGTTGAAGGCTGTACGGTGACCTATAGTTGTTAATGTCTGTGTCATTTTGGTCTTTTGTGGATAGTTGTCTCATTGGCAATAATACCACATCTTCTTTTTTATATAGTTGTAAACTTTAATTTAATTGGGTTTTTGGTGAAGTGTTGTTTCATTGGCAATTATACTACATCATCTTATTTTTATAATACAATGTTTTCATTGGATCAGTTTGATTGTAACAGAAATCATATATTTATTGTTTTATTGTTTGAACATTTTCTTCCAGTAATAATTAAATCAAGACAGTTTGAAACATAGTTATGAACAAAAATTTAATTCTTACAGAAGACCTCATAACAAAAATCATGTGTAATACATACATGTATTTGTTTTAGTTCTATGTTACATTTTTTTTTTATTTCAGCACAAACCAGGTTGCCACCAATCAAAGGAGGCTCTGCACCAACAGGACAGAAAAGAAAGGAAAAAATGTCATGGAGGAATCCTCAGAACAAAAATAATGACATTGGATGGGGAGGGGGTCATAAACGAGTGGTGCATTGATAATGATTTTATAGTCTGACTCGTTTAACCAGGGTAAAAATTTAGTATGTAGTGTTACAGGCCTTTACCAACTGTATTATGTGAAATTGGACCAAATCCAATTAAAAAAAGGAGACCAAAATCTTAATGAAAAAATGAGTCAGTCAATTTGATTGGTCACATAAATAGAGGATGTCTTTTTCATGCAACAAGATAAATAATGAACTGAGATTCTAACATCTTTTTAATGTCAATATCAATGTATTTGATAATATTATAATTTCATCAGTCTTGTATTATGCACAGCTTTATTTTGCTGCTAAATGAGTATTTCCAAAACAATAGTTAAGAATTTTTGCCAGTTTATGTTCAAAGTAAATAGTGTGACCCGAGGCAGGACAGGTTGAAAATGTTTGCAATTTTCTGTTGAGTATTCCTTGGTCATCAAGACTGCCTTTTTCAATGTGTGATAAAAGTAAACAAAAAAGTATGAAAATACTTGTGTATAAATTGTAATAAGTAAACATTGATAGAGGTGTACTTCAATTTTATTACAGTCTTTCAGAGAGATTTTATTTCATATTTGCTTATAGTTTGGTGCTGTTTTTGAAATAGAATGTTCATAATTTTATTTATCTGAATGAATTAAAGGTTAAATCTGAGTGATTGACAGGAGCGAATGTTGTCTAAAGCTTGATACTGAACTAGAAAAAATATTGTATTATATGCTTTCGTACCTTTTTGTGAATATTAAATCCTAAGCTCCTAATTTGATAATACCACACTGTGGAGAGGTTAAAAAACCCTATATATGTCTACAAGAGAGAGACCAGATTTATTAAATAAAGGCAGAATTTTGTAATCTCCTTTAATTGTTTCAATGTTTCATCAAATTTCCTTGCTTAATCACTTCTAAAAATCTAAAAATTAAACAATTGATTAAATAATTTTTTTTAGAAGTTATGAGTTATCTCCCATTTTGACATTCAAAAGTCCAAATATATAGAAATCAGATTGATATAGAATTTATACAAATAAATATTTTTGCAAATTTGAAATTGAATTGTTAGTGAGTCATTTCATTATTAGTCCAAACAGTTTATTTATTTTGCAATTGTCAAGTTTGACTATAAATGTACTATATATAAATTTTGTATGCATTAGATTTTGCACTAAAAGTGAAACAAATTTATTTTATTAGATGTAAAATGAGTGTTGTATACATTCTAAACAGTTTGATGCCTCATTTGCTAGATTGTATATGTTCATTATGCTAAAACTTTAATGTCTTGGTGTAATGTTTTATGGTTAAATGTGCTGTTCACATTTAAAATTGAGCCATTTAGATATGTCAATTTAATACTGTTGGCTGTTTGTATATAGACTTTGCCTAAATTGATATAGATCTTTGTTCTTTGATCAGCACTGGGTTTTTTTTTTACTTTACATATCAGAAGTCATAATTTGCTTGAAATTTTGGCTTGAAACTACAAGCAAATTTTTCTGTTTTTAAAATTGATAAAAAATTCACTTGATTTAGGCTCAGTGTGTGCTTTCTACCTGAAATCTCAGGAAAGATACCTACCAGGTCAATCATTCATCATTATATAAACTTGTAATTTGGCTTGATTCAAAACACTTGGCTATTTCATGTTGAATACTGTAAAAGTTTTGTTTTTTTTGTGTTGTATTTGATCTTTGTTGTTTTGTGGCTACAAATACATTAACCATTGTACCTATATAATATATATCATTAAAAATAAATTAGTGTTGTAATGTTTAAAAACCATGAAATAATAAACCTGTGAACATGCTGAGAGAATTCAAAACCAAAAAAATTACCATGTTTTAAAGTTTTTTGATTTGAATCTTGGGTATATGAGTATTTGGAGTATGAGGTTTTTAAACAAAAAAATTTATGTCTGTTAATTGATATGCCTATGTATGGATGATTCAAAGTTGTAAATGAATGATTCAAATTTATAATTGAATTCATGATTCAAGTTTGTAAATAAATGATTCAAATTCGTAAATGAATGATTCAAATTTAAAAAATGAAATTCTTGATATATTTTATATTTATAATTTATTATTTTGTTATTTATATTTATTATTATATTATTTTGTATGTACACAATAATGGATACATCATGCAGTGCTTTTGATTCATTTTAGCACATTAAAGAAATTCTGCAAAACTTTGTTTTTTTATATGAAAAAGGAATTTCTTTGCCTTTTTAGCATTTTAAGTTTAATTTGAGGAAATTACTTATTATAAGTATTTGGTAAACAGGAAGTTGATGAGTGAGGGATGTAAAGAGCATTACACATAAAAGGTTGATTCCATATTTCTGAAAGCCTTGACTGTCACAAAAAATGTATTCATGTTCATAATATGTCTAAATACATTTGTACAAGTATTTGGTAAACAGGAAGTTGATGAGTGAGGGATGTAAAGAGCATTACACATAAAAGGTTGATTCCATATTTCTGAAAGCCTTGACTGTCACAAAAAATGTATTCATGTTCATAATATGTCTAAATACAAGTAATCAGTAAATTGTGGTATATGAGTGATGAATCTGAAAGTGCATCACACAGTCAAGCATGCCGATGTGGAGCTTGATATCAAATTTCAGAAGCTCAAAATTTAAGTTCCTGAGAAAAATTTGATCAAAATGTTATTAAACTATGGACATATGTTAACCAGTACACCCATTTCTTTTGTAGCAGGTGTAAAATATAAATTATATAGTCACCCTAAAAAGAGTACAAGTATGAATAGATGAATATATTTTAATAAATCAGTTATTGTTTTTGAAAAACCTATCCTTTCTCAATTTTAACAAAAACAAAAACAAAGCAAGAATTTCTGAATTTACATTATATCAGAAACATTTGTGGAAAACATACATCAATGAGACAGCAACCCAACAGTGTATGTTAATCAATATTTTAAATTGATGCCAAAAGTCCTTCATACAGTCATCATTCTCTACATGAAAGAAAACCATAACAAAAACTTGATAACACCGCTACATTGACAACTACACTTAAGTAAACTGCATATTTTAATGACAATAAATGTTGTTATCAATGTAGCAGTATTTTATTTTTTGCTCACCTGGCCAAAAGGGCCAAGTGGGCTTTTCACTTGGCATCCGTCATCGTCTGTCATTAACTTTTTTCACAAATCTTCTCTGAAACTACAGGACCAAAGGAGTAGGGGCAAAAATTACTGCAAATTTTAAAAATTTCATACATATTCTTAAATAACTTAAAACTTTACTAAGGTTCAAGTTATCCAGAAAAACAAAACAAGTTTGACATTGAATGAGTTACCATGGCAACAAATTATGACATAATTTGCAAATTTTGTAAAATTTTCATGGTTTTCCTTGTTTTTCATCAAATTTTAAGTATATGTTAGATTTAAAAAGTATGTGCACACCCAAGAAACAACTTTATATTTGGGGAGATTATATCAACAGTTATAATAATGCTTCTGTTAAATTATTTTGTTGTTTCTTGGCTGAGCACGCTGTTTCCACAACAGAAATAATGATAGAAAACTGCATAAATTCTGGATTTTTCACCATTATTGTGGAAACAGTACATATTTTGACGTAATTGTGATGTCATCAGTTAAAAATCTTTGTTTTTCATTTATATTTTTTTATCCTATGCATTTCTAAACATTATGTGCCAATTTGAAAAAGATATCAAACATTTTATTTTCTTGGGCTAAAACCAGGCATTAATGCCCCTACTCCTTTAAGTAAAACTTGGCCACAATAATCATTGGGGTATCTATTTTAAAAAGAGTTCTGATGACCCAGCCAACTAACCAAGATGGCCACCATGGCTAAAAATAGAACATAGGGGTAAAATGTAGATTTTGGCTTATATCTCTGAAACCAAAGCATTTAGATCAAATCTGAAATGGGGTTTATCAGGTCAACATTTGTCTACCCTCAAATTTTCAGACAAATCTGAAACTTAACGGTTGCATTATTTCATGCATCAATTGTAAATAAAAATATCAGGTGAACGACATGATATCATATGATATCCATTTAAAGGAACTATAAACACAAAACATAGGAGGCATTAGTTCAGCAGCTCTTTATTTCTTTATTTATTAAAAAGTAAAGAATAACAGAGTATTCAGGTCATAGCCATGATGCAGAATAAAGATTCAGAAGCTAAGTATTAATTACTCCTTAAAATTAATGTTGGACATTATAAAAAAAAACCTCAGTAAAGTTTTGAATTTATCATTTTAATTGTGTATCTATTATGTCTGATCAGAGATGAGAGGTTATGTCATACCTGTAGGAATTGGTAAAAACTGATGACCAAACATACATATCTGTTAACTAAAGATTTGTTAATGAATTTAGCTCCTAATCATAACCAAATTGCACTAGTTCTGTCTTTTGCAGGATTTTGAGATTTCATCACAATACAAACCAAAAGCCTTCCTATTCCAAAAATTTCCCAGTTCATTGAGGCATAAATATATATATATTAAAATCACTTGAAAGGTCAACAACAACAATTCAAGATAACAGGAAAATATTAAGAAAAAAAATAGGAAGTGTAAGAAATGCATGTCATTTCTTGTATATTTGTATTAATTTTGCCCCACTGATAAACATGAAAAAAATAATTCAGATTTAAAGAAAACTAAAAAATACTGATATATTAAAAAGAAAGGGGGGGGTGCTTAAAAAAATGTTCTATTCCCAAGTACCTTAGCAAAAACTTAAAACAGTGGGCTGACCTTTTCAGTCATTAGATCTGTTTTTAACACTTATTTGGCTGAACAATTACTGAGAATATAGTTTCTATTTTATTTATCATATTTTTTCTCAGTTTTTTTTAAAGTTAGCAAAAATTGCAACAATATAAGACAGAATTAAGCCTAGTCAATTTCTTGAAATGGTAATAAACTTTACTTTGCATCCTAAAAACCTTGTCATGAATTTGAACAACAACATGCAGGAACCTTTTTTTTTTCTTCAAGTCAATAAAATTTATTAATTTTAATTTTCAAAACAATTTTTAATTTTAAAAGAGAATCAATCATATTATATTTCAAACCACATGCACATGTTTCTGTAAAAATCGCTTAATACCTTTTTATAACAGATATAAAGTTAACAATAATTAGAGACATGTGCCTGTGGGAAACCATAGAGATTGTGACACTGTTTTGTGTTTCACGTTTTTACATGTCCGTTTCCAGAATATTCTTGTCGACTCAGAAGATTATTGTACTTAGATAGAGGGCGCTACAAACACCGGCAATGGCAGTCGTAAGTCGCATTTTCTTCTTTTTCGTGATAAATCAACTCCTTTAGACTGTAATCAAAACATGATTATTCAAAGAAAGCATTATGAAACTTCAAAGCTAGACTCCTAGACATATATTGACCTCTAAAGTTTATTTGGGTTCCCAATCTGTGAGGTGACGGCCCCCACGTGTTTGTTGTCAACAAAAACAAAAAGCGAAAAGTGAAAGAAAACAAATATAATTTGCACAAGTAGTTACCTGTTACTTGATGAGAGGCAATTTCGAAGATAACTTAAAACAAATGTCTTATAGGATATCTGTCATCCAAAATTGCGAACTAAATTTCAGATGAACTTTCCAACAAAATATAAAAAAATAAAAATTTTCAGAAATTTAAAAATGCATCAATTCCATTAGCTGCGGAACCGTAGCTCTTAGGTCCTTATACTATTTTTTGACTATTTGCAGACCATAGAGCTTATGATTATAAACAATACATTTTTGGGAAATAAGTGCGACCTGAACCTGGGTCGCAATTCCGAACATTTTGAAATAGGAAAAATCCGTAGCTCTATGGTCCACAAATAGTCAAAAAATAGCATAAGGACCGCAGCTGCAATTCCATCATTAGTAAAACTGTCTAATATTAATTATAGTACAAAAACAGTTCTGACGGTACACCTACACAAATAGTGTTAATGATTTAGTCTGAATATGTACCAGCATGAACAATACTCATAATCATGATAATCGCTATACATGTATATAGGTATCAAGTCCATTTGTCCTGATTACATGTTCGCCTTGAATTTGTTCTGCATGTTTTGATTAAAAAAATGTTATTTCACGGTTATTAAAGTTTAATAGGTTTACTCAGATAATTATTTGGTATAAATACTCAAAATTCATGAAAATACATGGAAAGATTTTAAAGTCAGTCTGCACCAAAAACTTTTTCAACTACTAGTCCGAAGACCAATATTCTGACATTTTTCTTATTGGACCAAACAAAGTTTTGCAAAAACTTACTAGTCCGAACCAAATTTTACTAGTCTGGGGCATCGGACTAGTGGCTAACCGTGCAGACTGTTAAAGTTACTGGCTTGTTTTAGAGCAATTTATTGTTTATGGTAATATTAATTCTCATTGATTGTTGTAATAATTACAATACTCATAAAAGTCTTTAATGGAAAAATAATAAAACAACATTTTGTTTTGATAAACTACAGTCAGCATGGAATGATTAAAAAAAACCAATCGTTTACGAATTGTAAAACATGAATAGGATTCATAAGTTCATTGATTTATTACGACTGATGACTAGACTAATTAGAATTGCAAAAATAGTTATGAATAAAATAAATCTGACATACTCTGTTCAAATAATGAACATTTTTTAATTACATGAATTAAACAACAATCCCCAAAAAATAAAAAAAATTAGGGCGAATGGACGCTGGGCGAACAGACCCAGATTCACACTATTCCTCATGATAGACCAGTTCTGGGATATGGTAGTTAGTTGAATCTGTCATATGACTTCCATCACCAAGTGATTAAGATGTAGGCATCATAATTTCAAACAAACGAAAAAGACACAGTACCTCTAAATTGAATAAATTCAAAATATAAAAAATGCTTTGTAAAAAAAATCTTAATTAGTTCCAACTTATTTTTAATAAACTTTAAACTTCTACTGATTCTGTAATCTGCATAGGGATAGATTGATAGATATTCAATTTAATAATAATAAATTGCCTCAAAAACCTTAAACATGTTAAAGAATCTCTTTTTTACTTTATTCTGAAAATTTGAATAACACAAGGCAAGATAAGAAGATATATGTGCATAATATGTTTTGTTTGTTACAGCCATCAGCAGAAACCGTTAAAGAAGTGAGAGAGGTGACAAGGATTGAAAGAATAGGTAAACTTTGTTAACACTTTCCTCTATGGAGATTTTAATTTTACATATAGATCATGCAGCAGTCAGCTTAATTTAGTTTTAACCCTTTCAACGCTATACACGGCATATGCCGCGATGACATACATCGTCCGCCACTGCTATTCGCAGCATATGCCGCGATGACAACGGATTTTTCATAAGGACTCTTAAACCATTCGGTTTTCATTCGGGTCCTCTCTAATTTTTCCTTGTATGAATCGAGGATATGCAAGGTCTCATTGATCTTGAAATCCCGGCAATTTTTATTGTAAAATCATGCAGTAGAAGGAAAATTGAAAGAAAATAAAAACAAATATTTTGACAAATGCAAATGGCAGAAATCGGAAACGAAGCTGTAAATATGGAAATATTTCAGCATTTCTATGGCGAAACTGATGACGAGGATTAGTTAAAAGGTTTCTTGTTATCTCAATGTGTTTATTACATTCAATTCATGTGGGAAATATGATTTGATCGATCATTACGAGACGTAGAAAAAGGGGGGAAAACGGAGGTTGACTGAAAATTTTGAGGACAGAGCCACTGATTTGTGCCATGATTACATAATACGTTGTGTATGGTGCAATACGCTACGGAATTGAGCAATTGGTGTCTTCTTTATTATATGGCAGATAAAAAAAAAATAGATGAAGACAAAAAGTAGTTTTTATTCAAAATTCAACACAAATGTAACAAATTACACCTTTTACCTGTTAATTACCTGAAAATGCAGGTAACCTGATAAAAATTTTACTGAAATAACTGCCTAGCATTACAGTTCATACTCTCCTGAGCATTTTTCATGCAATAACTTTTTCTGTATCTCTTACAATAAAAAAGATACAGCAGTCTGAAAAGGAATATACTGTTCTAATGAATGAACACAAAAAAAAATGCAGCAGCAGCAGCCATTTTTCTATTTTTTTGTGTAGCGTTGAAAGGGTTAAAAAGAATTAAAAGAATTTATATTGTTCAATTTTTCATTGAATAAATTATTTTTTTAACAAAATCAGAAAACATACCATAATAGTACTCATCAGCAGGACCATCCAGGTTTTGGTACTTGGTTATATAGGCCAACTTAGAATATTTGCATATGAAACACTTTTAAAACATGTAGACCTTTAAATTAAATAATTTCTAGGAGCACATTCACACATCAGAGGACTTGGTTTAGATGATGCACTTGAAGCCAGAAATGTTTCCCAGGGAATGGTTGGACAGGTGGATGCCAGAAGAGCTGCTGGTGTTATTTTAGAAATAATCAAGGTAATTTTAGAAAAAGCTTCAGAAGTGAAATAAAATTCTGTTTACATTAGTGTTCATGTGATGAACAGTGCATTATATATGGCTATGTAATTTGGTTTTGTAATCAATATACATCCGTCAAAAAGATTTCAGTTGCCAGCACCATTTCCTGTAATTCATAGTCAAGTGACTGTCATAACCATAGTGTTCTGTTTGTCTTCAAAAGAAAACATGTTAATAAAAATGCCACAATTAACTATAATTATATATTTGTAGGAAGGAAAAATTGCAGGACGTGCCATACTGATAGCAGGACATCCTGGTACAGGCAAGACAGCCATAGCTATGGGTTAGTATTATTAAATCACTAAAGAAGATTTTCAATGAGCATTTCTAAAAACTTTTTCATATAAACGTTAAGGAGATGTGAAATGATTGCCAATAAGACAATTGGTTCAAATGACTTGGATGTAAGCAATTAACAACAAGTTTGATTAAAAATACATGTTTTAGATTTCTACTTTTATGTTTTATCATGAACTATATTTCCAGCTTAAGACAACCACTGTTCATAGAAATAATGTAAGTCTGCTATATATCTTTATTCTCAATAAACCATCATTTTGACAAGGTATAGAGAAATATATATGTACAATATTTACAATATATACAATATTCAATAAATACAATTAATACAGGACATGATACAAAAATAATTGATAGGGGTTGCGTCACATTGGATAAAGCCAGGAGTTCACACAAGATTTATTTATAGTTTTAATAAATTTGCAGAGTTAAGGTATTTGGCTTTGTGTAGCTATACTTTTCTATTTTATTTTTCCTCTCCTGTTCAAACAATTGACATTGCTCATGTAGACATTTACTAGACATCTACAAACTTGAACCAAATATGCTAAAATGGGAAAGATTTAAGCCTGTCCATGTACATATTTACATGTTAATATTCACATTGTTTCATGTCCATGTACATATTTACATGTTAATATTCACATTGTTTCAGGTCCATGTACATATTTACATGTTAATATTCACATTGTTTCAGGTCCATGTACATATTTACATGTTAATATTCACATTGTTTCAGGTCCATGTACATATTTACATGTTAATATTCACATTGTTTCAGGTCCATGTACATATTTACATGTTAATATTCACATTGTTTCAGGTCCATGTACATTTTTACATGTTAATATTCACATTGTTTCAGGTCCATGTACATATTTACATGTTAATATTCACATTGTTTCAGTCCATGTACATATTTACATGTTAATATTCACATTGTTTCAGGTCCATGTACATTTTTACATGTTAATATTCACATTGTTTCAGGTCCATGTACATATTTACATGTTAATATTCACATTGTTTCAGTCCATGTACATATTTACATGTTAATATTCACATTGTTTCAGGTCCATGTACATATTTACATGTTAATATTCACATTGTTTCAGGTCCATGTACATATTTACATGTTAATATTCACATTGTTTCAGGTCCATGTACATATTTACATGTTAATATTCACATTGTTTCAGGTCCATGTACATATTTACATGTTAATATTCACATTGTTTCAGGTCCATGTACATATTTACATGTTAATATTCACATTGTTTCAGTCCATGTACATATTTACATGTTAATATTCACATTGTTTCAGGTCCATGTACATATTTACATGTTAATATTCACATTGTTTCAGGTCCATGTACATATTTACATGTTAATATTCACATTGTTTCAGGTCCATGTACATATTTACATGTTAATATTCACATTATTTCAGGAATGGCTCAGGCACTTGGCACAGATACTCCATTTACAAGTATTGCTGGTAGTGAAATATTCTCCCTTGAAATGAGTAAAACAGAAGCTCTTACACAGGCTTTCAGAAAGTCTATTGGAGTCAGAATCAAGTAAATATTATGTAGATAGAATATCCCTTAAATTGATTATTCTGAATTAGACATGCTCTCAACATATATACATTAATTTGAGTTAGGTTGTCAGTTTCTAGTATTACCCATGCAAATTATGAAATTTAGAAACAAAAATGAAAAGATCGCATTAAAAACCTTAGGAAAAAGAAAAAAACAAGGATGCTGTATGTTTTTCTTGTTGCAGCAAAAAATGAAATTAAGGAAAAGTAAATTCTTTTATAAATTTAAATTATTTGAGTTGTCTCCCCTGGAAGATCTTATTTAGAACCTAATAAAAATATCACACCTTTTTCAACTTTAAATACTCATAAAATTACAATTTATTTTACAATCAAAGATGGTGACCACCTTTTAGTTGCTGCATATATTTTTCCATAATAAAACAATCCTATGAGAAATTTTCAAATCGTTCTAAATAAAAAAACATAATTTTGTGAAAGCAATCTTACAGTAAGTAAATAAAAGAAAGGCTTTAATCATAACTTTTAAAAGTTTGAATGAAAAGTTTAGAATTAAGTGGAGATAATTTTAAAAGGGGGAAACATGAATTAGTATTCAGTTATTTAACAAGCAATTTTTAAACTGCTTATTAACCTATAGTGTGTGTTGTTTTCAGGGAAGAAACAGAAATAATTGAAGGAGAAGTTGTTGAAATACAAATAGACAGACCTGCTACAGGAACGGTTAGTATCTAAATATACTGTTCTGTTTGTAAAGCTGCATACAAATTCTGTTATTATTATGCCCCTGCCGTAGTGAAGGGGCATTAAGTTTTACCCTCGTCTGTTCGTCTGTACATACCTAAGTTGTTTCTGTTATCTAACTTGCATTTGCCTTAACCCAATGATATGAACCTTATAAGCAATGCATATTACAATAAAATACAGATGAAGTATGGATTTTGGTGGCATCACTTTTACTGTTCTAGAATTTTGCCTGTTTACAAATGGTAAAATTGCTGTTCTCCATCTTAAGTTCTCAAATAAATGTTACGAAACTTATAAACAATGCTTAATACCACAAAACTCAGATTAAGTTTAACTTTGGGTAGCATCACTTTTACTGTTCTAGAATTTTGCCTGATTACAAATGGCAGGTAAAATTGCTGTTCTCCATCTTAAGTTTACCTCAACCAGATGTTATGAAACTTATACACAATGCTTATTACCACAAAACTCAGATCAAATTTAACTTAGGGTAGCATCACTTTTATTGTTCTTCAGTTATGCCTCTATATATCTGTATATGATATGGAAGTGTGGACATCACAATAACACAATTATACCATACATTTCCAAATGAAACATGTTCAGGAGATCATTAGGTGAAGTACACAACATTGTTTAAATATCTCTGTTCATAGAACTCCATGGATCGATTTGAATTCAATAATTATGATAATTCAAGTTGAAAATATAGCAAGGTTCATGTTGTTGAGATAGATTCTTTTTCTTTCAAAATGATGTTTATTTTTCTTTTTAGGGAGCAAAAGTTGGAAAGTTAACTTTGAAAACAACAGAAATGGAAACAATATATGATCTTGGACAGAAAATGATTGAATCTCTCACAAAAGAAAAAGTGTCAGCTGGGTAAGTATTATTGATTATTTTGAATGATTGTTCTACAAAATGTATAGGAATCTCATCAACTGCATGTAATTGTCACAAAACAAAATTATGCACATAAGAATATAAAAAAACATGATCAACATTTTTGTATTTGTTAACATTGGAATTAGATTATGAGGTTAAATTACCGATGAGATAACTATTGGTCAGAAACCAAATGAAATGGTGTGGATGTAAGAAACTGTTACTGTAACTTCTTGAAGATATTTTTCTTTTTTTTTATATTGAAGAACAATTCTGTCTTATTTTTTTAGGGACATCATAACAATAGATAAAGCTTCAGGAAAAATTACAAAACTTGGACGTTCATTTACGAGAGCCAGAGATTATGATGCTATGGGAGCACAGGTTGGTATACAGTTTGAAATTTACTTTTCTAGATGGGGTAGTAACAAGGAGGATGATTGACATTTATTATTTATCAGCATAAAGAATCCCAATATTTTATGTCAATACAACAGTATAAGTTATAAAAATAATATGCTTTGCATAATAATCTAGGGCTGTGAATGATTTCGTGTTGGCAAGGAAATGACAAGGTTTACTGGACTGGAAATGTTAAAAAAAAAAAAAAGGCTTCAAATTATAGGAGTAAATACTGGTAAAAATGATCAACAAATTTTCAGAACTGAAGAAAATTTGATATTTTTTGGACATGACAAACTAGTTAGAGAAATCATAGTTTTAAGAAACCGTTCATCTATGAAATTTTGTTTGTCTGAATTAGCACCTAAAAAAAGGAAAATATATTGTAAGGATTTAGAAAAAAAAAGATAAAAGTAAAACAATCAAACCATCAGTTTTATTTTTCATTCACATTAAGTGAACACTTATAAGCTGTATACTTGTTCATAATTTTTGCTTTTGGTTTGATTATTCCATTTGCATCATATTACATAAATCTTTCCAATTTTTATGATACTACTTATTTGAAAGTGCAAATTTTGTAATTTTTTACAGACAAAGTTTGTACAGTGTCCTGAGGGTGAATTACAGAAGAGGAAAGAGGTTGTTCATACAGTAACTTTACATGAAATAGATGTCATCAACAGTCGAACACAGGGATTCTTGGCATTATTTTCAGGTAAAATTTGACAAAGCTTGAACAGCAAATAATGACTTATTTTTTTAACCAGACAGATTTGGTATTGATTTTACAGTCACACTAAAATTGATCAAAATGTTTTGTTCTGACTCATGGTTTTATACCCTGTCCAATATACATGTATATCTTCTTTTGACCAAAAAAAATCAATTATTAGCAGAAACTGCTCATTTCAATAAGAAATTAACATGCTATATTTGTAAGTCATTTGACCTAAGACTATCAAAAAAAACTTGATAAAAAAATCCCAGTGGGTCTTAGTAATTTCAAAATTAAAAAACACACACATTTTACTGGGTCCTTGAATTACATAAGGCTTAAATTAAAATATTGTTTGTTTGCCCTTTACCGACCGACCCTATCAATTCGTTCCGCCTGAAAATCTTTTATTTGTATTTACCAGCAAGATTTTATTTTATTTTATTTTTTCGTTCCTACCAAAAATCTTATATTTGTATTTCCCGCTCAAAACTTTTTTACCGGAATCCTCGGGTTTTACCTTTACGTATAAGGTCCAGTCCGTTTGGTATCACCTGAGCGTTTGACATGAACACTTGCATTTGAAGTTTCAAAGCATTTGTTTGAAATCGATGTTGAACGCTTTCTGAAATCATGATATGAAGTACGTTACTCTGTACCTTTAAACTTAAAGAGCAGGGTTCATTTACAAAAAAGTTCGTTTGATACAAAAGTATTAACGTGTGTACAAACTAATTTGTAAACGGACGTTGTATTCTATGTAGGGACGGCCTTTTGAGATCCGCATATCTGAATGATTATGTTAACGATGCCGCTAAATTATTTATATCTGACATGAACCAAAAGTGACAAAACCCTGTTAAGTGGAGAATATCTGGCAGTAAAATCGCCAAGTTTCCCATACAGATCATTTATAAATGTGATGCAAAATACGTGACAATTGAGTTTTAAGTCTTATAGCATTTTTATTGGAAAAAAGGCACACACGAAATTTGTAACACTCTAGGGACTTTTTCTACTAGTAATATATGTCTGCCCGGACATTATCTTACCAGTACAAAAATAAAATTAACGGTACCAATTTTCTTGCACCAGATGCGCATTTCGACAATACATGTCTCTTCAGTGATGCTCGTGGCCAAAATATTTGAAATCCAAAGCTTATATAAAAGATGAAGAGCTATAATACAAAAGGTCCAAAAAGTATAGCCAAATCCGTGAAAGGAATCAGAGCTTTGCATGAGGGAGATACATTCCTTAATTTATAATAATTTCTAATATTTTGTAACAGCAAATTTTACTGTGCTTATCCAGTGACCTTTGGGGTATCACAATAGCAATGGCTCAAACAGTTTACCAAATTGCAGTTAGATTTCTTCTCCAACTAACTGATCAACTGGTAAAATATTTTAGCAGATTGCTCAAGTGAAATGTTGTTAGTATGAAGTGAGTGCTGTGAAATCAAAAGTAATACTTACCATCCAGATCCAGTTAGTTGATATCTTTGTCATTTGTTTCAAACACAAAAATGACTTACTATAGTATGAGTCACTGAATAAGAAGGTCTAATTTTGACATGGAAACTTCTATCATAAATAGATTTTATAAATAAATAGTTGAAAACATTGTTTTGTAAGTCTATAATTTATAGCTCCGTTTTCCAACAACAAGTTAGTGCATAATTGTAATTTGGATTTTTTTTTCTAAAGCAATTACTTATCTGCTACCATTAAAGGGAAATAATTTACATTACTGAAAATCAACAAAATGTTGTCACAACTTTTGTCTGACAAATATCAACTTTCCTCATTTAATTTGTTTGTAACATTACTTTTATGATTATTAAACTTTTATCCTCTGTTTTGAAAAGAAACAATGAAATTTATTTTTAAGATGATTAAAATTTTGAAAAAAATTGTAGGCAAAATCAGAAGCCAGGTATCATTGATTAATTTTTTAGTGTACAATAACTCGATAAAAATTATTTCCCTTTAATGCCAGCAGATCAGTAATTTGTATAGAAAATATTATACGAATCATAATTACACAATAACTTTGTCTTAGAAGACAAAGCTATAAAATATACATCTACAAAACAATGGTTTGAACTATTTATTTAATATGAGGAAGGCGCTACCTTAAATGCCAGCTTTATACTAAGACAATGTCCTATGCTTTGATTAGTTGTTGGCTGTTTAACGTCCAGTGGCAAATATTTCATGCATGTTCAGAACAAATGTCCTAGGTTACATGTCTAAAATGAAATTATAAGTTCAGATAGAAAATGTTTAGGGAACGAACATTGAACTTGAAAAGGCATGAGGGGTTATGGTATTTTTCCTGAAAAAATATTCTGGTTCATAAATTGATGAATAAAAAATCTGTTCAAGCATAGGACAAAAAAAATGTTTTTAATCCAGATCTTCACCAAAAATGATTTTATCTTTCAGATATATATGCAAATTAAATTTAACTTTTATATATATCTTAAAACATAAAAACTTCCCAAACTTCCCAAACCGCACATGTAAGTCTGTACACAGTAGTTTTTTAGGTGATAATAAAGGCCGTATAATAATTAGGCCGTATTTGCCAATTTGTTATGATAAACATTAATACTAGTGTTAAATTTTGACCAAATAATTTTAGTTGAAGGGCTTCGTTAAAAAAAATCTGACTCAAATAAAATACAATTGTGTTTCTGATCATCTTCAGTTTGTGAGTTGTATATGTTCTACATCAACTTCTTGTACTAATTCAGAGTCAGCTTTATGTCTTTTTTTGCAAATATTTTTTGTATAACATGCACATGATGTAGCTTACTTTTCAAGTTTTTATATGACAGCAAAATAAAATTGAGAATGGAAATCGGAAATATAAGCATGTAAAAAATTTGCTGAATGATGTCATAGTTGTTTTCAAGTAGACACATTGGTTTCAAGACAATAACTTGAGTATAAGTGAATGGATCTCTATGAAATTTTACTAGAAGATTCAATACACAAAAGGAAGATTATAATTGATTTTGGGGTTATAGTACATCATTATTGGGGGTGGTTTTTTTTCTTCAAAATTTTGAGTTTTTCTTCCAAAAATTACCTTATTTACATTAATTATACTCATCTAGTATATATAGATTCAACAAATACTGATTTGGCAGGAGATGCACTCAAAATAGGGTGTTTTAAATATTTTATCTGTAGTTTTTCCTATGATTTGTACTTCTTGATAATCATGATAATGTTGATGTGAGTATCATGATAAAGAAAATATATTTGGTAACTGTAAGTATATATTCACAATTGACATGCACCGGAGCAGGAAAAGGATCTTCTGTCCCTTTATTTCCAAAAATGCACATGATTTTTTTCCACAGAAACACAAGTTATTTGGTAAATAAAACATGTGTCAATGTTTGAAACTTTCAGCAATAAAAATTCAGTATAGCTTGTTTGAATGTTTCACTGATTGTATGAAAATTTTAACAGCAATGTACAAAACACTTGATAAAATTGCATTATCTGCAGAATTGTTGATAACTTTCCTCACAATAAATTCACAAGGACATAGAACTAACACATTGCCCATGCTATTCTGATCTGAGTTTTATACATACATATACTGGCATGGCTGTGCTGTTTCAAGTTGTCTTCTTTTTCTGTTTCCTAAGAAGTATTTGTTTAACCTGTTCAGTCACTATAAAGTGTTACAATTCTTATTTAGACGCAACACATAAATAGTGACCAAAAAGGTACTGCTTTCACATGAGAGGAGCTAGAAAAAAAATTAAATGTTCACATTTTCAATAGTTTGTAGGACTTACTATCATATGAAATTAAGGAGATATGTACATGTAGTTCGAGACTTCTGCTGAATAGAAATATGTGGGTCTACCTGATTCCTGTTTTCAAATTAGTCCATATTGAAGGATCCGAAAGTAAAATATGTTTGATTTCAACTGACATAAAAAAAAAATGGTGTTATTTATATGCTCAATATACATCTGCGGTCGTATCAGGCTGTGCATGGCAAAGCATTTTATTGCCTTTAGGTTTGTACTTTTTTTTTTTGGTCATGAAAATAAATTTTTAAGTCTGTTGTGAAGTTGCTAACATGAGAATACTCTAATTTTACCTAAATTGTTAGTTTTTTTTACCCAACTTTTTTATGTACCAGACAAAAGTTTATTCTGTGCTTATTTTGTAGACTTCCCTTGTTTACAATAGAGTTACACCAATTTAATTTTGAGTCCATGTAGAGTCATTGAAAAATGAGTTTGAAATTACATCCAAACAATCCATGATCCTGTAATGAGACCAGTACCCAAATTCCATACATCATTACATGTATGGTTAATTTCAAATCCTTTAAACTGGGATATAAACAGAGATTTTGTTTTATTTCATGCTGTAACTATTATTTTTGGAAGAAAAGGATATTCATGGTAACACATCTAATTTGCTCATTTTATTGAAACCCAATTGAACCTTTCCATAGATTCACCTGATAGTGACCTGTCCATTTAAACTTTTTGCAGTTCTATTGTCCCATTGAACAAATACAACAGGTATTGTTCTCTGTATAGTTTATAGTCACTCAGACCTTTAAATTTCTTCTAAGAGAAATCTATCACTCATTAATTAATCTACCAGAGTAAAAAGAAGATAATAAGATAATTGCACATGCAGGTATTTTTTGTTGAAAAGGTGCAATTTGGTTACTGAGTACAATTTTGGTACTGTGATGTTATATCATAAGTGTGTATTGCTAAATAGGTTGAAATGTGAACCTGATAGTGATATAGTGTTAAAGTACTTGGTAGAGTAAAAATGTTTTGATCAGGGATAAACTGATGCATAAAATATGCAGGTGACTGCTGCAGCTTGAATTTTAAAGGATGTAGCCCACATTCTTCCAAGTAACATGCCCTGTATATACCTATCATGGACAGTGGTTTATTCTCATGGGTTATCATATTAATAACTCCATCTTCCCATAAAATCCAATTTTGGACAATATTGAAGCATACAACATATACAGTAGTCAGTTCTAAATGTACTACTCAGACTCAAGTCTCCCTTTATGATTAAACTTAGAGAGAGAAAACAAAACAGTTTCCATTTCCTGGGACTGTATAAGGTGTGACATAATCAATGAAAAGATGTCTTGAGAGTTTGCCATTTAGGAAGTACAGAATTAGAAGATTGTGAATTATTTGAATGTTTTAACTTTTGTTAAGTTTTGAATTAGTCTGTGGGCTACCATAGGATCCAGAGGGAGACCCTTTTCTTGGGAAAAAAATGATGATTATATAGGGAATAACTGAAGCATGACTGGAGTGCACCGTCACCCTCCCCCCCTTTTATGAAAAATGCTGGATTCGCCATTGACTACATGAATAACCGTGATCACATTCAACTGTATAATTATCACTGTTCCTTGGTGTGGGGAATAATGATATGTGGAAGATGAACATAAGGAGTCATGGTCAACCAGTGCACCGGAGTTTGCCCGGCATGGCCAATTTGTAAAAAAAAAATGCGAAATGTATTGCTTGTAGAATTTTTTTCTTTGTTCCCATGGCTGGACGGAACTTTTACGCTAAATATGTTATCGTTAATTATGATTTTGTGACTTTTGAATGAAGTACCTGTGATTATTTAGGACATTTGCTTTGACCTCACTGATAATGGAATGTTGAAGCAGACGAAACATGGCGTCAGATGTTGTTGCCATAACTTCGGTAATTTCCGTGGTACAATAAAATTCAAATAAGCTACACAAGTAGCCAACATTTCTGAATTCTTGTTTTTGAAAACAAATAAAAATTCATGTCGTATTTAACATAGAAATTATTCCGATCTGTCCCGTTTTTTCCAGATCGCGTTAAAACGTTAACTTCGGCCGCCATTAAAAAAAATAATCGTACGAGATTTAGCGAGAGTGACGAAACTTTTCAGATGGGTCGTCTAGAAAGAGTTATCGTTCTTTGTCCCAAAACGATGCTTCTACCATAAGTGCCAGCATAGCTGGCATATAAAATCTATTTATGATAGAAGTTTCGATGTCAAAATTAGACCTTCTTATTCAGTGACTCATACTATAGTAAGTCATTTTTGTGTTTGAAACAAATGACAAAGATATCAACTAACTGGATCTGGATGGTAAGTATTACTTTTGATTTCACAGCACTCACTTCACACTAACAACATTTCACTTGAGCAATCTGCCAAAACATTTTACCAGTTGATCAGTTAGTTGGAGAAGAAATCTAACTGCAATTTGGTAAACTGTTTTGGCCATTGCTATTGTGATACCCCAAAGGTCACTGGATAAGCACTGTAATAACACAAAAAATCTGTATGTTCATGCCAGTACCGAAGTACAAAGTTATCTCTTATATATTTTTTTTTTCAAAACTAATAGTCCCAGCGGAAAACTTATTTGCAATATTTACCTACCCTGTTTCAAAACATAGGGTCGGAAAAGGGCAAACAAACAATATTTTAATTTAGGCCTAAGTGCACACTGACACAATTTCTAATTTCAAAATAATTTTTATTCAAAATTAATTACTTTTAAGAAGTGTAGAACTCATCATATTTTATGTATTTACAGGTGACACTGGTGAAATTAAAAGTGAAGTTAGAGAACAAATCAATTCAAAAGTGGCAGAATGGCGGGAAGAGGGCAAAGCAGAGATTGTACCTGGTGTAGGTTTAATTATGCCTCTTTTATTTACCCTATGAAATGATATAAGTGGATGGTTTCCAAAGAAAAGCAAACTTTGAAAAAAATCAATAGAATTTGGTGGTAGAAAAACATAACTTATACATCCATAATTGATGTTGTTACTGTATTAAAAAATGAAACTTAATATTAAAATTTGAACAAAAGTTTTGGATGACATATTTTTTTGATGTTCTGTTGAATGTATTTGACTGCAATTATTTCCAACAAGAACATGAAGCGAAGAGATCTTGACAAAAAATACATGTTTCTATTTTCAGGTGTTATTTATTGATGAAGTGCATATGTTAGATATTGAGTGTTTTTCGTTCCTGAATAGAGCATTAGAAAGTGATATGTCACCAATTTTAATTATGGCTACAAACAGAGGAATTACACGGTGAGTAGTGATTTTAAAGATATCTCCAAAGTATTCTTCTCAAAAAAATAAGGAATAATGTTATTTTCTGTCATTTTGATTGAGGAAAAATGAAGATTTCAAAACTTTAAAAAAAAAATATGCCAGATATAATGTGAAAAACAGTGAAAGTTACTTGCAGACTTCATATCATTGCACAGACACATTAACTTATTTTATACACTAAAATTAATTTTCTCCTTTTGATCTAGAGGTCAAAGGTTAAGGTCATATAAAGTGTATGATTATATGCCAAACACTCTTATCGTAATACACCTTAAAGCTAGTATATGTCTATGTCAGAAAGTAAAGTTTTAGACTAGACAAGTTTGTAAGAGAACCAGAAAAAGATGTTGAGTTGATCAAATCTCCTTTTTTTTCACAAGCAGTGTAAGAACAGAACTAAATCTACTGTGGATTTACTTGTTGTCATGGATACCTATATAGCTATTTTCGTGGATTAAGGCAAACTTACATTTTCATGGATATTCTAATTTCATGGTTTTGCCGATGTTTGAAACAAGCCTATAGGGAATTTGTCATTCTTAAAACATTTAATTTTATGGTTGATCTATACCCACGAAAATTGGTATCTAACGAATAATAATGAATCTGACAGTATATTGTATTGCATCTTCTTATTGTTATGTTAAGAAAGAAATAATTTATTTATTTTCAGAATACGTGGTACTCAATACCAAAGTCCTCATGGTATACCTATAGATCTGTTAGATAGATTGTTGATTATATCAACCACACCATACAGTGAAAAAGAAATAAAACAGATATTAAATATTAGGTAAGGATTGTTGTCAATTTAATGTCTCACACTTTACAGTGGAAAGTATTAACGCAAGATATTGGGTTAGAATTATCAGTTTTTCCTCCTATTCTATACAGTGGAAAGATATAAAACATGTAGTGTAAATTCAGTAATCAATGTGAATATTCATTTTAAATTAAATTGCAATTTTGAGAAAAATCCTTTTTTATTCATATAACAAATTTCAAAATGCGAGTTTTATTTATTGCAATTATAACCCTGTTGCATTTTTCACAATAATAAACATTGCAATAATTTCTGAATTCACAGTAATAGGTAAATTTATTGGTTTTAGTTATTGCGATTATATCCCTGTTGCATTTTTCACAATAATAAACATTGCAATAATTTCTGAATTCACATCAATAGGTAAACTTATTGATATTGTATTTACAAAACCTTTCATGATTTGTATTATTGTACTTTAAATTTTTCATAATATAAGCTGAAACAGGAAAAATAATGCCAAAATTAACTTTGACAGCACTTTTTAAAATAAAGTGTTCATTATTGCTATGGATGTAAACATTGAAGGAAGCCAAGTATATAATATCAGAAATTCATCTGAATAAATGCATAAATTATATATCGTAACAAATGCAGGACAAAATGGTCAAATAGTTTCTATGGGTTGGTTCCATAGGTTTAATGGTACAGCCTATATTTTAAACATTTGTTGTAGATGTGAAGAAGAAGACGTTGAAATGACAGATGATGCTTTGACGGTATTAACCAGGATCGGAATGGAAACATCATTACGATATTCAATACAGTTAATTACAGCTGCAAATCTAGTATCACGGAAGAGAAAAGTAGGTTATTTTCTTCTATTGTTATCATTATGTGGAACTATAACTTATGAACAACCAATTTATTTTAAAAATCGAAGGTTTGAAGTAAATATTTTTTTATACATTTTTATACGACCGCAAAATTTGAAAAAATTTTCGTCGTATATTGCTATCACGTTGGCGTCGTCGTCGTCCGAATACTTTTAGTTTTCGCACTCTAACTTTAGTAGAAGTGAATAGAAATCTATGCAATTTTAACACAAGGTTTATGACCAGAAAAGGAAGGTTGGGATTGATTTTGGGAGTTTTGGTCCCAATATTTTAGGAATAAGGGGCCAAAAAGGGCCCAAATAAGCATTTTCTTGGTTTTCGCACTATAACTTTAGTTTAAGTTAATAGAAATCTATGAAATTTTGACACAATGTTTATGACCACAAAAGAAAGGTTGGGATTGATTTTGAAAGTTTTGGTTCCAACAGTTTAGGAATTAGGGGCCAAAAAAGGGCCCAAATAAGCATTATTCTTGGTTTTCGCACAATAACTTTAGTTTAAGTAAATAGAAATCAATGAAATTTAAACACAATGTTTATTACCACAAAAGGAAGGTTGGTATTGATTTTGGGAGTTTAGGTCCCAACAGTTTAGGAATTAGGGGCCAAAAAGGGACCCAAATAAGCATTTTTCTTGGTTTTCGCACCATAACTTTAGTGTAAGTAAATAGAAATCTATGAAATTTAAACACAAGGTTTATGACCATAAAAGGAAGGTTGGTATTGATTTGGGGAGTTTTGGTCCCAACAGTTTAGGAATAAAGGGCCCAAAGGGTCCAAAATTAAACTTTGTTTGATTTCATCAAAAATTGAATAATTGGGGTTCTTTGATATGCCGAATCTAACTATGTATGTAGATTCTTAATTTTTGGTCCCGTTTTCAAATTGGTCTACATTAAGGTCCAAAGGGTCCAAAATTAAACTTAGTTTGATTTTAACAAAAATTGAATCCTTGGGGTTCTTTGATATGCTGAATTTAAAAATGTACTTAGATTTTTAATTATTGGCCTAGTTTTCAAGTTGGTCCAAATGGGGGTCCAAAATTAAACTTTGTTTGATTTCATCAAAAATTGAATAAATGGGTTCTTTGATATGCCAAATCTAACTGTGTATGTAGATTCTTAATTTTTGGTCCAGTTTTCAAATTGGTCTACATTAAGGTCCAAAGGGTCCAAAATTAAACTAAGTTTGATTTTAACAAAAATTAAATTCTTTGGCTTATTTGATATGCTTTATCTAAATATGTACTTTGATTTTTGATTATGGGCCCAGTTTTCAAGTTAGTCCAAATCAGGATTCCATATCAAGTATTGTGCAATAGCAAGAAATTTTCAATTGCACAGTATTGCACAATAGCAAGAAATATCTAATTGCACAATATTGTGCAATAGCAATTAATTTTCAATTGGAGTTATCTTTCTTTGTATAGAATAGTAGTTGATAATATATGTTGGAAATTTGCCAGACATGACTATGATGTCATTTTCTATTTTTATTTGCAAATAACTTTATGTAAATAACTTCATTGGAAATTTGCCAATATAAAATGTTGCTGATGAAGCTTTTTTTCCTTATCTTATCTAAAATGTTTTTAGATAATGTATGTTGGACATTTGCCAGACATGACTATGATGTCATTTTCTATTTTTATTTGCCAATAACTTTATGTAAATAACTTCATTGGAAATTTGCCAATATAAAATGTTGCTGATGAAGTTTTTTTTTTATTGTTTTATACAATAAACAATGTATATTCACTTTTACTACCAACCAATCTTTACCATTCAGTGATAACAATCACTTTATTTTACATTTTAATATTTTATGATGTATTTAAAAGAGTAGTTATTGTTGCAAACTCCATTAGAAATTTGAATTGATATCAGTTTAGGAAAAAGGGAAACGGGGATGTGAAAAAAAGGGGGGGGGTTTAAATTTTTCTCATTTCAGATTTCATAAATAAAAAGAAAATTTCTTCAAACATTTTTTTGAGAGGATTAATATTCAACAGCATAGTGAATTGCTCAAAGGCAAAAAAACTTTTAAGTTCATTAGACCACATTCATTCTGTGTCAGAAACCTATGCTGTGTCAACTATTTAATTTTAGATATAAAAAGTTTGAAGAAGAAATCTTTAATTGATTTGTAAAATCTTGACATTTGTTTTGTGTAAAAAAAAACCATGTAATGTCAAAAATTTGATCACAATCCAAATTCAGAGCTGTATCATGCTTGAATGTTTTGTCCATACTTGCCACAACTGTTCAGGGTTAGACCTCTGCGGTCGTATAAAGCTGCGCCCTGCGGAGCACCTGGTTCCTTTTTTTGAGGAAAACAAAAGAACTCAACTCCATATAAAAAAACTTTAAATTAAAAAAATAAACAAAATCTAAAAGCACTTTTGTCATTTCTTTTAGTGAATAAAGATGATTTTATTCAATGTTGCCTGATTCTACACATGGATATGAATATGCATTATCAGACTTTTCTTCAACATTTCTGAATGAAGTTTAAAACTAGATACATTTTAAGGTACCATACTTATTTGAACACACACAAAATAGAAACAAATGTTAATGGATGTTGTAATGTTCATTTTTATTATGTTTTCGCAATTTGTTTGTAATAATAATAATATGGATGTTAACAGAAAGACTTTATGTTATAGGGTACAGAGGTAGAGGTTGATGATATAAAGAGAGTATATTCATTGTTTTTGGACGAGTCCAGATCAACACAGTTCTTAAAGGAATATCAACAAGCATTTATGTTTAATGAAGTTGGTATGTATAAGACAGCAGTAGAAATGGAGTCAAATTTAAAAAAAAAATAATTTCATTTTATCTGTTTTGTTAAATTCAGTATCGATCAATTTTGTATCATTTTGTTTATGTCAGATTTTTGTGTACTATAAATTCTGAAAGTTTTGAGATGTTTATAATATTGCAAAAATTAAAACTGGATATTTCAGTAAAATTCAAACTTACATTTTAATTTTTGATTGTATTATTTCATGTATTTGGATACTGATTTTCTGGTGTATCAAATTGATTCTGAAGCATGCAAAATTAAAAAAAATGTTAATGTGTAATGACAAACATTTATTTTGACAAAGACTAGATGACAATTCATAGAATTTTGTATTTTTGTGGGTTTTTTTAAAACAAGAATGATTACTAAATTGAATATTTTGTTTATTTTGAATAAGAAAAGAATGGTTTTATTTAATGTAAGCTTATCTAATGACAAAAAAAAAACAACAGCTCAGCTAAGTCCTAAAAGAGTATGTAGGCACTGATGTAACACTACAAAGGAAGTCCCAGGTTTAGAAGGCAGATACAATTTTATAGAAAAACTTCATCAGGAATATTGCTTGACAAACTTTAAAAAAGCCACAATTGCTAAATACATATGTAAATTCCAACTGTTTATTATTTTCAATTTTAGATTGAGAAGACTATCTATTTTTTAAGTTAAATCATGATGTTTGTTTTGTACATATTATGTAGGTATTAGAATAATTAATTCCATGTGTGTGTAATTTGTGACATACATGCAAAATGTCAAACATCAACGGTTTATTTACCTACTGACTCTTATTTTTTCAACCAAGCACCCAGCCCTTTTCAAAATCTAGCTAGAACACTTCCAACCTAACCTTTGAAGTTAGATGGAGAATTTTAACAAATTTCTTTCAATGCTTGGAAAGGAGCTTTCAACAAGTCTACCAGTTGGAATAAAATGTTTACAGAGAAATTGATAACTATTTACAGAGAAACTGTTTAACGTAATGTAATAGTTTTACCTCTATAGATATGCTGCATTTTATGATCAAGTAAGATTGGCTGGTTCAAAGCCTCAATAGTGCTTTGATTGCTATTTGTGTTCATTATTTCCATGTTTACACTATTTTGTAAAAATTTCTACTTGGGGCTATATTTTGTGTATTAAAACTTTATAAATTGTTAAGAGGATGAAGAGATTTAAAAAAAAAAAAAAGAAGAAGAAATGTAGATTTTGAAACATAGAATGAAGATTTATAGTAAACTAAAAGAAGGAGAATTGATGTATTATGTGAATGAGATGGTAACAACATGTTACTAATAACCATATGACATTAAGAGATCAACAGTCATCAAAAATACACAGGTTCTTTTAATACAATATATTATATCTTTTAAGATGAAAATTGCCTCCAGTTAAAATAAAGTAGTGATTTAGAGCACTAAATTTTCCTAAAAACCAAGATAAGCCATGAGACGACTTTTGTTCAGACCCTTACTTGGGAAAGACACAATACTATAACACAGAAGCTGACTCATCTCGACTCATATTGTGAAATTTCATTTCATTAGTAATTCAGTCAGCAGCTGTCCAATCCATCCATAATGAATTAAAGAAATATTTCAGGTTGATAATGAATTTTTAATTCACTAATATATACCATTGTTTTGTAGGTACCCCAGGTGATACAATGGACACTAGCTGAAGATCAAAGTTCTTATGAAACATTTTATGCTGCTGTTAAAAGACCAATCATCACATTCGTTACATAGCCGTGTGTTGTTCATTATCAATAAAACCATCTTTTTTGTTACAATATTTTCAATGAAGACTTTATTATCAATAAACCATCTTTTTTGTTACAACATTTTCATTGAATGAGGTTCATTATTAACCATTTCTAGCATTCCCAGCCCAGAGACCAAGGTGAGCTATTGCCATCACTTGGCATTTTCTGTCTTCGTCATAAACTTTTTCAAAGATCATCTACTTTGAAATGACTGATTCAGTTTCAAAAAACTTTGTATCTAATATCAAATGTTTTTTTAATTATTCTGGTCAGTCAACAAACATGGTCACCCTGGCTAAGAATAAAACATCTAGGGGAAATGCATTTTTTTTGTCTTGCATCTACCAATGAGTCTCAAAAACCTAATTCGTCAATTGAGCCCTTGTATGGACTTTTTCCCCTTGAAAGATAGTTGTTACCAAATTTTTTGTTTTTCGCAGAAACTATGATAGTAACTTCAAACTGCAAAAAATGTTCAACAATGCATGCAAGTCCACATGACCAAAAGTAGTCAATTGATTCCCTATAGGAGAGATTGCCCTTGGTGTGGTTTTTACCACATTTTAGGTTGTTTTTTTTTACAGAAATATGATCAATCGTATCTTTAAAATATTTAAAGAGGAATTGTTGTTAATAGATGATATTTTACCATATTTTGTTTTAGAATTCATGTTTTCAACTGATAAAGTTCCCAATGTAAGTACTTACCGGTACTATGAAAAGAAGAAATATGATTTTATTTTTGTGAAGTACAGCTCCATTATTTGTCATAGACTCAATTTTGCTAATCCTAAACAAATTTCAGTCATTTATGAATGTGATGCTTTGTTGTTTGATGTTCTTGATTGTGTAGTGGTTCATATCTGTTATTATTTTGTTCATTTTTATGCCCCATTTATGGGCGTTATGTTTTCTGGTCTGTGCGTTTGTTTCGTCTGTTCGTTCATCTGTACGTTCGTCTGTCCCGCTTCAGGTTAAAGTTTTTGGTCGAGGTAGTTTTTGATGAAGTTGAAGTCCAATCAACTTGCAACTTAGTACACATGTTCCCTATCATATGATCCTTTTAATTTGTATGCCAAATTAGAGATTTCCCCATTTTCACGTTCCACTGAACATAGAAAATGATTGTGCGGATGGGGCATCCGTGTACTAAGGACACATTCTTGTTTTTAAAGATATGTGTATTGATTTGGGTTGTTGCTTACGTGGAAAATGGTAGTATTCACATAAATCTGTACCGGTTGTTCAGGTCATTTAGAAATCATTGTCTTTTTCAAACTTCCCAAGGTAACATAACCGAATACAAAAAATGTAATGAAAAGAGTAAAAAAACAAGTTGCACAGCGCATGCTTGCTTCTGGACACAACTAAACTGGCTAATTTAATCTGGAAGTTGAAGATGTCTCGCACAAAATCAGATCTCATTAGTATTATAGATTTTACCATGAACTTACCAAAAGTGCTAAATTGTTTCTATGTATAGAACATAGTGATTGTTCATTAACGTTTAAAACTCATCTTTAGCTCACCTGGCCTAAAAGGCCAAGTGAGCTTTTCTCATCACTTGGCGTCCGGTGTCCGTCGTCGTCGTTAACTTTTACAAAAATCTTCTCCTCTGAAACTACTGGGCCAAATTAAACCAAACTTGGCCACAATCATCATTGGGGTATCTAGTTTAAAAAATGTGTCCGGTGACCCGGCCAACCATCCAAGATGGCCGCCATGGCTAAAAATAGAACATAGGGGTAAAATGCAGTTTTTGGCTTATAACTCAAAAACCAAAGCATTAAGAGCAAATCTGACATGGATAGAATTGTTAAACAGGTGAAGATCTATCTGCCCTGAAATTTTCAGATGAATCGGACAACCCATTGTTGGGTTGCTGCCCCTGAATTAGTAATTTTAAGGAAATTTTGCTGTTTTTGGTTATTATCTTGAATATTATTATAGATAGAGATAAACAGTAAACAGCAATAATGTTCAGCAAAGTAAGATTTACAAATAAGTCAACATGACTGAAATGGTCAGTTGACCCCTTTAGGAGTTATTGCCCTTTATAGTCAATTTTTAACCATTTTTCGTAAATCTTAGTTATATTTTACAAAAATCTTCTCCTCTGAAACTACTTGGCCAAATTAATCCAAACTTGGCCACAATCATCTTTTGGGTTAGTAGTTTAAAAAAATGTGTCCGGTGACCCGGCCATCAAACGAAGATGGCCGCCATGGCTAAAAATAGAACATGGGGTAAAATGCAGTTTTTGGCTTATTTCTCAAAACCCAAAGCATTTAGAGCAAATCTGACATGGGGTAAAATTGTTTATCAGTTCAAGATCTATCTGCCCTGAAATTTTCAGATGAATCGGACAACCCATTGTTGAGTTGCTGGCCCTGAATTAGTAATTTTAAGGAAATTTTGCTGTTTTTGGTCATTATCTTGAATATTATTATTGAGAGAGATAAACTGTAAACAACAATAATGTTCAGCAAAGTAAGATTTACAAATAAGTCAACATGACCGAAATGGTCAATTGACCCCCTTAGGAGTTATTGTTCTTTATAGTCAATTTTTAACAACTTTCATAAAATTTGTAAATTTTTACCAACATTTTCCACTGAAACTAATGGGCCAAGTTCATTATAGATAGAGATAACTTTAAGCAGCAAGAATGTTCAGTAAAGTAAGATGTACAAACACATCACCAAAACACAATTTTGTCATGAATCCTTCTGCTTCCTTTTGATATTCACATAGACCAAGGTGAGCGACGCCGGCTCTTTAGAGCCTCTAGTTTTTATACGACCGCAAAATTTGAAAAAATTTTCGTCGTATATTGCTATCACGTTGGCGTCGTCGTCTGCGTCGTCGTCGTCGTTCGAATACTTTTAGTTTTCGCACTCTAACTTTAGTAAAAGTGAATGGAAATCTATGAAATTTTAACACAAGGTTTATGACCACAAAAGGAAGGTTGGTATTGATTTTGGGAGTTTTGGTCCCAACATTTTAGGAATTAGGGGCCAAAAAGGGCCCAAATAAGCATTTTCTTGGTTTTCGCACTATAACTTTAGTTTAAGTTAATAGAAATCTATGAAATTTTGACACAAGGTTTATGACCACAAAAGAACGGTTGGGATTGATTTTGGGAGTTTTGGTTTCAACAGTTTAGGAATTAGGGGCCAAAAAAGGGCCCAAATAAGCATTATTCTTGGTTTTCGCACAATAACTTTAGTTTGAGTAAATAGAAATCAATGAAATTTAAACACAATGTTAATGACTACAAAAGGAAGGTTGGTATTGATTTTGGGAGTTTAGGTCCCAACAGTTTAGGAATTAGGGGCCAAAAAGGGACCCAAATAAGCATTTTTCTTGGTTTTTGCACCATAACGTTAGTATAAGTAAATAGAAATCTATGAAATTTAAACACAAGGTTTATGACTATAAAAGGAAGGTTGGTATTGATTTTGGGAGTTTAGGTCCCAACAGAATAAGGGGCCCAAAGGGTCCAAAATTAAACTTTGTTTGATTTCATCAAAATTGAATAATTGGGGTTCTTTGATATGCCGAATCTAACTGTCATGACTGTGTATGTAGAGTCTTAACTTTTGGTCCCTTTTTCAAATTGGTCTACATTAAGGTCCAAAGGGTCCAAAATTAAACTTAGTTTGATTTTGACAAAAAATAAATCAGTTAGGTTCTTTGATATGCTGAATCTAAAAATGTACTTAGATTCTTTATTATTGGCCCAGTTTTCAAGTTGGTCCAAATCGGGGTCCAAAATTAAACTTTGTTTGATTTCATCAAAAATTGAATAAATGGGGTTCTTTGATATACCAAATCTAACTGTGTATGTAGATTCTTCATTTTTGGTCCTGTTTTCAAATTGGTCTACACTAAAGTCCAAAGGGTCCAAAATTAAACTTAGTCTGATTTTAACAAAAATTGAAATCTTGGGGTTCTTTGATATGCTGAATCCAAAAATGTACTTAGATTTTTTATTATGGGCCCAGTTTTCAAGTTGGTCCAAATCAGGATCTAAAATTATTATATTAAGTATTGTGCAATAGCAAGTCTTTTCAATTGCACAGTATTGCTCAATGGCAAGAAATATCTAATTGCACAATATTGTGAAATAGCAATTTTTTTTTAATTAGAGTTATCTTTCTTTGTCCAGAATAGTAAGCAAGAAATATCTAATTGCAAAATATTGTGCAATAGCAAGATTTTTTTTTAATTGGAGTTATCTTTCTTTGTCCAGAATCAACTTAAATCTTTGTTATATACAATATACAATGTATATTCACTTTTTACTACCAACTGATAATTTAAAGTTATCTTTACCATTCAGTGATAACAAGCAGTTTTTTTACATCTTAATATTTTATGATGTATTTAAATGAGTAGTTATTGTTGCAAACTCCATTAGAAATTTTAATTGAGATTAGTTTTGGAATAAGGGAAAGGGGGATGTGATTAAAAAAATTGGGTTCAATTTTTCTCATTTGAAATTTCATAAATAAAAAAGAAAATTTCTTCAAACATTTTTTTGAGAGGATTAATGTTCAACAGCATAGTGAATTGCTCTAAGAGAAAACAAAAATTTTAAGTTCATTAGAACACATTCATTCTGTGTCAGAAACCTATGCTGTGTCAACTATTTAATCACAATCCAAATTTAGAGCTGAATCCAGCTTGAATGTTGTGTCCATACTTGCCCCAACCGTTCAGGGTTCAACCTCTGCGGTCGTATAAAGCTGTGCCCTGTGGAGCATCTGGTTAATCTTCAAATCAGTACAATCAAAGATCCTCTGGTGGCCAATTGAAATGACATCCATTACAAGAATTAAAATGGATGATGTGCTTAACAGTTCTTGCAAAATAATAATTGGTTGCAACAATTTATCCTTAACTTGTTGAAGTAATTGACTTGATAAGATGTTTCCCTGACAAAACCATACCCTATGATCATATGGTGTCCCTGCTAGAAATCGAAGATGGCTTTAACTGCTGAAAAAATAAACATGTAAAGCTGTATGGAAAAATTCATTTATAGGTCATTTTTCAAACCCATCAAATAAATGAAAGCAAATTTGTCCCCAATTATCTTTTCTCAATGATTTAGTCCATGATTGAACAGTTTGCTATGGATATTTCCAGAATTAAACAAGAATATCCATTACTGAAGACAAGCACCTTGTTATTTTAACATCTGTTTTCACTATTGGATATTGACCATGCAATTTATTTCTCAGTCTCTATAAATATAAGATCAGATATGGTCAATTAATTTCTGAAGTCGGATGGTTGTCACCAGTGCATGTTCATGATAGGTTCATATGACACTATCCTCATTTTCATGGTTCATGGATCAACTAAATTTTCGTAAATATTTCTCCAATACTAGAAATAACAAGACGTTCATCTGATATGCAAACTTAACCCCTGATACATCTTAACATCATTAAGTTGCTGGCCATTTATTTTTAATTTTACCTAGGTGCAGACTTGTGTGACAATAAATTCCATGCTCAGAGGAGAGGGTATAATTAAATTATGGACGTCAAGTTGGTTACCTATTCCCTATTCCCTATTCGTTACCTATTCCCTATTCCCTATTCGTTACCTATTCGTTACCTATTCCCTATTCCCTATTCGTTACCTATTCCCTATTCCCTATTCGTTACCTATTCCCTATTCCCTATTCGTTACCTATTCGTTACCTATTCCCTATTCCCTATTCGTTACCTATTCGAACAAAGTTTGGAGACTTATTGTTTTTGCTCAGTTCTTATTATTTTTCTTATTCTTCTTCTTCCTCTTCTTCCTCTTCTTCTTCTGCCACTTTAAAAATGAACTTGTCCGCAGCATTTCTCCAAAACTACTTGTCAGATTTACTTAGGGTTTCATAAAATATTAGACTAATATGTCTAGGTGAGCCATCAATCGTTCATTTGTGCATTGGGGTCTATTAAGGGGTATTTTGGGGGGCAGAAAGAAGGGAGGGGTTTACTATAGAACCCTATGGGATTTTATTTTCTAAAATGTTCAAATGAATATAACTTGAAGATACATGCAGTCTTCAGAAATGATTAAAGGACAATAAAACAAATCACATGAAATATAGGGGAGTCCCTGGGGGTCATCCCTATCCCCTTCAATTCGAGAATATGCTTTTAACTTGTAAACGGTCCAGTTCCCACCCCTAAACCATATATATTCTTGTATGGGACAATAAAACTAATCAAACGAAATTAAATAAAAGTTCCTGCGGGTCACCCCACCCCGTTCAATTTGAGAATGTACTATTATCTTGTAAACGGTTCAGATCCCGACCCCTAAACCATATATATTCTTGAAATGGACGATAAAACAAATCAAATAAAATTAAATGGAAGTCCCTGGGGGTCATCCCCATCCCGTTCAATTTTAGAATGTGCTATTATCTTGTAAACGGTCCAGATCCCCACCCCTAAACCATATATATATTCTTGTAGGGGACAATAAAACAAATGAAATGAAATAAAAGGAAAGTCCCTAGGTGGTCACCCCACCCCCGCTTGTTTGAAAACTTATAAACGGTCAACATCCCCACCCCTAAACTATATATATTATTGTAAGGGACAATACAACTAATCAAATGAAATTAAATGGAAGTTCCTGGGGGTCACCCCCACCCCGTTCAATTTGAGAATGTACTTTTATCTTGTAAATGGTCCAGATCCCCACCCCTAAACCATATATATTCTTGTAGGGGACAATAAAACAAATAAAATGAGATAAAAAGGAAGTCCTGAGGGGGTCATCCCACCCCCTCTTGTTTGAAAACTTGTAAACGGTCAACATCTCCACCCCTAAACCATATATATTCTTGTAGGGGACAATAAAACAAATAAAATGAAATGTAGGTAAAGTCCCTAGGGGTCACCACCACCCCCTCCTGTTTGAATACTTGTAAATGGATGGAGATCCCCACCAGTAAGCCATATATATTCTTGTATGGGACAAAAAATCAAATCAAATGAACATGGGACCATATGAATAGCGAGTTATGGGAGCTTTATTTTGGAGACTTCGTAACAGCATCCTGTTACAATTACTTCTTGTTGTTTATACTCTTATATCTGGTAATAGTTCTAAATTTGTTGAGGTAAAATGATCTTTTTATGACCTATTTATATGTGTTTGTGCTCAACCGATCCTTTTACTTTATGTTCGATACTCATTTGTTCCTTATTTGATTTTTATACGTTCTACCTTTTAACTGCTTTATGTCCGTATATTTGAAGATGGATCTTGGTTCGAAGGGATGAAATCACCGTGTTAGCGCTTGCATAAAAAAAAAGATGTGATAGGATTGCCAATGAGACAACAACCCACAATAGACCAAAATGACACAGAAACTATCAACTATAGGTCAATGTACGGCCTTCAACAATGAGCATAGCCTAAACCGTGTAGTCACCTATAAAAGGCCCAGATATGACAATTTCAAACAATTCAAACAACAAAACTAACGGCCGTATTTCATATACAGAAAAATAAACGGAAAACAAATATGTAACACAAAAACAAACGATAACTACTTAATTTCAGGCTCTTGTCTAGGGACAGGCACATACTAACATAATGTGGTGGGGTTAAACATGTTAGCAGGGTGTACTTCGTTTCGGAGCATGCTATTACCTTGTTTAATTCGTTCCATCACTCGCTTATAATTCGCTTATCATACGTGTATCATACGTTGCACCTTTTAGAACATGATTTTCAATTGTTTTGTTGTCTCTGGTGGTAGATTTGGGTTCTTAGAGGTGATATAACTCTATAAGCGCATATGTACCCGTTCCAGCGCTCGGATAATACCCTGTTAAATATTCGTTACTTATTCGCTTTTAATACGTTTGTTGTACGTTGCACCTTTAAGAAAAGGATTTTTAATTGTGTTCATATCTCTGGTGGTAATAATGTGTTCTTATAGATGAAATATCCCTATTAGCGCGTATGTACCCGTTCCAACGCTCGGATAATACCCTGTTACTTATTCGTTCCTTATTCGCTTTTAATGCACGGGGTAAGTAAACGTTGCACCTTGAAATAAATCGTTTTTTAATTGTGTTCATGTCTCTGGTGGTAACAATGTGTTCTTAGAGACGAAATGACCCTATTAGAGCGCATGTACCCGTTCCAGCGCTCGGTTAATACCCTGTTACCTATTCGTTACCTATTCACTTATAATACGTTAGTTGTACGTTGCACCTTTTAGAAAAGGATTTTCACTTGTGTTCATGTCTCTGGTGGTAACAATGTGTAATTAAAGATGAAATGACCCTATTAGCGTGCATGTACCAGTTCCAGCGCTCGGTTAATACCCTGTTACCTATTCGTTACCTATTCACTTATAATACGTTTGTTGTACGTTGCACCTTTTAGAAAAGGATTTTCACTTGTGTTCATGTCTCTGGTGGTAACAATGTGTAATTAAAGATGAAATGACCCTATTAACGCTCACGTACCCGTTCCAGCACTCGGTTAATACCCTGTTACCTATTCGTTACCTATTCGTTACCTATTCACTTATAATACGTTTGTTGTACGTTGCACCTTTTAGAAAAAGATTTTTAATTGTGTTCATCTCTCTGGTGGTAACAATGTGTTCTTAGAGATGAAATGACCCTATTAGCGCATATGTAAAGTACTGTTAAACAAGAAGTAATGCCTTGCATATCTGTTAATGGCACACAAATGCAGTTATGCACCATAACACAATAAAGTTCAAAGTTGAACATAAAATTATTCCTTTATATAGAACCTGACCAATACTAGTATGTTAACGAACATTCCATGTGTAGTGGGCATATACATATTCAAAGAATGTTCAAATTGGAAGAGTCTGTGGGACATATCTGATATTTACTTACATGCATGTTTCAACACGAATGTCTTTAAAGCTTTCTGCAAAAAAAAAGTTGTTGAACCATAGAGGTCTCGGGTTATTTGCTTGTGTCTTATAGATATATATAACCCACATCTTCGTCAATTCTCATTAAATAAAATTGGAGGCTACATATCCAAATTTCGTTTCACATCGTTTCATGATTTAAATACCCGGTACATTTGTAACCCAAGACAAAGCCAAGAAGTCAACTGTTTCAGTTTTTCTTAATATTTCTCATTTTCAAAATTTGGTGTCAATGACAGATCCTTGATAGTCTGTAACATTTATTCACAACTGTGAAGCTGTCGTGCCGGTTTATAAAGCTTGAAATATATTATTTAGACACTTGCCTATTATTGAAGGACGTTTAATTAATATCTGGATATTGTATGACTTTTTATTGCATCTTATGTCGAAATATTGCTGTCTTGTTTGCGTTTCATAGTTTTCTTTGCATCCCAAATGATTCTCATGTACTATCGTTCTGTCAAGCAAACTTAAATAGATGGTTTAATTTGAGTCCGTATGATATGTTGTCTAGACTCCTTATTTAAGAATTGAATGCTTCTTTTTGTAAATTTATTGGGTTGTAAAAGCGTTGACCGAAGTACATTTTGTATGAAGCGCGGAAGCGCTTCATTCTAAAAATGTGCGCAAGGTCAACGCTTTTACAACCCTATAAAGTTACAAAAAGTAGCATTCAATACTTATAATTACATTTTTTAGCTATGATCATGAAAACACGAATTTTATATATTTTTTTTATTTAATTCACCTGTGCACTTTATTGTTGGACCACGTGTTATCATGAATAAAAAGTTGTATTGAGCAATGCAACTGCTTACGGAATAACACGTGATGTGCAGTTAGCCAATCAGAATGAAGTATTATAATGAAACATACATCTAATGTAATTATTTCCACTTGGAATCACTGTTACAGTGCTTATCCAGTGACCTTTGGGGTATCACAATAGCAATGGCTCAAACGGTTTACCAAATTGCAGTTTGATTTCTTCTCCCACAAACTGATCAACTGGTAAAATATTTTAGCAGATTGCTCAAGTGAAATATTAGTATGAAGTGTGTGCTGAAAAATCAAAAGTAATACTTACCATCCAAATCCAGTTAGTTTATATCTTTGTCATTCTTTTCAAAATAAAAAAATGACTTACTATAGTATGAGTCACTGAATAAAAAGGTATAATTTTGACATGAAAACTTCTATCATAAATAGATTTTATAGATAAATAGTTCAAACCATTGTTTTGTAGATGTATATTTTATAGCTTTGTCTTCTAAGACAAAGTTATTGTGTAATTATGATTCGTATAATATTTTCTATACAAATTACTGATCTGCTGGAATTAAAGGGAAATCATTTTTATTGAGTTATTGTTCACTAAAAAAATAATCAATGATACCAGGCTTATGATTTTGCCTACAAAAAAATCATCAATAGGTCTTGAATAAAAAAAAATTGAATTGCCAAATTAGGAGGAAGTTGAAGGGTGTTAGGACACAAATTACAAAGGTTTTGCCAAATACTGCTTATAAGTTATCTTGTGCTCCATGGTAGAGAATCCTTAGTACTTTGAACAATGCAAAGTTTTGCAAAACAGCTGTTAATCTATAATTTTACCATATCAATAAAAATTCATGTCAAAAATAAAAATAACTGACTACTGGACTGGTGATACTTTCTTAATTTACAGGGGAATTTATATGATTTATAGAACTTTGAATGTGTTCGATAATAGGTTTTTAACATTTTTTTTTCTTCAAAATTTTAATCATCTTAAAAATAAATTTCATTGTTCTTTTCAAAACAGAGGATAACAGTTTAATAATCATAAAAATAATGTTACAAACAAATTAAATGAGGAAAGTTGATATTTGTCAGACAAAAATTGTGACAAAAGTTTGCTGATTTTCAGTAATGTAAATTATTTCCCTTTCATGGTAGCAGATAAGTAATTGCTTTAGAAAAAAAAAATCCAAATTACAATTATGCACTAACTTGTTGTTGGAAAACGGAGCTATAAATTATAGACTTACAAAACAATGTTTTGAACTATTTATTTATAAAATCTATTTATGATAGAAGTTTCCTTGTCAATATTAGACCTTCTTATTCAGTGAATCGTACTAAAGTAAGTCATTATTGTGTTTGATAAGAATGACAAAGAAATAAACTAACTGGATCAGGATGGTAAGTATTACTTATGATTTTACTGCACTCACTTCATACTACAGTGACTTGACTGTTAGTGTTGCTCTCCACCAATTGCAACTCATTCAAAATTTAGACCAAATTGCAATTTGTTTTTTAAAATCAAATTGTTCAACTGGTCAGAAATTTGAACCAATTGCTGTAGAAAACCACAGTAAGTCATTAAAGTGCAAGGTGATAAAATAAAACATACTTACAATCCTACAAGACTTTAACTCCACTTTAATGATGTTGTGACAAAATTAGTTTATCAGAAAATTGAGAATGGAAATGGGGAATGTGTCAAAGAGACAACAACCCGACCAAATAAAAAAACAACAGCAGAGGGTCACCAACAGGTCTTCAATGTAGCTAGAAATTCCCGCACCCGGAGGCGTCCTTCAGCTGGCCCCTAAACAAATATATACTAGTCCAGTGATAATGAACGCCATAAGAATTTCCAAATTGTACACAAGAAACTAAAATTAAAATAATACAAGACTAACAAAGGCCAGAGGCTCCTGACTTGGGACAGGCCTAAAATGCGGCGGGATTAAACATGTTTGTGAGCCCCTATACCTCTAACCAATGTAGAAAAGTAAACGCATAACAATACGCACATTAAAATTCAGTTCAAGAGAAGTCCGAGTCTGATGTCAGAATATGTAACCAAAGAAAATAAATGTCAGTTTGTATAGTTATATTATATTCATTTCCATGCTGAAGGGGAACTGTTTATTTTGAATTGCTATTAAATTGTCCAAACTAAGCTTTCATATAGTTTTTCTTTCTAAAAGTATTCTATATTTATAAGAATCAGACATTATGTGAATTAAAACATTTCATGTTCAGTAAAATATGTGTAAAATTGCAATATATGTTTGTAGGAAGTTTCCATGGGGAAGATAATAACTTTTCTTTCAAAAAGTCTTTATTCAAAAGAATAATATTTTAGGTTATCTCCCCTGAAAACTTATCAATAGCATATTGTTATTTCACACATATTTTACTGAATATATGATGTTTTATTTAAAATGATATCTGATTCTTATAAATATAGAATACTTTTAGAAAGAAAAACTATATGAAAGCTTAGTTTGGACAATTTTATAGCAATTCAAAATAAACAGTTCCTCTTCAGCATGGAAATGACTATAATATAACTATATACAAACTGATAAACTAATTTTGTCACAACATCATTTGAACATCATTAAAGTGGAGTTAGTCTTGTAGAATTGTAAGTATATTTTATTTTATCACCTTGCACTTTCACATTTTGACTGAACAATTTGTTCAATATTCTGACCAGTTGAACAATTTGGTTTAATAAAACAAATTGCAATTTGGTCAAAATTTTGAATGAGTTGCATTGGTGGAGAGCAACACTAACAGTCAAGTCACTGTAACAACATTTCACTTGAGCAATCTGCTAAAATATTTTACCAGTTGATCAGTTAGTTGGAGAAGAAATCTAACTGCAATTTGGTAAACTGTTTGCGCCATTGCTATTGTGATACCCCAAAGGTCACTGGATAAGCACAGTAAAATGTACAGTTTATGGACCTTCACGTAAGACTTTATCGTCACCAACTGACTGTGTTTGTCTCATTATTACGTTCAAACCCAGCCTATGTCTAGGCCAACAATATTATTTATTTCATAATGTTTGCATCTGCACTCTTTGAAGATCAATTGCCTCCGTGAAAAAGTATGTTATTTCTAATAATTAAAATTGAGAGAGGAAATGGGGATTGTGTCAAAGAGACGACAACCTCAGTCCTGGCCCAAAAAGCAGAAAACAAGTACGTTGAATGACTAATATTTGTATACCTATTACAGTGAGTTGACTATGGGTGTTACCGTTTACCTGTAGCTATTGTTCAACCAGATTTAAACATTGACAATACAATAGGGACATTTAAATTGACCAGTTGGTTTGGTAGATTTAAATCTACCTTGATGCTACCTGTACAGTTTTTTATTCACCTAACCAAAACTTTCAGCATGCTTTTTTCCTGAAGTATTTCTTATCCTATCACTTCACCTGTTTAATTGTTACTGTTGTAGTACATGTAGTATAACTGAGATAGTTCTTTTTTAAACTTATAAAAAAATTTATATGGCATCAAGGCTTCAATTTTTATCTTTGTTGAATAACATAATATGCATTCAGTGTAAATTAGTTTCTCTAATTCTATGGAAATTTATCCCTTTCCGAACCCATTGTATAAAAAAATTTAATCAACGTGTGGTTGCCTGTGATCTCAAAAGATCATTGGATGATTTTAAGGGTCATAACCTTTTTTAGCTAACTGGATGAATCAAATTATGCTAATAGGTGTTAATGAAATTGACGTGACAACTTCGTGCAATGTGAAAGGCACTCGAAGGGGATTTTCGTTTAACAAAAAAAGGAAATTAATTTTTTTATTCTCTAATCATTAGAGAAACAGATTCTTACATAGTTACTCGTGGATTATCGGATTTATCCAATCTCGATAGTTAAATTATAAATTTTAAAGTCCTCGCCTAGGCTCGGAATTTAAAATTGATAATTTAACTATCTCGATTGGATAAATCCGATAATCCACTGGTATCAATGTTAGAATCTATATTTATACATGGTATGAATAATGCTAGAATATGACCACTTATATTTGATAACTAGACACAAACTTATTTCATGTTCTTACATTAACTAAACACTGTGAATTTGATTAAAAAAAAACTTTTCTCCTAAATCCTAAAACAGGTAAAGAAATTAACATTGTTATAAGTCTTTTTGTTATGGAAATGGATGTTTTCCCTGAAATAATTAATCATTCAAATGCCAAAAAACATAACATTTAGATGGAAAAAGAGATTTTTTTTCACTGTCATTTAAAATTTTAGAAGGGGGCAACATATATATTTTTATAAGGGAATTTAATTGCATGTCATATAATTCACTACATTTCCTCCTTAATGTTTTCACAGCCAAATACTATGAGTGCTTAGATTTCTTGTATATTGTTGAAAAAAACCTTTTTAATATCTCTTTGGCTTTTTAATGGGAAATAACTCAAAATTATTTGTTTTTGACATGTTCCTTGTACAAATTGTTAATGTATATTCATATTGAAATATCAAAATCATATTTGTTCATGCTTTTGACTATATAACTAGATTTTCTCTCTATATCAGTATTCTGTTAAATTTCCCATAATATATATATATCCCTAGGCTAAAATCAGGGAACAGAATTTTGCAATGTATATATTCCAGTCAAATAATTTTAGATCAAGAACTTTATAATGATTACTTCCAATATCACATTCATATCATCCCAACATTAGGAATATTTTGGAATATTTTACTTTTTCATTTCGCTTTATCACTACATTAGACTATATCCACTTTATGAATTTAACATTTTGTTTCATTTCCATGATAATTCCAATGATATATATATTCCATTTAAACAGGTGAATCACTCTTATAATATATCCCAAAATTTATAATGAATGTGTTGCAATTATTTCTCCTTCTTGCATTCAAGTTTGATTTTTTTATAACCTTTTAGATAACTTATTCCATATTATGCAAATTGAATTTCCTTCAGTGAACACAGTATTTGTTCCACAAAAATCCTCTTATAATAAATTTCAAAGAAAAACACTGCAAATATCATGATCCAAAATGAAAATCTTGAAGGGACATTATAAAGAAATGCACAACATATAATCCATCTGAAAATTGAAACTGAAATCACCTGGATAGCTCTTTCATGTGTCATTGACAAATGGACAATACTATGTATGAGGGTTACAAATTTAAAGAATCATTTATTATTTAAAAACAGTTTTAATTTTCATGCATATTAATATGCAGTTAACAAAATATTTTACTGATTAAGATTTTTTGGTAAATTTTAGAAATATTATCAATACTGGGGATTTAAAACAATGAAAACCTAAAAATATTTCTACCCTTTCAAATTTTTGATAGAATAATCCTAGGTAAAGAAAAATTTCAGGAAAAAAGCATGCTGAAATTTAGGGTTAGGTGAATAATTTTTTTTACAGGTAACATCAAGGTAGATTTAAATCTTACAAACCAACTGGTCAATTTAAATGTCCCTATTGTATTGTTAATGTTTAAATCTGGTTGAACAATAGCTACAGGTAAACGGTAACACCCATAGTCAACTCTTTGTAAATATGTCATATAGGCGAGCGCCGATTTGAGAAAAAAGCCTCTCGTTAAGGTTTTTAATGCACCTATCTAACACACAGCTTATTTTGGTATCATTTGAAAGAAAAACTTCTAGAGCATACGATTTGGGTGGTCGTCAAAGTTCCCTATGGTAACGTTTCTTGTAAATCTCACGAGAACACAGGCATGTCGAAATTCTTTGGATTATACGGCGAAATTTAACATTGAATATATCTGCATTGTTGTATATATATTATTCATTTTATCTTAGATAGCTTTGTATACATTATAAAAAGACATCGAATCCAAAAAAAAAGAAGATTTTATGAAAAATTAGTTAATTCAGAGGCATCTGTCAGACCAACCCTAAAATGTAAAAAAATATCCATTTTTTTTAAGATTGTCAGTGCCAATGACTTATTAAAACTCTCATGATTTGTTTTTTTTTATAAATTCCATATACCTTGAAAAGATTGCGACACACATCGAAGCTCAATGACGGATAATAAATGTTTGACGACTTCTCTAAAATCTGCATTATTTAGCGGTATTCCGGATCTGTATCGTGTTTATCCCAGACGCTCAAAATTTATATAAATCGAGTATCTATTAATAGTATGCACAGGTAACATTTGAGTTGCCAAAACTCAAGTCGTGTTTTAACATATTACTAAATAATTATTCGTATATATGTTAACGAAAGACCATTTTACGCATTACTAACGATATTGGCAGGTGATATGTAAGCAGCAGACTGCATTTTATAGAATAGAATATTCTTACATTAAATATTATCATAATTACTCATCATGGATCATGTGTGTTTAGGTTGTTTTTGAGTGAGGTTGATAAATTAGATGACATTATTATGAACAACATAAAATATCACAAAACTTGTTACAGGACATATACAAGCAAACACAACATACCGTCTCCATCAAGTTGTATATCTGCTGCAAAAGTCCAGCAACAGCAGTCTCAAGCAGAAACTACAAGTTCATGTGCATCTCCAAATAGCCTTACTAGGTCTAGGCTATCAATAGATTTTTTGTGTTGCGTCTTTTGTAAAAACAAGACTTTTAAAAAGGATCGAAAACTTCATCGTGTTTCTTCGTCTATGAGGGTTCAAAGCCTAACTAAACATGCTGACAATGAAATGCTCTTTCAAATTGCAGATAAAGATTTCACATCAAATGCTTTATATCACTCTGGTTGCATAACAAAATACCTTTTGCGAGAAAAAGAAATTAAAGCAGAAACCAATTAAAATAATACTGGTACCATGTACGATAAAGCATTTACCTCATTGGTTGAGTCTATAAGCGAAGAATTGTTCGTTCACAAAAGGGTGTTCTCCTTGTCTTATCTCCTTTCTAAATATAAATCATTTCTGCCAGAAGACGTATCATCTAAATACACTACATATAGACTTCAACTCAGATTAGAAAATCACTTTCGAGAACATATTGTGGTTGATGTAAATCACGGTCAAGGGGAGTCTAACTTCGTATATAGTAGTTCTCTCACATTGCACGAGGCAGTTAGAACTGCTATTCGTTTCAAGGCCGAAACAAAGTTTACTAAACTGCAGATGTCTGCGTGCACTTCAAACAACGACCAAACCGACGAAAATCAAATATTATATTCAGCTGCTTCAATTCTCAGACGTGAGATTAAAAATGCCGTTGTCCCTATGGATACTTATCCTTCAGTTGATGAAATGTCTTTATCTAAATCTCTAGAGACCGTGCCTTCTGTTTTGACTGGTTTTATAATTGGCTTATCGATGACTCTCACAGCCAAGTAGATATTAAAAACCATTTATCTGACATTCCATTTGAAAGTATAAGGAAGAGCTTAGCTTTATCTGAATGCATAGTTTCATTGCACAAAAAAGCTTTATCACCTCTTTACATTGGCCTTGCATTACAGTTACATCATATGCATGGGTCGAAAGTTTTAATCGAGACATTACATTCGCATGGATTTTGTGCATCATATCATGAGGTACGGCGATACCTTACAAGCCTTGCGTGCTCTGAATTATCTCAAGTTCAAAACAATACATACATTCCCAGTGGAATTCGCCAATATAACGGCACAGTCTCAGTCATACATGAAGGAGCTGATAATGTCGACATCAATGCAGTAACAATTGATGGAAAGGGTACTTTCCATTCAATGGCAAGAGCGGTATTCCAGGTATGTGAGGAGATAAATGGTGAAACTGAGCATCTGGAACACCAAAAAGTCGCCCGAGGTCGCATAAAAACCCTGCCAAAAGACGAGAAAGTATTTTTCCTTACCACATGTGCTCCTTTTACAAAGCCAAAGCAAAGAGCTGAACCTAGCCACAAGAATGACGTTTATTCAAAGCTTTCTGCGTGCGTACTTCCCTATGCTGAAACCTCTGATCTTATCTGGGTGCTCCTTAGAAATTTATCAAGGACTATTGTTGACCTTCCATACAAACAACCTTCGTTTGAAGGACAACAAATTCCATTCTGGACTGGATTCAACAAGCAGATCTCGAATATTAGTACCACTTATCATGTTGTTAGCTATCCGCCAATCATTGACGCAAAACCTTCCGACATGGGCACTGTGTATACAACAATGAAGAGGTGTGCTGATATATGCCAGAAGGCTGGTCAACCATTTTCTATTCAAACTTTTGATTTACAATTGTACGCAGTGGCACAACAGGTAAAATGGGATAGACCTTCTGAGTTTAAATCACACATTTTACGTCTTGGTGGCTTTCATACCCTATCGTTTTTTATTTCATCAATAGGTAAGATATGGGGAGATGGTGGTCTCCGCGACCTGCTAGTTGATTCCGGTGTGTACGCAGCTGCAACAGTAGACCAAATGCTTTCAGGAAAACAGTTCAACCGTGCAGTTAGAGGACTCACACTCCTTTATGAGACATTGAAGACACTTTGGATCTGTTCGTTCTTTGTTTGGATCAGACAACAAAAATGTTTAGAAATCCCTGAAAACCTTTTTGTAGGCCTCACCGAGTGTCATGAAAGTTTTACGAGTAATGGCCGTACATTTGACATGGTTAAAAAAAAAAAGCTCTGAATGACGACCTTGGGTCAAAAATGAACGAGTTTCGAGAATGGGGTGGTCAGGTTTCTCCTACATTTCGTTTTTGTGATATGCTACTACAAGCTTTAGAAATTATGCTGATAAATATCCGAACTGAAAGAAATGGCCTTTGGTCTTTTCATTTGCATTCTGTTTTCTCAATGCTTCCTTACTTCTTTGTAGCCAACAAAAACAATTATTCCAGATGGACTCCTGTCTACCTTTTAGATATGCTAAACCTACCAACTGAGGCAGAAGGTCTTTTTTCGATGGGTTTCTTCTCTGTTCGTCAAAAAGTTGGATCGTTCAATGGCGTTTGGAGCGACATGGCAACAGAAAAAACAGTGATAAAAGATTCAAAAGGAGACGGTGGTATTGTAGGTTTAACAAGAAAGAAGGCTTCATTGATAAGATGGAATCTTACAAGGCATGTGCTTAGTCAGATAACATCGGCAATGAGAGCACGTTCGAGTCTTTCCCAGGTTGATGACCAATGTCACGATGAAGCAAAACCAGCTGCAATGAAAAGGGATGAAAAACATGTACAAGATCTAATTGTTTATATAACAGAAAATATGACAAATCCATTTGACGTTGATAATCACCCCCGTCAGCTTATTAACATTTCAACTGGTCTCCATGCAAGTCACGACATTGAAGATTCACTGTTAAAATCAGTTGAAACTGGAAGAACTAAAATGAAGATGTTTGTTGATTCATCTCTATCGACAGATAAGGCAGGTAGCTTTTACCATCCTATCAAAAGATCAGGACTGAAGACCTTTGAAGATATGAATCCCAAAGTACAACTTAAATGCAAATCTGGGCAAGTTGTAAAAGGTCATTTGAATCCCGAGCTTGTGTTTAGACGTGCACTATATCTTACTAAATGTAGAGATGACGTATTTGTGGAAACTGTTTTGTCCTATCCAATTTGTCCCATTCCCACTGCATTATTTCATGACGATGGAACTATGAGAAAGACAAATAAGTCTGATCTTGCCCATGAATTGGAAAATTTAGAAGAATCAGTACCTAACATTCCTCCATTCGACCACAGTGCTACCGTACTAATAAGAGATGGCATGAGCTTAGTTCAGTCATTTGATGTGAAAAGAATGTCCACATTTGGAGACTTGGCCAAATCTTATACTATGCAGTTACAATCATGCTTCCGATTCACAGACAAGGTTGTTGATGTCTTCGATCGCTATGACACTGAACATTCTATAAAATCAGCAGAGCGTCATAGGCGATCGGCAACAACATCTACGCAAAAAGTTTATTATATCGCTGAAGGCCGAACTGTTCCAGACTGGAAAAAATTTCTATCAAGCAACAAAAACAAGCAAGCATTGATTACTTTCCTTGGTGATTATCTGAGCAGCAATTTGTCTGATATATTCCAGGGTGAAAATAAATGTTTAGTTCTTGCCGGTGCATTTTCCAATCCAGAAATAGTGCGACAACTCTCTGAGCATGTAATTGATTTCCCAGACCTTTTCTGTTCGCACGAAGAAGCAGACACAAGAATCTTGCTTCATGTTATACACTCTGATAAAATCTTTCAACAGTTGAACATAAGGGGACGAATCATAGTCAAGTGTTCCGATACAGATGTTCTTGTGCTCTGTGTTCATTATTTCAAGGTTCTTGTATCGACTGAACAAATGTGGTTTTTGACGGGGTCAACTAATTCTCTTAGGGACTGTAGAAGGTACATACCAATACATGAGTTAAGTAAATCTCTTTCACCTTTACTAGCTTATATTCTCCCTGCAGTTCATGCTTTAACTGGTTGTGATACCACTTCCGCTATATTTGGGTTTGGCAAAAAGACCGTCTTCAAATTGATAAGAAAATCTCCGAGTAAGTTTACAAACCTTTAAAACTTTGACAAGATCGATTTTTCAACATTGTTGTCAGCAGCCAGAGAGCTTATTTCAAGCTTGTATGACCCAAAAGACAAATTCGCTTCATCACATGTTGACTTAAACAAGTTACGTGTTAAACTTGCAACATGCAAAGACACAAGTTTGTTGCGTTTGCCACCAAGCGAACCTGCATTCAAAGAACATGTTTTGCGATCATGTCTTCAAACGAAAATTTGGATGTCCTCACATCTCGATCATCCAAATCCTTTGTCTCCTTATGAATACGGATGGAAAAAGAGTTCACATGGCCCGGATCCAGTCTACTTTTTAGGCATGATGACGTCCGATTTCCTGCAAGATTTAATATGTTCTTTCAAGGGAAAATATATATGTAGCAAGTCATGTATTTGCCGAGAGCAGCAGATGTCTTGCACTGAGCTTTGCCCATGTCAGGGTAGTGATACCTGCCAAAATATATTTTCTAAAGAGGACCTCGACCTCGAAGATCAAATAAATAATTGGTTGTATACTTAAGTTCCGTATGCGATGATAGTGGTAGTTACAAATTAAAATTAAAAAAAAAAAAAAAAAAACTAAAAAAAACTAACAAAAAAGAAAAAACAACCTTGCTAGTGATCTTCGACCCTGACGTGGCTGGCAAGCTTAAGACAATTAAATCATAATGTATTTATAACTGTCGAACTAACAGGAGACCAAAATAACATATATTTTTAACTGTGCTGTAAACATGGTAAATATGCGCTTTGAAGCAGTTTTACGGTATGTTTTCATATAGTTTTATCAATGTTTTGTCGGTATAAAAAACATGCTAGGCAAAACATTAGAACTTATAAAACAATTATATATGTTATTAATATAAAACCAATAGAATTTGTGTGTTTTCGATGCAAAATTAAATAATACCGAGCGTTTTGCGTCAAGACCCGTAAAAACTATGATTTTCACAAAAATACGAGATTTTTTCATTTTAAACACTTTTTTGTAGAAAAAAAATTTCAGAAACAAAAACTATATAGACTATAGTTTATCAAATGATATATTTCAAATAATATTGCAGATGAATTTGTTTTTATTTAAACTGCATTTTTCGAACAATATCGTCAAATTATGACTTTTATTTTTTTTCCTTTTTTGCCGGTTTTAGAAAAATGTGACCATTTCCCAATTTGACGACCAGGCAATTCTGAATGTACGATAAAAGACCTTTCAAATGATATATCATATAGCCGTGTGTTAGGTAGGTGCATTAAAAACCTCCGAATCCTTGAATTGGCGCTCGCCTAATACATTTAACGAACTAGCCGGCAAAATTGCCTTTCACGAACGCGCACCTGATATCGATATCAGTGGCGTAGCTAGGCTATTTTTAAGTGTACGCCCCAACCTCGGCGAGGGGTTTGGGAGCTCCAATCGGACCAAGGTTATAACATCTTCTAATAGTGGGTTCGAGGGGAAGGTGTCATTAAAAACTAATCAATAGTAAGTTGAACATACCTTATAGATTACTTTTTTTTTTATATATATCTTTTATGTTTAATGTATGCATTGTGTTGATTTGAAATCTAATGGTCAATGGTGTTAAAAAAAAAATCCAAACCAGTTACTTTAAAATATGTTTAAAAGGAACCGTGGGGTTATATATAGCAATTACTCGACTAAAACCCCTTTTTGTGCAAAAGTCGTTAATGGATATGAATTGATTAATTTGCATAGATGTTTAGGTGCATTATGAAAATTCGTAAACGGTTCCATGGTTCTCGCTAGATTACCTCTTCCCTCGAAAATTGATTCCTTTTATCAGTCCATTACAGGATTTTAAATAATCAAACATTTGCTTTAGATTTTTTTTCTTGATCTGGACTATTAACTTCTACCCAAGTGTCATGACAATATCTGAAGGTTTTCAAAATTATCATGTAAAAATAATAATCACAGAGCGTCTGTTAACTGCTAATGATAAGTCCGTATGTCAATTGAAAAATGAAAAAAACTATATTTTCAAAATTTTACTTCAGACATGAATCACAAAAAAGCTTCTGCCAAAGTTTCATAAAATTCGATGGAGGGTTGACAAAGTAATTGAAGTGTAGCAAACTTCAACCACAGACTATCTACTTGTTAACTGCAAACAGAAATTCCTATTATCAGTAAAATACGGGGAAATCAAAAATGTAAATTCATCATAAGGTCTAGATACTCTTTTGACTCGAATAACAAGCTTCTGTCCAACTTTCGTAAAATTTCATGAAGGTTTGACAAAATAATTGATATAAGAAAAATCTTTTACCACATATTTAACCTAAATGTTGACGCCTCCGATGAAATCTAGGGTCTCTCTCTCTATATATATATATAGCTTTTTCTTGTTTTCGTGTCATAAATGTAGGCTCAGCTAAAATTCAAAGCACATATCGAATCTCAGCTGAAAGGAAAGTAAGAGGAAATCCCAGTAGATTCAGACTTTGACTGACAAAAAATGAACGAATATCTAATACGGTACCATTCGATCGAGAAAAAAAAATCTCATTTTTTTCGCCAGGGCGTTTCAATGACGTAAACGTAGCTACGCGTCTGGATATTTCAATACGACACCCGGATTTGAAATAATTAAATATTTTCTGACGCAAACTATACTTGATGAGTCTATAGAGGGGGATAGGACCTTTATCGGGACTCCGGGATCGGGTGTTTTTAGCTCGTGATTTCGGGATCTGGGAATTCATTTTTCTAATTTCGGGACTTCGGGATTTAGATTTTTTAAAATCGGGACCTCGGGATTTCGTGTTTTTAAGCCCGGGATTTCGGGATCAGGACCCCCTCCTACCCCGCTCCTCTATAGCTGACAAAACTAAGGTTACAAGGAAAAAGGCTTGAACTTACTATAGCACTCATTTCCAACAGCGAATAACTTTGACCTCATTCTGGTGCTTCATTCTAGGGTGAATCATTACAGTTAAAAAAAAAAGGTGTAAGCATACTAAAGCAAAATATCAAATATCAGACTGAAATAGAAAATATACCATGTATACCTTTATAAAACACATAAAGGTATATAGCATTTTTTTTCTGAGACGAGTGCCTGTGGGCTCTGGGCCCGCGCTGCTTTCGGTAATGTAACATAGGCATTCCGGCGCAATCGGAACTGTACTGATAGTGCACCGGGTTCCAATAATAGTCCGGGGATGGGGCTCGGCCATGGGGTTCGGTGGCTTAGTGGTCTTAGAAGTCGAGCTACTGTTTCACTAGCCTGCGAGTTCGAATCCCGCACGTGACAGGTTTGCTCGACTCAGGCGCCACTCTAAATTGAATTTTATGCATATTAAATGCATTTTTTTTTATGTATATTATTTTTTTTAACTTCTCTGTAACCTTTGTACCTGCATGGTTTTATGAGAATAAACTATCTATCTACCAGGATTGTCAATTTTCATATCGAACCCTTGGATTAAACATACTTCAGAGGTTCCCCTGACTTTATGTTGAATTAGAATCTTTTCTAAAAATGTGTAAAAAAAATAAACTATTAAACATCTTTTTCTCGGACCCCCTCCCCCCACCCCCCCCCCCCCCCCCCCCCCCCCCCCCCCCCCCCTTGGTCCGCCACTGATTCTCTGATATTGTCGTTCTTTAATATTTATTGTGTCTAAACAAATAGAAGATTAAGGTATTGACTTAAATGGAACTAATATTGAAATATGGTTTTGAGCAAAAACTGATGAGTCAATAGAATAGAATAGAATAGAATAGAATAGAATAGAATAGAATATTTTTTTTTAGAAAAAGAAATGACATATAAATCAAGTGTTAGAAACCTTCTAAAATCTGTATATATGATATCATGAGAGTGATGTATTGTTTTCGGCAAATTGGCTTTAATTTTAATTTTTAAAAGTATAGCCAATTTGCTGAAAACACTAAACGTTCCCAATTTTGTTTTTAAAGCCACCCTTTTTTTTAAGGTTACACAGGATGACAAGTCCTCAAATAACCACTATAAATCTGAATAAGAATAATAAATACAATGTTTTAATTATTTTTCTCTTGTTTGAGTTATCAGGTTAGGGCAAATCTTTCATTGCGTTGACACTAATTTGATTTAAAAAAAATACCTGTATAAATTATCTCCCTTTAAATTTGCACCTGCGCAGGTAACTAACAAAGGTGAATCATTTGAAGACACTTCCGCTATGTAGGACAATATTGACAAAATGAAGACAAATATTTTATTGTTAATAACCATTATACTGAGCCTTTGCTATGAAGGTAAATGAACAAGCCTATAAGTTTATAACAAGTCTATTATATAACTTGGTCCTTTGACGAAAAAGGACAAACCACTCGCGACAAAAACCCAATAAACACTTGACAATTGTGTCTTCCGGTATTTTGTTTTATAAGATCGAAAGTCTAATAATTCAGTCTGAAATTCTCAGGAATAAAAGTTCTGTATCCTTTGCCTTTCTACATCAATGTCATTTTTAGATGAATATCCAGTCGAATATTAAATTATTTACCGTTTTTAGCGCAAAACGCAGACCATTGAAAACATTTCTAATTCACTAAAAGTTTTAATATTTTGAAAGTTTTAAAAGACATTTGCTAGATACTGTTTTTTATCGGTTGTAATATCTTCACTATTAAGCAAATTGTGTTGGTTTCAAAAATGATTTGTATATAAGCATGGTAAGTCTTGATTTTAATTAAGTAACTACAAAAATCAAGGAAATTTTCTGGTTTTTTGTTGTTCTTCAGATAATTGTTGTATATATGTTATGTACTGCATATCTACATGTAGATTTAGCAATTTTGAATAATTACATTTTTTCAGTTATTGATAAGGAGAATTATATGTTTGTCAAGCTAAGTTTTTGTTATTTTAATAGAAAACCATTCAAATTACAATTATGATTTAATTACAGCTGTTATCAATATGCTAGCAAGTTAAAGGTTTGGGTTGCTTGCTTTCTTGCTTTGTTTGTATTAATGTTTGCCCAAGCATTGTTATTCAGATTGACATCTGAAAACATTATAAAAAAGTGCAATTTAACTTGTGTATATTATACTTGAAAAGATTGAGCGGAGGTTATCAAATAATCAAATTTACCTATATACATGTATGCATGCAGGTTTAACTCTGCCTACTTATTTTATTATATTACAATCAAAGCAAGCAAATCAACCAAACCTTTGACTTGCTTCCTTTCGGGTAACAGCTGTAATGTTTAAGTAAACCTGTTTTTCAAAGGTGACACTGACTGTGATGCAATATAAGTTCCTTTATGATACGTCAAGTTCAAAATAGAAGAAATATAAGAGTATTTGTTCTTCGTTAAATGAAGATTGGTTTTTCACTAGGAACAGATATTATATGGTAATGTTTGTAACAAAAGTTTCCAGAGAAATTAATGTCTGAAAGGAGGAACACATATAGAATTTACTAATTAAACTATTTACAGCATGCAGGCTATAATGAAAAATACTTGTGTTAAGGGTTTCACTTTCTACCAAAAAGTGTTTTCTGACATACATGTACAATGTATTGGAAGTTTATTGTAACAAAATATTAGGCCTTCCTCATATATACATTGCTCAAAATAAATCAATAAAGAAGAATTCCTGTATAAATTCTAATACATTGAAGCACTTCTCCTGGTGCTGGGTTTTCTCACTGCATTGAAGACCCATTGGTGGCCTTCGGCTGTTATCTGCTCTTTGGTCAGGTTGTTGTCTTTTGACACATTCCCCATTTCCATTCTCAATTTTATTTATACCGTTATCATATTTTCTTCTTCATGACTATATCTAAAACAGCAACACACACTTATTTGTATAACTCTAGTCTCCATGGATGCATTTGTTAATTTATTTTTAAATTGTTATTTAAGGCTCAGCTATTATGTGCCACCGTTGTTTCAGTGCTATGGGTGGCTGTGGAGATGATTTAGTTTGGTGGATGTTCCCATGGAAAGACTGTGGTGATTCACAATTCTGTGTTAAAATCACAGAGCAAGTTGGTAGTAAGTATTTCATAATCGTTTCCACTTTAATTTACTTATGACTTTGGTTAATGTGGTAAACAAGGATAAAGAAGAGGTGTACAAATGTATACTGTGGATAACATTGATAGATTTGAAACACTCGGAGTATTTAGAAAGTAGGGAAATAAAAAAACTGGAGAACTTTTCAGTTAAAATGTATGATACTAATGAAACATTTAAAATACGGTGAAATACTGTTCAGACCTTTAGCTAGAAATTGAAAGTGTTCTCAAGGCACATTTGCCAATGAAGGTCTCAGCACGATATCGATTGTTTTTAAAACAAAAAGGTAGACACGTCACAGGTAATAGTTGATCTAAATAACATTTAATTCCTCTGATACTATTATTGCACAAAATGCACCACAATTTGTATACAACTATGTCTGTCCCCATTAAAGAACCTGTTACTTTAGTGGTTGTCGTTTTGTTACTGTGTTTCTTCTTTTTTTTTCCATTCATTATTCTGTGAATTAATTAGGCTGTTTAAGTTTTTCCAGTTTAAATTGTTGTACATTTGTCATTTATTGGCCTTTTATAGCTGACTATGTGGTATGGGCTTTGCTCATTGTTGAAGCCTGTATGGTTAATTTCTGTGAAATTTTGGTCTCGTGAAGAATTATCTCATTGGCAATCATACCACATCTTTATTTTTTTATTCTGAATAAAATATTTTTAGATAAAACTTAATGATGAAGTATGTTGAGTACTGGAACAGTTAAGGTATAAGAAGGTGTGAATACTACGGTATACACTTGACACTTTAGTACTTTAAAGGATTAGCTAATAAATAACATATTTTTTTAGGTGAAACCTACATTACAAGAGAATGTGAAAATGTACTGATGAAATCAACAAGACACAGACTGAGGATGCCAAACCTGCGTCGTCATGGTTACTGTTTACCAGCAAGAAACAACGACTTTTGGAATCCAGGATCTCTGACGAACCCCAAGATAAAATATTGTTTCTGTAATGATTGGAATGGATGCAACTCAGCAAATAAAATAACACAGAAAGCCTTACCAATGACGATCTTGTGCATAGCACTAACATTTATCTTTAAACGACTGCTGTAAACTATTGAATTTTGTCTTTATACATACTTGTAACTATATCAGGATAATTAAATAAGATTAAAAGTGCTTATAAATCAAACTGCAAAAAATAAAACCAAATATATTAAAAAGTACTATTATAATTTTAGTTCACGATGTAAAATGTAACCTGGATGTTTATTCAGCGTTCATAGATTCACCTTTTATTTATTCTGTAATGTAGTTCTGGCATTTTCTGATCAATTAAAATGTTTTGTATATCATAATTTAATTTGATCTTTAAAAGTAGAAACTAAATTAAACAACCAGTGAAAAAACAATAAATGTAAATGTTTTATTCTAATTTTTAACATTTCGATCTTTTCTAGTTATTGTGCCATATTTTCTTCAATTCAATTTTTTTTTGAAATTCTGTGACAAAGTTCAAACTTTATGCATTTTAAATATTTTGCACAATTTAAAAAATTACACATCATTATTGTAAATTTGTAGATATTTTGAATTGAATATAGATTGAATTTTCTAGTATTGTATCAGCAATCATAAAATGTATTATTTCATTGTATATACTCAACTGACGGTTCCCATGACTGCATATATATTTGAAAGTTATTGATTTCAAGAAATTTTATTAATTATTTTGGGTAAAAGTTTTAAAAGATTGGTAAAAAATTCCGAATAGTTTTATGCTTGATATAATTAACTATGCAATGTTTGGTCATTTTCATTTTGTATGCCTAAGATAGCAGATGGTACTGAGGGGGTATTATGTTTTCAAATCTATATGTATTCCCTTTCATCTTGTATCAAGGAAAGTTTTTGGTTTTGGTAATTGAATTAAGTAGTTATTTTGAAAATAAACTAAAATAAATAGAAATATTATCTCCCATTTGTTGAGACCACAAATATTTGAAAAAGGAGACACTGAATGGATAGAACACATTAGTAAAATATATAGTAAAAAACATTTTTTTTAATAAATTTAAACAGGAAACATTTAGCTTTTTTCATTCCATGAGTGAATGGTTTATTTCATTCAGTTAAGGTGACTGGAAGGCAATACATACTTCTAGCATTCCAAAGTGTAATAAATGTAAATTATATATGTATTATAATTAATCATTTGTATCAAACCATTTTTTTTCATAATAAATATTTTTATACAGAGAGTTTTAGCTTTTTACAACAAGTCTGTTTTGATTTGTAGTTGTTTGATTTTATGTATATTTATCCTCCAATCAAAGTTTCTATACTTATACAGGTGTATAGATAAAACAAAGCGATATACATATACTAGACATCTTTAGTCTCCTAATATCCTGCTTCTGTTGTGAGCAAACGGATCTGTCAGATTACAGTTTACATCACTGTTCAATTAAGGGTACTCATTTAAGCTTTGTTGATTTCATTCAAAAACCAATTCAATGCTTGGGATGTTACACTAGAGGCTCTCAAGAGCCTTTATCGCTCACCTGACTCTACTTAGGTTTTTGAAATCATATATAAAAAAATAAAATTTGGCTACAAATTAACAACACTTGGCCAGCACCTGATTAGGAAAGGAGCATTCATGCTATGTTTGGTTTCATTCAATTCAGTGGTTCTCCAGAAGAAGACTTTTGTATGCACTTCCCATAGGGTCCTATGTTTGGTTTCTTTCCATTCAGTGGTTCTCTAAAAGAAGAAATTTGTAATTCCCATAGGGTCCTATGTTAAACTAAGTCCTCCAACTGGCGGCCATCTTAGACTTTAGATTGGCGACAAAGTAACAACACTTGGTGAGCATCTCATTAGGAACATTCATGCCAAGTTTGGTTTCATTCCATTCAGTGGTTCTCTAAAAGAAGACATTTGTATGTATTTCCAGTAGGGTCCTATGTTAAACCAAGTCCCCGGTGGTGGCCATCTTGAATGATGGTTGGCTACAAAGTAACAGCACTTGGGCAGCACCTCATGAGGAGCATTCATGCTATGTTTGGTTTCCTTCCAACCAGTGGTTCTCTAAAAGAAGTCATTTGTATGCATTTCCCATAGGGTCCTATGTTAAACTAAGTCCCCCGCTAGCTGCCATCTTGGATGATGGATCGGCTACAAAGTAACAACACTTGGTCACCACCTCATAAGGAACATTCATACTATGTTTGGTTTCATTCCATTCAGTGGTTCTCTAAAAGAAGTCATTTGTATGCATTTCTAATAGGGTCCTATGTTAAACTAAGTCCCCTGCTGGCGGCCATCTTGGATGTTGGATCGGCGACAAAGCAACAAAACTTGGTGAGCATCTCATAAGGAACATTTATGCTATGTTTAGTTTCATTCCATTCAGTGGTTCTCTAAAAGAAGACATTTGTATACATTTCCCATTGTGTCTTATGTTAAACTAAGTCCCCTGCTGGCGGCCATCTTGGATTATGGATTGGCTACAAAGTAACAACACTTGGTCAACACCTCATCAGGAACATTCATACCATGTTTGGTACATTCCAATCAGTGGTTTTCTAAAAGAAGTCATTTGTATGCATTTTCCATAGGGTCCTATGTTAAACTTAGTCCCCCCGCTGGCGGTCATCTTGGATGATGGATCGGCCACAAAGTAACAACACTTGGTCAGCACCTCATAAGGAACATTCATGCCATGTTTGGTTTCATTCAATTCCGAGGTTCTCTACAAGAAGTTCAAAATGTTAAAAGTTTAGGACGACGACGACGGACGCCAAGTGATGAGAATAGCTCACTTGGCCCTTTGGGCCAGTTGAGCTAAAATATGTACAAAGTTATTTGCAGGATAAAGGCAATAACTGTTTTGTGTCTTTTTAAAATATCAGCTGTACTCGAAACAGGAGGAATAGATCAAGATTGGTTCTGGGGAAGTCTTTATTTCATTGACTCAGCCTCAAAACTCATGTTCTTGTTCACTTGTAAATATGCATGAAATATTTTCTCCTGGAAGATAAGACAACATCTATTTCTATGTCGTCATAAACAAAACTACTGATAAAAGAGCAAAGCTGACTATGAAAACTTCACCTATTCTACTTGTAATAGTTTGTGAATTTCCTTGTAAATGTAGAATTCTTGCCCAATAAACCCATTTCATGATTTGTCATGAAAATAAACCATTATGACTGATAGAGGGATTAAACAGCATGAAACAAATTTGAAAAGTATGATCATATTAAATTTTCCAGTCAAAAATCTTTTCAAAGTGATAGACCTATGTTTTGTTCTAAAGTAGTGTAAAGTTTCATCAATATCTGTCTAGTTGTTTAGGAAGAATTTAGCGTATGAGAGAACATTGCGAAATGTTGCAGTGTAGCCATCAGACTGTAACCACATTGAAAAATTGAAGTATGATTATCTCCCTTTAATGCAAGATATTTTGTATTCCTTTACACATCTCCTCGGGTAGAGGGTCTACACATTCATAGGACTATCCATTCAACCTTCTATGTTTTGAGCCTTCAAGCACTAATACAGACAATATAGCCATCACAACTTTAAACATTAAATATTGCTAATTCATTTATTTAAATGGGTACCAATTGTCGTTAATTGTGAAAAATTTGTATTTTCATTGATATTAGATTCCATGGGTTTTCCATGGTCTGCATTAAACCCTTTAGAAAATATGATTTTGATGGAACATTTAATTTCTTGGTTCACGGTGACAGCTTTACCCTCAAGATTGACGGAAGTAGGCATCCAATGAAAAATAATGACTCCTCAGTATTAATGGAAGGAACACACATTCCATCAATAACTATAAAACTTCTTATTAAGCTTAGCCAACATGCAAACAATATTGGAAAATTAATAGGTTTCTAAATTACAAATACACATATCTATTCCTGAAGACAGCATATTGACCTATACATTTACTATGGGTATGATACAGTAATCAAATTGAATATCTGCTCAATTTATAACTTAATTTTGAATAAATACAACAAAGTATGGAACCTTTTTTTAACTTCTGTTTCCTTTGATCACACTTGTTTTGAATTTATGAAACATCTGATCTTAAAAAACAAAAATAACATGAAATATAACAACTGGATATAACTATTTATTTGCATATTTACAAATCATAGTATATTCTTCTCTGCACCAAAACAGCCAACTATTTTGATAAAAGTGGCAAAAGAATTAAATTAATAATAAGTGATCACATGAAATGCTGTTTTATTCAAGTGGTCATATTTCCACCTTGCGTACATGAATTCTCAATGTGAAAGGTTTAATGTAGATATGTTTGTTTGGCACAAGAACCATGCATCAGTGAATGTGTTAAGTCACTGATGTTAAAAATGTCATGTATTTAATACATATGAATAAAATAGATTCACTTTTCTTGTCATTAAATGATAACATTGGTCCATCACATAATTTGAATGAATATAACATCAGTTACTATAAATAGATATTTTATCACATGAAGATATGAGAGTTTTTGATTGGTTAACACTTCTCTACGATAACTGTCATTCCCTGTCCTCCACCTATACATGCTGAACCCAAGGCTATGTTCTTGTTCTGTCGACTGAAAAATAAACAGGTATATGATATTGATTTTGTCAAAAGTTCATTATAGAATACCTGAGAAAAAAATATTGGTTGTTTAACCTATTACATTTGTACATTGCATTCTATAAGCACCGTCCCATCTGGAGTGATAATATATACCAAGCAGAAGAAAGTTTGGCTTAATTTTATTAAGGTTTAGACATAGAAGTGACTTCTAAAAGTTGTAGTGACTTTACACTAAGTTTAAGAATACCATTGACAATTATCAAGTTTTATAGTTTCTAATGCCTAATTTCAAAAGAAAAATAAATGAGTTAAAGTGTTTATATAAGTCTTAATCTCTGATTTTATACTGACTTTTTAAACAATTATAGATAAATCTAAATGCAACCCCTGCTGGGTTTTAATTTCAAGTGGTAGAAGACTAGCCTCCAGAGAAATCAGAAAATCTTTATCTATTGAACTGCATCGTGGCACACTTTTATGAAGATAATTGTTTTGTTTTTACTCTTGCCCTACATTAACATGATTAACTTGGGTTTAAGTGTTGTAAATCTAGTTTACCACAGCTAGTCAAGCAGATATTTAATAGAGTTAAAGACCTAGTTTTATGTTGGCAAATTTAGACACTACCCAAGATTTAAAACAAACTTACTGTAATTCATGGACTAAATGACCCGTAATTCTAGCACCTGATGCAGCCAGTGGATGACCTAATGCTATGGCTCCTCCTGCCATGTTGGTAATGTCATTATTCAGACCTAATTCTTTAGCAACAGCTAGAAATTGTGGTGCAAAGGCTTCATTAACCTGTAAAAATAAGAAGTACAGTATTAACAATACATTTTGCTATGCAATTTTTGTATGTTATGTTTTTCAAACATGTTCTATGTTGACATAGTAAAATAAAGTGGACATTTGCATTTGATTGGATTATTTTAGTCTTGGTGTAATGGTATGAAAATTTTTCCCCTGATGATGACCATTTCTGAAGAAGAAGAGAGAATAAAAGCATGATTTCTTTGAAATAAGTGATTCTAGTTTATTGGTTTTAAAAATTCTGCCAAAATATATTTGTAAAGTTTATTAGAAGTTACTCAATTAACAGTACTAAAAATATTATAATGTCCATGTGAACTAGCTAAAAAAAATAATTTTCATAACGATCTAAGAACTTTCTTTTATATAGATCCATAAATGTTAAAAGAAAATACATGTACTATCATAATTAATCAACTCTAATCCTGTCTTGAACTCAAAAATTGGCTGTGAATATTGTTACAAAGCTTGCAAGAGACAGACTTACATCAACTATATCCATATCTTTAACTTCTTTACCAATAGCTTTAAGGGCTGCCCTTGATGCAGGTGCTGGTCCTATACCCATTATCTTGGGATCACAACCTAAAACAAAGATAATTTTTAACTCATTTACTTTGTGTAAGTATGCATCTATTACCATTATGCAAAATTATCTAAAAAAAATTGTTCCTGGTTGTAAGGATATTTTGAAAGTCCCTTCCTACCCTCCAACAAACATTTTAATGGAATAGCCCTAACAAAATTTCAAAGTTCACAGATTTGGATTTTTCAAAGTTCAAAAGATCTGTATTTTGCCCATCCTGTTTTTCAACCCCTATTTTTAATAAAGAAGAGCATGAACTCACAACATTTGTATATGTAAATAGTCCATGCTATATAGTTAGCCCTGATTGACCTCAACGATGAGTAATTCAATCGAGTAACATTTCGTTGGAGTCAATTCAATTCAATTCTTTATTGACACTCAGACACAGCCAAGACATTGAAGTCATTGGTCTGTTGTTATATTAATTGCTTACAGTAGAATCAGCAAATATTTTTTGTTCAAACCAGTCAGATAAACTATTTAAGGAAATCGACATAATAATTATGCTACTTTAGAAATCTAATGTATGTGTATAGATTGTAATTAGTAACTGTTGACATCTTCCATTTATTTTTCTGTTAACTCTTTTCTACTAGCTTTTTTGGCAAATTCATTGAAAAAAAAAGTAAATAATCAAAATATGCAAAAAGAAAATGAACTCCCCTAATAATAATCATTTATTAAACAAATTAAAAAAAATGGTTCCTAATGTCATTTTTTAACAAACATTTTGATGGAATTTATGACATTAGCAACATATATAAATAAGTATTTAAATGCCATACAAATCTGATAGTTTTGTTTAATGTTGAATTTAGTTCTTTTTTTCTTCTATAGATAAGCTATATAACAAATCATCATACATAAGCTATTGATTGGTTGACATGTGAAGAAATATACTGTAGCTGTGAATAGTCTTAATTTCAATAGGTTATGTACAGTTGTAGATCTCAAATACAACCTCATAAATTACAGTAACTGCAAGTCTGTCAAATTTGTTGCGAATGCAACATAATTTTATCTAATAAATGGCAAATAATATCTCATATTCTTTCTAAAGTTATTTTTCATTGTTAAGGATGTTTGCTCCTCCATTTTTTGATTTTTTGCCAGATTTTCGGAATCCTCTGGTTTTATCCATATATTGTCATGAAAAAAATTTGCCCACTAACCCTTACTTTTCTTTTCATAATTTTATTACATAAAGTTTAAAAAGCCATATTTCAAAATTTTATAAAATTCTTGTTATTTTTTCATAGTTTTTGAAACAAATAAGGTACCAATGTTAAATATATGAAAAATCTAAAGAGAATTATTTCCCGCCAAATTTTCAATGGCTTATATCTCGAAAATGAGCACACGGACCCTCCATTTTTTTCTACTTTTTGAGTTTCTTTATTAACATACTATCAATTCATAATAGTCTTTAAAAAGCTTGTTATTTTTTAACAGAGTAGCGAACATCCGTTTAAATATTTCACAAACAAATCCCCCAACATTCTGGGAAGGTTTTTTGAACTGTAATTAGTTGATTACAGCCCATTTAGATATTTGACGGACACTGGTGCACTTTTAAATTGAAGATGTCTGTATGTATATTACCTGCAATACCATAAGATACTAGTCTGGCTAGGGGTTTAAGATTGTGGTCTTTGATTGCTTGTTCGTTGGCCAATACTAATGCTGCTGCTCCATCACACACACCCTACAAAACATACTCATTTTGATACAAATTTTGTTAAAATAATTGACTACAACATAATTATCTATTTGTGTGACGCATACATTCATCTGTCTTCATGTTCTTATGTTGTCAGTTATTGAAAGAAAGGTTAATTTTGTGGGAAACATTTCCTAAGTGGATGTCCAAATTAAAATTAAATATCTTACATTTATATAAGATACCAATACTTGTATATGTTTAGCTGGTAAACAAATTTAAAAGGAAACTTCCCAACATATTTAGTATATTTCATAAAGAGTTATCTACCAACTTTCCTCAGTCTGTATGCTAATACAACATTTGAACCTCAATGAAACCACAATATGTATTTCATGTGTACTCACTGAAGCATTTCCTGCTGTGACGGTGCCATTTTTCTTGAATACAGTAGGAAGTTTTCCAAGTGTTTCCATTGTAGTCTGAGGTCTGGGGTGTTCATCAACCTCAAATACCTCTGGTCCTAAAATACATCAAGCAGTTATGGTTCTTGAAAAAAGCTTCTTTTAACTCATAAAAGTTTGACACAATTTGTTTTAAATTTATACTACAACCTTCCTCAAGTAAGGAGAAAATAGCCTTAAATTCTTGGCCAATAATTGAACAGTATATTCTTGGTATAATAACAATTATTTAAAATCAGAGAAATACGATTAGTGAAAGAAAACATTTTTCTCAATTGTTAGATATTTTTCATGTCTGGGCCTTTTATAGCAGACCATACATTATATATTTTTCTCATTATTAAATGCTGTACGGTTGCCTATTATTGCTTACATCCTCTTCATTTTAACTTAAATGGATAGTTGTCTCATTGGCAATAATACCACATCTTTCTATATTTTCATAGAGTATAGAATTTCTTCTTTAATTGTTTTCTTTTTTATATTGGTACAGAGGAAATTACAGAAAATATTTCTTACTTTAGTAGAGTGAAAACATTTTTGGTCCGTTTTTTTTGGTAGTGTGTGCACTTAAAAAACCCAGAAATAAAGTAAAAAAGTTTAAGACTTATACATCAAAAGTTCTATTTTTTGCTGGGGGAGATATAACTTTCTACTTTACAAGTCTCTACTGTTAAAAGGCTGTTTTAAGTTAACATTTCTCTTGATTCCAAAACTACAGTTAGACAAAAACATATCAACCTACCTTTTCTGCCCTTTAGAGTCATTGGTGTAATTTCTGTTTTAAAAACACCACTGTCTTGTGCTGAAGTATAAAATACACAAACATCACTATACATATGGAGTCTTTGTTGAGTAATTTAGCATGTTTTATAATGTTTATATTTCAGTTAAATTACCTTATATTGAAAGCAAAACAATTAATTGTTAATCAATGCAAAAACATATGTATGTGAAATTAAAAATTCATCCTGCCTACAGTATGCTTGATATTTCTACAATTTCCCTTACTGGCAGAATATAATTTGAATAAGAAATAAACATTTAATGTTATAATATTTAACTGAACTTGAGAGTTTTGACCTTGCTCCCACCTTGACTGAGCTTGGAAGCCATTCTAGTGGTGGTATACTGTTCTGATCTTAAAGAGTTATGTACCTTGTTTCCACATTGACTCATTTTTGAATCCTCTCTAGTGGTGCTATAATGTTCTGTCTGACGTTATTAAAGAGTTATGTACCTTGTTTCCACATTGACTAATTTTTGAAGCCACTCTAGTGGTGCTATAATGTTCTGACATTAAAAAGTTATGTACCTTGTTAACACCTTGACTGAATTTTGGAGCCACTTTAGTGGTGGTATACTGTTCTGACCTTAAAGAGTAATATACCTTGTTTCTATCTTGACTTAATTTTGAAGCCATTCTATTGGTGGTGTACTTTTTCAACCTTACAGAGTTATGTACCTTGTTTCCACCTTTGCTGTGTTTGGAGGGCATATTTATCACAGTCCTCTCTAGATATATTATATTGTTCTGCTAAGTTTTCTGCTGTGATGGCCATAGGAAGGCCTGTGTGTGAATCTGTTAGAGCAGCCCACATTAGGTCTTCTAACTAATATAAGATAAATTGAGAACAGTAAAGTATTATTTCAATTCTATCAATCATCATGATCATTGTTTATCATGTAATCTCAATCGAATTAAGATTAAATCTCCTCACGCTGTGTGGCGACCAAACATAAAAATGAGCGAGTGAGGAGATTTAATTCTAATTAGATTGATGTAAACAAGACTTCATATTGATGTAATGGATTGCAATTTGCGTCAGATCCCCGTCAGGTAATTATATTGTAGAAGTGAACAGTGTCAAGGGTTCCAGTTTACAGTGATTCATTATGATTCTAAAATATTTCAAATTTCAACTCTACAATTAATCATAGTCAGGACTTGTATACATTGTAAGTACTATTGCCAGGTTGGTAAAATAGTCAGGACTTGTATACATTGTAAGTACTATTGCCAGGTTGGTAAAATAGTCAGGACTTGTATACATTGTAAGTACTATTGCCAGGTTGGTAAAATAGTCAGGACTTGTATACATTGTAAGTACTATTGCCAGGTTGGTAAAATAGTCAGGACTTGTATACATTGTAAGTACTATTGCCAGGTTGGTAAAATAGTCAGGACTTGTATACATTGTAAGTACTATTGCCAGGTTGGTAAAATAGTCAGGACTTGTATACATTGTAAGTACTATTGCCAGGTTGGTAAAATAGTCAGGACTTGTATACATTGTAAGTACTATTGCCAGGTTGGTAAAATAGTCAGGACTTGTATACATTGTAAGTACTATTGCCAGGTTGGTAAAATAGTCAGGACTTGTATACATTGTAAGTACTATTGCCAGGTTGGTAAAATAGTCAGGACTTGTATACATTGTAAGTACTATTGCCAGGTTGGTAAAATAGTCAGGACTTGTATACATTGTAAGTACTATTGCCAGGTTGGTAAAATAGTCAGGACTTGTATACATTGTAAGTACTATTGCCAGGTTGGTAAAATAGTCATGCCATTGATTTTCTTTTTTCTTTTTTTTTACTTTTCCAAATTTTATCACTTTTTTTTTTTTAAATATTTCTAAATTTTGTCATGTCTTTAATAGGATATATACATGTTGTGTAAGATATTGGTTTTGCTCATTATTGAAGGCTGAACAGTAACCTATAGTTGTATATATATCCACATCCTTTGGTTTTTGATAGATAATTGTATCATATGCAATCATACCACATGATTGCCCATATCACATAATTTTAACAGTGTATCTGTAATTTCAACTGGTGAAAGTTTTTCAACCTTTTATCAATTACTTCCCTTTAAATTAAGTTTGTTTACCTTAAGATCCTGTCCAAGCTTTGTACCGAATCTGATATTCCTGACAGCGAATGGGGACTGGCTCATGTTATCTGATCCTCCAACTAATACAATGTTACAATCTCCTAGCATGATTTCCTAAAATAGTAGAAACTTTTAATAAGGTAAAGAGATAAATATAAAACTTGTAAAAATAAACCCTAAATATGTAACAGGACAATAACTTACACTGAATTCAACATTTAACATTTAACAAATTCAAATAAATTAAACCTTAAACAGTTTTCTTATTCATTTCTTATCCCTATTTGTATATATATAGGACAAAGCCCACGATTTACTATGATAACAGCGGGAAACAAAACATTTCATTGAAATCCAGGTACTAATTAATAAGCAGTTGATTGGACAGACAAAATAAATACTACCAAAACAATTGTATACCATGCACATATGAGAAATATCAGAAATGTCAGTGTGTTAAGTGTTTAAGCACTACATAAAATAGGGATATCCAGCGAATACAAATTTATTATTATAAAAGGAAATGAGTTTATCCTAAACTTTTCTCAAATTTTAAGTAGCAATATAGAGGTGACGTCAACAAAAGAGGCATTTCTAAATATATTTATATATTCTTTAAAAAAATATTTACCTGAGCTCCATTGACTATTGCTTGGAAACCTGATCCACATAATCTGTTGACTGTTAAGGCAGGTACACCAACAGGCACACCACATCTCAATCCAACATGACGAGCAATGTAAATGGTATCTACTGCAGACTGGAACAAAGAAAGAAAGAGGTAAAATTATAGCTTAAATAGTACTTTTAAGATTTCAAAAATAAAATAATCATATATGAGTATCAATATCCATACCCTGACTATGCGGTATGGGCTTTGCTCATTGTTGAAGGCCGTACGGTGACCTATAGTTGTTATTGTCTGTGTCATTTTGGTCTTTAGTGGATAGTTGTCTCATTGGCAATCATACCACATCTTCTATTTTTATCCTGTCTGAAGTTCAGATGAGATCATGTGTAAACATGTTATGCAACACCTATATGAACAATTACCAGGCAATTTATATTAAAACTTCTCTGGTGGCTGTTGGTGACAAAATCAAACTGAAATATTGGCCTGGTACAAACTGAAATATTGGCCTGGTAAAATCTATTATCAGCCAATACCATCCTATTTAAAGTTTACTATAAAATGATCAAAATGTAGTGTATTACATCTACCATGACTTTTAATGATTCATTGATTGTTGCTTTCTTAACATCCAGTTGCAATAATCTAATATATATTCAGAGCAAAGAACTACTGACAAAAAATGTCAATTAATACAATAAGTTGATCATGCAAGGTTGGATGACAAGAAGGAAGGGTGGATAGGGGTCAAAATTTTGCCTCATAACAGGCCATCTTTGGACCCCTCAAAGAGTTGTTGTATTATCAGTCTTCACAATTGACTTTTGAATCTAATAGTTAATGAAATATATCAAATGCATGCCAATTTGATAAAATTCATTATTCTGCAGTAGTCTATATACGCATGTGCAAACAAATTTTATTGGATTTAGAGCATGGGTTTATTCGCAAAGCGAAAGAAGCACGTCATATTAGAATATTAATTTTACACACAAAGAACATAACACTCTCTATATATACAAAGAATATGATTCATTGTCCCAATTTCGATTTGACAGGACTGCAAGTTTATACATCCAGCACAGCAGAAGAAGTGCCCTACTTTAGCAAGGGTTTTTCTACCATTAGGAAGAAGACCAAAGTCCCAATACTTCTATATACCACATTCACATTTGTGGGTGAAGTTATAACAAAGCGAACAACAAATTTGTAAAAGTCAACATACATGTAACACATTTCCTATAACAACACCACCAACAGCTGCAGGATTAACATTTCCTTCTGCTAATGCACTCTTAGCAGCAACTTCCATCAGATCGGTGGCTGTCTTTCCTGTTAACTTCCCGCCATATGTACCAAAGGCTGTTCTCTTGGCAGATACAATAAACACATCTTTTACAGCTGAAATTTATTGTAAAGTTAATAATAAATGCAATTAGTTTTAAATGTTTCTCACTCATTTTCTCAATGCACTTGCTCCTTAATAAAAAAATTCCAGCAATAAATGTGAATGCACAATTGGTAAAGTAAACACCAGTGTCTTTGAATAGTACTTGTACTACTCTAAGAACAGTTATCAAAACCATCTTCTAAAACATAAATGTTATGTAAAAATGACAAATAGATGTTATCATACGTCATAGTTAATACCATATTAATAAGTTCACTTGTTTGAGACTCTAAATTCTAATCTTTAAGTTACAATGTAATGTATATATAAATTTAGAGAAAAAATTGGTTCAGCAACAAATCATTTTGCAAATACACACAAATATGAATAGTCCACGCTGGACAATACTTTGCCAACCCTGTAACTTACAGTATTGTCTTTAGTCATACAATATTGAACCTTTAGAATAATCACAATGACACCTTACAGTTTATTCTGCTGCCTCATCGACATTTGAAACAGACAAGTTTATACTATTTACTAAGTCACTTATATAGACAAGACCATTTGTATAAATAATATGAATCTGTACATATAGTCATTATACATGTAATAATTGAAAAGAAAGGCAAATGATACCAAATGCACCTTCAAACTTTAATATTACATTTGTTTGTAGTTGAAAAAACAAATATGATAACACAAAGCCTATGCATTATCTTTTTTTTCTCAACTTATAATTATGGCTTCTCACATCTCAAATCTTTGTATAGAGAAAGTTGCAATTGGAGCTATTACTTAGGATGGTGAACATGGTGAAGGCTACTTGAAGGGCACAATACAGAGGTACAATGTACTTATAAACTTCACTTCAAAGTGAAGAGCTAACTGAAAAATTATTTATATATATATATAGGTTAATATCAATCAATATAAATTGTAAATCTGTCCTCTTATCACATATCGCTATAAACAATTGTATGGTTTTCTGTATTGAATGAATCAACAAGACTTATCAACACTATCATTTGTAATAGTAAGATATGGATACAGTTGTAACATTTTATCTTAGTATAAAGATTTCTTTTTACATTTTCTTTTTGTAATACACTTGAATTAAATACATTTGATTAATTCACACACCTGCTATAAGGGGAGATAACCAAAAACTTTACAAATATCTAGGTTGTTTTAAAACTTAAAAATCTTTATTGTACTTCAAAAGGCAAAAAGGAAAAACAACCAAAAGATAAACAATATACAGTATACTAAACACACCACAGAAAACCAAAAACTTGGAGCAACATGAACCTCACAACAACAAGGGACGGGGAGGGAGGGGGAGTGGCAAACCTGCCAACTATCCCAGTTGACCTGCATTTTAAAATTCAGTAATGCTTATTATAAACTAAATTGACCTCAAAACCTATATTCTAATAATATAGAAGTCAATTAAAACACTTGGTATGACAATATAAAAGGAGCTTAAAATTGCAATAGAAATTTTGGAAAAGTTAGCAGATATGCCCAAGGGTATTGATCTCATGTGGTTCTGATGGGTGAGCTGATAATGCTCCAAGTGTGGCAATTGTCCAGAAGCTAATGTATGTAAAATCCAGGTGATAAGTCTATTTCAGTAGTTCATATTATTTTGAACAGTAGAACAAGTGGCAAGATCCAATTGGCAATTCTATATCCTTTGAAAATTCTAAACAGTTGACCAATACAAGTATCAAGTATCAACCCCCTTGATGACATACTATAGGCTTATGGAACATGCTGTATATACTTTTCTTGTAGGATATATATGTTTTCATTAAAAATATAAAAGGTATTAAAATATTGCAACATCATGATCAGCCAGGTATGTTCAAAAAGTGCAAAGTCCAATTTTAAAACTTATTAATTTTCTTGTATGTAACTGATAAGTACAGGGATGCAAATGTGTTATATTCTAAACAGTTTCTTGTTCAAAGTATATTGAAAAGTTGAAGGTGTTTGCTTTACCTCGTGCAAGTGCCATAATGTTCTTCCTAGCTAACCGGCCTAAGCAAAATTTTCTGTTGTCAGATTATCTAAATTGAAAACAATTTCGGGAACGTCATAATTCCGGATATACAGTGAAGGATCCCAAACGATCCCAAGCGAGGTTGTTGAAAAGAGTAAAAGACTGGTTGGATTTTTTCACGGAGAAGAATTTTAATAGATTACACAAAGTTCAGCCAAATAATAATTTAAAATAAAAACTTAAAATTAGAATTCTGCCCGTGCAGAACGAGCTTGAATTTCCCGCCATTAAATAAAGGTGAACATGTAAATTGCTTAATTGTATTTTATTATTCATTAATATATTGAAAATAAAAACAACTCTTTATTAATACTGTAATACCCAGTTGCAAATTTAAAATCAAGTTAATTATAAGTACAATTTAGGCAGCAACCATTTGATTTTCTGGGGGGGGGGGCTATGGTTTTTTTTTCTGGACAAATTTTTTTTTCGCGACAAGTCGACAAGTCGAAAACAATTTTTCTCTTTTAATTTTAGCATTACATATAGTGGCAGCTGAGGGTGAAACAAACAAATTTTTTTTCTCAGAATCAAAAACAAATTATTTTTTTTCTCCAAAAACTGGAAACAAACTTTTTTTTCCAAAAAAAAACATAGCCCCCCCCCCCCCCCCCCCCCCCCCCCCCCCGAAAATCAAATGGTTGCTGCCTTATTTCTTCTCTGCTGACTATAGATCCATCATGTAGGCACACAGGACATCGTAGGTGACCTCCATTTTTACTGCCTTTTTTATTTTATTCGTTTATTTTTATTCCGCCTAATAACTGTAATACCCCAACCCCCTTTTATATATAAAATTATTACTCCTTGCCAAGCAAGTCTGTTCTCATGACCGATAGCTATATAAGAAGTCAGAGACAAATCAAAGTCAACACTACAGGTCTGCAGCAGAAATACACTCCTGTTCTTCTGTCTGACAGTAAGGGGACTTACATCAAAAGAGAGGTCACAAATTTGGATGCACTTAATATACAATTTGTAAACCAGTCTAGTTCCAGACTAAGGGATTCCATTTTATGGGTAAGGAACAACCTACATAAACGCACCAAAAGGTTCAAACTTATACACGTTTATGTTTGGTTAGGTATATGTGACGCTAAAACCAAAGAAGGGAAATACATGTACCTGAAGCTCAGATTTCAAAACACATCTAGTATTCTGAAATACATCAAGGATAAATTTGAAGATCTAACCCTAGCAATAAAGGTATCCCGAAAAAAGAATACTCCACGAGTAACCCTTCTTGAAATTCCTCATTACTCTGACAATTGTTGAATTTAACGCGTCTAGAAGTCACCCAGACCCTCACTCCTTCTACGAGGACGATTTAAAGTTAGCCAAACAAATTGACACGATAAATAACCTGATACGTCAAATAAATAATACAGAACAGGCCAGATCTCCCAGATCATGCAGATTCTCACTTGATTTGACAAGACCAACAAAAGGCCACAAAGGTACCAAAGCAAAGGCGCACAGTCACTACAACTACAAACAAGTATACCTGGACGGGGAACACCCAAACCCTCTTTTAGCCAAGTTATGGTACCAGCGTATTGGTAGGCAAATTGTATTTGCCTGCTTTACAAAATCAAAGCAGAATCGTCACAGACATAGACGTTACTAAAAAAATCAAGAAACTGAAAACTCTAAACTAAAAACAGTTTTGCTGCCTATTTAGTTACGCCTATCTATTGACTCTTTATTCGTCAATTGGCAAGTCAAATCGACCAATGATCTCCATGTGCTAAAGTCTAGGACTCGATCACAAGTTTATTATCTTATATAAATAACAACAAAGTTTATCTTTTAGTTACGATAGTAAAAACTATTGCTGTCAAGTACAAGTATACTATAATATATAATAATTCAACCATCATTAATCAGAAAAATGGTAGAATATATATTAAAGATCATCAAATTTATGTTTCACATCACATGCAGAGTTTGTAAAATAGCAACAAATAAATATCTCTGACACTGCTCTAGTATTTATGATAGTAAAAACAGTTTTGCTGTCTAAATAAAATTGAGAATGGAAATGGGGAATGTGCCAAAGAGACAACAACCCGACCATAGAAAAAAAAACAACAGCAGAAGGTCACCAACAGGTCTTCAATGTAGCGAGAAATTCCCGCACCCGGAGGCGTCCTTCAACTGGCCCCTAAACAAATATATACTAGTTCAGTGCTAATGAACGCCATACTAATTTCCAAATTGTACACAAGACACTAAAATTAAAATAATACAAGACTTACAAAGGCCAGAGGCTCCTGACTTGGGACAGGCGCAAAAATGCGGCGGGGTTAAACATGTTTGTGAGATCTCAACCCTCCCCCTATACCTCTAGCCAATGTAGAAAAGTAAACGCATAACAATACGCACATTAAAATTCAGTTCAAGAAAAGTCCGAGTCTGATGTCAGAAGATGTAACCAAAGAAAATAAACAAAATGACAATAATACATAAATAACAACAGACTACTAGCAGTTAACTGACATGCCAGCTCCAGACTTCAATTAAACTGACTAAAAGATATGATTTCATCATATAAACACCATTAGGGAACATCTACATCTTATGGGTTTAATTTTAACAGACGACAAAAGGATATAAGGGGTCACATCACTTCAAATAGCAACAAATCAATAACTCTGACACTGCTCCAGTATATATGATAGTAAAAACAGTTTTGCTGTCTAGAGAACAACACTAGAGAATTTCTACAACTTATAGGGTTAATTTGAACAGACATCATATTAAAGGATTTAGGGTCTCGCATCACATGCAACTTCAAAATAGCAACTTCAAAAAATAACAACAAAAAATATCTCTTGACACTGCTCCAGTATTTATGATAGTAAAAACAGTTTTGCTGTCTAGACAACAACACTAGGGAATATCTACAGCTTATAGGATTTAATTCAACAGACGTCATAAGGAATTAGGGATTCATATCACATGCAAAGTTCTTCAAATAGCAATAAATAGATATCTCTGACACTGCTCCCGAATACATGATAGTAAAATCAGTTTTGCTGTCTAGAGAACATCACTAGGGAATATCTACAGCTTATAGGTGGTTTAATTTCAACATACTTCATAAGGATATAGTCTTGAAGAATTTTTCTTTTAAAGGGTTCAGGATAGTAAATACTGTTTTGCTGTCCAAAGTGAATCAACATCAAGGTAACAAAAATAACATTTAATATTCTATTGATAGTAAAGACTGTTTTATTGTCCTTAGAATAAACATAATGGCCTCACCAAGAAGGTCGCACAGAGACAAGATAACACCATACAGATATACACCCAGTCTAGCCGTTGCAAAACACAAAGCACATCTGAAGAGCAATGAACTAGCACAACCCTCTAGTAACCCACACCAAATACAACACAACAAGGGAAGACAACTTTTACCAAGTACACACTCAATACAACTAAAGCTGCCCAAAAATGGTTGATGCTACTGAGCAAATGGATGTTCAAGCTGAATTTAAAAGAGGGACACTGGTTATGAAATTCACTCCTGCTACTTTTTTGGTGTTTCATAAACACACTTTATCATTTTATGAAAATTCTACAAAACTTACCGCCATTTCTCATTTAAAAAAAGACAAAAACAATCTTGTTGTTGAAGAATCTCTCAGTATAAAACCATTCACTAACACAGGGATTGGGAGGCGACAAGTCTATAGTACAAAACTGCTTTTTCAGTAGTATGGTAGATGATAGAGACATAGGAGACTTTATCAGAAAAGATCTACACGAAATATTACAGACTCTCCCTTCTACAAGTCTCCTGAACAAAATGAATTCAATTATACAAGAATCTTGTAGCTAATGTTTAGCAGATAAACTTGTACACAATTGTATACAATCAGTTAAGATCTCAACTCATGATCACCAGTAATACAACTGCAAAATAGAGGCGACAATGTACCGTTGCACTCAGCACAATCTCAAACCCTGTTACAGATGACGCTACAGCAACAACAGCCCCTCTCAGAATTTTCCATCTTGTCCTTCATGTTCTGGAAACATAGTTGACTATGATTTCATTATCTGTGTTGTATGCGACGAAAAATTTCATTTGCAATGCCAAATCAAGGACCTTCGAAACTTTAGAACGTTTTCAATGTATGCAGTGTAACGCCTCGTTAAAAGACCTATCAATTTGTGAACTGGAATCAATCAATCAAATCACCGAACAAAGTGCTAACTCTCTGAAATCACCTGATACTATAGTAAAAACAGTTCCTAACAAAAATGAACCTGTTAAATTATCACTTGAAACTGGTACATCTGATCACATCTCTAGATCCAACCCTCAAGACCACTTGCATTTAAATATGCATAGTATCAAACACCCTACAAATGCAAGAGCTCCTGAAAACATAACACCAAGCTCTCAGACCCATATAGATCAAGCAGACACCACCAACAAGCATACTAAACAAGCGACACCAAAGAAACAGAAGAACGTGAAGCATGAAGATCTAAAGTCTAAGCTTGCTGTGGCTGAAGCTCACATTGCAGCTCTAGAAAACACCGTTCTAGATAACAATAACACAATAAGGAACTTGAAACTTGCTCAGTTAGGTCATAATGATAGTAGTCAGAATAGAGCAGACTATCTCAGCTCAAACCCTAATGTGTTGACCACAAATTCTACTTATCAAAACTGCCATTATACACAACTGGATAACAAGGTTAAAGAACTAGAACGAGAAATGACCAATTTCAGATTAATAAACTTGGAAAACCAAATGTTAACGCTCAGGAATCAAAGTCAAAATAATTTCCACTCACAAGCTCCTGTACATATGGTACCACCACAACCTATTTTTCATGTTACCAAGACAATAGGACCAAATCAATGGATGCAACAAGCACAACCTCACCCATTTTTCCATCATGGTGTACCTGCTCCTCCACCGTATATGTATAGATAATCAGATAAAATATCAGACGCTTCAAGACAAGCTCATATACCTAATATTAATCAGCAAGTTCAACAGGCTCAAATGTTCAATCCTCTACCAAGTGAACTTGTAACTCAAATACCGACCTCTGATAGTAATAACTGTATTGCTGTCGACCAAACATCGTCTCAACAATTTTTGTTTAACCAATCATACAGGAATCAAGGAAAAGGCAATGTTGAATCAAACATGAAATTAGCACAGATACCTTATATTAATCAGCAAGTTCAACAGACTCAAATGGTCAATCCTCTACCAAGTGAACTTGTTACTAAGTTACCGACCTCTGGTAGTAATAACTGTATTGCTGTCGACCAAACATCGTCTCAACAAATTTTGGTTAACCAATCATACAGAAATCAAGGAAAAGGCAATGTTGAATCAAATATGAAATTTAAAGTTACTGAAGATGTAAGTAACACACTGAGCAAAGATAGTAAAAACAGTTTTGCTGTCAGAGAAGACTTGAAAATTAAAGTTCATGACGATAAATATAACACATTGGACAAAGATAGTAAAAACAGTTTTGCTGCCCGCATAGAAAATGTTATTGAGAAAGCGCCAAATAGTTCTATACATGATCGTCATTCTACAGTTTCAAACTTTTTGCACGATTCTCATCAAAACATAAAGTTCATCTCATCTGCTACTACTAATAGTAAAATCTGTTTTGCTGTTTTAATTTAAACATATGAAGGAAACAAAGAATTCAGACAATTATCCCAAAGCTGTTCAACCGCATCCAAATCATCCTGTTCACAGTAGGCTAAAAATGGAACTTCATTCTTTAAACAAAGGACAAATCATTCTCCTAGCTCCCCCTGCGAATCGAATGATGTAACCTTGGTAAAAGTAAATCCACTACGTATCGTCTCTTTCAACATTAAAGGCTTCAACTCCAACAAAAATTACTTTAATGAACTCCAAGATAAACACGACTGCATACTTTTGCAAGAACATTGGCTTTTTAATTATGAAAAAGAACAACCGAAACAATATCATTCAGACCTTCTCACCTTCTCAAGACATATTGATGATGATGAACCAATGTCCCCAATTGGTCGACCGAGAGGACATGGTGGTATCGCAATCTTATACAGAAAATCTATGTCTTCAATGTTTTCTCAACTTCCAGACGGAAACAATATATATGAAATATCTACAACTGGAAATCCTACTTGCCTTATTAATGTATATCTTCCTTCTAGAGGTACTGATGGAGGACACGATGCTTATAGAGCAGCCTTAGACACTCTCAAAGAAATTATCCTCAAGTAACAAGAAACACACTCAATTATTATAGCAGGGGACTTTAACGCCTCATTTATTAGACATTACAAGGACCCCCAAGATGAACTCTTCAAACAATTTTGTAAAGAGAATGGAATAGAACTTTCAGCAAAATACCCAACTGATTACACATATTTTCAAGGAACATCTAGATCACAGATTGACTAGATATTGGTAAAATTTCTTGAGATCAATATGAGATTAAAAGAACTTAATCAGGTTAAAATCCTACGTGAAGGTCACAACACCTCTGACCATTATCCTGTGTCTGCCGATCTCTGTATAGAACTAAGTGCAAGTCAGAAACAGTACAGAGAAAATATCCGTACCAAAATTAACTGGGGAAAAGTGAAGAAGGATAACTATGCTCTAAAAGTACAGGCAGTACTAAAGGATAGAAAATACCTTAACATTAGAACATCATATGGAATTGATCAAGCTACAAATCAATTACTAACTGGTTTAAATAACGCTTTGGATACATGCTATCCTCGAAGAAAATCATAATTTAATAGAAGGAAAAAGATAAGCTGGTCACCAAAACTTGCCGATGCTGTTAGTAAATAAAAAAAAAGCATTCTTCTTCTGGAAAAAAAGCAGGATCTCCTCCTTCTAAAGATAACATATATAACATACATAGGCTTGATTCTAAACGGATAGTAAGAGCAATACAAAGACAACAAAGTGCTGACAAAAGAAATCAGCTACACGAAGAAATTATGAAAGCATCTGATAGAGACAATGAACTATTCTTTAGGTTAATAAAAAGCCAAAGATCCTATTCCTCCCAATTCACTCATACGCTGCAGACTCCAGATAAAGAAGCTTCTACGCCGGATGAAGTTAATGAACTCTTTAAAGAACATTTTGCAAACTTAGCGAAAACAAATGAAAATCCATTTTTCGATAAAGAACATAACAATTTGATCAAATTAAATGCAGAAACAATTGTAAAATATTGTGAAAATGAAGTCATAACTGTTCAACCTGTTACCTCCTCTGAAATTACAAAACTTATCTCACAATTAAAAAAGCGGAAATCTGGAGATGTAGACGGTCTTACATCAGAGCATCTTATATACGGAGGTATAGCTCTAATTGACTACCTGACAACTCAATAACATATTTTACACAAAACATGTACCTGATGCTATAAAAAAGGGACTTTTAACTCCAGTTCATAAAAAAGACAAGGATCCAACAATTCCATCAAATTATAGAGGAATAAATGTCATCTCTATCATATGCAAAGTCTTAGAACTCTGCTTACGAGCTAGAATTGAATGTACCTTAAATAAGCAACAAAATAGACTACAGAAAGGTTACACAAAAGGTGCTTCCTCAATAAACATTGCTCTTTTAATCACTGAAGCAATAAACGAAGCAAAGGATAATAATGAAAAATTAATCTTAATCACCCTAGATGCAGAAAAAGCTTTCGATGTGGTAGATCACATACATCTATTTTGGAAACTTTATCACCAAGGAATTACAGGCCCAACCTTGTTACTGATCAGAGAGTTATATAAAAATTCATCAACTCAAGTAAAATCTTAAGGATGTATCTCGCAAGCTTTCACAAACGAGCAAGGAGTAAAACAGGGAGGTATTTTATCTGCCAACTTCTACAAAGCATACAAAAAGAATATCCTTGATACACTTGAAGCAACTAATATTGGATTTAAGATCGGAACCAATTACTTAGGTTGTCCAACGTGTAAAGACGATATTATGCTATGCGCAACTTCTGAACAGGATGCATCAACTCAACTCCGATCATTGAAAGCTGCACAAAAAAGGATAGAGTTAAAATCAATAATAAAAATACCGAAATATTATTGATCAATAAAAAGAAAAAAGAATCAAGCCTTGAACTTTTCAACGAGAAGATTAGCGAAAAACAGACCATAAAGTATCTGGGTATTGAAAGACAACACTGAAATACCCCAAATGTAGTCAACAGAATATCCACTGATAGAGCTACCATGTATTCTCTCATGGGAGTATGCTTACATGGAATAAACGGAGTAAATGCATTGATTTCATATAAACTGTGGAGAGCATTTGTCATACCAAGAATGCTATACGGCTTTGAAATTCTTAATTTTACTAAGACTGATATTTTAAAATTGGAGAATTTCCAGAAAAAGACATTTAAACATCTGCTATCTCTACCACAGCGAACTGCAGATGCTTCAATATATATTTTGCTTGGAGCAGAATCCATTGAACACGTCATCCACAAGGCAATGATTTCTCTATTCCTTAGAATTTCAAAAGATAAAAATTCAATAGAGTACAAAATAGGAATCAGACAATTCGCGACAAAAGATGAGAACTCCAACAGCTGGTATATAAAAGTGGATAATATTCTCAAGTCATATGAATTGCCCTCTGCGCACGAGATAGTCTTAAATTCAAAGAAAAACTGGAAAAGATTTACCCATGATATGATAGATTCAACATGGAAAACAAAATGGTCTGAGATACTGAAACAAAATCAACATTAAATCGTATGGAAATAAGCAAATGGAATTTCCGAAGTCCTAATAATTGTTGGAGCAGTGTCAGAGACAACAAGAGAGATGTTGCTAAAGGCATAATTAAATCCAGAATACTTACTGGAACGTATAAAACTCAAAGTATAAACAACCGCTTTGATTCAACAAAATCTTCAGAGTGCAGACTATGTATGGAAGAAACAAAAGACTATAAACATTTTCTTATGAACTGCAAAAGTCTTAATCCTGTCAGAAAAATTCACCATATCAGACTCAAGCATTTGATGATTGAGAATCAGATCAACTACGACTACATCATTGAATCTGAAAATGATGTACCCCATTTATTAATTGACAGTTCCACCAACCGTCGGATACCGAAATCTCAACTAGTAGCTATAGAAAGAATCTACAAAGACTGGGTATATGCATTACATACCAAGAGAGCAGAATTACAGTGAAATATACATAACATTTATACTCTTCATACCAACTGCAAGAGATCAGAAATTCAGTGAAGGATAATGCACAAGTGTACTTGACTGCTTGCTGGTGAATATCCCCTCATCTAAAATTCTAGCTAGTGTCGGTCATGAGAATGGATATAAATAAGAACATATCATCAAGATCATTAATGATGATTTTATTTGTCATTCCACCCTTAAATACCCATTAAAATAGAGAATTAAACCTGTTGCTGGAGGATACATAATATCTAAAATGACCCTCAATGTTCTATTTTTAACATAGATAATAATACATGTTAAAATAAATAAACAACATGAGTTTTTTTTTTAGATTTTAATGAAACATATTATGAGGAACCTCGTTTGATGTTAACTTTTTATCATCACTGACATAAATAAATCTTATCACATATGTTTATCTTTTAACAAGTGGACTGCTTTAAACTTATTAATTTTAAGTTTTATCCATTTTTTTAATTTTAAAATCAAATTAGTGTTTTAAGCTTATGGCAGTATGATCTGTACAGTGTAAATACAAGTTTTACCTTTTATCCTATTATCCTTATTATTTTTGTTTTACTAAAAAAAAAAGTTACATATTTCAACCTAAGAATTTTTTAATATTTTATTAAAAAATAATACGCATTTTTTTTTTTTTTTCTAAAACTAGGATATTTTTAATGCGGTGATCCTGCAAATAGGGTGGACTTCCGTAGAAGAAGACGTTTATCCGTGTTTATCCGTTAATTTTTTGTTGTCCATTGTTCTTGCTGTTTTTATCGAAGATACACTTCAGTAAATTTTCAGTTAAACATTCCTTAATTTAAAATAAAAACACTTCTAAAATTGTGTTTTCTTGTTCATGTAACAGGTGTTTGGGGGAATGGTATGCCGTATTTGTTTGAAGTTTGAATTTTTTGAAAATAATGATTATCCTTAATATTCAAACTTACTTTCTGTTATTCAATTTGCCTTTTCTTATAATTTTTGTCGAGCCTGCAACTTTTGTTGCAGAAAGCTCGACATAGGGATAGTGATCCGGCGGCGGCTACGGCGGCGGCGGCGATGTTAGCTCACTTCTTAAAAGCTTTATATTTTAGAAGGTGGAAGACCTGGATGCTTCATACTTTGTATATAGATGCCTCATGTTACGAAGTTTCCGTCAGTCACATGTCCAATGTCCTTGACCTCATTTTCATGGTTCAGTGACCACTTGAAAAAAAGTTAAGATTTTTTGTAATGTTGAATTCTCTCTTATTATAAGTAATAGGATAACTATATTTGATATGTGCGTACCTTGAAAGGTCCCCATGTCTGTCAGATAGTTTTCACTTGACCTCGACCTCATTTCATGGATCAGTGAACAAGGTTAAGTTTTGGTGATCAAGTCCATATCTAAGATACTACAAGCAATAGGGCTAGTATATTCGGTGTATGGAAGGACTGTAAGGTCTACATGTCCAACTGGCAGGTGTCATCTGACCTTGACCTCATTTTCATGGTTCAGTGGTTATAGTTAAGTTTTTGTGTTTTGGTCTGTTTTTCTCATACTATATGCAATAGGTCTACTATATTTGTTGTATGGAATGATTGTAAGGTGTACCTATCTAGCGGGCAGATGTCATCTGACCTTGACCTCATTTTCATGGTTCAGTGGTCAAAGTTAAGTTTTTGAGTTTTGGTCTATTTATCTAATACTATATGCCATAGGTCAAGTATATTTGGTGTATGGAAATATTTATGATCTTTATGTCAGTCGTGCAGGTTTTATTTGACCGTGACCTCATTTTCACGGTTCATTGCACAGTGTTAAGTTTTTGTGTTTTGGTCTATTTTTCTTAAACTATAAGTAATAGGTCAACTATATATGTTGTATAGAAGCATTGTTAGCTGTACATGTCTGCCTGGCATGGTTCATCTAACCTTGACCTCATTTTCAAGGTTCATTGGTCTTTGTTTAGTTATCTTGGTTAATGTTAAGTTTATGTGAAAGTTGTATTAAAGCTTAGCTTTATACTTAGGACTATCAACATAATATCAATGATTAGTATAGAAGGCGAGACATTTCAGCGTGTGCACTCTTGTTTACAATAGGTAGTTTATACATAATTATGATGCCCATCTATCTTATTTTCGTCCGGAATACACCGGTCTATTGCAGAATACCGGCTTTATTCGGACATTGGTATTTCCTTTGCTTGTTTTGTGTTTTATTAGTTGCTGTCTCACTGACATGTACCAGAAATTTTACTGCAAAAAAAGAGATCATCGTAGGCGACTTTATTTGTCGGCAGTTTGACACAATGTTAAACCAAATAGTAACTACCATACTTTCTAACATACTGGATTCAATTCGGTTGTTCATAACGAAACTTCTATGATGGTATTGTGCTTTTCAGAAATTTCCCTTTTAACTTAAATTAAAACCTTAGGTCTTATTAGATATTCAGTAATTTTTTAACAATGTGATATGCTACAACCGGCGATCAGTTTGAAGGGGGACGAAAGATACAAGAGGGACAGTCAAACTCATAGATCGAAAATAAACTGACAACACCATGGCTAAAAATAAAAAGACAAACAGACAAATAATAATATAGAAGACACAACATAGAAAACTAAAGACTAAGCAACACGAACCCCACCAAAAACTGGGGGTGCTCTCAGGTGCTCCGGAAGGGTAAGCAGATCCTGCTCCACATGTGGCGAAGAGAGATGTTATATATATATTTGCGAAAGCAAATTTACAGATCTAACATTGTTGGGTTGATGTTTAGACGAGTTGTATATATATATATATATATATATATATAGAGCCCAGGTGGTCGTGTGGTCTAGCGGGACGGCTGCAGTTCAGGCGATTTGGTGTCACGATATCACAGTAGCATGGGTTCGAATCCCGGCGAGGGAAGAACCAAAAATTTGCGAAAGCAAATTTACAGATCTAACATTGTTGGGTTGATGTTTAGACGAGTTGTATATATATATATATACAAGTACACACCCGTGATATCGCGGGTCCGTGACTGAATTAAAGTATATAACTATGCCTAAGCCTTATTTTAGTAATTGGTATTGTCATCTGATAAAGTCATGTCGATTATAAGATACACAGTTTTCTCTGCTTTCAAATCTTTCTGTTTGAACCCGTCGACCTGGAACTTATCAATTATTGGAGATATTAATTATTTGGAAAACAAAAGGTCCAGGCTATCCAGGAATGGGGTATTTTTTAATCAACAGCATTGTCCTATATTAGTTATCTTAGAAAGTCTTGCTGATTTCTGAATAAAGCTACAATAGGGAACAATTTGACAATGATTGAATTTAGTAGTGTCAGCCCTTTGATTATGACCCGTGTATATAGCAAAATCCTAAATGCACCGTTTGGTGGTGCGCCTGTCAAATGCGGAACGTACAGATAAGGTAATAGCTAACAGGTGAATATACTATTGGTATCGGTATCGGATTAGACCCGGAACTTGTTAATTATTGGCAATATTAATTATGTGGAAAACAAAAGGGTCTGGAGTGGTGTAATTTTTAATCTACACCATTGTCCTATATTAGTTATATATAGAGTTGAATTCTTTGATTTGTCGTTTTTACCCGATGACGGCTGACAAATTAGACCTCGTAATTTTAGTATTATAGATATATATATAATATACTAAAAAATGACGGATTACCATTGTAAATGAGGAGCAGGGACTTATATCAGGCCCCCTTCTTAGTGGAATTGGGTTTTGATCAGTCTTTATTTCTTTTTACTCTGGCTTCATGAACTTTGTCCTTCCGTATAGCAGCTTCTGATAAACTCAAATGGTATCTTCAAACAGTTTCACTGTCTAACACAATCCTTTCCATAGAAAAGCAAATAAATTTAAGGGGTGAAAAACAAAAACAGAAATTTAATGTTTGATGTCAAAGGATTATGAGAATCACTATTGAAATGGAATGCTTTGGAAGGGGGGAAGCTTGTCATATTTGTGTACTCAAATTTCAGCATTTTTTCTCGATACTACATTAAATGTTGCCTTTAAAAATCGTTTCAAATTCCTTTTTTTTTTTAAGTTAAAGTACATCAACATTACGTAATAATCAAAGTTACTAACACAAATAATGCCAACATGCAATGCATTCTCAGTGTAAATTGTAACACTTAACAACGTTTTTGTTGTGAATAGAATGAAACGCAGAATTCTGTTAACAAGCCAACACATTTGTGTTGTTTGGATATAAAAAAAAGTTTAATTACATTATAAATCATTTTAGATTTAATTTACAATCCTAATGTATGAAAAGATCTTAATTTCTGTTTACAATAACCATTCATTATTTGTAATAACGAATCATTCATTCAGACGAATGAAACACAATTCACTTTGCAAACAAATATTCTCTTGACTTAATTATGTGCCAATCTTATTTAAAACCAACACAAGACAATCTGGGACCATTTGGATCAATTGGCCAAAGACCGTATATATAGGCATTGTTGCCTTACCTTGGAGTATGTTGTTTGCCTGTTATATAAACATGATGACGAAAATGTTGAATTGGTGTCTAATGTGCAACAATAAATGTTACAAGTTTAAAAAGACGAGATGATGTTAATGTGATATGAAGAGAAACAGTGCTTTGGAGTTTGGGGTCTTTAACGTGCTTAACTACCAGTCTTTGCTCTTACATCACAGCTCCTTTGTTCTAACAGGGGTGATCTGAGCCGGATCACCCCTGCCAGATCACCCTAGTTTGAGTTTCTTTGTTATGCATGCTTTCCTTTGTTCTGTAACATTTTGGCGGGAATGTCAAATCCACTATAAAACTTATAATTAATTTTACAGAAAAGACTATCTATCAAAATTCACGTAGAAAAAATCCAGTAGATATGCTGGGATTCGAACTCAAGATCTTTAGCATATCAAGCCACGACACATACCACTACACCAGGACGACTTGATACGAAATAATAGTAATTTGACATACTTAAAGGAAGCAAGATATTTTTATAATTGGGGCGAGTTGTCAAACCTTTATTCAGTGGGGTTTTAACCTTTTACGTTAATTTGTGAGTTTTCAGACTGATTGTTCAATTTGATTTTACACTTTTTCAAAGTGGGGCAAGTCGGTAAACAAGATTGGGACGATATTTTTATAACGTGGCGATATAGTGTGGGCCGATTGGCAAGAGGGGCGAGTTGACATTGTTTGATATCTACTCATCGTGTTTGGGGGTCAAAAAGGGTATACATCATATAGTAATATATAAAGTATATTGTTATGGTTATGTGGCGTTCTAAACTAGATTTTATGAATTGTAAATGGTTTTTCGTCTAATCTAAAACAGCTGGGATGTAAAATAGTTATCCCAGTCGGACTTGGTGTGTCAGTGTTAGATCACCCTCTGGCCTCCGGCCATCGTGGTGATCTTACACTGACACACCGCGTCCTTATTGGATAACTATTAATTACTCTTACACTTTAAATTATCCTAGTAAATGCCTCGTGTTTAGAATGCCATATTTTAAAGGTTTTTGTTTTATTCGACCTTCCAACTCATTGCTAGCACAATACCATCATAGAAGTTTCTTCATGAACAATCGAATTGAATCCAGTATGTTAGACAGTATGGTAGTTACTATTTGGTTTAACATTGTGTCAAACTGCCGACATATAAGGTCGTCTACGATGATCTCTTTTTTGTCGTAAAACTTCTGGTAAATCTTAATCTTGATCTTGAGAATCGCTGAAACAGTTGATTGATATCAAATTTACAAGAAATTTCATCATACAAATTTGTATTTATTTACTAACCAATACTTCCACCAAGAAGGTGATGCTCAGCACAAAAGTAAGGAACTTAAGTAATTGATATCAACAACGAAAGTTTTAATGTAAAACGCTGACATTGAAAAAAAAATACATCTGACACTTAGTGAGTGTGGTTACTTTGTACTTTGGTGACGATAAGTCAAATACTATTGTTATCGCTAAGGGACTCAGTGTTAGTGAAATACATAGAAACATATTTTGCATGAGTTGAAAGAAGCTGGATCGATTGCAACAAATATGCAGGACGGTTTATTGTTATTTTCAAAGAATGAGTATTGTTATGTTGGTCTCCTGATCGGTCAACTAGTATAGTAATTGGCGACATTAGCATAACAATGTATATTGATTTGATATTTAATAGATCTTCATTTAGAAAAAAAAAACAACCTTGAACCAGTTAATGTGATGAAATATTCCTTGTATGCAACATACTGCATGTTATTATGCTGTTGTTAATAGACAATCCATTATGACTGTTTCTTGAGAACCGATCAACCCAACCAATAACATTGTTCTTTCCCTGGTCAAGTTATACAAAAGCCCTGTCAGCCTACTTGCAGAATGTGTATGATTACTTTGATATTGTTTGGGTAACCGAAACAAATTCTAATAGCTGACATTATTTTCCTTTAGAGTCTATTAAATATGAAGAACAGTCTTTTCTTAGATCACTCATCCATTTAAAACCAAAAATGGCAGCAACATTACAGACCACGTATACTTGCTGTGTGTAGTTACTTGATTGGCCAAATGATAATTTTGAACTTAAAATTATCTTCAATAATAATTTGCAGTAGATATACTTGTATACTCTGTTTTATAAAAAAAAATGCTATAAGATTGAGAATGGAAATGGGGAATGTGTCAAAGAGACAACAACCCGACCAAATAAAAAACAACAGCAGAAGGTCACCAACAGGTCTTCAATGTAGCGAGAAATTCCCGCACCCGGAGGCGTCCTTCAGCTGGCCCCTAAACAAATATATACTAGTTCAGTGATAATGAACGCCATACTAATTTCCAAATTGTACACAAGAAACTAAAATTAAAATAATACAAGACTAACAAAGGCCAGAGGCTCCTGACTTGGGACAGGCGCAAAAATGCGGCGGGGTTAAACATGTTTGTGAGATCTCAACCCTCCCCCTATACCTCTAACCAATGTAGAAAAGTAAACGCATAACAATACGTACATTAAAATTCAGTTCAAGAGAAGTCCGAGTCTGATGTCAGAAGATGTAACCAAAGAAAATAAACAAAATGACAATAATACATAAATAACAACAGACTACTAGCATATAAAATTATATAGAATGCTTCACTCTTAATCAATCTTCTATAAGAAAGATGCTGTAGTTAGCTTCATCATCACTTCATCTTCTATGAAAAAGATGCCGGCTGTATGCTGGTTTTACCCCAGTTCATCTTCTATTACAGAGAGGGTGTAATCCAGACTATACTCATATGCATTATGGAGATTTTATAGAAAGTGTTATCCTCAGTTCATCTGTATTAAAAAGATGATCGTGGAGAATATTCAAGTTAGTAACTCGGATTTGGTTTCTGTCAATCGATTTATGACTTTTGAACAGCGGTATACTACTGTTGCCTTTATATATCATCACTTCATCATATTCTACGATAAAGTTGCTGAAGAACAGTTTATCCTGATTCATTCTTCTTTTAAAAAGAGGCTGTAGATCGGTTTATCTTCAGTTCAAATGATATAACAAAGAGACCGTAGAATGCTTTATCCTATAAGTAAAATCTTCATGACAAAGATGTTGTAAACCATTATGCTTATCCCATCTTCAAAGAAAAAATCGATGTAAAATTATATAAGTGCTACCTCCAAACTCAAGTGCCTTGATGTCCCAATAGACAAGACCGTCAACGTTATTTCTTTTTAAACTCAAATAGTTTAGTACGCCAGACGCGCGTTTCGTCTACATAAGACTCATCAGTGACGCTCATATCATAATATTTATAAAACCAAATAAGTACAAAGTTGAAGAGCATTGAGGATCCAAAATTCCAAAAAGTTGTGCCAAATACGGCTAAGGTAATCTATGCCTGGGATAAGAAAATCCTTAGTTTTTCGAAAAATTCAAAGTTTTGTAAACAGGAAATTTATAAAATTGACCACAATATTGATATTCATGTCAACACCGAAGTGTTGACCAAAGTATATTACAAATGTCAAACTTAGAATTGGTCAGTGTGAAGAGAATTCTACTCATAGAGTGCTAGTTTTGATAAAATTTAATTTTAGACATTTTAGCTAGTTCAGTGATGTGAGCAAATACAAAACTAATCTGACGTTTTTTTGCAATTCTACACGAGTCGATGCCGGATCTTATACTCAGAATTTATGATATATATCCTAGACGGAAATGAGAGCATTAGACTACGCTTTGAATAGCCGGTTTAAACAAATTGTATCTAAATAGTTTTCTATCACATATCATTATTTTATAAAGATGACACTCGGAGAAATACAATAAAGTAGAACTTGTATACTATTCATCTCATTAGAAGAAATACAGCTTATGCTAAAAGCTAGTACACTCAAGCACATGTGTAAATAGTGTAAGGGTTTAAAAAAGAGAAGCGAAAGATACTAAAGTGACATTCAAACGCATTAGTCGAAAATAAACTGACAACACAATGACTAAAACGAAAACAGACAAACAACAGTTCACAAACCACCTCATAGATAACGAATGACTGAGCAACAGGAACGCCTCCAAAACTAGTGTTGATCTGAGGTGTCTTCCGGAATGGTAAGCAGATCTTGTACCCAATGTGGCAACCGTCGTGTTGCTCATGTTAGTATGCAAACCCTGTGATAAGACTTATTCGGTTTATCGTATTCGGGGAAAAGAAGACTGGATTGGAATTACGACAATTGGAACATATCCGTAATCAAACTAGTGATGTCGTCCGTAAACTGTACGCAGATATGATACCAACTTCACCACCACATGGAAATATTGGTAAAGAAGCTTCCTTTTGAGCAGTAACTCTCTATCCAGGAAATCATGATATACAATACAAGCCCTGAAATATCGTTTCAACTGGGAGATATATACTCCGTATGCAGGCGCTGCTGGAATGTTGCTATATATAAATGGAGAGATCATATTTTTTGTTGTTAAGTTTTGTTTTCAACCGACCTTGATTTTCAATTTCTAGATGTAAGTCAAGATATGAGGCAGAATTAATTGTCATTTTTTGTATCCATTATCTCAAGTTCGATGGGATAGATGCAAATATCCATGTAGGATAGACACCTTTAATGTCGTTAACGGGGTGAACTAGTTTCTCAATTGCATTTTCCCCCAGTTCAGTTTCATTTAATCAAATAAGATTGAACCTTAACCCTTTCTTGGCACTATGAAAGCGTATTATGGACACACTTTTTTTACTTAAAAACGAGAGTTCCCTCGAACTTTAATTATATGAAATCACTTTAGCCTGACAATAATTAATATTGCTGTAAACATAATTTCATAAACGTTTTGATATTGGTTATTTTAAGGTTATGCCTTTTGATTTACAAATCTAAATACATTTATAAAGTTTTTGTTTTGCAGTATGTACATTTCGTGATCCCGTTCACAAGTCTTACTTAATATAATAAAACCATGTTTATTGTATTAAATTCTATATTCCAATTCTCGTATATCAATATGAATTTCTTATGAATTCAATAAATTTTGCTATCGAACAAAATTGTAAACGGAACTAGCGGTTCGTGACATGCATTTTTATGTTTTATTTATTGAACAATGAAAGTTTTCCTTTACATACAATGATGTTAACGAAATTGTTCTATTAAAAGAGTATTTGTAAATGCAAGTTTCGTGTAATCGGTGTCAATATATACCAGAAGAATCTCTCCGTAACGATGTACTTTTTCACCTTTGCTTAGAATAGGCAATTTTTAATACAGTAGGAAATTTGTATACTTAACTTATTTTGAATTGTAAAACCATATAGCAAAGTTAACGGCGTATTTTTTAACTTGATATTTGTAATCTTTCGGTAATAGTTTTATGCAAAATGTAATATTTTCTTCAAAATCAATTTATTAAAATTCTTTATAAATTTGCAGATATAATTATCATATGAAGTAATAGTGGAAACTGAAAACTGTATTTAACTTAAAGTACATATGTCGCGAGAACTCAAATCAATGAACCTCCAACAATAAAATCCCTCGATTATTAAAGACAGGTTGTTGATCTATAACTTTGATAGCCACATATCAAAAACTAGTGTATAAAGACTGATAAAAAAGTTTTGTATCTACAAGCTTGGAACTGCCATTCAGTCAAAAAGTATGCGTAGTCTAGTAAATTAGAAAGTAACTCAAAATCACCTGTATAAAAACTACAAATCCATCTGTATAACATTATACCTCTTAACAAGGTGTGTTTCTGGATAACAATTTAGTTTGGAAGCCAAATAATCAAGCATATAGATAAATTCATAATTGAAACAAGTATCAAATTTTGTATTTACGCCAGACGCGCGTTTCGTCTACAAAAGATAAAAGAACCAACACTTGCAGTCTTTGTAAGGACGTTTGTACAATATAAGCACATGTAGGCAACGAATAGACGAGTATTATAGGTATTAAAGGCGACAATGAGGGTCGGTCAAAAACAAAACTTTACGACAAAAAAGATGAGGTCAGCTTCCAAAATTTGAACTTTCCATTTCTATGCAGCAACATTCCAGCAGCGCCTGCATACGGAGAATATATATATATCTCAAAGTTGATACGATATTCCAGGGATTGTATTTTCTCGCATGATTTCCTTGGTAGAGGGTTGCTGCTCACATGGAGGCAATTAAATTTTTACGGACACTATCACGAGTTGGTTGACCGTTTTGGAATATTCGTTTCACATATAATAGCGGATATGTCCCCTATGTCGTAGCTACCCGTCATCTTTTCCCGAATTTGACATACAGAATTAGACTTATTGTCGAGTTTGTACGAATATGAGCATCACGACCGGTACGGGGCGCCGAATGGGACTCTTGTGGTTTTGTACTCGAAATTCAATTTTGTACAGACAAAATTGAGTTTTGTTCAACAAAAATGAGTTCAGTTTAACAAAATTTGTAGCATACTACAAATTTAAAATTTGGTCATACAAAATTATCTTTCAGTAAACAAAAGTTACTTTTGTCATGACAAAATTCATTTTTGTAACACAGACTTTACTTTTGTTTCCTAATTTGAAAATTGGGCGACAAAAGTCAATTTTGTAGGCAAATTAGTTTAGTTTGGATTCTGTGAACTAATTTGCATACAAAATCGACTTTTGTGAGACAAAATTGTTTTTGTGAGGCAAAATTGTTTTTGTGAGACAAAATTGACTTTTTAGAGACAAAATTGACATTTGTGAGACAAAATTGACCTTTGTGAGACAAAAATTGAGTTTTGTCTCACAAAATTGAGTTTTGTCTCACAAAAGACAATTTTGTCTCACATAAGTCAATATTGTCTCACAAAAGTCAATTTTCTCTCACAAAAGTCAATTCACACAATTCAATTTTGTCTCACACAATTGACTTTTGTGTTTTAATTTCCACATCAGGTAACAAAAGTCAGTTTTGTATGCAAATAAGTTTATATTTGCATACCTTTTTGACAAAATTGACTTTTGTCATGAAAAAAAAAAAATTTTGTCTACAAAAATGAATTTTGTCATCACAAAATTTAAGTTGTCATAAAACAAGTCTGTATCACATAGTTTTGTAAGACAAAAATGATTTTGTTATGACAGAATTGAATTTTGTACAAAACCACAAGAGTCCAATTCGGCGCCCCGTAACAGGTGCCAAATGTAGTGCAAGATTTTTACCATTCCGGAATACCTGAGCTCACCCCCAGTTTTTGGTGTTCGTGTTGTTCAGTCTTTAGCTTTCTATGTTAATTACTATTGTTTGTCTGTTTGTCTGTTTGTCTTTTCTTGTTTAGTTGTCTATTTATTTTCGACTTAGTATGAATATCCCCCTAGCATCTTTCGTCTATGTTTTATTATGTGTACGATACAACAATATTTGATCAGGAGAAATATTTAAGTTGATATGACGTTGTTGAAAAATCTTGTGTCACTCTATTTTCCATTGGTTCGATTAACTCAATATTGGAAGATTTACGACTAAGATTCATATAGTGTTATGTTCTTTCCCTGGCAATAGGTCGATATCACTGATGTGAATTATTAGTTCAGCTTAGCAGTCATTGCATCGGTACCTTTATTTATAACATACAATCCCATAATCCCCGCGTTGATAAATTATTCAGAAACTAAGATAACAACTTCTTTAGGCAAAGTTGACCTTGGATGAATTTGGTTATTCTTTTTGGTCCCTTTGACCATACATAGCTCCTAATGTTTTGTTTTAGTGTGTTTTATTTCATTTGTGGCTTTAAAATGGCTAGGGTTAGCATTTTTGACGAAAATAAATCAAGTAAAGCGCGTCAGACGTACACACTTTATGAAGTGTTATTTGCATTTACTGTCACAAGATTGATAACACCCCTGGTGAATTGTTAGTTCCCGAGGCTATCGTCATATCAGTAGTCAGTGCTTCGGTCCTAACGTGATTTGTTAATATTTTTTTAAAATCCTGATTTAGAAACGAAGAATCTAATTCTCTCAAGCATCTGAGAAGGAATGAGTTAATGAATTTTGAATTGAATAGATAAAATAAAACTCTCATATACAGACTAACAAACAACTAACACATACATTATTGCAAAATGGTTGTCAAGGTGTTGTGCAGATTTTTTGTCTAAAATGACGAAACACAAGTCAAATTTGGACATTATAACGCGTTTCACTAATAGTTCTTTCATTTTTCACATATTTAATGATGTACATCCTCGAGAACATATAAAATTGGAATTATGAACCTTGCTTTGATTTTCAGGAGGAGGATGTTGCATATATAATGATGTTACCGGATATGATCTTCATTTTAAGTTGCATACATATCAAAATAAGGCAAACAATAGTTGTAACTAAATACTTCATTGGCATAAAATATTGCGAGCTACTTGTTTCAAAATAATAAAAAATCCAACAGTTTCCAAAGAAGAATTCGTGGATAAAATTATATCTTATGGAACGCATGCTGTTAAAAGTGCAATATTTCACGCAATTAGTTTACAAGAAATCAAATAATATATTAGTTTAAACAATATTTATTCAGATAAATCAACATTAAACATATTATACAATTCTACAATGAAATAATATTAAGGATTCAGAAACAAGCAATTTGCTTTTACAAATCTGTCTCCCTTTACAGACATAATACACTTATTGAACAATACATAAATATAAATACTGGCATGCTCTGTAATAAATATATGAATATGAAAAAGGTGAAAAAGGAAGAAAAAAAAATTCATGAGAAAAATAAAATAAAAATAATAATAAATAAACGTGAATAATTGTAATTTATACAGTGTGAAATGCTTGGGTTCCTATTGAGTGATGAGGCATTAACATCAAGGGTTAAAACGTTTACTTTTAATAATATATTTTTGCACCAAACTGAATAAAATACTATTTTGCTCATCTGAGAGTACCGTTGATCCAAAAAGCAAAGTTTTTGTGTTTACTTGGACAGGAAGAACTGAAATAGAATCTAATAGTTCATGTCTTAAATTAGTGTATATAGGTAGGACAAGATAACAGAAAGTGAGTATTTGTTTCTACATCACCACAACGACAATTTGGAGAGTCTACTAAATTACGAACGAAAAGGTGAGAATTCAAAGAACTTGAATCCATTCTTAAGCCAGCATGAAGAATTTGACCAAAACGATGTCCTATATAATAATACGTTGGGACCTTACTATTTTGGGTACTAATTTGTTTTTTGAATAATGATAGAGATTCACATTTTCTTATGTTTAAGTTAAGAGTGTTCCATAGTTTTGTTGTTGCAGGGATGAAATATTCAGAATATAAACGGGTCCGTGTGTTGACTTGGGTAATATTATTTCTTTGTCTTGTATTATGATCATGCCTACTTTCTACTGAATCAGGCAATACGTCTATTTATAACTCTGGAGTTTTATTATTCAAAATTTTGTGATAATGAATAAGTCTATGATTGCGTCGTCTTTCAAATAATTTTTCCCATCGAGTTTCAACATATAAATTGTTTATACTGGTAAGTTTAGTACCCCCCGTGACGATACGCGCTGCGTCAAGCTGAATATTTTCAAGTTTAGCAATCAAATTCTCATTTTGGGAGTCCCAAACGACATCGGCATATTCAAGAATTGGGCGAAGAAATGATATGTAAACTTTTTCAAGTGAAAATCTATCAAGAACATTTTTCATTTTTCTCATTATATTTATTCTTTTGTAAGATTTAGCAACTATATATTCAATATGGTCGTTCCAGGATCCGTTGTTAGAAAAAATGACACCTAGATGTTTGTGTTTACTAACTGTTTGTAGCTCTTGGGTATTCATATTTAATGAAGGATGAAAGGGTCTATTTACTTTTTTTGAAATTATCATACTTTTAGCTTTTTGGGCATTAAAATTCACAAGCCATTTTTTTGACCAATTATAAATCTTATCTAGATCGTCATTTAAAATTGTAGCTGTTTCTGTTGGATTGTCAACCATAATATATAATGAAGTGTCATCCGCGAAAAGCTTAATTTGAGCTTGAATGTCTTCTACAATATCATTTATAAATATCAAAAAAAGGAGAGGGCCTAGAATGGACCCTTGTGGGACGCCTGCATTTACAGGTAACCATTCGGAACATGAACTGTTAGTAATATATTGATCAGTAGATTTTAAACTTTGACATTTACTTCCTTTTAGTCTATTAATAAACCATCAAAGGTGGTACGGGTGCCTTTCGCCATCTTGGATTGTAAAAAACAGAGAACCTAAGGTCCAGATTTTCTATCAAGTTAGCAAAATTTGATACAGGAATGCAGATATAGAATTTAAATGTTCATTTAAAAGGACCAGTTTATAAGAATATAACTTATAAATATTAAATATTTTTACAAATGTAGATTATTTTTGGTTGTTTTTAAATGTTTTTAAAATGGCATTTTAAGGGGAGGTAACTCTAAAACAGTTCATTTTCTGATGAATCTACATGGAATTTTCCTATTTTGTATTTTAGCCGGAAAAAATGTACGGTGACCCTATCTTTTCTTTTGATATTCACAAAACATTGTATTAGAGCTATCTTTTCGTAATTTATAATAAAATTCTATCATTTCGTTTAGTTTCTTCTTTCATATTCATTTGTTAAAAATTACTGTTTGCAATAGCATGAATTGTTCTATATAATAAGGATGTATTTGGCAAAACCTTTTCAACTTTTTATCTTCAGTGCTTTACAACTTTGTACCTTTTTCACTTTCGATCTTTTATATCTGGGCGTTATGTATTCGGGTTTAGTTTTCTGTAATTAGTTAATACTTTAGTTTCTTTATGTATATCTCTTTCATATTCATTTGATAAAATTTACTGTTTGCAATAGCATGAATTGTTCTATATAATAAGAATGTTTTTATCCCGGGCATAAAAACAATGCCGTATTTGGCGAAACCTTTTCAACTTTTGATCTTCAGTGTTGTACAACTTTGTACTTTTTTCACTTTCGATCTTTTATATCTGGGCGTCACTTGTAAGTCTTGTGTGGACAAGGCGCGTTTTTGGCGTATTGAATTTTAAACCTGATGCTTTTTGTTATCTATTAATCATGTTTTTCTTTGTCTAATATGTTCTATTAATTTGTATTGTAGTCCTGTAATATTATGTTGTCATTTCAATGTTATATTTAACTTTGCCATTAAAGTGCGAGGTTTGGCATGCCACAAAACCAGGTTCAACCCACCACTTTTATTCCCCTTTAAAAGTGTCCTGTACCAAGTCAGGAAGATGGCCATTGTTATATTATTGTTCGTTTCTGTGTGTGTTGCATTTTAACGTTGAGTCGTTTGTGTTTTCTCTTATTTTTTAGAAATTGAGATAAGACGTGGCACGGTACTTTTCTATCCCAAATTCATGTATTTGGTTTTCATGTTATATTTGTTATTCTCGTGGTGTTTTGTCTGATGCTTGGTCCGTTTCGGTGTTATGTCGTTGTTCTCCTCTTATATTTAATGCGTTTCCCTCGGTTTTAGTTTGTTACCCCGATTTTGTTTTTTGTCCATGGATTTATGAGTTTTGAACAGCGGTATACTACTGTTGCCTTTATTTTTCTAATCACAAAATGATGTTTTTTCCTGTATAACATATACAAAATGTGTCATTTTGTCACAACCTGTAGTTTGAGAAAATGCGCGGTGACCTATCATTTTTATTATATTTTTTAACATATAATATGAGGCAGGCATTACCTGTAAATGGGGACGAAGTCTGTATGAATTATTTTTTTGTAACTTAAATATTTGTTAAAAAAAAAGAAACGGAAATACGGTAACGTTTCCGATTTTGGTTCTGTTGTTAGGGATTTTAGTTGTGACGTTATTTAAGTTATGACGTCATATGCAATGTAAACAAAGAAACGCTATCATCAGGTAACGTTTTTTTCATATCAAGGAATTATTAAAAATGAAATCGGAATTGTGTTCCTTCCTATTTTATACTATACTGATAAATATATATATTTTACTCAAAGTTTCATACAAACGAGACCGGAAAAAGGAAGTACATTGTAGATTTCTGCGCAAATCCGGAAATTCAAAAACGCGACAAAAAAAAATTGAACGATTTTGAGTTCATTAGTACAATCACTGTGCTTAAACGGCTGTGGGTAACATTAAGTTACCCACAGCCCAAGATGGAACCGCCTTGCGTCGGTTAGATACTTTTCTTCTATAGAATAACAATACCACGAATGCATCAATTAAACAACTGAATTTAAAAGTTGTATTAATCGTTTAGGGAAACCCCTAAACTGGAAAGGTGATTAAATTCTACAAAATAAACAATCACAGCACGATTTTAAAAAAACACTTAGGCTGTCCGTAACTTCAAAACATCTTGTCCGTAACTTTTATCATTATACCAATAGAGATGTCCGTATCTTTCAAAGAATCGACATACGCGGATGTAATGTTTAAACTGATGATAGAGATTGCATCGAATACATATTGCCCAGGCATGCAGTGGATAGACTATACGAGACTTAAGTGCACAAACTTTTTCCGTCTTTTTGAAAAAGCCCAACACACTTTTCTCTTTGAGTATGTTTGTTTTGTTCATGCATCGTTGACAATGTAATGGAATTTGATGCGAATGTCATACAAGTGAGAGGTTTAGCTAGCTATAAAACCAGGTTCAATCCACCATTTTCTACATTAGAAAATGCCTGTCCAAGTCAGGAATATGACAGTTGTTATCCATTCGTTTGATGTGTTTGGACTTTTGATTTTGCCTTTTGATTTTTGATTTTCCTTTTTGAATTTTCCTCGGAGTTCAGTATTTTTGTGTTTTTACTTTTTCCTATGAATTAAAAATCGCCGAACAATTTAAATGAAGAATCGTGCATTATCATATAGGGACCTTACTTTAACCAAACTTCACAGAAACAATAAATTCAGGATCTTTTGGAATCATAGATAAAGCCAATATAAATGATTGGCCCGACTATTTACCTTACATGAAATTCATAGGCAGAACTATAAAAGAGAGAATCATTCCCCCCCCCCCTCCTACCCAAATTCCTTTAGAATATTAGAATTAAAAACAAATCTGAATCAAATGTATAGTTTTTTTGTTTGTTTTTTTTATTAGAATGAGTTCTTTTTCATAAAACGATGTTAGACAATATAATTATTTTAAAACAACTCGTGCTTTATTTAACTTGAACCTTCAAAACACGATGCTATATCTTCATCATTATATTTTTGTCCGGAAAAATAGCGAAAAACCGTAAAAATGCTATTTGTCCGGCTTGCCGGATGAATAGACATATTTGACTATTTGTCCGGCTAGCCGGACGAATAGCCACTGCCTTTTTAAAATGGCTGGATCCGCCCCTGAACAGTCTGGTACTCCATTGTCTTCAGATGTAAATCTTGATCACAACGTTTGAGCAAAACATATCCTACAAACAATTCAACAAAACTTTTGGTGAGCATCAATTTGTATATTAGTAACAGTTCTTGTCGGAATCAAATATCACCACCCATACACTTGAAATAAATGCTATAATTTAATGAATAACACTGAAAAAATAAAGCAGATAAATTCAGGAATAAAACTTGTAGGTAATACAAAAATATTGTTCAGTTTTTGCTCTTTTGTTGTCAAAATCGCAAGCATGTAATTGTAATAGACACCGTCAATGTACCGAGTTTAATGTGTCCTTAGACCTACTGAACGATAGTCAGTTTGTTCGATGCTTTGTGACACTGTGTTACAGTTTGAGTTTTAGCTCATCAGTAACTTAATCTATTGCACATTATGTCTCTCTAATGCACTATTTCTTTTTAAGCAGTAATTGCACCGTTTTGCTTCTCAAATTTGTATCGTAAAAGAATGTCAAACGAATGTCAAACTTTTGTGTAGATTTCAAGTGGTCCCTCGTCACCTTTTTAATGTTATTCAATAATGACACAAATTTAGTGAAACATAACAATCACATTTAAATACGCTTATTTGATATTCATAGAAAAGTAATGTTATCAGAATATGAGAAAATAATGGATTTTAAATAGTTGATGTGATTCTCTCTAGATTTATGACTTTTGAACTGCATACTACTGTTGCCTTTATTTATAAAGGACTAATTATATATTTTGTGCAGCAGCCATTCGTTATCGCTGAAACTCGGGGAAATACAGCTTTGCACAGTCAGTTACAACACGGACTCCAAACAAGGTGATCACGTGTCCGTATCCTTGATGAGACATTGTAATTTTCTCTTTAGAACCAAAATCTCCCGTCTCATTTGTCGCCCATCTAAACAAAACAAAAAACACATAGATCGCAATTATACCCCATCATCTTATTTTTTATTTTGAAGAAGATAACTCTTATTTATCAGTCCAACTATAGGACAAAACAATATTATCATAGATAAGTTCAATTTTAATCTTAAGATAGACACATAAACAAAATAGAAACCATAACCGTACTTCATAGGACAGGTCAACTAAAATAGCACAATGTCTGTTTATTATTGTGCTTAATACAGCGCAAATGTTTTTCCATTAAATATAGCGATATACTAATGGTTTAATCTATCCCCGACAAAAATTGAGGAAGAACACATATGATTAGCAGTGCAAGTTCTGACCAATCTAGAAGTGATATGTCCAGCCAGGAAATCTCTCATCTTTGTGTAAGTACATAAGGTAATTTCCATCACGTTTCACCAGATGGTGTTTGCTTCCTTTATTTCAAACTTCCAGGAAAAAGGCATGAAATGTAGTTCTTTATCAATACTTACATTATTGCTAATGAGAGCCTTTTTAACCTCTTATTGCTATTTACATTAAAAATTAGGATAATCTGAAATTTTTACATTTTTTACCTTCCAAACTTCACGGTCTTAGCGATGATAAAGGTTATTTTCAAATCACTTGTTATGCATACAGATACTAGCATCATTCGATTTTTAACCTTGAAAAATACATTGGTTTGTTATATATATTACATTTAAGTATTGGTTATATAATTCTTGTTCTGCCGATATGGTAGGTTGGAAAGCTACTAATGAAAGAAAGTAAGGTTCTGAATTCACGAGAAAGGCTCCAAGTTATTTTTTAGTTTCAAATTTCAATTGTAAACTGATGGGTTTTACTATCATGGCTAAACAACAAAATATTTATCTAGAAAATAGAATTCCTAAAAATAAATAGGACACGTACATGCATTCGACACAAGAAAAAACTATAATTAAATCAGCAGGCAAAAGTGATTCAACGCCAATAAAAACTGACGTAGGCAGCTGAAACAATGAAACTCTTGGTACACAAGTTCTTGTCAATAAAATGATAGGTCAAAATAACTTATTGTTAAATGGTGCAGGTAAAAAGACTGCAAATTTTTATTTTCAATGTTAGGCCAGTAGTGTACAGACGAACGTCATAACAACATAAAGCCACGTGGTCAGCTGGTAAATTACAGAACATACGGTGATATTTGTCAAAAAGATAATAAAAGTAATCTACATCTTCATGTTTCATAAATTATGCTATTGACGATGTCAGCCATTTATGAATTCCACAAGAATTAAGCAAACAAAAGGACAATTTGTCCGGAAAAACACTTTATTTTGTAAATATCTTAAAAGTAAATACCGATCGTATTCCGTAAGTTTTGACTTGATGCGTCATATAAATCTGACAGAATGTCTGTAGGTTTATCTGCAGGAAAAGTAACGAAAACAAAACAAATGATAAAATGTTATTGATTTAAACTTTCTTAAACCAACCTTAATAAGTGTCTAGATGATTAAAAGATTGATCTTAAAACAAACACAATGTATTCCGACCTTAAAAGTTTCATGACTAGGATGGATACCTGACAGCCTGAGAGACCATACCCCCAGCGCATACTTATATATGAAGAATGTACGCTGCAATGAGGTTGACTCACCTTCTGATATATACGTCTTTTAACTTGAGAGATAAGAAAGCCATAGTGACGTTTTTGTATTTGAATAAATGTAATTTATGAATTACTGGTAAATCATTTAGTCAAGCGTAAGTTTGCCATTTAATAAACGAGATGCACGGGGTATTTTTGTGTTCGGGATAAAAAGTGTACCTCAAAATCAATTTTTATTATTTAAACGATCTTTACGGGCATCCTACCGAATTTTAAGGAAATGGAATTATTTGTATAAGTTGACAAAGATTTTAGAAGGCAGTCTTGAAAATATACATTCATCAGGTTCCATGAACGCGACACGAGAACCATGGTCATAAACGTATCAATCAAGTGTTCACAAAATGCTACTACAGCTTTTACATTTTACTAAAACTAAGTTTGCAAAAGCCTTAAGCTTGACATGAACATAAACAGATATATGGTATGATTGCCAATGAAACAACTGTACATCAGAGTCCAAATGACGTACAATGTAGGTGTTGATATTAGTAAGTTTGGTTCATAACTTTTATGCTTACGTGCGAATGTTCACGTGTGTTGCACTTTGCATAAATAATGGAGAAAATCCAGTAGAGCCGATTTTATTTAACAAACTTAGATATTCTTTGGTGCTGTTGAATTTTGTGCTATCTCATAATCGCATTCCCCATATCTCCATTTCTACATGAAATTCTTTGGTTCTATAAATATGAATACTATACTAAAATTACGATATTTTTGCCGTGCATATTCTTTGTATTTAACCGATCATTCGAGATTAATTTTATTAGATACCCACACACTACACACAGCGAAGATCTTACATTACAGGTCTCACGTATTCCAACAGATTGTTAGCCTTTTGTAGCGTGCAACGGTCTTAATTTGGCATTTCAGGTATCATTTTTTTTTCTCAGTTTTTACAATATCGGCTTCTTCTAGTATGGCGTTATTTAGAACTGCATGAAAATTATATAATTTGTGTCATTTCTTATTTGATTTGATTATGTCTCTAAAGTGGTTTTAAATGTTGTTTGAAAAAATATTCAAGCGTTTGATAAATTGACGGATGGCACACATTTCTAAACCCACATGTATTTTTGTAATACCTTTATGTGGTGTGCTCGAGACCGAAAGATTGGAAAGAAAAAAGTACCTTGGAATCATTTAGTACAGCAAAATCATTTAAGGCTTTAGTTGATAAACTTAGAAATTATCAAGAAACTAAGATTCTAACTCCCTTGAAAAAAGTTGACCTTTGATGGATTTTGGATATTATTTGTTGTCCCTTTTAGCCATATAATTTTTCAACTAGCCTTTTTGTGTTTTAACGTTCCCGATTAAGGTAAACACAGAAGAGCTTCTCTGACACAACAAAGTTATACAGTTTGATATTCATTTGAAAAAAAAAAATTATAAAAATCTGAAAAAATAAAAAATTGTGGTATAATTGCTTAAATGACAACACTACTTAAATATACACCAGAGACCAAATGAGATATAATTTAACAGCTATAGGTCACCGTACAGCCTTCAACGATAAGCAAAATCCATACCGCATAGTCAGCTATAAAATGTGCCAAAATGACTAATGCAAATGAGAAAAGTAACAGCATGTTGTATGTACAAAACAATGAACGGAAAACAAATACAATATACAGCAACAAACGACTACCAATACCACGTGACCAATACATTACAGACTTCTGACTTTGGACAGACAAACGACTACCAATACATTACAGACTTCTGACTTTGGACAGACAAGCGACTACCAATACATTACAGACTTCTGACTTTGGACAGACAAACGACTACCAATACATTACAGACTTCTGACTTTGGACAGACAAACGACTACCAATACATTACAGACTTCTGACTTTGGACAGACAAACGACTACCAATACATTACAGACTTCTGACTTTGGACAGACAAACGACTACCAATACATTACAGACATCTGACTTTGGACAGACAAACGACTACCAAAACATTACAGACTTCTGACTTTGGACAGACACGTACACGACTACCAATACATTACAGACTTCTGACTTTGAACATACAAACGACTACCAATACATTACAGACTTCTGACTTTGGACAGACAAACGACTACCAATACATTACAGACTTATGACTATGGACAGACACACGACTACCAATACATTACAAACTTCTGACTTTGAACATACAAACGACTACCAATACATTACAGACTTCTGACTTTGGACAGACAAACGACTACCAAAACATTACAGACTTCTGACTTTGGACAGACAAACGACTACCAATACATTACAGACTGCTGACTTTGGACAGACACACGACTACCAATACATTACAGACTTCTGACTTTGGACAGACACGTACACGACTACCAATACATTACAGACTTCTGACTTTGGACAGACAAACGACTACCAATACATTACAGACTTCTGACTTTGGACAGACAAACGACTACCAAAACATTACAGACTTCTGACTTTGGACAGACAAACGACTACCAAAACATTACAGACTTCTGACTTTGGACATACAAACGACTACCAATACATTACAGACTTCTGACTTTGGACAGACACACGACTACCAATACATTACAGACTTCTGACTTTGGACAGACACGTACACGACTACCAATACATTACAGACTTCTGACTTTGGACAGACAAACGACTACCAATACATTACAGACTTCTGACTTTGGACAGACAAACGACTACCAATACATTACAGACTTCTGACTTTGGACAGACAAACGACTACCAATACATTACAGACTTCTGACTTTGGACAGACAAACGACTACCAATACATTACAGACTTCTGACTTTGGACAGACAAACGACTACCAATACATTACAGACTTCTGACTTTGGACAGACACACGACTACCAATACATTACAGACTTCTGACTTTGGACAGACACACGACTACCAATACATTACAGACATCTGACTTTGGACAGACAAACGACTACCAAAACATTACAGACTTCTGACTTTGGACAGACAAACGACTACCAAAACATTACAGACTTCTGACTTTGGACAGACAAACGACTACCAATACATTACAGACTACTGACTTTGGACAGACAAACGACTACCAATACATTACAGACTTCTGACTTTGGACAGACAGCTATAGGTCACCGTAAGGCCTTCAACGATAAGCAAAATCCATACCGCCTAGTCAGCTATAAAATGTGCCAAAATGACAAATGCAAATGAGAAAAGTAACAGCATGTTATATGTACAAAACAATGAACGGAAAACAAATACAATATACAGCAACAAACGACTACCAATACCACGTGACCAATACATTACAGACTTCTGACTTTGGACAGACACACGACTACCAATACATTACAGACTTCTGACTTTGGACAGACAAACGACTACCAAGACATTACAGACTTCTGACTTTGGATAGACACACGACTATCAATACATTACAGACATCTGACTTTGGACAGACAAACGACTACCAATACATTACAGACTTCTGACTTTGGACAGACAAACGACTACCAAAACATTACAGACTTCTGACTTTGGACAGACACACGACTACCAATACATTACAGACTTCTGACTTTGAACATACAAACGACTACCAATACATTACAGACTTCTGACTTTGGACAGACAAACGACTACCAATACATTACAGACTTCTGACTTTGGACAGACACACGACTACCAATACATTACAGACTTCTGACTTTGGAAAGACAAACGACTACCAAAACATTACAGACTTCTGACTTTGGACAGACAAACGACTACCAAAACATTACAGACTTCTGACTTTGGACAGACACACGACTACCAATACATTACAGACTTCTGACTTTGAACATACAAACGACTACCAATACATTACAGACTTCTGACTTTGGACAGACAAACGACTACCAATACATTACAGACTTCTGACTTTGGACAGACAAACGACTACCAATACATTACAGACTTCTGACTTTGGACAGACAAGCGACTACCAATACATTACAGACTTCTGACTTTGGACAGACAAACGACTACCAATACATTACAGACTTCTGACTTTGGACAGACAAACGACTACCAATACATTACAGACTTCTGACTTTGGACAGACACACGACTACCAATACATTACAGACTTCTGACTTTGGACAGACACACGACTACCAATACATTACAGACTTCTGACTCTGGTCAGACACACGATTACCAATACATTACAGACTCCTGACTTTGGACAGACACACACAGAATGAGGCGGGGTTAATCATGTTTGCTGGCGACGACCCTTGGACAGTGGTGTAACGATATAAAATAAGAAGAAACTATAAACATCACTGAAAAAGTTTTGACTCATCAGATCGATACAAATGGAGGAGTGCCCGGCGAAAACCACCGTACTTCGACAGGAATACTTATATTACTACTGCATTAAGACTGGAGTCAAACGCACATGCTACGTGAGCATGCCACTTGAGGGGCACGAACTGAAAACCAATCCTCAGTGTTGAAAGGCTAGTGATGTAAAAACAGACTAATCAAAACTGAGAATGGAAATGGGGAATGTGTCGAAGAGACAACAAACCGACAAAAAGCAGATAACAGCTGAATGCCACCACAGCCAAAATATACAGCATCCGGAGGCGGTCTTCAGATAAAACCGTGTACTAGTTCATTGAAAATTGACGTCATACTAAACTTAGACCACTTTGCCATCGTGTCCCCTCAAGAAGGATAATTTGAAAGTAAATGAAATGGGGGACCGTTGAGTGGGAAAATTTCGCAAATGTGAATTAAACAATTTCGACATATAAGAGAGGATAAAATATGCCTTGTAAAACATAAAACCTGTGTAAACCTAAACACTTAAATATAGGTTTTTTGAAGGTTATGACTCAATATTTGACACTTCTTCATTAAATAAACCGTTCAAATTTAAACGTATGCGATTCAACAATAAACAGCAATGTTTAGTTCTTTCAGTAGAAGATAAAAATATTTACCTCTACATAATAACACAATCAAGTAGAATATAAAACTTCTATAAAAGATATTTTAAAGTGTGAAAGCCCTTTCATCAGGTACTGTAAATTCTGAAATTATTACGTGCATTTATTATTGCCATTTTATCTTTAAGACTTGAACGCGATTTTAATTTTTACGATTTTGAAAAAATCCTGTTAAATGCATATAAAATATTTCAATATGCGAGTTTAAATTATTGCGTTTACAACTCTGTCCCATTTTTCGCAATAATAAAAACCTCGCAATAATTTCTAAATTTACACGAATTTCACCAACGAAGGTTACCGAACAGTGCAACAATGTCATAAGGTCGCATGCTTTGCCTTTTCAAACGACCTTTATAAAGTACAAAAATAGCTTCTGAATTTAATAACTCTCCACATGTCATTATAAGATGCTTTTAAGATCGAAACAATATTACTAAATCGACACTTATTGCGGAAATATAAGATTGACATTTTAAAGTATTAGGTATAAGTTCTGATTTCCTCCTATTACTGTGTCATTATGCCAAATATTTCATTTAAACGTATATGGTGTCAAGAAAGTAGTACAATATCTCTTTATACATATATTTTTATGGGTTGCAGACAAAAAAAGAAATGCAAATGAACTAAGATATTGAACAACAGTAGATTTAAATAGTACTTTTGAAAAAAAAAATGTGGAGTTAAAACCATTTGCGGATACAGGGGGGTGTCTGGGTTTGAACCTCCTTTTTTAACGATCAATGCTTTTGAATGGGGACATATGGTTGCCTAAAATCTTGATTTAAAAACAAAACCCAAATTTTGGTAATTTAGTGCATTACAACTTCTTTACTCAGAAAATGACAACTTACAAGTTAACCGTGAAAAGTTAGATATACAAGTACTATTTACATTCAATGTTTAAAAGGGCACTTGTCTCCGGGTTTCTCATAAGATACC